>NC_073306.1:100687925-101287925 GCF_027595985.1 Sorex araneus | reverse complement strand
CATTTGAAACTATAGTTTATTATTCTGATTGGTGTTGGTAGTGTGGGTCATACCTAGGTATTCTGTGGGCTTTTTGCTCTCTTTGTACTCAGGGATCACCCTGGTTGTGGTCCGTGGACTATATACAATCCACAGAAAAGAACACAGGTCTACTGTGTGCAAGACAAGTGCCCTGTCTGCTATACTATCTTTCCAACCCATTATTCTGATTTTTTAATAATGCTTCAGAATTTTTGACTTGTAGTTAATTTAAAAAATTTGTGTTTTTGCTTTTTGGGTCACACATGGTGATGCACAGGGGTTACTCATTGTTCTGCACTGAGAAATTGCTCCTGGAGGTGCTCAGGGGACCATACGGGATGCTGGGAATTGAACCCTGATCAGCGGCATGCAAGGCAAATGCACCTAGCCCCTTTAAACTTTTTTTAAATTGAGATAACGCTGGATTAGTTTATAAGAGTGTAAAGGTGTATTCATCTTAGGGGTGCATTTTTATCACGCCATGCCTCCAGTCATACTGAAATGCCAGTGTATTCTTTCATCACTGTCCATTGGAATATTTTGGTGCATCTTCTGTTCCCTTGATAATAATCATTTTCCTTTTATTGGACATCGTCTGTTCACTTGCTTTATTTCTTTACGTATTTCACTTCTTTATATACTTCACAAGTAAGATATTTGGTATTGTCTCCTGATTTGGTTCACTTAGCAAAATCCATTATTTCATGTCTTCTACAAACTGTAGTATTCCAGTGTGTACTGCATGCTACAACTCTATCCATTGATTTGTCACTGGACATTTGGGTTTTCAAATCTTGCCCATTATATATAATGTGCTATTGAACATAGGTTTGCGTTATATCTGTTTGAAGTGACATTTTTGAAATGGATGGATACCTATACAAAATTTTCATATCTTATGGGAATTTACTTTTAAATTTTTGAGAAAAAATTCATACTACTTTTTACAGAGGCTGAACTAATTCACACTCCTGCTTCCAGTTAATGAGGGTTCCTGTTTCTCCATATTCCTTTTAACACTGCTTATTGGCCTTCTGATATATGCCATTTGCATAGGCCAATCTCATTCTTTTTTATTTTTCACTTCCTTGATAATAATATAATTTATTATTGATAGTAATGCTGAATGCTTTTCTTCATTTTTACTTGGTACATTTATATTTATTTATGGATAGAGTAATACCTTTTATAGCCAAATGATATTCTATTGTATGGATATTTCACATTTTGTTTATTTAGTAATATGAATAGAGCTTTAATGAACACTTGTCTACAAGTTTTGTTTGAACACCTGTTCCCAGTTCTTTTGGTTAATACCTAGGGGTAGAATTGTTTGGTCATGTCTAATTCTATAAACTTTTATTTTTTTTAGGAACTAAAAATGTTTTCTTTGTTTCACCTCAACAGTATAAAACTACCATCTTCATTTTACTTTCTGTTGTTAACAGGTTACACTATTCTTATGGATCTTTTGAGTAAAGTACAGTGAAAATTTATCCTATATATATGTGGAGATCATGTGCAAGGTTTTGTGTAAAAAGACAGTGATAGTGAGATAACTTAGTTGTCTTTAATCACTGGTTCACTGCTGGGTGTGAGCTGTTGGAGCTTGAAACCCACTGTTGCATTTATCACCTTGGTTGTAACTGCTGCTTCATGAACTGGTGTGCAGGACAGGTGCTGGTCCTCGGGTGTAAAATGGTTGAATAATTCTGACCTAATTGACTGAAAATGTATTTAAGAAAAATAAAGATCATTGTTTTCTCATTCAAATCCTTTGTCCCTCTCGGAGAGCCCAGCAAGCTACCCAGAGTATCCCGCTCGCCTGGCAGAGCCTGGCAAGCTATCCGTGAGTATTTGATATGCCAAAAACAGTAACAAGTCTCACAATGGAGACATTAGAAGTGCCCACTCCAGCAAATCGATGAACACTGGGACTACAGTGCTACAGCTACAGTTTTCCCGTTATGATGGGGGGCTTTAGCAGAAATAGTAACTTTGAGCAGAAGTAGAAGTGAGAAGCATTTGCCATTTGCATTGTATTCCTTATCGTAAGTTACTGACTATCCAAGACAGAGAGTGTAGCATGGAAGAGCAGCAGACCAGAGAAAAGAAATTTATACAAGTCAGGAAAATAGATGATGACTTTAGCTGTCCTACAAGGGCCAGGAAGATTAAAAGTTTAAGTCTTGTCCCAATGTTCCCAAGTCCTGTTTTGGCCCAGTGTTCCCAGATGAACATGCCAAAGGCCCCAGTTCAATTCTTGGCACCACATGGCCCCCTGAGCTCTGTTGGGTTTGTTCTTAGTGGTCCCAGTACTGCTGGGTCAGAACATTGAACTTGAACTTACTGGCCCCAGCGGTTGAGTATCAGTGGGCCTGGTGATCTTTGCTTGGTGTGTATCATCTAGCTCCGCCAAAAAAGATTTCACCCAGGGAGAAGTAATATATCATAAGTTTAAAATATCAGTTTAAAATAGAAACTTAAAATGTCAACCACTCTCAGTGTTGCATATGCTTATGCTTACATTAACTGAGGGGCAAATAGTAATATATATATTTTTTTATTTCACTGTGTAGCTTCAATCATCCTTGTTTCTTTTTTAATATCTTGCATGAGAGGCTGCCCCTGGGCAAAGTTACAAAGAGGTTTTGGAATCAGGTTGATAAGTCAGTCAATAACGCAGTCAACTTATTTTATTTTGGTCAACTTCTTGGCAAACCAATGTAAGTTGCGCTGTTGGCGATTTCCTGTAAGAATGACTGAATATGTGGTTATAATGAGAAGACGTTTCACATTAAATTATCAAAACAAACAATTATTAGCTCCTTATTATAGTAGACTTTGCAGGAAAGAGTAAAGTATCAGAAATGTTATTTGCTTGTGGGTTACTTAGTCTACCAAACAAACCGGAAAATCTCCAAGATATGAGATTCTTTGGTTTCTCCTGGGTATGGAAGATTTTTTAAAAATATTTTTGGTAATATTCAAATTCATTAAAATAGCAATTAGTTAAGAACCTATTGGTCAAGTAGACACTTGACACTGGTATTACCCTATGGAATTCTTTCTGGTCATGATATGTGCTCCAAAATTGAATAATTAGAATTAGCTATTCAAGAAAGCTGTTTGAACTCTATGGTTTTCAGAGGAATAAAAACGCACAATTTTTCTCTAAGTTCTGAATACTTTCAAAATGCCTTTTTGCCTTTATTTAGAGTCATTTTTTTTTAATTTTAGAGGGAGTGATTCATTTTTTATGTCCCAGTAACATGAGGTGTCCTTACCTTTAATATCTTTTCTTACAATTTCTTGCTTTAAATTTATTTATAACTGAAAATTTATAACATATATTTAATCTTTATTCCAACTAGTATCATATTCTTTAAACCTGTGATTGAAGAAATAGGAAATGTTTAACTTTGTGTGTAGAATATTCTGTATATTGACCAAAGGGTTGGGGATGTAACTCAGTTATAGAACCTTGTTGTCCAATCCCTGGTACTGCAAAAACAAACAAACAAAAAAGTAATAGGCTAATACATATAAATCTTGAACAATACTTATACTAGACTGATATGATTTCCTGTCTTAGAGAACATTTGCAGAAATGTGGTTGGTAGCACATTTTATGGTCAGGGGTTACTCCTGGCTCTGCACTCAGGAATCACCCCTGGCGGTACTCAGGGGACCATATGGGATGCTGGGAATCGAACCTGCGTCGGCCGCATGCAAGGCAGACGCCCTACCCGTTGTGCTATCGCTCCAGCCCCCAAGCTGCTGTTTGTTTTTTTTTTAAAGCTGCTTATGTGTCTTATTCTGGATCGATAGCACAGCGGGTAGGGCGTTTGCCTTGCATGAGGCCGACCTGGATTCGATTCTTTTGTCCCTCCCGGAGAGCCCAGCAAGCTACCAAGAGTATCCCGTCCGCATGGCAGAGCCTGGCAAACTCCTCGTGGCATATTCGATATGCCAAAAACGGTAACAAGTCTCACAATGGAGACGTTACTGGTGCCCGCTCTTGCAAATTGATGAGCAATGGGATGACAGTGATATAGTGATACCATGATGTGTCTTATTCTAGTCAAACCTCTTAAGTCACATCAAGCACACTATAATGTTTCAATATTAATATGTAATATTAAAAACATTAAGAATATTTATATCACTGTCAACCCGTTGCATTGATTTGCTGGAGCGGCCACCAGTAACGTCTCCATTGTGAGACTTGTTGCTGTTTTTGGCATATTGAATCCGCCACAGGGAGCTTGCCAGCCTCTGCTGTGTGGGCGAGATACTCTTGGTCCGTAGCCTGCCGAACTTTCTGGGAAGGACGGAGAAATCAAACCCGGGTTGGCTGCGTGCAAGGCAAACACCCTACCGGCTGTGCTATTGCTCCAGCCCAAGATATTTATATAAGTATACAAATATAATATAGGAAATATAAATAGTAGCCCTGTGATTATTAAAAAAAAAGTAGTGATAGAGTTCACACATGAGTTTGACTGCTGTAAATTTTTATTTCAATAATTTCCCTTTTAAATAAAATATAGCAGGTTGTTAAAGTATTCTATCATTTTATATTGACTAATTTTAGTGCATTTCATATACACAAAGATTCTTTATAAAAGCAAAGGAGTACACTTGCTTATTTCTCTGAGAGTTTCCCTGTCATACTGTCCTTGACAGCAAGGCTTGATGAGTACATGTGTGGACAACCAGAGTAATATGCCACCTAGTGACCCGCAAAGAATTCACAGTTTTTCAAAGGAGTGCACAGTATCTAAAGACAACAACTCCCTGGATTTTGATTACAGCATTGAGGCTGCTGTGGGGTGCAGGTGAACCAGAAGAGCCCCTAGGACAGTAACAGAGGCCGTGTGTCGTACTCTGGGAGTCTGGGGATGGCAACGATTTTTCATGAACACCATAAACATGAACATGAACTCTTATTACCACGTTTCCTCAGCTATAAACAGTAGCAACAAAAAGCAGCACAAAATATTCTCTTAAAAAGTTTTTCATCAGGGGCTGGAGCGATAGCACAGTGGGTAGGGCGTTTGCCTTGCAAGCGGCTGACCTGGGTTCTATTCCCAGCATCCCATACGGTCCCATGAGCACTGCCAGGGGTAATTCCAGAGTGCAGAGCCAGGAGTGACCCCTGTGCATCACCGGGTGTGACCCAAAAAGCAAAAAAAAAGTTTTTCATCAATAATTCTGTATATATATATATATCATGTCATTGGCATTTCATAGTATAGGCCTTTATTAGAGATGTTTTTAATTTTAATTTTAATGAGATACACAGTTACAAGTTTGTTCATGATTGGGTTTCAGTGATATAATGCTTTTAAGAAATACTCTATAAAACATAAATCTGATCATTATATATCACTCTGTAATTAATATATAGTTACATATATGTACATATATATATTTGTCTCTTCTCTTTTTGATTTATATTACCAAATGTCAATGCTGATTTAAAGGAATGCTATAGTTATTAAGAGAAGCTAAGTTAAAAGGGCATATTGCTCAGAATTCTGAATAAATGTGTATTCTGTTCTTAGAAAAATACATTTAAATAAGTACAAAACACAAGCTGGGAATGCAGCTCAGCAGTGGAGCTACATTGTTTGTCTAAGTCTCTGAGTTTCATGGCACATAAAACAAAACAAACACATATATGTATATATACACATATATGTGTATACATAATTTGAAAATTGCTAAGCAAATCTTAAAAGTTCTTACAAAAATTATATTTGTGTGTGATGACAGAATGCTAACAAAAATTATCCTCTTTTTTTATTGTTTTTGTTTTGCTTTTGGGGGCCTCACAAGGTAGCAATCAGAGTTTTCTCTTGGTTCTGAGCTCAGGAATCACTGCTGGCAAGTTTGAGGGACCATTATGGGATGCTGGGGGTCGAACCTGGGTCAGCCTCAAGCAAGGCAAGTGTCTTAACTGCTGTGCTAGGCTTCTGGGTCCTCTCATGGTCTTTTAGAAATATAAACAGATATCAAACCATTATGTTGTGCACTGAAAACTAATACAATCCTTCGTGTCTGTTTAATGTCAATTAAAAAAACTATAAATATCACGGTACACGTGCACATGTATATAGTGGTTGAAAGTATTCCAGTTTCAAATTCAGGCACTGGCATTCACAAGCTCTATGACCTAGGATAAATCATTTTCTAGTGACTAAGACTTTTCTTTAGTAAATTGGAGGTAGTTGGGATTTTGTTTTCTAACCTAATAGTCTATGTGGCTGTTACAAGGATGACATGAGTTAAAACATTACCTTGCACTGGAAAGTACTTTGTGAAGATCTGCTAGATAGAATCACCTGCTAATGTAACCTTTCTTGAGCTTTTCTTTTGATGTAATTATTTGCTTTAGATGGACTTTTAAACATAATTATTGTTTTACCTGCTATAGTGAAGAAATTAAGTCCAGTTGCTTAATATGGAGGAGTAATATGCCTGAAGGAAATGAAGACAGTTCCAGAATAAACAGTAGTGGAACAGAAGAGATTGTTTGTTATTGTTAATTTATAGACAGTGCAGAATTGCCAGAATATGACTATTTCAGTTCCACAAAGTTCCACAAAATTCCTTGTGTTTGCTGTACATTTTAGGAAAGAGGGGAGTTCAGGCCACACCTGGCTGTGCTCAGAGCTTACTCCTGGTTCTGAGTTCAGGGTGACTTTTGGTGGGGTAAGGAGCCATTTGTGGTTCTGGGGATCAAACCCAACTTTGCATGTGCAAGGACAGCAACTCACTTCTCAGTATCCTCTCTCTAACTCTGCTGTACACTTTCAAATGGGCAGTCATTTCTGTGCATCCTCTTTCATTCAGGAACAAACTTTAAATATGAAAAATATAATTGCTTCAAAAGGAATGAAGCAGAATTAGAGATTGCAGCAATGTACATGGCATTTTACTAATTATGCATGCTAAATATTTTGTAAATTTTAAAAATATATCAACAAGCTGTTTATTACATCTATTTTATATTTTGTTTTATGCAAAGGAGGAGGGGCTTACTTTCTGGAATTTATTGCCAGCTGTTGATCCACAGAGCATGTTACGCCTATGGGGTGTGGCCTCAGAAAAATTCATTCAAGCATGATCATACCTTAAAGGTAGAAAATTGCCCAGACCTTGTATTGTGCTGGTTGTGTAATGGGTATGACTATGCCAATGATATAAGCTGAGGTATTAATGCTATTGAACACTGTCCTTAATTTGAGAAAATGTAAATCCCCTATGTCCTGTTCTTTTTTTTTCTTTTTGGGTCACACCTGGTGATACACAGGTACACAGGGGTTACTCCTGGCTATGCACTCAGGAATTGCTCTTGGCGGTGCTCAGGGAATCATATGGAATGCTGGGAATTGAACCCGGGTTGGCCACGTGCAAAGCAAATGCCCTACCCACTGTACTATTGCTCCAGCCTCAATGTGTGTCCAGTTCTTAATTTATGATCTGTCCCTGTGTCCATTCTGGCCTTTGCCCTTGTTCTTCACTATAGCTCATCCCATTAGATTAAAATGTGTAGTTTAACCACTTTCCTACTGAAGCACATTTGACTCTTTTTTTACTCATTAGCTTTAATAAATACTGCTGCAAAAAGTACCTTGCACATTTATCTTTGCACATATATGTCTCTGGGACTCAGTTTAGAAGTGAAATTCTGGAAATGAAGGTAATGTCAATTTATAGATATTTTTTCAGGCTTTCCTGAAAAAATTATCTGCTATCATATCACATTTTCCTATGAGTACTCTATGGGAATTCCTATTTCCCTACTGCGTTCTACCCTAAGAATGCATCCCCCCCCTTTTTTTTTGGCTTTTTGGGTCACACCTGGCGATGCTCAGAGGTTACACCTGGCTCTGCAGTCAGGAATCACTCCTGGTGGTCCTTGGGGGACCATATGGGATGCTAGGAATCGAACTTGGGTCAGCCACATGCAAGGCAAATGCTCGACCTGTTGGACTATCTCTCTGACCCCAACATTGCCATTTTATTTATTTTTATTTTATTTTATTTTATTTATTTATTTTGCTTTGTGGGTCACACCCAGCGATGCTCAGGGGTCACTCCTGGCTCTGTGCTCAGGGGACCATATGGGATGCTGGGAATCGAACCTGGGTCGGCCTCGTGCAAGGCAAATGCCCTACCTGCTGTGCTATCACTCCAGCCCCAACATTGCCATTTTTAAGGGGACTTCCCATGCACTTATCGGGAGGCCTGGGTTGGAGGGCCCCTTCCTGCAATTCTCTGGCACTGGAGATTGAACCATTGTTGACTTCATGAAAGGCATGCGGCTTCATTCTGATTATAGCCCTCCTATTCTGTGTCAGCATTTTTGATATTTGTAAATATAAATGGCAAAAAACATACATCACCACAGTTTATTTGCTTTTCTAGTTTCACAAGGTTTTAAGAAATTTAAAGAGTGTTGCTGCTCATGGATATGGACATTGTTGTTCATAGAAATAGGACATTTAAAGATTTCTTGTGTGACTGGAGAGATTGTGAAGGGGTTAAGGTGCTCATCTTGCATGAGCAGGTATGGTTCCCAAACACCCCTCCAGCCAATTTTTTTAGTTAAAAATAAGACTAGTAGACATTTCACTAAAACCGTCACTTTTTGGTTCATCATCATCATCATCATCATCATTATCATCATCCCGTTGATTGTCGATATTCTTGAGCAGTCTAAGTAACATCTCCATTCATCCTAACCCTGAGATTTTAGCAGCCCCTCTTTACTTGTCCTCCAAACAGTGCTGCATTGGAGGCTCTTTCAGGATCAGGGAAATGAGACCCATCATTGTTACTGGTTTTGACATATGAATATGCCACGGGAAGCTTGCAAGGCTCTCCCATATGGATAGGAAACTCTCAGTAGCTTGCCAGGTTCTCTGAGAGGGAGAACTGGGCTATAAGATGTCCAAGCTTCCGAAACGAGGAAGCTTTTATAGTCTCTGGATGTTGGCCGTTGATGGGATTACACTTATTGGTTAACCATAATAATCATAATAACCATAAAGACCAAAGTAAAGATAAGGTGAATCATGTTGAGTATAGAGGTTACAGATTATCAGTAATTTTCTCTGGCATCCGTAATTTTAAGCCCTGTAAAATCAATAAAAGGAAAGGCAGTGTTTCAAATATCAGGGCCAGAGCAATAGAACAGCAGGTAGAACATTTGCCTTGCACATGGCTGATCTGGGTTCTATCCCCAACACTCCCCTGAGCACCACCAGGAATAATTACTGAGTGCATAGCCACCAGTAACCCCTGAGTATTGCCAGGTGTGATCCAAAATGCCTCTCCCCTATCAAAAAATTATATCAGACTGACACTGAGTGGGCTCTGAACTGGTTGATTAAATGATACACCAGTGAAGCGATTCTTAACGTGTAGGAAGATGAGATTTCAAAGTTTGAAAATAAAATGCATTTTTGTTTTATTCTCAAGGTGTTTAATTATTTTGAGATATATTCTATCATCTGAAATCATTAGTAACAGAATACAGGTTGATAAAATGGTCTCTGATTCTTTGTGTGGTCTGGGCTCTTCCTTTATAGTCACAACTGCTCTAAGCCATTTCATAACTTAGTAAAGTTGTAAGATTTATTCTTTTAAGTAAAAATTACAGCAACAATAGCAACAACAAAAATGGCATATACGGACACCACAGTAACCACTAGCATTCTTAGCTGTGTGTGGGGGGGGGTGAGCTGGTGTATTGAAGGTCATGCTGGCCCTAGAGTAAGTGAGGAGTAAATGTATTTTTAGACAATTTTTACTTTGATAACTATGACTTGAGATTTGCACACAAGAACCAGAGAATTGTTGGATATGGAGGACTCCCTTTTTCCTTAAGCATCAACAAATGAGGTCAAAGTGCACAGAAATGGGAGAAAAGAATTAAAAAAATAAGCTACTGGTAATTGTTGCATGTTATTCACACGTGTGAGGAGAAGTTGAGAGAATGCTTCTTGCCATGACATCTTCTTCCTTTATCAACTCTGAAAATATGTTTACAAACCAAAAATGCTCTAGGACATGGTAGCCTAGTCTCCGGGCTGTGGATTTTGCATTGTGTTCTCACAAGTGGAAGCTCCAATAGGAGCTTTGCCCAAGGGTACCAGAGAACAGAATCCTCACAAATACAAGGCAAACCTCCAATCACCTGTTTCTGAAGAAAAGGCTCTGCTTTATTTTTAATCTGCATGTAGTGATCTCCCAATTTAGTGTTCTGGGGAAAGCCTGTCAGGTGCTATGACAACCCCATTTTTCCTTTCCCAAAGGAGCTTCCTCCTTTGCCAAACCCATATTCTAGCCTAGAAAGTAGTGTGACTTCCTCTCTAGCCACATTTTAAGGAATACTCCAGAAAGTAGGGGTGTTATTCTTCAGTTATTTATAGCAAAGGGAGTTAAAATTGGGCAACGTGGTGGTAGGGGGACTATTTTTAGTGCTTTCAGCACTTTGTGCTTTTCAAAAAGTGCCAGCTTCTATGAACAAGATGTGAAATTACTGGTTTTTTTTTTTTAACCCTTTAAGGACTGTAGTGCAGCTAAGAGAGGGAAGAAAATCTATGTGTCCTCACAATTACCAATCTGAGTTTGCTTATCTTTTTAGAGAATTGGACATGCCTTTTGTTCTCAGCAGAGGTGTGGGTTGATTGTAGTGCCTTTATTGAATCAATGCTTTAGACAGTGACACTTTTCATTTTTGTGAAGTGTTAATGTAAAAACAAAAATAAATCTGAAAATTCCCCTAATCTGAAAAATCTCAATGTAGAGTTTGAAGGTACACATATATGAAGGTACACACATATATGCTTTTGGGGAACAGGGCTTGTGGGTCTTATCTCATACCCAGCAGTTCTCAGGGCCTACTTCTGGCTCTGTGCTCTGGAGGTACCTAGGAAGTATTCAATGGGCCGTACGTGTCACCAGGAATTTGAAATGGTTTCAGCCACATTTAAGACAAGCACCTTACCTCCTGTACTATCTCTCTAGCCCTATGATTATTTTGGAACCTCACCCCCCCAAAAAAAGGGGAAAAAATTAGATTCTCTTTGCTGAAGTTTGCTTTTTCTCATTTGCCAGTGTATTTTGATCTTTACTGTATCTAGATACATGTAGAGTTACTTACCTAGCTGGTTTAATTATTCAGTGTTTCTTAGGATTACATTTTGATCTTCATTTGTTTCAGTGTTTCTCTGTTCAAAGCTGCTCCAGCCGATATCTGTATACCTGTCAGATGCAAGCATATGCAGATATTTCTGTAACACATATGAAGGGAATTTTACATTTTTTAAAAAATAGATGCTTTTAAAATGAACTAGTTGGCACTGTCATGGCAGATTGTTCCAAGGCAGAGTTATTTTAGGAATGTGGGTAGAGTCTAAGCCAATGATCATGCATGTCAACTTCCCATCCAAGGTGCCAAGATTCAGGAGTCTGCCCTGTCTCCTACATGGTGACATTCCTCACTGTCTTTTACGTGCCTTTGCTCAGCTCCCCTGTTCCATTTGCCTTGTCCACAACCCCATATTGACTGAGGTTAGGACTGATTTGAAAGCAATGAATTCCTAATGTGCTTTCAGTTAGGTCTAAGAAAGCAGTGTAAACTAGTTGTAATAACCATGATTTTTCCTTATTTTTTAAAGTTTATTTTTCTGGTTTTGGGAGTCACTCCTTGTCTGTGCTGAGGATCACTCCTGGGGGTGCTCAGAGACGGTACATGGTCTCAGGTTTGAACTTGATCTGCCGCGTGCAAGGCAAGTGTCTACCTTCTATATTGTCTCTCTGGTCCTGACCATGCTTTAGAAAAGTAAAACCATTCAGCTTATTTTAAGCAAAGGGAGGGGCTTATCTAAAGGATCCAGATGGAGCTCATGGACTCCACAGGTTTGAATGGCCTATGAGATTCAAAGGAGACTAGAACTGGCCTAGAAAGATATGCAGAACTGAAATCTTTTCTCTCTTTGGGACTGCAGGGCTTCTCGTTTCTATTTTTCTGTGGTCTTACCTCCTTCATTCTTTGGATGATAAATGAGCTTGTTCCATTTAGAAGAAGCAAGCCACCAAGTCATCTGTAAATCACTGTGTGGTGGAAGCACTTAAAGTGGGCATGTAAACGGAGTTGTCTTAATGGAAAACACTATGGAGATTCCTTTTAAAATAAAATATAATTACAGATGCTCCAGTGATACCACTCCTTTAGGCGTTTATCTAAAAGATATGAAAATGCTGATTTAAAATATGATTTGCATCCCTGTGTTTACAGTAGTAGTGTTTGCAATAGCCAAAAATCAAAACAAAACATGGAATAAACCTAAAAGCCCATCAACAGATGACAGTATAAAGAAGCTATGATATGTATATTTTATAGGGTAATACTCTTCTACTTAAAAGTGTAATCATCCTATTTGGACAAAATGAATGGAATATGAAGTGGAATATGAAGCTCTGTGAAGAAGTTAGGAGTGAAAGAAAATAACAGTTTTTTTTTACTTATATGGATAATATAATAATGATAAATGCACTGACAGAAACCCCCCTAAATGATAATAACTCCTAAACTTAGTGAAAAATATTGTGGGTGCCACAGGAAAAGAGAAGTGAGTGAATGGAATGAACTGAGGGATCTCTTTTTGGTGGTGAAATGCCACTGGAAGTTTGGAAGTGGGGATGGTGAACCTTAAGCGTATAGAAGAAGCAAAATCCCTGAAATTGCATATGATAAAATAATAAAAATGATTTTTGGGATAAAAGATAAAAATAATTTCTTAGAGTCCTGAATTCAAATTCTTAGGAGATAATATTGTATTATTTTTTTCTTCTGATTATCTCCTACCCCCTGACTAATCAAAGAATTAAGGTGAAGGAGTATCAATAAATTAAGGCTTCCTTTTTCTTGCTTCCTCCTTCTTGGATGTTAATTGGTACAGGGAATACTCTGCTACCCACCCAAAATGTGCCCCTTGGTCACGATTCTCCCTCTCAAGGTTATACGTTATTATTTCACAGTACCTGATCTGAGCTACTTATTTTTTTCTATCTTTTTTATCCCATTAAAATATTAGTCTCATACCCAAAGAGAACATAATCGTAATGACTGCCATAATCCCACAGCTTAAAAATGTGCTTGGCTTAGAATAGACCCTCAATCTCTACATGTTGAATAAAAATGTTCACAGATATAGAATCTCTATTAGAAACTTCTAGCAGAGACTGACCTTCAGGGTATTTTTGTTGAAATTGTACATTTCAACATCTGAGACTTGTTTTATGCATGCATTTGACTAATTCTCTTATTTAGAGAACTTTGTATTTTGCCTCCTATTTTAAATAGGGTTTACTAGTTTTCAATTTCTTAGAAATTTCTTTTCTTTCTTTTTTTGGTTATGGTTGTCCTAAGGACTATTCAGAGGGGCCCAGGGTCACTCCTAGTGATCTTTCTCATCAATGGGCTGGAAGATTCAGTGCTCAAGCCTGGCACTGCCATGTTGCTCAGGGCCAGCACTGCTGGAGCCTGCAGGACATCAGGGTTTACACCTCAGAGTTTACAGCCTCTGGGTTTATACCTAACAGTGACCTGGGGCCACGTGGTAGCAGGAATCAAACTTGGATCCTTGTTCATGTAAGGTATATGCCTCTGACCCATGAGCCATCTTCCCGACCCCTTTAACAGTTTTCTTAATAACATTGTTGGGGTCACCTTATTGAGTGAACAGATTTTGTTTGGTAAAAGTATTAACTGAGAAGCTGGAGGGCTACGCAATTTGTTCACGATCAAACACCTAGTGATAAAGAACCTCCTTCTAGAGCCCAGGTGTTTGATTCCTATGCTAGAATTAATCACAGTATTAAAGTTTCTAGAATTAACTATTTACGGTTCACCGGTACTCTTATTTCAGACCCCAAAGTGCTGAAGGTAAAATCAAATGACCATGTAAATTTAAGAGATTAAATAATATATTTTAAACTTTTTATTGTGCGGTAATCTTGCGTACATGAAATTTATGAAACATGTTGTATTTCATTAATTTCTATTTTAATGTGCTGTTAATTTAACATCAACATTTTAGGTGGAAATTGTTAGTTTCATGTTTACATAGATCGCTCGTATTTTGTTTCTCTTGGTATGGATCTTTGAAGATGTATTACCATAAATGTATTACTTTGTGTTAAGCACAGAAAACTTTATGGATACAACTTGGGTTAGTGTAATGAATAAAATCATCAATAAACAGAAAATTGAAATGTATAAGCTAAATGTTTCTATTAGAACTTGCTATTTCAATAATAGTTATAATTTTAAGCATAGCCCTTCTTTTGAGAATGTGTAAAAGTAGTTATTACAGATGATTTTGACATGTGTCTCATCCAGCAGTGTAGTTACTACATAAGGTGAAATGTATATTACACTTAAGCTTTCTATGTAATGTATATTTACCATGTGTATATAACAGAAAATAATTACTGTCTTTGAAAGTTTTAAATTCAGAATGAAACTTTTCATTAAAAAATACCTGCAGTTCCACAATATGTTAACTGTATACTTCATTATATTTGGTCCAGAGATAAAAAAAAATCATGGCATTTAGAATAAACTAAATATATGTGTGCATATGTATATCATGCATGTATGATATATATGTATATAAATATCCATAGAATGACTAAGTAAATGAAGAGTAAGTAATTGAACAAACCTGCAATCAGTGTGATTAAAACAAATGATAATGAACGGATAAGTTTAAGAGGCAATACAGGAACCAGAAAGACGGAATTAATCTGAGTAGTGATTTCCTAATACAAATAAACAGAAGATAGTGCACCATGCTGTAAAACCTGATAGTAAATACATATCTACGGCCAGATAGTAGAAAAGTATAGGGTTGAAGACATTTCATAAGTAGGAGATCATAGTTGTTTTCATTTGGAATTCTATAGAGAATACATTTCTTCTTATCTGTAATTCTTATTCGCCACTGGGCCCTTGTCCTTGCCCCACTCAATTTCATTCTGCATTCCAAAATATCTACTCTACTTCTAAAAACAACTGTTGAAGTACATGTGACCCAGTCCAAATATGAGGCCATGATTGTGACCTCATAGTTAAAGAATAACTTAAAATTAAGTACAACCACGTTTAACTTGTGCAAAGTGAAATGACATTTATCTGCAAGTATTTTGGATGTACTCAGATAACTTAATGATATTTTTAAAAGAGTTAATAATTTATTCCTCAAATATATTTCAAATTTGCTTCATTATAAGAGTGACTAATCATGAATCATACTTTATGGGAGCATTTTTAGTCATTGTACACAAATTAAACAGTGACATAAAAGAAAGGGAGATGTCACCTTGTTTGTTCCATGATGTGAAGTATGGCTCACAATGAATATTATGAGATTATATTATATGGAGAATGAAATTAAAATTGCATCATATTTATGAGGATCACATAATAAAATTTTGTTTGTATAAAATAGAATTGTTCGGTAATAATTAATTGAGACATACTTTTCATAATAAAGAAGGCCACAAATCTACTTTGTTTCTGTAATATGTACATATATATTACTTTATACTTTTAGACCAGTGACTTGAGAATTGTGGAAATAATACATACATGGAAATACATATTGAATTACTGGTCAAAGGGTAGAAATTTTACATGAGCCCATCACCACCCACTGTATCCTCTCATTTATGCTTGAATACCGTTTGCCAGCTTCAGGTTCTTCACTGAAAATATCTACAATGTTGCAGTTTAAAAGTTCTCTTATATCAGAATCTTAGAATTATGAGTATGTGAAGAAATAAATGGCAATGTTGGGGTAGAGAGAGGGTGCAGCAAGTAAGGCTGCTGTCTTGTACATGGCCAACCCCAGTTTGATCTCCATCATCCCATAAGGCTGGAGGGCCTCCAGACCCTCCAGGAGTGAACCCTGGTCTTAGAGCCAGGAACAAGCCCTGAGCACTGCTGGGTGTGGCCCCACAACAAAACAGGATCACAACCGAGCAAACAAGAAAGAAATGCATGAAAATCTAAAGGTAGATTTGCGTCAAATTTAATTGACAAACTGTTCAACATATTTTTCTGCAAAATCTTACATAAACCATTCAAAAGAAGAGCTGTGACAGTGCCATTTCAGAAAATAAGATAACTGTTTTCATTCTACAAAATGACAGTTTCCCAATTAAACAAAAGTCTTGTTTAGTTGAATGTGAATTTAAAATCTCTTCCCCAGATTTTTATTTCTGACAAGTCCTACCGATATGCTATTTTTTTGTGCCTTTTTTCCCCCCTGTATAATTTTTTTGAAGTTGAATGTCAACATTAGCATTTTCTGGCTCTTGCTGAAGCAGACATTTAGGTTAATGCTTCTTTTGGCTTTGTTTCAGTAAACGCAAGAACTTTAATTGTAATGATTGGAATTACTTTAATTTAGAAAAGTACCAGTCCCCTTTTTTTGAGCATGATTTATTCTTTCATAAATCAAGTTAAGAGTTTTTATGGCCAGCAGACCCATCTTCTTGGCTCTTAATTTTTAGATGCATTATTACTTAAAGAAAAGGCAACTGGCAGAAATAAGACATGACTGATCCTTAGAAACGAGACAGATTGACTTGTGGAGCTTCTGTCACCAATTAAGCCACAGCTACTATTTGGAAACTCCATTCTTTCTTTCAGTGGCACAAATGATGATTTTTGTTTGTTTGTTTATATATTTCATCTTTATATCATGGCATGAAAAGATCCCAGAATGGAAATTTTTTTATAAATATGTTTGGGCTTTGATTCAGGATATTCAAAAAGTAATATTACTCTTCTTAGAGTGTAAAATATTTCAGGAACTTGCCCTATAATTAATATTTTTTAGTGAAGAAAATATTTTTATGCTTAGTGTGAGACATGGAAAAAATTTTGGGAGGGGAAAAAGATATGCATCATAGGTAGCATGTTGTATTATTTGCTATCACATCATTGTAACAGTACACTAATTGTTTGATTTTCCATATAATTTTTTGAAGTTTATACATTGTCTAAAAGGAAAACAATCTTTTTAAATTTTAACAAAAGTATGCTGATTATTACATCTATAAAATAGGTTGCTAAATTTATTTCAATTTTAGACATTATTTTCTTCTATTCCCATTTTTATTTAGGCACTGATTTACAGTTCTGTTAATAACTATTTCAGGTATGCAGTGTTTCAAAGACTGCTGGGTTTTTGTTATCAATTACAAAATGATCTTTGATTATGATTTTGATTAAATATATATTTTATGATAGATGATAGTTTCTTTTTTTTTTTTTGGCTTTTTGGGTCACACCCGGCGATGCACAGGGGTTACTCCTCATTCATGCACTCAGGAATTACTCCTGGTGGTCCTTGAGGGACCATAGGGGATGCTGGGAATCGAACCTGGGTCGGCCGAGTGCAAGGCAAATGCTCTACCCACTCTGCTATCGCTCCAGCTCCTGTCCTCCTATCCTGGTTTCATGGATTTCAAAAGTATATAATGATATGAATCCAACTTTCTTTAATTAGGCAGAAAGTTTCACTACCCTAAAATTCCCCTTTGGGGCTGTTTATTCCCCTGCTTCCATGCTAAATCTCGAAAGTAACTAATGCTTTTACTGTCTCCATAGTTTTGCCTTAAAAAAATTGAAGGAACATCAAACTATGGCGTGTAAATTTAAATTAGCAGTATTAAAAATCAATATATATATATATACATATATATATATACTAAACTAGAGAACACCAGTGTGAGTCTACTTCTACCCTTCACAATACATTTGTCTCCTTTGTCCTGGTTTACCCAACCCTCTCGTAACCATTAACCATTAACCAGTAATATAAAATGTATAGTCCAAAATTTCATATTGTTTTATTTAGTTCATTTATTTTCTCTGAATATATCACTCGTGAGTTAAAAAATAATTTAAAAAATGAAACCGAGAGCTGATTTTTTTAAAAGATTAGCACAACAGACTAGCTTTTATCCAGGTTCACAAGGGAGAATACGTGAAAAAAACAGCCGTGAAAAATAAATTTGACACTACAGAAATTCAAAGGACTATAAAGGAGTATTGTGAACAATTATTCGACAATAAATTTGGCAATCTAGATGAAATGGAAAAATTCATAGAAACATACAATGTTCTAAAACTGAGTCGGGAAGTACAAAAATTGCACACAAGTGTCAAGATTTAAAAAATATTAGAAGTCCTCCCCTTTCCTATCAAAGAAAGCTCAGAGGCTTCATTGGTGATTAATACCACATTTTATTCTATTACTTATTTAAACATTTTATTACTGAGATCCATGGTTTACTTTAGTATGAATGCTGATATTCCTCCACCAAGGATTTAATGAGAGAAATAATTTGAATTCCTGCAATAACAGAATCAACTTGTTTGTTAACAAGCAGTTTTTATGCTTTCCTAGAAAAAAACAAAGTACTTTGTAAAAATATTTGTGTAGAATTCTGTAGAACCATAGAGAATTCTTTATGATTTTACTGCAGTTTACATCACCAGTCTCAAGAAGAAAATATTGACTGTTTATTGAAAGCTTGAATTTAAGCAACTAATTGTTATTTCCATAGCTATAATTGTTTTGATGGAAGATTTTGAAGAGTGGCTTGTCAATATCTGGAACAGTGTGTCTCTACTTTTTTCCCATTACTCCCTATCACCCTCCTTCTGTACCCCAAATATTTATTTTATTATTTTTGAAGAGTTTGGGGCCATACCCAGCTGTGCCCAGTACTTGCTCCTGGCAGTTCTCAGGGGACCATCTGTGGTGCTGGTAATAAAAACCCATGATATCTTACTATTAACTATCACATAGACGTATAGAAATACTGTGTATCTCTTCATGCACCTTAAATACCTCTGTGCTTTATATGCATATTGTCTATAATATCTAGGAAACCTTTTATGTCCCTCCTACGAAATCCATTATTTTCCTTGTGGGACTTCATTATTACCCCAAAAGTAGGGTGCCATTTAACTTTAACTGAGATAAAAAAGCTGAAGTATTCCAATGTCTTCTCTTCATTGCTTAGTATTGTGGAAGGCACATTTTCTTATTTAAATTTTTGGTTTCCTTTCATGCTACTATTCCACCACATTTAATTAATGTCTATTGTTTACTCAAATGGAAGTTATGATTCAAAGGAGGAAAAATGATGGCCACTTCAGGTTATGGACCTTTGAGTCTATGAAATAGTAGCATATTTCCAGAGAGAACTTACTTACTTGGTTGTGTATCACCAAGTCAGATGCTTTAAGTGAACTTGCTTTCTTCTGCTAAGAAAGTATAACAAGGGAAAATGAGTTTCCAAGTCTGGATTTGTTTACTTAGTATATATTTTTTAATATCTGTGCTAAATCCAAAGTCCACTGACAGTGATTGTGAATCTTCGAACATCAGAACACACTGCACGTTTTGCTCTTTTTAAAACTGTAAATGCTAGAACATAAAGTCACCAGTACACAGTGACCTATATTTCTAGGAATAAAGCTTAGTTTGACAAAAAAGAAAAATCTGTCTCAAGATAGCAGCTCTGCATTTCAAAGCTATAGTGAGCACAGCTCGCCTCTGGCAGTTTTGTGGATATTTCCCCAGCTGTGATGAAATTGGGTTTGGTTTTATGGATCAATAAAGGCTTAAACAGTGGACGCTATTGACACTAGTTGTTCCTGTGAAGGTTCCTTTCTTAAATTTGTTCCTTACTGAAAGGCTAAGGAGTATGTTTTCCACCTTACAGCTTTGGGATTTTTGTCAACCCTAGTAGTTCACCAGTTGCAATAAAAGACACTTGCATTCCCCCTAGGCTTGAAGACAAGGAGTTGTCATTTTAACGGTTACAGCTAGCTTCTAACTGTGATTCCACTCTAATTATAGTTTTCTCACATAGACTAATAGCTCTAATTTAGATTTTAAAAAAGTAACACTCTCAGATGGAATCAACAAGCTTCCGAGAAGTGGAAATTTTGTTTATACCTTACAGGAAATGTAGAATGTTGAAAATCTAGTGCCCTGACTTAATGTCAATACAATATTTTTCTTGAGTGCTACAATATTTTATACTAATTTCCAGTAGTGAAACATAAGTTGTAGAAGATTCTTTTTGACTTGTTACTGTAATTTAGAACACCCTTTTTATCTTCCAAAGTAGCGTTGACCCTTGGCTTCACAGATTGAACCTGAATCTCTCCACCATTTCCCAAGTATTTCAGAGCAGTGTATAATTTTGATAGTATATGGATGCATTTGGAATTGTAGAAAGCTGTTGTGTAGGAGCAAGTGACTTGGTGAACACAATCACCACATAGGATCTATCACCCATGACACATTAGTGATCTTGGGCTTGTTATGCATACATGTGGAGGAGGTTATATGAGAGGTATCCTTGAGTTTAGAGATCTCAGGAATCTCTCACTTTTCTCGTTATACACAGCAGCACTCCCTTGTAACCGATGCTGCTTTGAAATATTAGAGCAATGACTCTTACTGTCAGCTGGGAATTCTGAGTGTTTCTCCCAAGAGTGACTTCCATAGTGATAGGGTTGTGCTATAAAACCTCAGGTGGGTCCGTGCAGAAATAAAGTTGAGAAAAGAAACTAACTTGAAGGAAGCTTGAAATACAACAACAGAAACAAAAGCCCATCATTTGTTCTGAAATATTTTTATTTATCCAGGGTTACCTTTTTATAAGAATAAGTCTATTGATATTTGGCTGATGGCTAACGGGATGATTTTAAACAAACAAATTAATTTTTGCAGGGAGAAGTATGTTATCAAAAAGGACTTGGTTGACAACTATAATCTCTTCTCTCCTGTTTTTGCCTCCACTTAATAATTTTTGTACATTGTGCATCTGCCTTTAGACTATAAAATCACAATTTCCTAAACATAATTCCACCTGGTTACTGACAAAAACAGGGCCAGGAACTAATTAAGGTTTACTCCACATTGTTCCCTCCAAACTTTCCAGTTCCATTTGCTTTCTCTCATCTTGTTGGTATCTTCCCCAGATCTCACAGAAATGCTTCAGTTTACCTTTGTGATGCTTAATTAGCCACAGTATCTTTTAGCATCATCTTGTGCCCTGAGAAATACTAAGGTTAGTAGTGAAGGGATCAGAGTACCTGTAGGCTGGGCTTTAAAGGAACCTAGTTGGAGGAACATGGAGTCTGTGAAGGATTAATGGACTCTCATTAACTCAGGAAAATCTCAACTTCCGTTTGGCCTCCTAACCCTGACCAGATTGGGCAGCAAAGTCACCCTACAGGTTGAACAGGAGATCTGCAGGGGGAAGCCATGGCGCTGGCCTTTAAAGATCTCCTATTTCAATTTCGTATGCAAGGAAAGTTGGGAGGAACATTTTAAGGGCCTCGACTGCATCCCCACTCTATTTTTTTATCATAACTTTTTTGGCTATTTGAGAAGAGCTGCCTGCGGCCCCAATTCAGTTTTTGTACGTATCCTGGAAGCTTACCTGTTGATCCTTTATTTGCCCCTCTTCATTTCCCACGTCAGGCCTACCTGTCTGACTATGCACAGCACAACATGGCCAGTTCAAATTTCTGTCTTAAATCCAGCTATAATATGTTCAGGAAGAGCAAACTACTTTATCATATGTAATGATCACCCTTTGGCAGCTCACTTCAATAATGAATGTGGTGCTTGGTTGAGAGCCAGTGGACCGGTTAGAGAAATGGTTTGCAAGGTGCCGAGAATGACAGTAGCAGCAGTGTTGTCACCTGGAACTTGCTGGAAATGCAGATTATCAGTCCCTTATACTTTAAAAAAATTTTTTGAATTGAATCATCGTGAGATGGACAGTTACAAAGTTGTTCCTGACTGGGTTTCAGTCATTCAATGTTCAAACACCCATCCCTTCACCAGTGTACGTTTCCCACCACCACTGTCCTCAGTCTCCTCTCCCTCCCCCCACCCCCCTGCTTCTATATAGCTGGCAGATTTCCTCTCTCTCTCTAGCTCTCTCTCTCTCTCTCTCTCTCTCTTTCTCTCTCTCTCTCTCTCTCACACACACTCTCATTTCCTTTTGGGCATTATGATTTGTAATACATATACTGAAAGGTTATATGTATTACTGAAAGTAGGTACCTTTTACCTACTTTCAACACTCAGTTTCTGTCCAAAAAGATGATTTCAGTCCTTTATACTTAAATTTTTTTTTAATTTATAGCATTATTGGGCTGGAGCGATAGCACAGCAGGTAGGGCATTTGACTTGCACGTGGCCGACCCGTGTTTGATTCCTCTGTCCCTCTCGGAGAGCCTGGCAAGCTACCGAGAGTATCCCACTCGCATGGCAGAGCCTGGCAAGCTACCCGTGGTGTATTCGATATGCCAAAAACAGTAACAAAAAAATCTCACAATGGAGAAGTTACTGGTGCCTACTCTAGTAAATCGAGGAACAACGGGATGACCGTGCTACAGTGCTATAGTGCAGTGCTACTGCATCATCGTGAGATAGGACGATACAAAGCTGTTCATGATTGGGTTTCAGTCATACAATGTTCCAACACCCATCCCTCCACCAGTGTAATTTCTTAGCACCAATGTCCCCAGTTTCCCTCTCACCCCCCATCCTCCTCTCACCCCACCTGACTCTATAGCAGGTACCTCTTTTCTCTCACTCTTTCTTTCTCTCTCTCTCTCATGTTAGGCATTAGGATTTTAGTTCCTTAGATTTAACTGAGAAGCCTAATTGATTGTGGAAGCCAGTAGGGGACTAAGTCTCTTTAGACTGCCTTATGCAAATTGATGTCAATAAAACATTTGATCTGATATCAGCAGATTTTGATTCCAGAAAGTGATTATGAAACTCTAGCTGTGAGTTTTAGAATTAGGTTTTTGGCAGGGGAAGAAGGGTCATCCCAAATGGTGCTCTAGGAACCCTGGAGCCAGTTCTGCAGGTTCTCAGCAATGTGGGCAAGCAGTTGAATATGAGAGCTGGAGAACGCAGAGCTGCTCCACTTCTGTGGTACTGGATATCTTCAGGGTCACCTGGCAGTGCCCAGGGTCTCCAGGACTACATCTGGTGATGCCAGGGGCAGTGGATGGGAGGCACACAGTGGAGGGTTAGGGATCCAACCAGGCTCAGATGCATGCCTTGCACTCACCCTTCTCCCCTTTGAACTAGCTATATTCTGGTCCCTAGACTTTAATTTTTTTTTTTTAAATCGAGGAAACTTGGTTTCCAATACCATATAAATTTCAAGTACGCAACATTATGTTTGTACCTCTGTAGGCATGATACCATGATTGCCATCAAAAGAATTCCTCTCTGGTAATCAATAGTCAGTCTTCTGTATCTATAAATTTATTGTGCTTTGCTTTTTTTCTTTGGTTTCTGTGTCTACTACACGTGAGCAAGATTATGTATTTGTCTCCACCTGACTTGTTTCACTGAGCTAATACATCTATCCATACTGTTGAACATGGCAATTTTTTTTAAATTAAAGTGAGTGAATATTTATTTTTTGTATAAAAGGTCTCCAACTTTATCTGATTGTTTGCAGATGAACACTTAGTTGATTTTCATATTCTGACTATTGTAAATACCACACAGTGAACCATAAGAGTATGTATATATTCTTTGTTATAGCATTTTTGTGTTTGTCAGATTAAAAACCCAGTATTAGAATATCTGAATTATGTGGTATTTCTATTCTTAATTTTTGAGAAAACATTATGCTGTTGTTGTTTTTTTTGCATTTTCTATATGGTACATCCATGCCACACATTGCTTCTTTTTTTTTTCTGATGATAGTCTAGAATGGCAACTGTTAGAATACGGTGGTGAGCTGATACTACATTTTGAGTGTTATTTTACTGATAATATATGATGGTGAATATCTTTTCATGTGCCCATTGGCCATTTGTAAGTCTTCAGAGGAGGAAAATCTTCTGCCTAGTTTTTAATCAGGTCATTTTCACATTTTTGGTTGAATTGTATTTTTTATGTATTTTGGATATTATTCCCTTGTCAGGTTTGCTATGTGAATATTTTCTCCCATTCAGTAGTTTCCCCCTCCCCCCCAGTAATGGGTTCTTCTGTTGTGCAAGAGTTTTGTAGTTGTTTGTTGTCTCATTGGTTTATTTTTGCTTTTGTTTTTCTTGCCTTTGGTGTTGAATTCACAAAGACATCAGTATGACCAATATCAATGAGGTTACTATCTATGATTTCTTAGATCCAGGCTTTTAAAAACAAATGTATTTCTGTATTTAATTTGAGATGTTGAAATTCAGTGTCAGTGGGTCCAGTACCTCATTCTATTTGTTGGTTTTGGTTTGGCCATACCAGGGCAGAGGGTGACACACTTTGTTATAGATGTCTCAAAGTGGGTCACACTGTGGCTGAGTCTATTCACTTTGTTCACAAGGGGAAGAAACTCCAGATTGCACTCATGCATTAGCTATGCAGAGGGTCTAACTTGCAGCTGTGTTTGGAAGACAGGGGCTCTACCACTGAGCTGTGTTCCTTGGATCACAATTTTCATTATACTTTGAAGTAGGTAATACATTTACATTTTTTTTTCTTTTTGGGCTATACCCGGCAATGCACAGGGTTTACTCCTGGCTCATCACTCAGGAACGACTCCTGGCGGTGCTTGGGGGACCATCTGGGATGCTGGGAATGGAACCTGGGTCAGCCACATGTAAAGCAAATGCCCTACCCGCTGTGCTATTGCTCCAGTCCCTACATTTACACTTTTAATGTTTAAGTTATAAAGGAATTATACTTTGGGAGATGTCTTTCTACTAACCCATTGCCAATTATTTGTTTTTAGCAGATATAATGGATATTATTAAGTACTTATGTGTTTCTTACAGATACATTTTGTTTACATATAACATGCACACCCTGAACCTCCTTTTTGTTTTATATATATAATTTTACTTAATTATTTTTTAATTTTTTTAATGAGTCATTATGTGGTATAGTTACAGACTTACAAAGTTTTGTGCTTACATTTCAGTCGCACAATGATCAAGTGCCCATCCCTCCACAGTGCCCATTCTCCACCCCCAATGTTCCCAGTATCCTTCCCATCTCCCCATTTCCCCTGCTCTCCCCCTACGCCTCTGTGACAGGCACACTCCCTTTTACTCTCTCTCGATTCTTTAGGATGTTGTGGTCTGCAATGCAAGTATTGAATGGCCATCATGTTCAGTGTTTAGTCTACTTTGGGTATGCATCTCCCATCCCGAGGTGGCCCTCTAAACACCCTTTACTTGGTGGTCCCTTCTCTAACTGAACTGTCTTTTCCCCCAGCATGTTAGGCTGGCTTCCAAGCCATAGAACAAACCTCCTGGTAGTTATCTCTACTATCTTAGTCTCCCATTCTGTTACTTTATATTCCACAAATGAGTGCAATCTTTCTATGTCTGTCTCTCTATTTCTGACTCATTTCACTCAACATGGTATTTTCCATGTTGATCCATTTATATGCAAATTTTATGGCTTCATCTTTTCTAACAGCTGCATAGTATTCCATTGTATAGATGTACCAAAGTTTATTTAATTAGTCATCTGTTCTCAGGCACTCAGACTTTTTCCAGGTTCTGACTATTGTAAACAGTGCTTCAATAAACATACAAGTGAAGATGTCATTTCTACTATATTTTTTGCATCTCTGGGATATATCCCAGAAGTGGTATTGCTGGGTCAAATGGAAGCTCAATTTCTAATTTTTTGAGAAGCCCCATACTGTTTTCCAAAAGGGCTGAACCAGTTGGTATTCCCACCAGCAGTGAAGGATAGTCCTTTTCTCTCCACATCCACACCAACACCATGAACCTCCTTTTTGATTAAAATGTGAGATTCAATGTTCTCTGCCTTGCTGCTTGGAACATATCATGTGAAAATTTCCACTTTAGTACATTGAGGATTACATTGATTCTTTGCATGCAGCTGGATGTATAGTAATCATTTAGTGTTTGTTCTGTAATCTATTGAAAAAAACCTCCTGTTAATAGGCATACTTGAGTTTTTAGTCATGGAGTCCACAGATTAACCAAGGGGCCATCATCCCAAAGCCTCATGTTTGAACAAATTTTTTTTTATCTTAGCTCTTAAGTAGGTCACTTTGTGAGTATTGTCCATCAAATATAGACCCATTGATTCTAAGTAATCAAGAATAAAGTTATTTTTGATATGTGTAAAGTACAATTTTTTTAAAATAAACTTGTCATTCAAATATTAAATGAGGAAATTCCAGTGGGCAAGAAAGGATGCAAAGTGATAATTACTGGAAACAAAGGCATTTGGCCTTTCAACTAACATGTTTCTCAAACTCACGACTTAGAACTTAGCCAGTGAGTGATATTTTACATGGATCATCATGTTTTTTCAGGGGTAGCAGCTGACTCAGAACAATTAAGGTGTAGAGCTAGAAAATAATAGATCTTAAGTGTTAATTTGTTTCATACTAACTCTATAGCCCATACTTTAGGACTGTCGTCCCGTTGTTTGTTGATTTGCTCGAGCGGGTACCAGTAATGTCTCCATTGTGAGACTTATTGTTACTGTTTTTGGCATATTGAATACGCCATGGGTAGCTTGCAAAGCTCTGCCGTGCGGGCGGGATACTCTCAGTAGTTTGCCGGGCTCTCCGAGAGAGATGGAGGAATCGAACTCAGGTCGGCCGCATGCAAGGCAAATGCCCTACCTGCTGTACTATCGCTCCAGTCCATATTTCATGCTCAAGAATATCATCAGTTTAGTGATGTGCTTCAAGAAGAAGGATTTTAAATCCTTGAACCAACACTCACAGCAACGATTTGAGAAGTGATTTGAGAAGCTTCCTTCCTAGGTTGGTTCTGGGTAAGATGAAGAACCTATGGAGTTCTTCATAGTTCTTCTAATGGACTCCATGGAGGGATGTTCTCCCATAATCCTGCACACGTACCGATCCCCATGTCCTGTCAGACCCACTGACTTAGTTACCTTATCTGGAAAATGAAGATAAAAAATTGGACCTTCCTTATAGGTTTTTTTTCCCCTTCTGTGTGCTAGGACTAATGGAATTGAAAATTGATGGCATTTACCTGTTTAAAATAGTGCCTAACGTATGGCAGATTTTAATTTAACTTAGTTATTAAAGTTCATTTTCTTAATTATTCATTGACATGGAACAGTTATAACTCTAAGAATTAGAACTAGAGAAACTATTTTTTTAAAAAGAACAATAGGATACTTTTATGCTTTTGTGAGCTTCCTTTCATGACCCAACTGAAATAGGAAGGTCTTGACATCTCTTAAGTCATTATCTCTGAAGATCCATCCAGCAGAGGTCACCGAAGTGGGCACTAAGATTGGCTTCTGTCACAGCTGGGGTCCTGCCCAAGGGTCAGGCCAAGGGCAAGCTTTCTTGCAACTCCGATTTTGTTTTCTTCCTCCAAGAAGCAGGAGGTAGGATGGGGGGAATCCCAACTTCTATTTAATGCCAGCTTTTATTCAGTTCCTTTTGAGAATTCCCTCCTTCCCCCACTTCCTCCCACTCAGTACCCAAAAATATTAATGCCTGAGAAAGAAAGTGAGTTCTGAAGCTTTTAAGTACTTTAAAAATGCTTGCCCTGTAACTCTACTTATTTTTACCTTGTTCAAAAGTAACAAGGCTGGCAGGCGGCTTGTGTGTTGATGTCACTATGCCACTGCTTCAGAGGAACTCAGGCAAACAGATTTATGATTAGAAATTGTTCAACAGGTGTTTTATTTACTTACATATTTGTTTGGAGGCCATACTCAGGGCTTTCTCTGCTCACTGGTCACTCCTGTTGGAATTAGGGGGTGTTATATGGTGACAGGGATTAAATCTGGATCAACTGCATGCAAAGCAAGCATTTTAATCTGCTGTACTGTCTCTGGTCCTTTTACTGATGTTTTAAAAGTGTATATTTTATTTTAATAAAAAATGTGTCTTAGTTCAGAAGTAAATGAACACTTAAGTAAATGAGCAAATGTTTATGCTTTTAAAAAAATTATTATTATTGTGGTTCTTGTAATATAGACCTCACCCATGCAAGGCATGTTCCTACTACTTCAGTCTCATCAGTCTCATCCTTTGCCTGTTACGCCAGTTTTGTTTTTTTGCTTTTTCGAGGATTGGACCACAACTGACAATTCTCACAGGTTACTCTTGACTCTGAACTCATAAATTACTCTTGGAGGTGCTTGGGGGGCCCTGTGAGATGCCCAGAGATCAAACCTGGGCCAACTGCATGCAAGTCCAAACACCGCACCATGTTCTATCTCTCCAATCCCCCAGTTTTGCTTTTAATAGAAGAAAAGTGAACTCAAATAGCTAAGTATGTATGCACATACCTTGGCATGTCTAGAATCCATGTTTCCCTACTTATCTCATCACTATTTTTCTTTCTTGTGGTGGGGGGTAATGGATGGGAACACACCCAGTGATGCTCAGGATTTACTCCAGGCTTTGAGCTCAGAAATCACTCCTGAAGAGCTAGGGGGATGATATAGAGTGCCGGGTATTAAACCTGGGTCATCCACGTGCAAGGCAAGTGCTCTATCTGCTGTACTATTTCTCCGGCCCCCATATGTCATCACTCTTAACTTTAAAAAAATAAATTGCATTGATGAGATATCTATCAACGTGTGGGAGTGGTGCATAGATCAGTTTGTGACTCACAGCCTCTCCACTGTGTGCATCTGGGAAGACAGTCCTTTGGCTCCTGACTAGGACTCTAATCATGTTTATGACTAGGCATTTGAGAACATTTTGTGATCCAATGTTCGGAGCCTGAAAGCCTTTGTTTAGAAAAAACCTAACCAGGCTGATGATGGCATGTGAGACTGGCCTAGAGGTGACTGTTGTTTCTGGTACTTCAAAAGAAATTTTCTCTCACCCTTGTTGTCCACCCCAAGTTTGGCTCTGGAGAGCAACTGCTTCTACATTCCCTGTCGAGGAACCTTTCATGTGTGTTCTGTGTATGGCAGGGTGCATTGTGAGCACATACTGAGAGCTGTTCGGTAACAGTATTCGTGGGGATGATGCACCTAACTATTTCTAACAGATGGCTTAAATGTGAGATTTGTAAAAATGTCCATATTGAATTGATCGTGGCTTTCTTCTAAAGGTTATTAGTAACTGTCTCTGTTCCCTAGGACAGTGGTCTCCCCTCTCTTTTGGTTATTGACTCCATTTGGAAATAACCAGTCTCTATACGGACACACACAGCATTCAACAGGGGTTCTTCATGGGTGGGAGGGGCTGATTTTGCTCCTCAGGGAGCAACTTATAATTTTTTTGTTGTTTCCTACAAAGACATCTTATTTTACTGTCACTGTAACTGTCATCCCGTTGCTCATTGATTTGTTCAAGCGGGCACCAGTAACGTCTCTCATTGAGAAACTTATTGTTACTGTTTTTGGCATATGGAATATGCCATGGGTAGCTTGCCAGGCTCTGTCGCTCGGGCTCGATACTCTAGGTAGCTTGCCGGGCTCTCCGAGAGGGTGGAGGAATCAAACACGAGTTGGCCTCGTGAAAGGCGAAAGCCCAACCGCTGAGCTATCGCTCCAGCCCCTTATTTTACTAAACAAAATAAACATTTTGTTTACTACCGCTGCTGGGGGGAGATACTCTGGCATGATTAGCATGCTCTTAATCATCCTAAAGGCACAAGCCCAAGCACTATGTGTTAGCTGCTATGTCATCACTTTGGTTTTTTTGGTTTGTTGGGTTTTTTCCTTTGCATTTTTCTTTACTTCTTTATATTCTGCCTGATTAAACCTATTCAGTGATTGTCTTTCATTCCTTACTAATTTTATGTAACATAATATTCTCAAGATAAGCCTGTTTTCTCCCCAGCTACACATTTTGGTGATCACTTTTTGGGTCACATTTTGCAGTGCTCAGTGGGATTCAAGGAAGTTAAATGATTATCCAAATTTGTATGCTTTATAAAGATAGAAATGAAGAATGTATTAAAGGGGGTAAATCCATTTTTATTAGTCCCGTTAGTGGGAAAACTCCAGTAAGTATCCACTTCAAGATGATAGCAACTACAAAAGACAAAACCCATATTCAAAATTTTGGTGATCACTAGAGATTAGGGCACATAGTAGACATTAAGCAAATATTTAGTATTATGTCCATTTTTAAAGAACCCTAATGCTGAATTCTTTGAACATCAGTTTCTTTATCTTAAAAAATGTAATGGCAGCTTTCTTCAATCCTTCTACTTTTCTATTAACAGTGCATTTATGATTTTCTGTAGTATACCTTGCTCTTTGTACCTATAATGGTATTTGCAGGGATTTTCAGTACTGGAAGAACTGCTGTGGTTATTAATATTTGGTACCTTGTTTCTAATTTGTTTGTGAAGAGTGGAAATGATAAAGTACTGTCTTCCAACTCTTTTGCTCAAAATGGGAAGCCTATCTTTCTATATACTGCACTATAATTTTAGTCTCCATTAGATCCTCCTACAATTTTCTTGCTTTTCCTTCCTTTCTTTCTTTCTTTCTTTCTTTCTTTCTTTCTTTCTTTCTTTCTTTCTTTCTTTCTTTCTTTCTTTCTTTCTTTCTTTCTTTCTTTCTTTCTTTCTTTCTTTCTTTCTTTCTTTCTTTCTTTCTTTCTTTCTTTTTTTGGTGGAGGGACACCCCTGGCAATGCTAAGGTGTTACTTCTGGCTCAGCACTCAAGAATCACTCTTGGTGGTGCTTATGGGAACCACATCGGATGCAGGGGATCGAAACTGGTTTCAGCCAAACTCGAGACAAACGTCCTCCCTACTGTATTATCTTTTTGGCCCTTCCTCTTCCCATTTCTGATCAAAGAAAAATCCTTTAAATGGGGTTTCTACAGAGAAATTGAAAACAGATGAAATTTTTAAAGGGAACATAAAGAATTTAACATGTTAATGTCAAAATTGCAATTAGTGCTAATGAAGTCACGTCCAAATGTGAGACGTCATTGGTTGGTGCCGGCCTTAGTGTATTAAGTTAAATTATGTTTTAATGTTGAATATCACAATGTTTAAAATGAATAAAAACTCACAATGGAGAGTGATTCCTATTGATTCACCTTCAGTTAGATTAATATCATTACAAAATACCTTGTCTCCATTCGTCCTCTGGAATGGAATAATAAGTGGAGACATTACTGAGATCCCTCGAGAAATTCGGCAATCAACAGGATGATAATGATGATGACAAAATACCTCACTCTGCAGATTCAGTTTATCATGTGGACTCTGGGTTCATACATCATACTTGGGGGTCATTTATATTCTTTCAGCTTTGAGAGTCTGCCCTTACAAAAGTCTGAGATGATTAAAATTTCACTTACTCACATCTAAAGGGTTTTTGTTTGTTGAATTTGTTTTTTGAATAGTTAACACTTTATTCTGGACCGTTCTTTTCGTATTAGGATCCCAGCCGTCTAACCTCATATCTGTCCAACTCGTTTGATTATTATAGTAGCTTCTTTTGCTTGAATAATATTCCCATGACTTTTTCCTTGAAGACAGGATTTTAGTTTGCCAAGTGCAGCATTTCTCAACCTGGGGCCATTGGTCTTCTCCGGATCCTCAGATTAAAGCAAGAGACCACCAGTGAAACTCATATAAATGGGTTCTGTGGCATGAAAAGAGTGGGCCAGCTAGCAGGATAGGGGAGGGGACACAGGAAAGAAACAAGGTCAAAAGATGGTTGAGAAACACAGGTTTTGAAGTCCTTCTTGTAATTTTATAATCAACTGGTTCTACCACGATGGCTTCAGAGGCAGTTAGTGGACCTAGAGAAGACACGGATGGTAGAGATGGGAGAAAAAAAGGTTCATGGAATAGAAATTGAGTTTTTAACTTTTTGTGAGGAGGCTTCTTTTGCATTGCTCAGTACTCTGCATTGCTCCTCTGCATTGCTCAGGACGACCCAGCAGTGCTCAGGTGCGGGGTATTAAGCTCAGCACCCTACGTGTGACTTGCTATCTGCTGTCATTTGAGCTATCTCCAGCCCAGATTTTCCATTTCTTTGTAGACAAAGGCATTCCATCACATTTCTTTAATTCAATACAAGGAAAAATCTGGCCAGATCATTTGAATCATTTTTACTATTCAAGTAACACAGTATGTGTGTATATATATAAACACACACATAAACACACACACATATCCATGTTTGTTGTTTATAAATAGCTGCCATTCTTTCAGTATGTAGTAGGACTCACAAAAAATCTCATTTAATACTACACTATTTTTATGTCAATGATGTAATGCATACATGTACACGTGTTTAATCAACAGAAAAATATGACTCTTGACAAGTCACTTTAAGTAAATTAATGTCTTAATTCACAAAGCTTTTTTTTTTACTTTTTTGGCATAAATCTACTTATATGCATACCAAAAAAATGGGCAACAAATATTACTAGGATTCCTTTTAATGGAATAATAATACTCGGTGACCATTATTCTCTTCTAAATTGTGTATTCACTAGTGTTTATCTTTCATTTTCTTTAATAGTCATTGCAGAAAACTGATACTAAAGTAAATCAGTTCTGTTTTATAGGGATTTGTCACTGGATACAACCCATCTTCCTTGTGGAAGAGGCCAGTTTCCTATTGATTAGCTTATTTCAATATTCCAATTCACTCATATACTAGTACACTGTGTGACCTCAGTTGTACTATAGACTGCTGGTTCCCTCACTAATTTCATAACTTCCATAAACTCTTTTAAACATGTTTATATTCATTTAAGAATCTTTTTAAATTATTTGATTTACCCTTTAAACATTCAACCTAAATAGATTAAAGTAGTAACCTTTAAAATTATTCTTAACAGAGAGGAAAAGGAAATCAAGACAATAATCCTCCTTAAAATCACATCAGAAAGATTGTCTAGATTACCCTTTGTCCCAGCATATAAGGATAAGGGCAGAGAAGTAAAGGAATTGAGTGGAGGAGAAGAGATAGACAGAAGCAACTGGAAGAGAGTTCCGGAGATCTGAGTGCATTGGTGGTGTAGAAGAGTGGTATAACTAAAATCCAGACCTCAGAGACAGCAACACTGGAAACAAGAGCTCCAAACTGCAACAACCAAACTTAAAACTGTGCTTGTCAAGGTGACTGGCTGGACATGGGGGTTGGTGGGTGGGAGAAAGCCTGAGGACCCGGGTGGAGGGAAGAAGATACTGAGTGGTGGGATTGGTGATAGAACATAGTATGTCTAAAACCCGACTATGAGGTTTTATTTATTTATTAAAGGCTTTATCTAAACCTTTAATAAAACAAAAATTTTTAATAAAACAAAATTAATTAAATACCTAGGGATGCACTTAATAAAAAAATGTGAAAGAGACAAATGATGAAAATTATAAGACACTGTTAAAACATATAGAATAGGACTGGAGAGATATGTACAGTGGTAGGGCACTTATTGCATTTGACTCACTTGGGTTCCATTTCTCAGTCCCTAATACAGTCAGCCAGGACGCTTCCAGGCGTGATTCCTGAGTAAAAAGCCAAGAGTATATTCTGTGCACAGTCATATGTGACCCCCTCATAAACAAACAAACGTGTGTGTGTGTGTGTGTGTGTGTGTCTGTCTGTCTGTGTGTGTGTTTGTATAAAAGAAAGGCCTGGGAGATAGCTCAAAAGACTAGCTGGAGGGCAAAAGCTTTCCATGCTGGAGACCTAGGTTTGAACCTGGGGCAGCCAGCAATCTCTGAATAGCCACAAGTATTGCCAAGTGTCGTTCAACATCCCCAGCTCCTCAAAAAGCACATAAAACAAAACAAAATGAGATGTAAATGTTACAGGTCCCAAATGTTATTTGGGAAAACTAAAACAGACATCTTACCCAAAGCAATGTATCGATTCTATATAGACCTATTCAAAGATATTTTTAAGTAAAAAAAAAACAAAAAATACCAAAGTCCAAAAATATCTTGGGGACACACCCAGCTCGCTGAGTTAGGAGAGGGAGGAGGCGCCTACCCTTTGCTTGGTGCTCAGGGGCCACTAGTGAAAGTTTCATTAACTAAAATATAGAACTTACCCTTAAAAGTTTTATAGGCATCCGACTATTTCAAGTTCAAAACACATTTTCTTTCCCGCACCACCAAGTTCATACCTGTTTAAAAGTTCCATAAAATGGCGGATGCCACACCGCTTCCTCCCGGAGGGAAGAAAAACCAAGGAAGAAGGATATTTCCCCCCTTAGCCTGCGTGGGGCAAAAGCTTAGTTCACAATCTGGAGACATGGCTGTAAGCAAAATGCTGGGACCCCAAGTAATATAGCTGGCTCTGGATCCTGGTCGTTCAGCAGCAAAGCGGCTGTGCAAAGGCATGGCCACCAGGGTCGAATCTCAGCGGAGCTCGAGCCAGCACCGGCCCCGGCCTGAGACTGCCCAGGAGATTCGACCCGGGTGGCCATGCCTTTGCACAGTCGCTTTGCTGCTGAACGATCAGGATCCAGAGCCAGCTATATTACTTGGGGTCCCAACGAGTTCTTGCAGCCATGTCTCCAGACTGTAAACTAAGCTTTTGTTCCATGCTGCTCCAGGAAGGGTAATGATTCAAATTCCAACTTAAATCTCCCTGGACTTAATTACTAAAATACAGAAATCCTAAATCGCGCGGCCGCAGACTTTATATCTCTTCATTCTCATCAGTGGAAAACTAATTATCAAATGTTTACCTGTCAATAGGGCTGTATTCTTGGGGGATAAATTCCAACAAGAATAGTGAGTTCTGTGTTGAAACTCCAACAATAGTGAGTTTTGTGTTGAAATATGGAATGTAATCAAGGCAAAGAGAAAAGGAAGTGAAATTTATCAGTTATGCGGGGGGGGGGCTGGAGGGGTGGGAGGTATACTGTTTTTTTTTTTGTGGTGGAATATGGGCACTGGTGAAAGGATGGGTGTTTGAGCATTGTATAACTGAGACATAAGCCTGAGAACTTTGTAACTTTCCACATGGTGATTCAATAAAATAAATTAAAAAAAAAGTTTTATAGGGATTTGTCACTTCATAAAGGTGGTAACCTCTATGAAGTCTTATAATGCCTTGTAAAGTATATAAATAAGCATTATTATATTTATATGCAAATAAAAACAATTCAATAGATGGAGGTAGGACCCATCAATTACCCAGACGATCTGGTAGAGTATTCCCGGACTTTGAATATGCTGATCCTAGGATGAGAAATCAGATTCCAGTGTGGGTTCAGGGACAAAGCTGGAGGGCAGAATTCCAGTGTGGTTGAAGGAAGGAAAGTCCTAAGTGTCAAAGACTCAGACAATCTACATGTGGGGACAGAGAGGGAGAGAGAGCAGAGCAACTGAAAATTGTTTTCTCAGGCAAATGGGCCAGGCAGTCAGGGTCCAAGTACAAGTCTGGCTTAAAAGCATGAACTGTTTAGAAAAACAGGTTTAATAAGACTATGGGGCCTTAGCGCCTTTATGTCAGAGCCATTCTGTGGTCCTTTGTCAGCAGGAAGCACCCCCCAGTGCAGGCATTTAAAGTAAGCACAGAATTAAAACGCCTGACTTGGCAGAGGGACTTGGTTGGGCAGTCAGAGCCTCTCATTCCAGGCCTGGGTAACTAGGTAAGGACAGTTGATGTCAGCTAGGCTCAGCCCTAAGGATTCAAATTGATTTTTAGCCACATGTTTCATTTATAGTGAAACTACACATTCACCAAATCCCCAGAGACCTAACATTTTCTTGCCAGTCTGATCAATCAAACTGTGATCAAATTGAAAAAAATAACCTTACTTGGCCCAGTTTTTTTTTTTTTTAGTCTTGAGCGTGGCAATGCTATTCATGTTTTCAGCCCTGCCTCCCGTAAATTATTCCTGAATTTATGTTTGTTGTTGTTCTAAGTTTCAACCAAGGTCGGCATTGGGTTATTTTTATTACCTGCTACAGAATCTGAAAATGGTGATGTTTTACAAGTGACAGGAAGTGAGGAGATTCCTTTAGGATCTTCTGTGGATAATCAAATGGCCAATAGGCATTGCAAACCAGATTTGCACCTTGACTTCGATAACTAGAAGTCTTTTCATCAGCTCAGTTGGGTTCCAGTTCTTGGTAGTCTTCAGATGAAAATAGTCTTTGGGTCATTCATGCTAATTAGCTTGTGTGTTTTGTTTGTAAAGCTAATAAGGACATAAGGACACTGAGGATTAGAAAATAATGGAAAATAGTGATTCTTGCCTTGTAGTTTGGCCTCTCTGTGCAGTGGATCCTCAGCAGGCCTGATTTTAAGAGGAATTTGTGGTACAAGATCTCAGGGCCACCCCCTAAAGGTTCAGATGCAGGTGTTTGTAGTAGGAATGGCATTTCAGAGGGTCCATAGTCCTAGGTGAGTAGTCCCAGGTGAATCTTATGATGAGGTGATTAAAAAGCCCTGCCCACTTCCGTATTTAAGGATCACAGTAGCCGAGGGGTAAAACTTAAGATCTCATGGTGCCTGTAGAGTCCAAAGCAGCAACAACTCCCCTCTGTTCCTCATCACAGTACAAACCTTATCTTCTGGGAAACGGAAACTTGCTATTTTTGCCTGTTTGACATTTGCTGATATGCACCATGTTATTTGAAGATAGAAAAAGTAAGTGAACTTTACATAAATTATTTGATGACTCCACCAGAAACTTCTGGCAAGGTGGAATAAGTTGTTCTGTGGCTTTGTTCTTTCCTCACACGTTGCATTTAGATTTTCAGTCTCTCGGGCTTGTGGTGCTAATGTATCTTGGCTGCCGCACTAAAGAAAAGGCTCTATGTATTGCTTTTCACTGTGTTTGGGTGCTTTGCTCAACAAGTGAATCAAGCCACGTAAATTTTTTACTTCTCCGAAAGTAGTATTCTAGGTTATTATTGTTCTACCTAAAGTAAGTTAAGGATAACAGAAGAGAGATTGAGTAATTTGCTTTTGGGGCTGTGTGCTAGCCAAAGTGAGCGTTCTGCAAAATAATAAAAATAAAAGAACCAGTGTTATAGTACAGTTGGTAATGTGCTTGTCATAAATGTGGCCAAGCTGGGTATAATCCCCAGCACCTCATAGGTCCCCTGAGCACAGCCAGGAGTGATCCCTTAACATAGCCAGGTGTGGCCCAAACCTCCCCATAGTGAAATTAAAATGGAAAGTCAAAATGAGGGTTCGCTTGTTTGTAAGTTTTACTCTTGTGTACTTTCTGTTGTATACTAGGAAGTTTTCCCAAGAAGTTTTCTGAAGTATCTCCTGAGGAAGTAGTATATTTCTCATTTTTTTTCTGATAAATTGTTAACAGTGATTATTTAAAACTCATGCTTGCAGATGTAATATTGTGCAATTGCTCATACCCATAGTACGAGGCAAGTTTTTTTTTTCTGTAAATAGCTAAGTTCCAAGAAAATAGTGTCTTGGCCAGAGTTTCAAAGTTTTCTCTTTCTGCTTCTTTTTTAACATCTTAAAATTAATCTTTTGGAGTAATAGTAAACGTAATTAGCCCCAAGTTCAAGTGATACAGAGGATCTAGGTCCGAGTTAGGCTTTGCAGTCGTCTTGTTTGTTTCTTTTCTTTTTTTTTTTTCTTTTTGGGTCACACCCCGCGATGCTCAGGAATTACCCCTGGCGGTGATCAGGGGACTCTATGGGATGCTGGGAATCTAACCTGGGTCGGCCGGTTCAAGGCAAATGCCCTACCCGCTTCAGCTTCTGTCTTGTTTGTTTCTGGAACAAACAGCCTCATACTGTGTCTCCTCTCCTCAACTGTCTTCAGTGGCGCTTTTAGCAGTAGTAGAACTGAACTTTTACCTTGACTACTTAAGTGCCTACTGTTTTAAAAGATTATAAGACATATTCCTGTAGATAAAAATAATAAGGTTTTTCTTAATTTAACAGATTTTATTTCACCATTCCTACCTATCTCCTCTGAGCACTAACACATAGGGGAAACTTCCCTGAAAAAAAAAAAAAGATGAGGAGGCAGAATATTGCTCCCCAGGTCCCCCATACCTCGAAGAAAATTTCGAACCTTAAGGGAAATGTAATCAATGGAAAGAGCTTTGGAAGAGATTTTTTTTTTTTAGGCTTTGAGTCTACATGCTGTATGATTTTTTTCCAAGATACCTGACCCGCTCTGACCCTGCTTCCGCACCTATGAAAGTGATAGGATTATAAAGATCAATTTAGATTTCCCATCACCGAACCTTGCTCTCAGTATCCATCCCATCAGTAATGTGAAATTGTGTGAGAAGTTTTTCTCCTATTTCAGCAAAAGTTACTTGATTTTTTTTTTTTATCTTTTGAGAGCTGGTTAGAAACATTTGATTAAAATAAAGCCTTGTTTTCTACATTGGCATTTTCTTTAGTATTGAGAAACAGAAGAGATTTCCCAGGTCAGTGCTATAACCATGAAGTCGTTCCTTTCAAGAGTCCATACTCAGCCTGGTATTGCTAAAGGTCATTGATGATTCTAAAATACCCTGCTAGTCATGGACCATTGGAGTACATGCTAAACCCCAGGCACTGATAATTTACAATTGTATGAAAGCATGTTAATAAGATCCAGAATGGTTTTGGCCACTATTAATTTTGCAAATGACTTGCTCTCTTACATCAGAACAGAAAAAGTTCTGTGTGAACATTCTGATCCTTTCTCACTATATCATTATTAGTTGTTTGGACTGCTCCTAGCTCTGTGCTCAGAGATCACTCCTGGCAGTGCTCCAGGTACCACATTGGTGCTGGGCAGTGATGAGGAGGGTACAGAGACCCTCAATTTGGTTTGTTTTTTCTCTTCATTTTTGACTAAAAGAAAAATCCACTCAAAGCTTGCATAGGAGGGAACTTCCACTCAGGTCTTTAAGGAACGGATATCGGGGCAGCCAAGTATAAGGAACATGGTGACTCTGCCAGCAGGAAAATGATCAGTCAGCTCCTTTCTCCCCTGTTTTGTGACCTCCATCCCATTTGTGCTCTTTTCACCTGCCCCATTGTTTTTCTTCTGACATTTCATCTCATTCACTGCTGTGTGGCGGTTTCTGCTCCCGTGAAGATCACCTCTGCCTCCAGCTGACACTTAGCCTCATGTGGAGGGAAGACAAATCCTCTCTGAAATAAAGGCAGCCATCAGTATAACTCGCTTTCTCTTTTCAAGTAGATCATTTGGGTAATTTCTAGTCTTTGAAAACTTACTCTGGCATGCCTTTTTTCAGATGTATTTTCAGTGTTCCCATGTGGTATCTCACTTGGTCCTTAGTGCAATAATATGGTGTACATGTGATCTGACTTGGAAAGGGAGGAAACATTCAATGAGTGAGGTCAAGCTCTTTGGAAAATATCAATGTAATTAGAGATGGGATTCAGGTGCCCTGATATTCCACAGCTTTATAAAATAACTGCATGTAAATAAACAGAAGTCTGAATCTGTTTATTAGATGTTAAAAAAAAGCTCTTATGCTTAATAACACAAAGTTTCTAGCAAGGAAATAACTGAGATATTACAAACCAGATGCATCCCAATTTTGTTGAACTGTGGGGGGTCCTTTGGATTACTTAATGTCTAAACTTGCAGTTCACTAAACTTTAATTATTATTGCTAAGAGGGATTTTCCCCCTATTCTTCTTGGGAGATTTTATTTTATAAAGCTAGTTTTTGTACTCTATATACTTTTAATGATTATATTACATAATGAGTGTATCTTATTACTATTTCCACGGTCCTATGTATTATCCCCATTCAATTCTTTTTATTTTCCTTTCTTCACACCCAGCGATGCACAGGGGTTACTCCTAGCGGTGCTCAGGGGACCATATGGGACCATATGGAAATCAAACCCAGGCTGGCTGCTTGCAAGGCAAATGCCCTACATGCTGTGCTATCGCTCCAGCCCAACCCATTCAATCCTTAACATTGCATCTAGTCCCGTGACCCCAGCAAGGAGTGAATGCTAAACACAGAGCCAGTAGTAGGCTCTAAGCATCATTGGTATGGCTCCCCGAAGAAGAATAAATTTTAAAATTTTATAATGAAGGCTGATTATTAGAAAAAAGTGTGCTCCCTTCCATGAATGTTGTGCACTAAAAAGATACTTCACTTGAGCAGGAGAGAATATACAAAAGGTGAGATACTTGGCTTGCATGTGGCAACCCTGGTTCAAATCCCTGGTACTGAATATAGCCTCTAGAGCACTCCGAAGAGTAATACCTGAGCACGGAACCCAGTGTAAGTCCTGAGCATTGCCAGGTGTGGGCCAAAATCTTTAAAGAACAGCAAGGTATACGAGGGGGGAAGTTTAGTCTTAGAAACTTGAAACTATTTTATTTTTTTTTAATTGTATACTGCATTTTATTTTCAACTTTAGTCCTAATTATCACTTGTTCTCATTTTAGCTGATCATGTTTGTTTCCAAAGATTTATTCAGTTTTCATCTCCTTGGAGTTGTACTTTCTCAAGTTGTACTTTTTCCCCATCTTCCCTCTGCCAACCAAGTGCTCATTCTTCCTGGCCTGAACTCCTACAGACAATAGTGTTTAGCAGAACAGTTAAGTTTGTACAATCAAAATAATGGCCATTTTGGCTTTTGATGTTTAAATATCCTGGAGGTCTGGGGACCAATGTCCATGTCTCATCATCTTTGTCCCATGGTTGAGCATATCACCCCTGGATATGCCTCTACTTATTGAGCATATTTATAGATGAAGTCCTGCTTTTAAGTAACATAGCAAATGCTTCAAGGGCATATGATAACAAATCAATGTCTGTATATACAACATAGTGCAATGTAAAAGTGAAATCTTGACATTTTCAGGAACATGTTTAAAGTGGTGGGTATTATACTTTGTAAAGTGTGTTAAATGGAATTAATGCTCGAAGCTAGAAATACAATGTTAGCTGAGCTGCTGTATTATCAGCAATTTTTAAAAATGTATATATTCCACACGGTTTAGCAAGAAACACTAATAGAGATTTGTATCACTTGAAACAAATTGAGATTTATCTCATTCCTTATCACATGAATTGAGACATAACTAGCACTTTTAACTTTCAAGTTGTTTATAACTAAAGTCTTCAGTGCAGGATATGATAAAAATCAGTGAGTATGAATCACCTAAGAAAATTGTTCTTCACTGTTTCTATATTTTGGCTTCTTAGGTGAATTTTCCGAGCTATCCCCTCACCCACAGCCTATTGTTACTACTTCCAGGCTCTTCCAGTAGCATTTAACCCTAGTTGGTCATTAACACATACATGTAACACACACGTGTGTGTGCATATATGTAACACATAGTTTACTTGTCTAATATTTGTTACATATCAAGCCATAGTAAAGTTATGTACAGATCCCTTTAGAATATTTTTTTCTAGATTATCAGGAATCCTCATAAAACTTTAGATATTAGTAACTAAGGATACCTAAAGCCAGGAAATTGATAACATGCTAGGACAACAAAAGTTTGCTTGCTATGAATAATTTATTTGCTTAAGAATTTTCTATTCCCCTGTGGGGAGATGGTTTTGCTCTATCCTCAGTGTGAAAATAACCCTTGGTATATAGTATGTGACACTCTCACACTTGGTGGTAACTTTAATATTTTAAAACCAGTAGGGCTATTTTTTCACTAATTGGATGACCATGTCCTTTGATTTTTAATGGTGGGACTGGCGCTAGAACATTGTATGCCTCAAACTCGCTATGAATAACTTTGTAAATCAAGTCATCTTAATTTAAAATCAAAATTCCAGGAAACAATTGTTTTAATGCAGAGGTTAAAAAAAAAAAACAACCCTTGAGGGAGGGGTGAGTGAGACTTGGATTTCCAAGAGCACATTAAGACTGATTCAGGAGCAGAGCTATGGGATCTCAGGTAAGGTGCTTGCTTGCCCTGCACTGATGCAGATTAAATCCCCAACATTCCAATTTGTCCCGTGAACAGACCAAGAGTTTTCCCTGAGCACAGCTGGGTTCCCCCAAAAAATGAGACAGATTCAAGATGGTCCTATTCAATTTTATGAGGGTTTTATATGGTTTTATCACTTTTCTCTGGAGAGTGAGAATCTTATTTTCTACATAGTTTTTTGTGTTCTCTTTTTAGTTTATGGGAAAGGTGGGGGCTTTCTGAAACCAGTGATGTTTATCGTTGTTCACGACAGTTGAGTTCCCTGGTGTCACTAGGTGAAGCACAGTCATCCTGTGCACTAAGGGGAGATGGCAAAGGTTCTAGAACAGCTCACTGCAGGAACGCCAGTCAATCTGACTCAGTGACCCATGCCAGAGATTTGTTTATATTGTGGGCTGAGAACTTTCAAATGCTTCTGAAATTGTCACTACAGGGAACATTTGAATTGCTGTTTAGAAAGGAAAATACTCTGTATCCTACTCCATTTGCAAAGTCTCCTGTCACTATAGAAATGTTCCTCACCATTCTTCTGCTGATGGCTGTGTGAAGAATGTGGGAAGTGGAAGGTGAAAAAGCAGGAAGGCAATCTGCTACTGGGGGGAGGGAGGTGGGATTCTGTGGGACTGGGAGCAGAAAAGAACTAAGTTTATCTCAATTTCTGCAGAGAGTTGAAGCCTTATCTCTGAATGTGCATAATAAGCTGGAGACCATGTGCAGTCATCTGCAAAAGCTTTGAAAATCAAATTTTGAGACACACAGTCATTTGCATAAAGTAACTCCTGTATTAAAGATTACCTAGAAAATGGGTTACCTCTCACCCTGAATAGCTTTTATGACACAATTCTGGAATGAGCTGTTATTAATGAAAGAGGAAGCCTCAGTTTCCCCTTCCAAATTCAGGGGAGTCCCCTCTCCAGCAGTTGCATTTTCCCTCTGTAGACTTACCACACCTCATCCCCAAGAGCCTAGCTTTTTAACATTCCTGGAGTTCCCTAGGACCATAATATTTTGTCCCAGAACTTGGAGTCACAAGACTAAGATAATAAACAATACCCAAGGCAGGTGACCAGAAGGACAAACCTGCCAGACCACCTTGTAGATTCCCTGCATTCTCTGTCACACAAAGACCTGAGAATCCTTACCTGCATCATTAGTACACAAAACATAAATATATCGGTGCTATTTTTTACCAAAACAATTACCTTTTCTTGTGTCCACAAGCACAATGACTTTTGGAGCTCCTTTTTTTTTTCTCAGTCTGATTCTTTGTTATACCTCTGTTACTCCCCAGTGAATAAAAGTACAAGAGAGCAGTGAAATTCCCATCCTAGACATATTTCTCTTGCTGACAAATGTTGAGTAAAGACTAAGTTTGCACAACTTTGATCTATTTTAATTAAAATGAGCTTGTGAATGGATATACTGCTTACTTTTTACTTCAGACTTTTGGTGATGCACAGAATTGTGTGTGAGAGACTAAATGTCAGAAAAACCACAAGAAGGTGACTTGGACTGATGTGTTCTCCCTTTTAAACGAAACTGTTTCCATTAGACACCCATCACATCTAGTAATTTTTCTGTATTAAGAGGAACAGGTCAGTTATGCTATTGATGGAAGCAGGTGGCCTAAACATTTAATGGTCTAGATATGGGGACTGAAATCCCTGTGATTAGCTGTGTTGACTCTAGATCTCTGATACTATCCTTTTTCTAGGTTTGTAAAATTGAAATAATAGTTTTAATGAAGACTGTTATTTAAGTTAACCCAGCTGACATGTGAAAATGCTTGGCATTATATGTGGCACATTTTCAGCTAATGACTCTTTGAATCAGATTTTTACTTGAGACTGGCTTTAGTGATGAGGACATTAATAGAAGAAAACATACAGATGCTGTAAAATTCAAAGGGATATTTTCTCCTTAAAAGCCTTCATTTTAGGGTCAGAGATAGAACAAGGGTTAAAGTGCTTACCATGTATGCAGCCAGCCATGACTTGATCCTTGACTTGATTCAAATTCACCACATTTGAATATAGATTTTAAGAATACGTTTTTTATACTGTTACTTGAGCACAGAGCAGATAGCGATCCTGAACAATGGAGTCTGTCCCTCCCTCCTTGATGCACAAATGCCCTCACTTTTAGGGACTGGAGAAATAGCTCAGAGCCCAACGCATGCTTTGCATGTAAGACACCCAGATTTGATCCTTGGCACTCCTGAGCATCACCAGGAGTGACCAGCACTATTCCAGTTCCTTCCCTGACCTCAGACACACTCTCTCTCACCATATGTATTTAAGAGATAACTTGCTTTGATGCATATATTTGTACACTTGTGTCTATCATCTGCCCACCTGCTTTATTGTAAATGTTTTATAAGGATTGGATGGATTTTTGAAAATACTTTTTGTTAATTGGTAAAGGATCGGTCCCCACCAGGAAATATATATATGGTCTCTTACTCAAAGATAAAATGTTACCTTACAGTGAAACACTGTCTTGTTTTCTGTTGTATTCAAATCTGAGTACAAATCAAAGTAGGAAGTAAGAATGAAAAAAAGTTACTTTTGGTGATGTAAATGGATAGCTTCCATGTGGATCCTGCTTTTAAAGGAATTAAGGCACCACTGACTAGAATGTAGTTCATCCACAGAGCACTTACTGTCTATGTGTGAGGTTCTGGTTTTGACCCTTTGCAGGCAAAAATAAGCAAACAATTTTAAAAAAACCACTATTGAATATAATGAGGCTTTGTTTTAAAATGCTGCTAATATACCAAATAGTCTAAAAACAGTCCTTGAAAAAACTCTTGACCAGTTTTATAGAACCAGTCTGAGTAATAATGACTCGATATTTGTAAACTGTGAAAGACATTTTAGTTCTAATGGTGCTATGATGTTCCCTGTCCTACAAAAATGGTGTAAAACTGTGTAACTTTGGTGGTTGTTTATGTGCTCCATTGAGATTGTGTTTTAGTAATTTGTCAGTGAATCATAAAGGGAAGAACAATATCTTGATTGAGGAATTTGAAATTTGAATTCATGGTTTTAAAAAAAGAAGTTTGTACAGCTGGAGCAATAGTACAGTAGTTGAGGTGCTTGCTTTCATGCGCCTGACCCAGGTTCAATCCCCAGCGTTCTATATGGTTCCCTGAGTACTGAGCCAGGAGTGCTCCCTGAGCACTGATCCTGGAGTGCTCCCTGAGCATTGAGCCAGAATTGATCCCTGAGAACAGAGCCAAGAGTAACCCCTGAACATTACCATGTGTGGAACAAAATCAAAAACAAACGTTTCTCTTCTAGCTTCACCATTCCCAGCCTTGTGGCTATGAGTGAGTTTCTCTACTTTATTTTTTTCCTTTTTTGGCAACAAATTATTTGAGCATACTCAGAAAAAAAACATTTCCTTCAAATGGGTCCTATGGTAAAAGTATGATAGCAAAATGCAGTATCATGGACAAGCTAAAATATTGTTTCAAAAGAACCTAAATCTAAAGGAAAATAGCCTATCACACAGCTGTAGCATTTGGTAATAAATGCTTTCTGTTGGTAGATTAAAGTAATGAGTATATTCCTTATATTCCTGGTTCTTTGTCAAAAGGCATTGAGTAACTTACCTCCATCTATAAAAATGAGAATAACACTGGTTTTTACCTCAGTATTTTTTTTGTTTTTGAAACCAAAATCTGAAAATTTTGTATTTAGCATACAGCTGAAATCTTACCTATTAGGGTTTTTAATTATATCCAAACAGCAAGGCTTCATTTATGCATTTGGGAACGGGGGTGGGGTGGGGTAGTTGCATGTCTCTGAAGGACTATGAGTATTTTGTGTCTCCTTGGAAACAAAGGGAATATTCGTGTTTAGAGACACCTCTGAGAAAGTGTACACTGAAACATATTAGGGAAAATACTTAAGGGTAGCAAACAGAGCAGCAAACACATTCCTATTTATGGCTCTTCTAGCTGTCGGTTGCCTAGGAGATTACTGGCAAAGTCCCCGCAGTAACCAGCATTGTCTCATAAAGAGCTGCAAGTGATCTAGTGGAAATCATTCGATGCTTCCTGGAGAAACACAGTGATCTTAAAAGATTTATAGCCCTTGTTTTGGCTCGTCTGGTTTTCAACACTCTGTAGTGGAAATGTTGATAAATTCATCCTAAAGAAAATACTGCTTTCACTTCTGCATCCAGTTAACTCAATCATGTTCAAGAATTCATACTTATAATAGAAAAAAGGGAAGATAAGTTCTGCTTGTGATTCCAAATTTATTCAAGGCTTGAGGTTATTTGTCTTTTTCTGCAACAGAGTTCTGTTTGAAGTGAAAGCCAGTTAGGAGAGATATGAGAAGAAAGTTATGCCGTCATATTTAGAGATATTAAGTCTTTGTTTTTCTTTCTGCAGGTAAGTGAACATGGCATTACCCTGTCTGGTTTTTACTCATGTTGGACTAAAACTCAACAAGGAAGTTAATAAAAAAAAATTAGCCCTCATACACAGTTACCATGGATACAGGTACTATGGATTCTATCAGAATGTATGTCTTAAGAGATGGTAAGTATCCGTATTGCCGTATCTCATGACCCTAGGTTAGCTTCTTTACACCCTTTACACACTTCTCCCAGCCACAGTGTTTTCCTGAATGTTTCTAGTTGGCATAGATTAAAAAAGAATAAAGAAAAATGAGATTAACTTTGTGTTTGAGATTAACTTTGTGTTTTGGAGTTTTGGCAGGGAAGAGAGGTCAGTTTTTACCAAAAGTCTAAAATTGGTGGTGTTCAGTGTTTTAAATCAGTTTATATTGCAGTGTGTTCTATTTCACATATGGCTAGTTTGCAGTGAAATTTAAGCTCTCATGATATAACTAAGAGTGATAGATTATGTTAGAAATGGTTTTTGTAGCTGAGAGGAAATTTTCTGGGCTGAAAGAGAAGTGTCTAAAGTTCCACGGAAAGTAAAAACATCCTCAGCAAGTTGCCTAACAACTAATGTGTAATTTTATCACGTTTTTCAAATTCAGGTCTAAGTCAAAGTGTAATTGGAATTTCCATTTTAAATATTTGAAGATTGTATTCACCATGTAGCTGTTAAATATCAGATCTATATTTAGAAAGAATCAAAGAATCTTAAGCAAAACAGGAATGTGAATTCTTATTCTGTTCACTTAAAAAATGCATAAAGATTAAGCCACTGTTTAATATTCCCACAGTCACAGCTAAATCACTTCAATATTTAAACATTAGTAAGTGTTCTGGAAATAAAGTCTAATTTTTTGCTATTTTGAAGTATTTTAGGGTAATTGAGTATAAGTTGACCGTTTATTTTTCTTAAATATATTTGTGATTTGCTTAAAAATTGGTCCAGAAGTTAAATTTCAGTATAAATTATCATTTTGGTTGTCACTATTATTGAAAATTGTACTTATTTTTGAAGTGTGCCCAAGTGTACATACAAGTTGGTTTGCATAGTAGAGGATTGCTATATTTGATAATGGATTTATTGAATGTTTGTTACAGTTTAATATAGAAAAAGTAGAAATACTGTTGGTTACCTTTAGAAACTTAAGAAGTTTCATGTTAAGAATATTCCCATGCGGGGCAGAGAGATAGTGCAGAATGTGAGGCCTTGCATGCTGCTGCTTTGGTTGCAACTCTGGTTCATTTGCTGGCACTGCATAGTCACCTGAGCACTGCCAGGGGTCACTCCTGAGTCCAGCTCAAGACCATAACTTCTTCCCCCCAACCCCCAAGAATATTTATATGCTGACCTTTTAACATTTTGTTTCCTAAATGTATATGTAGATACTATATACGTGAGGATTCTTCTTACTCCTAAGTGTTATGATCTTGTGGCACATTAATCTTTGGTGATGATTATTAATAGACAACTCTGAAAGCACTTAAAATATTTCCTTCATCAAACACTTTCAAACACGTTGTTTCTAAGTGCTGGATGGATGGGTGTATAAACCTCACTTTATCTTTCACATTTCACAAATACAGAAATAATAAGTAGAACATAGTCTTTCTCCATTTGCTGTGTAATGGGAAACATCCTTTTAAAAGACATAGAAATAAAGCTTCCAAAAGACATGAAATAATTGGGCAGGAGCCTTGGACTATGAAATTGAGATCGCCTTTTTTTTCTGGGTATCTTAAATTTTATATATTGTAAATTTTACTAGCTCATCAGAAGTAAAAAAAAGTCAGTGTTTGGCTTTGGCCCAGTGAACATCATGTTAGCAGCTGCTCAAAGCCTGGGTTTCACGGCAACAATCCTTCTCCCACCAGATCTAAAATCTGATTTGAACAATCACATCTATCAGCTTGTGCTGATGCAAACTAGACACCCGAGGGACCAGGGAAGGGGTGTTGTCTTGAATGCCCTCAGAAGCTTAGAGATCCGATACTCAGTAACTGCTGTTTTTCTTGCGAGTATACATTTTACATAACTGCTGTGTCTTAGAATTCTGAACTTTTTTTGGAATTTCCTTGTGTGGATTTGCTTATAATGTGGCATTTAGTCCCTTAAATGGTGCTGATGGCCACCAAGCTATTTCCTTATAGGCGCCAGATCACTTTAGTACCTTTAATAGCAGGCCAGTTTCTTCCTTTATTGTTAAAATGTCAATTGGAGATAGGAAGGAAGTATTGTATTTGCATAACTTCTTATATCAATTAGCATTCTCATCAGTTTTATTGTTTACCTTTGAAAAAATGAAAAAATATGTTCCTTTTCTGCTTTGCTGTGCTGTTCTGAGGAAATGGATTTGGGGTGGGAGGGAGGTGGGCAGTTTATAGTGAATACATGAACTGTTAATTGGGTGTAGAATCTTGATCCAGGTGGCTGGAAAAACTTCTTGTTAAAACAACCCAGGCTGCAATCTTTTTACTGTGAAAATCATAACTGGTTGCTTGATGTTTTGGTGTTACTGTTTTGTTGTTGTTGTTAAGAATCTTTTATAGGGACAGAGAAGACAGTCCAGAAATCAAGTAATTTGCCTTGCATGCTGCCCATACCAGTTCAGTTTCTAGCACGCCACATGGTCTGAGCACTGCCAGGAGGGATTCCCTGAGCACTGCTGGGTGTGGCCCCAAACCCTCTGTGCCCCAAAGAGGGAGCTTTTGTAAACTATTAGTATTTCGTTGTTTTTTTTTTTTTACCTCTAACTTGAGACTTCTCTAAAACTATAAAGGAAACTCAGGGACACTGGTGGAGAGAGATCAACACTGGGTGGGACTGGGGCTGGAACATTGTACTCTTGAAACTCAACTATAAATAACTGTGTAAATCATGGTGCCTTAATGTTTAACAAAAATATATTTTAAAGAGGAATATTTGTAATTATTAATTACGGCATTATTTTAAAGAAAATAATGTTCAAAATAAAGCAAAGAATGTTAATGTTTCATTTAATTAAGTGAAATGGTGCTGATTATAATTTATTGAAATTCATTATTATAATCATTGGCCAATAAATCACTACAAATTATAAGAAAGAAACCAAACTGACCTTTTGAAGAATTGACATCTGAAAAGAAAAAAAAACTATAAGTACAAGAGTCAATAGGAAACTAAATTTTAGCTAATTGGAGTAGGGTGAAAGTTAGGATTCCACCTCTCAAAGGTTTCACGTCACAAGTACCTGCATTTTAAAACAGAGCTACCATGAGGTTACAAATATTAGTAAATACAAGATGTAATTCATAATCCTGACAGTGAAGGATGTCTACTTTTCCAGGAAAACTATTGCTTAATTAGAGCAATAATTGGTTCCTGTGAATTAAAATGTTTTCATTCCTAATTCTTGTTCTTTTTTATTGTTTGGATGCCACACCCTGTTGTGCTCAGGGCTTACTCCTAGCTCTGCATGCATAAATGCACTCTATGCAGGGAACTATCACTCTGGCCCTAGTCTTTCTAATTCTTGATGGACAGGAAGAGACTAACACTTGACAAATGAAGTTTTTTAAAATTTTATTTTCTTCAGTGCCCACAATTGAACCCAGGGCCTTGTACATGAGAGTGCAACTCTTTAAAAAATATTTTTCTTTATCTTCCTCTTATGCTATGATTTTTGAAAGAATCACATAATTCATTATTCATGCTGATTCAAAATCACATGTACATTAGTTTTATATACTCAAAATACTAGGACTTCATTAGATAAAATTTTATAATCTTCTTATACTGGATTTAGATGTCAACATTGTGCCATAAAAAAAATTTTTTTTTTTTGAGAGGGAGGTGCTGGTGTAATTGAAAACAAAATTTAGATACCATGCTTTGGGCTCCTAAATATTCCAATGTAAATTCCAGAGGAGAAGCATTTTATTTTAATTTTTTTAAAGAACCATGATTCACAAAGTTACTAACAGTTGAGTTTTAGGTATATATTTTTCAGTTCCAATCCCGCTACCAGAGTCAACTTTCCTCCAGGAGTGTTCCCATACTCTATTTCCCACTCCCCAACTTCCCTGTCACCTTGAGAGGCCCATTACAGTTCAGTGATTGCACCTTAGCTCTCATGTTTTTAGTGTTATTGAGTCTGTGATTTGGATATATAACTATGCCACTCTAGGGAATACATTTAACTGCATTATTTTTAGCTGTACTTCTTAACAAATGCATTACACCAAGAAAATACCTAGTCTTTGTGCAGATTTACTCTGCTGACTCAAAGGTGACTTACTGGTTTACTTACTGGTTTCTTTGAGGTTCTAACTAAATTTATACATTTTTACATATGTTCAAATCAAATATTTTAAATTAAGAACAATTTCTAGTCCTCCCCAGTATTCTTTTTTGTCTGCGTAGTTGAAACACTTGGTTAAGTGTGTTGTGGAATATGTTCTGTATTATTATTTCAGTCATGCTCTTTAACATGTGCTATCTTCCACACTTTATGTAAACATTAAATTTGATATGTAAGATTGAATGTGCAGTTTTAATATTTTCAACAAGAATACTTCAATTATGACTGCGGTAGCTCTTCTAATTCCAACTAGATTTGTTTGGAATGTTTTGATTTATTATTCAGATGGACTTTGTACTGCAATATTAAAAGCAATTCTGTTCTCAAAAATGCCATTTCCTGACCATTATGTCTCCGTCATATGTAAATTGTTCAGTGCACAGGCTTTAGCTTTCCACACCTGAGGACCTGAACAATTTTACAGACATAACCACTGCTTTGGAGTAAATAATAAACTTCAGTTAATTGGGTGTGAAATTCCAGAAGTGAAGTGGACCCTTAAAGTCTCAGCAACTGTGGCTACATATAAGAGAGTTGTCATAAGCTATAACTGACCTGCCAGACTGAACTCTCAGTCCAAAGATTGTTTGGTGTGGGCGGCAGATAGCTCTGTTATGCATAGCTGCCATTTTGAATCTTCAAAGTCCAAGGTTTCGCTTTCATTGCTATATTAGAAGCTATTTCCAGGTTTGGGCAAAAACTCATTATTTAGGGAATAAAATGAGTTGCAAAGACAAGTGTTAAGTTTGTTTATGTAGACCTTGCTAAATTCATTTTGTTTCTCTTACATCTTGATATTTTTTTTTCTTTTTGGGTCACACCCAGCGTTGCTCAGGTGTTACTCCTGGCTCTGCACTCAGGAATTACTCCTGGTGGTGCTTGGGGGACCATATGGAATGCCGGGGGTTGAACCCAGGTCGGCTGTGTGCAAGGCAAACGCCCTACCTTCTGTGCTATCACTCTGGCCCCCAACATTCTGGTATTTTTATTCAGTATGTCACTTCTAGTAATAAAGTGTGAAATTCTCATAAACATTACTTATGGGTTTTATAATGTGTATCTCAGTGGAGTTAACATAGCATATTACCATGGAAGAAAAAAGGGACTGGTTATCACTAAACTGATGCAGGACCAGTGATGGTGGGTCTCCATGTTTGTCCAGATTCAGTATTTTGAACAAATGAAAATATTGAGTAATAAAGATTCTCAAAAATCAGAGCTAGAAAGTAGAAAAGATCAATGGAAAGGTATAGAGAAACTACCCAGCAGGGGAGGAACTTAGTATAGGACTAGGTGTGCCTCTTTTGTGTGTGTGTGCGTGTGTGTGTTTAATAAAAATGTGGCACCACTATATAAAGCACTGGTTGAACTCTACAAGAAGAACACATCCAACCCCATCAAAAAATGGGGCGAAGAAATGAACAGAAACTTTACCAAGGAAGAGATACGAGTGGCCAAAAGGCACATGAAAAAGTGCTCTACATCACTAATCATCAGAGAGATGCAGATCAAAACAACCACGAGATACCACCTCACACCACAGAGACTAGCACACATCCAAAAGAACAAAAGCAACCGCTGTTGGAGAGGATGTGGGGAGAAAGGGACCCTTCTACACTGCTGGTGGGAATGCCGGCTAGTTCAGCCCTTTTGGAAAACAGTATGGACGATTCTCAGAAAACTAGAGGTTGATCTCCCATTTGACCCAGCAATACCACTGCTGGGAATATATCCCAGAAAAGCCAAAAAGTATAGTCGAAAGGACATCTGCACTTATATGTTCATCGCAGCACTGTTTACAATAGCCAGAATCTGGAAAAAACCGGAGTGCCCTAGTACAGATGACTGGTTGAAGAAACTCTGGTACATCTATACAATGGAATACTATGCAGCTGTTAGAAAAAATGAGGTCATGATGTTTGCATATAAGTGGATCAGCATGGAAAGTATCATGCTAAGTGAAATGAGTCAGAAAGAGAGAGACAGACATAGAAAGATTGCACTCATCTGTGGAATATAGAATAATAGACTATAAGACTAACTCCCAAGAATAGTAGAAATAAGTACCAGGAGGTTGTCTCCATGGCTTGGAGGCTGGTCTCTCATCGGGGTAACCAGGGAAGGGACCACCAAATAAAATGTGGTCAGAGGTCATGTGGGGGAAGGGTTATGCGGGCCAAATATAGACTAGAGACTGAACACAATGGCCACTCAACACCTTTATTGCAAACCACAACACCTAATCAGAGAGAGAGAACGAAAGGGAATACCCTGCCATAGTGGCAGTGTGGGGTGGGGGGAGACGGGACTGGGGAGGGTGGGAGGGATGTTGGGTTTACTAGTGGTAGAGAATGGGCACTAGTGAAGGGATGGGTTATCGAACTTTGTATGGGGGAAACATGAGCACAAAAATGTATAAATCTGTAACTGTACCCTCACATTGACTCACTAATTAAAAATAAACTAATAAAAAAAATGTGGCACCACTGAAGCGGTATTTTTTTAAATTTATTTTATTGAATCACCATGTGGAAAGTTACAAAATTCTCAGGCTTATGTCTCAGTTATACAATGCTTAAACACCTGTCCTTTTACCAGTGCCCATATTCCATCACCAAAAAAAAAAAAAGGTACACCTCCCACCCCCCCACCCCCACCTGCATAACTGATAAAATTCACTTCATTTTCTTTTTACTTTGATTACATTCCATATTTCAACACAAAACTCACTATTGTTGTTGGGGTTTCAACACAGAACTCACTATTCTTCTTGGAGTTTATCCCCCCAAAATACGGCCCTATTGACAAGGAAACATTTGACAAGGAAACATTAGTTCTCCACTAATGAGAATGAAGATATATAAGGCCTAGCTACCTCGCCCGAGCAGTTTAGGATTTCTATGTTTTAGTAATTAAGTACATGGAGATTTAAGTGGGAAATTTCATCATTTCCCTTCCTGGGGCAACATAAAGCAAAATCTTAGTTCACAGTCTGGGGACATGGCTTCGAGCACTTGCTGAGTTCAGAAGTAATCTAGCTGGCTCTGGATGTTGGTCGTTCAGCAGCAGAGCGGCCGTGCAAACGCATGGCCACCCGGGTCGAATCTCGGCAGAGCGCGAGCCGGAGCCGGTACCGGCCCCAGTCCGAGACTGCCCAAGCGTCCCGCGGTTTCAAGTTCAAAACACATTTTATTTTTCCCCACGTCACCAAGTTCATACCTGTTTAAACGTCCATAAGTTGGCGTACGCCACGCCGTGAAGCGGTATTTTGACCTTTAATAGACACTTTACCTGGAAGGGGCTCTGCACCTTTGGGATAGTTTGAGAAGATCTAATCCTATGCAGAAATTTAGACTCCATCTCTCATAAAATTAAAATTTATAATAGGCCAGAACTTCTCCCTGAATTTTATTGGGGGATGGGACTTGTAGCTGAGTACGAGGGAGGAAACATAGTATGACTTCTCTTGACCGTTCTCCAAAGAGCACTCAATCTGTGATTTTAAGTTCTCACATTCAGAATTTGAAAGTATCTGTCTAATCCAGTAACTTCCTTATCTGTTGAGGTAATACTGCACTGGACTTCAGGAACTGCCACAGCCCCTTGGTTGGCTGACAGTTCCAATGATTGACACATAGTCCACCTGGTGGTGGAGTTGCTCATTACCACTGTACTTACCCACCCTAGATTAAAAAGGTTTGTGTCAGAGCTGGGAATGCTCCTGTGTTTTGATGAATGGTGAGTTGCAGCCGTGGTCTGGTTCTTCTTGCCCTGAATTTGGGGCTGGATTATAGCTTTGAAGTACTGATTGTTAGAAAAATTGCTTAACTAAGGAATTTACAGGTTGCACTCTTTTTTTTTTCTTGCTTCTTGGGTCACACCCGGCGATGCACAGAGGTTACTCCTGGCTCATGCCCCTAGGAATTACTCCTGGTGGTGCTCAGGGGACCATATGGGATGCTGGGAATAGAACTCAGGTCGGCCACGTGCAAGGCAAACGCCCTACCCTCTGTACTATTGCTCCAGTCCCAGGTTGCACTCTTGAGTGGAGTGAAGGACCAAGTCTGTTTTTTCTGTTCTCATTCTTAAGAGCCAAATAGCTGTAGTTGGGGGAGGAGGGAGAGAGGGGGGAGAGAGGGAAGGGGGAGAAGAGAGAGTTAGTTTTTAATGCTAGCATGGTGCTCAGAGGCTACCTGTACTTGGTGCTTTAGAGTTCATTTGGGATATGCTTAAGAGACCATGTGATGTCTGGACTTCAGCAAACAAGAGTGCTCTCCAATCCTTTGAGCCAACTTCCTGAGAAGCAATTCAGTTGAGGACTTCTAATTGATGTTCATTGTTGTTCCAGTGAGAAAAGTTGCCTGCTGATGTATCCTGCGAGGTTTTTATGCCTGTAACACTAGTAACTTTGGCTGCTGTCTGTCCATCTTTGAAGCCTTGCTGTTTTAGCTAAGCCATTTCTAGCTAAACACTTTGGAAACTAGCTGAAAGTTCTAGGAAAAGCATTTTTGCTTATTTGGTCAAATACAGGATAAACTATAGTCACTTAGGAGAACATTGAGTTTGTCATTTTCAGAAGGGTTTGTTTTTATTTCAGAGGTGATTTGACATGGTTTGTTCCTGGCAGTTCTGTGGCTTGCAAAATCGGAAGAAAAATCAGAGCTCGAGAAAGTCAGCTTATCATTGTGTAGCTTTCATCTACGGAATTTTCACTTCTGAGTGTCTGTTTAGCACAGAGCTCCAACCTGCCCTCTCCTGCCACCTCCCAGGCTCTAAATCCACATTCCTGCAACCTTATTCTTTCTTGGCTTATCTTTTGAAAACTCTTAGAAATGAATTTGTCTGTGCTCTCAGGGAACCTACCATTGGTAAAGAAACTCTGACATTTATTGATGATGTCATTCTTCTTTATACCCCTTCCCAATTGTTTAGTGATGTAATTGAATGATTTCATTGTTCTGGCAGAGGGTGTTTTTTTGTGGTTTGTTTTTCTAATTTCCACATTTTCAGATAGCAGTTTTTAAGAAAGGGATATATTATCAAGTAACTTGAGAAGCACTGTTATATATGAAAGTGATAGATTTCACAGTATTGAGTTAGCTTCTCAAGGAACATTATCAAAACCATTTTAGAGCAAAGGTTCTCAAACTTGGACATAGGAACCACTGAAGGTACTTTTTTTTTCCCTTTTTTTGGTCACACCCGGTGATGCACAGGTTGTTACTCCTGCCTCATGCACTCAGGAATTACTCTTGGTGGTGCTTGGGGAACCATATGGGATGCTGGGAATTGAGCCCCGGTCGGCCACGTGCAAGGCAAATGTCCTACGAGCTTTGCTGTCACTCCAGCCCCCGAAGGTGCTTCTTAAAAAACAGATTCCTAGCTCTCACCTACAGAGTTTCTGATTAAATGGGTGAGACAGTTCATTTAAACATCCTAGTTGTTTCTTTTCTGATTGAGTCTTTCACCACCCTTTGAGGATCATTCTCTAGACTGTTTTTGTTTCAAAATGTTGTGTTTTCAGTTATTTTGGAGTGCCTGCAGTTACTATTATTGAGATAGGATCTAGAACTCTCTCTCTGTTTTCAAATAATTGAATTTAGATTAATAATTCTTATGGTGAAAATCTAGATAATACAGGGTTAAGGGATGATTACGGGATCAGAGATTATTCGTGGACTCACTCCAGTCATAAGACTTAAAGAAGAAAGTTCAACATTTTTTAATCTTTCTATGCTACAATAAGTAAACTAATACAATAAGTTAGCGAAACACAGTGATATCTAGTCATTACCATAAAGATCACAACTTGGGTAAGTTACACACTTTGTTTGGTAATTTGCCCTGGTTGTCTCTATTATAAAGAATTAGCTTAGATGGTTCTAAAAGATATTAGAGTATTTAAAAGTATGAATGAGAATTCCAGAAGTCTAGCCAATACAAGCTTGACCTGACATTGATAATTAGTAAAGCTAAGAAATGGGAACATGGTGACTGATTATGAAACTCTACATTGTTTTCATATGTTGAGCTCTTAGGTTTCTCTTATATAATTAACACTCTATCATAAACCTTACAGCAGTCTGGTAACTTGTATACACAGGATTTCAAATGTAATTTTATGAGACACTTGAGGTTTTTTACTTGGATATTGAGTATTTGTAATATTGTAAAGTTGATATAGCATATTGTTATATTTGTAAGGTTCCTGTGACATTTCATAAATTATTAGGTGGCTTTAAACATGATTTTGAGAGTGCTTCTGTTTTTGTCAAGTAACCAAGATGATATTATGAGAATATCGAGGTTGCTGTACCTGTGAGGGCAGGGACATGTCTTAGTCTTTTATTCCCTAAAACATTCTGGAAGACAGTGCAACTTAGTTTGACAGCAAGAACAAATAAGTGGGCAGTGATTTAAAAACTGCTCTAATCATATTGATTAGAAAGATAATGTGATTGTACTGTTTTCATTTATCAGTTGAGATGACAAGCAAATACATTCATCAGGTTCAATAATTTTCATTGACTTAGTATAAATGCTCCTAAATCTTTATGCTTAACACAATCTCTTTGTAAATTTTGATCATTTTCAAAATTTATTCCTCCATTTAAATACTGTATTTTAAAGATGGGCAGCGATGCCTATTTTTGAATGTCAGTCATAGCAAAATCTCCCATGTCAAAGACCATGATATATTAAGTAGTTGATTGATGCTAAATTAAAAAATAGCAGTTTAAGGCCAGATGTTGTTCATTAGTAGAATATTTTCCCTGTATGTTGAGACCCTGGTTCACTTTTCAGCAACACATGTGCCTCTGAGCACTGGTTCAGGAGTAGACCCTGAGTACTGCTGGATGTGACCCCCAAACTAAAGCAACAGAAAATTAATAACACAAATGAAATAATAACTTAAATTTGTAGACTCTTAAACAATATACCCAGATATAACCTATCTAAAACTTTCACATCATATAGGAGCGGTGACTTGCAAACTGGTATCTGCTTTCTTAAGAAATTCTGAATTATGAAAGCTCAAGAATGTGTGAAGAGCAATTGCTTTAATCCCACATGAAGGATAAAATCCTATATTTTAAGGAAAAAGAAAGGAGTGGAGGGCACAGACATGGAAAAGCAAAAGAGGCTTAAGGAAACAGTGGAGAAAAGTAGGAGGAGGAGAGGCAATTTGGAGGTAGATTGTCAGGAGTCCAACAGTGATAATGGAAGCTCCCGTAAGGAAAAGACACAACTGCAGATAAAACCTCCAAAAATATTTTCTTCTGAAAGATTTTGAAAGTCCTATTGTCTGAGACACAGGGGTGAAATTTTATTTTACAGCAACCATGTTTTTGTCTTGCTGAGTTTATTGTGCTTTGCTTTGTATATCTTAATCTCTTTATTATTTTAAGACACAGCTTTTTTGGCTTTGTGCATCAGAAATCACCTTGAGAGTTTTAAAAACACTGGAGGGGGGCCTGAGGATAGATTTAAAATGGAAGGCTGCAGTGGTAATCAACAGAACGTTTTTAGTAAGTGAATACTATTGTATAAAATATCAGGGAAAGGAAATTGAAGATCCCTCTGCAATAATAAAATATGTGGAAAAGTATTAATAGATTTATCATACCTATTTTGAGTTCCCTTCTCAAATTTTGCTTTAACACATCTTGGGCGGAGGAGGGTTATCACTCTTGGCAGTGCTTGGGGATTGAACTGGGATCAGCTGCATTCAATGCAAATGCATTCAAGGCAAGTACATCTCCAGCCCTGCTTGTATAGATTTTTTATGTTCATTTTTACCACAAACGAAATGGAGTGAAACCTGCACACATGATGCCCCAAAACTTCGGTTTGTGTGTAATAGTTGACTTTTGGAGTTAAATATTCTTAAATATAATATCAGGTTACTCAATTACTCTTGAGTATGCCATCGAGAGTATTGACATCGGGTGTACGTTTACCACAGATGGTCTTAGGTCACCTTTTACTTCAAAGATTATGGTATATTCTGAGAGAAAATCTAAATTCATACTCTAACAATTCCCTTCTGAAAGAGAATTAACAAAGAGTAGTAGCCTATATCAATGTTACTATATTATATGAAGGAAAGATACGGTACAAGTGAGTTAGAAATAGGAGATCTGGGTCCTGTTTTTCCATCTGCTTCTTAACTATGTCTCCTAATCAGGCTGTTCACATTTTCCCTTTCTTGTTAATTATGAAAGTCTATTTCTTGTGAATGTCTCAAAAGATTGTGCAGGGAATACCAAATAGGAATTGAATACATTTCTTTGAAACAAAGGTTTTCTTGACAGCCTTTAAGGTAATTCAGGTTGAGTATTAAGCCACAGTAATAAAAGGGGGAAGGAAATGCTTATATGGTGATTTCCCTCTTGAAGGCATTGGAGATAAGTGAATAAATTTCCCCAGAGATGAAATACCACGCATGTTTCTAATTATGAAGGAATAATAATTATGAAGAAATAGGAAGCAGAGCATACTTAATCTTGCCTTGCTTGCCTTAACAATGATTTATTCTGTGATTATCTTTAATTATTTTCTTGCCACCAAATTGTTCCACGCACTGGAAAGGATTTTATTGATTCTACCACTATGAGTATAATCAAGTCTGCTGACAGTATATTGCTTTAGTACATAGAGAGGGGTAAGATGTGCTTAAACTCCAGTACTTGTTTGAATTGGTAATCACAGCATGGTGTTTAACTATTCAGGGAAACTCTTGGTTTCACTAGATGAGAATAGAGCAAGAAAAGATCCATGTTGAACCGTCAGATTGCTGCTGTTCTATTATAGAATCAAGAGAAGACATTTAAATTTTCTTTTTAAATTTGAATCACCATGATTTCCAATACTGCTAATTCTAGGGTTTTAAACACACACTGTCCTCTGCTTCCCCTCTACCTTTGTCTCATAGGCCCCTCCCTGTGGTCCCTCCCACTTCATAAGTCTAGTTCTGTAAGCCAGATCTCAGATTCTGTTGTCTTTAAGCATTTTATTCCCATACTATGTTCCTTTATATTCCGTATGTGAGAGAAATAATTCTGTATCTTCTCTCTCCTCTTGGCTGGCTTCAATCAACGTGACACTCTCCATATAGTGCAAAATGCATAATCTTAATATGTACATATAGAGATAAGGCCATGTGGACTTTTGTGTGTTTTAGTCTGTATATCTAGTCATCTTTGCATGGACATTTGGGTTGTTTCCTGATCTTGGCTCTTGTGGATAGTGCTGCAATGAATAGAGGAGTGTGAATGAAAAAACTTAATTCTTTCACATTCATCCATTTAATACTGAGCTCCTAGTAGAGCCAGTTACTATGCTGAACTTGTGCATATAAAAAAAGGAATGGTCAGTTTTAATATTTTTGATATCCAAAAGAGAGATGGGGGGAAATGATAACAATCACACAAGAGGAATTTATCCCTAACTTAGATTATATCAGAATTTATATGCCTTTGGAATAGGGATTTTGAAATTTGCTGTGAAACTATATAAACATATTTTTCTTTCTTTCTTTCTTTCTTTCTTTCTTTCTTTCTTTCTTTCTTTCTTTCTTTCTTTCTTTCTTTCTTTCTTTCTTTCTCCTCTCCCCTCCCTCTCTTCCTTCCTTCCTTCCTTCCTTCCTTCCTTCCTTCCTTCCTTCCTTCCTTCCTTCCTTCCTTCCTTCCTTCCTTCCTTCCTTCCTTCCTTCCTTCCTTTCGTTTTTGCTTTTTGGGTCACACCTGGCGATGCACAGGGTATACTCCTGGCTCTGCACTCAGGAATTACTCAAGGTGCTCAGGGGACCATATGGGATGCTGGGAATCGAAGCTGGGTCGGCCGCATGCAAGGCATATGCCCTACCCACTGTACTATTGCTCCAGCCCCTAGAAATATATTCTTTAAGTATTATAAATTATATATAATATTTCTCATGGTTGTCATGATGGATTTTTACTTCTTTCTGGAATTCAGTGTATAGAATGAAGAGTTGAGTACACTTCAGTAGAACTTGGAAATCAAGAGTCTTGGACGCTTCATTATCTTAGTGAGAACTTAAGCCAGTATTCAAGTGTGAATATTTTCAGTGTGCTTTTCAGATTGTAGTGTATCTATAAAGCACTTGTCTCTTCAGCAAGTAGATTCTAATTCAGTACGTCTGGATGGAGCCCACAATTTGTTTCACTCCCCTTCAGTTCCACTGAATTTTAATAGTATCATCTTGCCATTTCCAATCTGATTATTGATTACTTACAATAATCTGATTACTTGCATTTCCAATCTGATAGCTTGCATCTCCAATATGGGAACCTTTAATCACTCATGGTGCAATTTCTGTTAGGGTTTCTGTTAATCTGTCTCATAGATTAGGGACAATTACTTTCACACATAGCTGAGTATAGAAGTAGGACAGACTTCAGATCTGGTCTTATAATTGCATTAGTGAGTGAGTTCTTTACTATCATAAAAACAAGGGGGAAAAATCCCAGAAGTCTCCATCATTTTTACTGGTCTAAACTGGGTCCATTTACAACTTAGTTATTAACAAGTGACATTAAATTATTTTGATTATTATTTTTGTTTGTTTGGGGGCCACACCTGCACCTGGCTATGTGCGGTGCTTGCTTCTGGCCTTGCAATCAGGGATCATTCCTGGTAGGCTTGACGTGCCATGGATTGAATCCAGGTGCACCATGGGCAAGGTCAACATCCTACCTGCTATACTACTGTTCAAGTTCCCTAAATGGTGATAACTGACAGACCTCTTATTACTTATCAGATAGAATGTGTTGGAGCAATCAACTATAGTGTCCGCTATCCTTTCTATGCTAACTTGGAAATGTTAATTTCACAAGGATTGTGCCTAAGAATCTCTACCATTCTCACTGTATGTAATTTTTTCACTTTCATGGTATAACTAACATGTGTGATGATAGTTCCCATCTATATTCAGCTCAGAATATTTTTAGTTTCATATCTATGCTCCAATTCCTTCCTGGAAAATTCAGTTTGAAACTGTGGACAAAGTCTCAAATTCTGTATAGTCTAAAATTGAACTTACTGTCTTTACCTAAAAACCTAACTCTTCTATTTACAGAATGGTATGACTCTTGACTAAAATCTCAGAAATCATCCTTGATCACTCAATTCATGATCTCCTCTTGGTCTTCCTTCTTTTCCTGTTTGTACTGACTCGACTTGAGCTCTTCTAGTCATGTATTACTTTTAGTCTTTCCATTTCTACTCATACTACTTTCCCTTGCAGTTTCATCTATACTTCTAAGTTGACTTCCCGGGAGGAGGATATTATGTGGTAGTGGTTGTGATGTCGATGATAGCTAATCTGTTTTACAGACTTCCTATGTGCTGTGTATTGGTCAGTGTTTTAAATGAATTAGGCCACACAGAGCCACTGTGAGGTGAAGTCTCAAAACTTAGTAAAAGTGAAGAACAGAGAGAAAGTATCTCGCTCAAGGATTCAGTTAAGCATATTTTTGCATGCCATGCAATTTCTTGAGCTAGCTTTCTGACTCTGTAGTTTTATTCTTGCACTTAAAATATTTCAGTAAAATATTTTCTCCAACAATATCAGATGTTCCAAGAAGACTAGAGCTATTCTTATTCATATTTAGTCTTAAATACAGTAGGCATGAAATTTTATTGGATATAAATTGAAAGGAATGAAAATTTTTGGTATAGTATTTATGGATAATAATAGGTCTTATTTTTCAATCTTTAGGAAAATTTTTCAGTCTTTAGGAAAGAGATCTTCTTGTTGGTTTTTTTTTTTCTGAATTCAAAACTTTCAAACTGATGACTTGTTCAGGGTACATAATCCAGGTTACTTCATTAAACATAAGTCTTCAAAGATATATATGTGTGTGTATGTATGTACATATGTATACATACACACTTGGATGGGGACCTGGGTTAAGCTGGGTGATAGAATACAAGCCTCCCCTATGTCATACTGTGTTTGATTCCCAGCAACACTCTCTCTCTCTCTCTCTCTCTCTCTCTCTCTCTCTCTCTCTTCACATTAATATTCATTGCAACCCAATGTTTAGTCCTGACAAAATTCTGGAACAAGATCAAATATTCACCAGTAGGCTAGTGGATTAACATAATCTATCCTTATATAATAGAGTGCTGCAAAATAATAAAGAATAGAAAGAACGAACTATTTCATAACATGTACCAGAATGAGTAAATATCATGAATTCTACTGAGCAAAAATAACTAGAATCCAGTTTGTAGTACAAAATTCCACTTCTTTGAAGTTGTAGAATAGGAAAATTAATCTCTGTAAATTAAAATCAGTGGTGAGCTGAACAAATTATAAAGAATTGGATAGAAAGGAAGCAGGAAGAAATGTTCTTGGGTAATGCTTTGAAACTTATATTCAGTGATAGTACTTACGTGATTCTAGGCTATTATAAAGACACACTAATCTGAATTCTTAGAATCTGTGAATTGTATGGCAGTCACATGCAACTTGGGGCGTGGAGGTGGGGGCCATGAAGAGCATACAGTGATACTTAGGGTACATTCCTAATACCATTATTTTTTTTTCTTTTTGGGTCAAACCTGTCAATGCACAGGGGTTACTCCTGGCTCTGCACTCAGGAATTACTCCTGGTGGTGCTCAGGGGACCATATGGGATGCTAGGGATCAAACCCAGGTCGGCCATGTGCAAGGCAAACTCCCTAACCGCTGTGCTATCGCTCCAGCCCCCCAATACCATTCTTGGAAGCCAATCCCAGAGGTGTTTATGGGACCATGCCTTTTGAGAGGATTGAGTCAAGCTCTCCCACATGCAAAGTATACACTCCAGCCTTTTAAACCATCTGCCTGCCCCCAGATATCTTTTTTTTTCTTTTAATGTTGAAAGTCGTTCTTTTTTTCCCTTCCATACAGCAGATCCTGGTGCATTCCCCTGAGCATTGCCAGTAGTGACCCCTACTAGTGAATCTAATGCTGGGAGTAGATCTGAGCACAGCTGGGTGTGGCTCAACCCCCTCCCCCACCCCACCCCCAGTGGCTGACAACTAATATGTTGGGGGCGGGGTCAAGAATAATATTTTTAAGATGGAAAAATAACAAGTCTCTATGCTAATGAAAATGACCTAGTTGAAGAAAAAGTATTGCTAAAGAAAAAGGGAGGAGAATTTGTGATGTGATAGACTTGAATAAGAGAGGATGGGATTAGGTTAACAATCCCATCCCTTCTTGGGTGGGGGTTGCTGCTTTACAAAGATCATGGACAAGGCAGGACTTGTAGCTGCAATTAGAGATGGCATTTGATTGCACTGTTCTGAGTCCAGGAAAGTCCTCTTTTCTTTGTGTTATTTAAAGCAGTAGGGAACCAAGACAGTTCATTAGAGTAGTGGAGAGGAGGAACAGGGAATTTCAGGAAGTGTAGGGCCGGGCCGTCATAAAACTTCCATTGGATCCGGATCATTATGCATTTTAAAGCAAATTTACTGAGCCCACCCAGAACTTCTGGTCCAGGAAACCGGGAAATGTGACACATTATTTGAAGATGCTCTTTTGGATAAGACTGAGAACCATGGGTGTTAGACTTTATTTTTCAGATTCTAAATACTTCAGAACCGTGTTGATGAAAAATGATTCCTCTAAGAGGCCAGAATGGTGACTAGAAGTAGACAAGGGTGCTACTTCAGGCGCTGGTTCCTCCTGCATATCCTGTGGTTTCAGTAAGGAAGGCAGTGGAAAACTGAGCCAGTGGGGGGAGGGCAGTGGTGACATGAGTATGGACCCTACAAGGGGCAAGCTAGACAAAGGAAAAGCCGGGATCACTAAAGCAAGTCTTTTTAAGGTTATCTTGTTTTTTTAGCACTAAGTGAACGTAGATAAGAAAGTTTCTATCTTCCTCATTGTGCACCAACATAGCCTTGGATTAGTAAGACTTTGTTTTGGATTCCTACTTAAAAAGTTTTGGCTTCAGGAATAGAGATGTTACTTTCTTCAGTTACTCCCTCTGATTTCCTTTATTGCTTTATTAGCCATGAGTTCTGGCCATGAGCTTAGAATATTATAAATAAGTAAATTGTCCGATCTTTTCAGAATTTATATTTTAAACAGCAATGATTATACTCAGTGCACTTAGAAGAAGCTTCCAATCCTATTGGATATTTCAGGATGGGTAACCAGACAGTTTATTTGGCTTGAAGTACTACTACTCACATTTGTTTACTCCTTATGAATGATGAATTTCTTGATTATGGAATTTGACTCTTTTCAAATTGTCATTTGCTGGGCCTAAGAGATCAAATAGTAGGTAAGGCATGTGACCAACCCTAGTTCTATTCCTGGTGCCACATATGGTCCCCTGAGCATAGAGCAGGCAGAAATAAGTACTGGATATCACCAGGTGTGGCAAAAATTAAAAAAAAAAAAAAAAAGAAAGATTGTCAGTCACTATGAAGGCAACTACTTAAACGTTCTGTAAATTTCTGCCTAGATGAAATTATGAAACTACTTTTTCAGTTAAAACATAGTATATAAAATTCATTTCTGATTCGAGTCTACTCAAGAATGAGAAAAATTGGCAACAATGTTAATTTCAAATCATACAACAGGATCAACTATTTGATTTAACAATTCAGTAGCCCTTAGCATATGGCAGAGTAGTTTGATATATGAAAAGAATTCTAAACAGTTGGTTTTTAAATGACATGTTTTGGCAATAAAGGAAATGAATGCTATACACGAAAATCTGAATGATCCTTGAATGTTTATGCTAAGTAAAAGGGCACAAAATACCAGTATATTGAACTATTCTGGATAGGGAAATGAACAAAGACAGAAAGTTTATTAACTAGTGAAAATAGTAGAAACTTTTGAGGGGCAGGTAATAAAATATCCTTGTAATTGTGTTTAACTACTAATATAGTTTAACTACTCCGACTACACAAATGATTGGATATGTGTAACCTTTTAAATCGATTGTGAATCATATTCTATATGAACTATAGATTAACAAATCCTAAAGTTGTTTCCTAAACATTTCTTTGCATTTTTAGAAGCTCATCTAAAATGTGGTGCATCTTCTTTTGTGGGTGATTGATTTCTATCACTGTCAGAAACTTTTCCTGAGGGTTTTTTCCCAGTCATCTGCCAACTTCTGTGTATAAACTCTTTTTTTTTGGGGGGGGGGTCATACCCAGCGATGCACAGGGTATACTCCTGGCTCTGCACTCAGGAATTACTCTTGGCGGTGCTCAGGGGACCATATCGGATGCTGGGAATCGAACCCAGGTTGGCTGCGTGCAAGGCAAATGCCCTACCTACTGTGCTATTACTACAGCCCCTATGTGTATAAACTCTTAGCACTTTGAAATGAAAGAAAACTTGACCTATGGAAGTTTTAAAAACTGATGTAACTTTTTGCAAACATCTTAATGAGCTGATATGCAAAAAAAAAAAAAACAGATGGTATCTATTTCACATAATTAAACACTTTAAAAACATTTTTTCTAATTATCTACCTTCTCCAACACCCCTCCCATTTTTTCTTTCTTTTTCTACAGTACTCAACTTGAATTCTTATCCTTAAGTATAATTTTCTCCATAAGAAATTTTTATAAGATGCCTAGCGTCTTCAGTTTTAACCCAATGAACCAAGAGATCAGAATTACAAGGGAAATCGATTTAAAGGCAGATCCTAAACCTAACTTCTTAGAGCTACTAGAAGTCACCAAATTTACTTTCCAAAGTAAGAATTTATCAGCTGGCAGCTGGAAATGATGCTTGCCCATTTTCCTTTCCTCTGCGCCCCATTCAATCTTAAGTTCCTTACTGTTGATTTAAGAAAGGCTCAGGCTCTCTGCCATGCTTCACTACCGTTCATGTCTCTGCCTACTGGACTTGTTTCTGGATACTCGTAAATATTGTTGCCTTTATTTTGGGTTTTGTTTGTTTTGTTTGTTGGGTCATACCCTTTGGTGCTCAGGAATTGCTCCCTACTGCTCTCAGGGATCACTCCTGGTGAGTCTGTGGGGAGCATATGAGGAACCCAAGATCGAACCCAGGTTGGCTGCATGCAAGGCAAGCACCCTTCCTGCTGCGCTCTTGCTCTGGTCTGGCTTTTAGGCTTTGCTTAGTGAAGAGTTGGGCCAAATGGTTATGAGATAATTGTACTTTTCTGAAGATTTTGTTTTTGTTCTCGAGACTTTAGGGACTATACATGGTGCTAAGCTGGTGCTCAGTTGGAGTTCTTTCTGGTTCTGCGCTTCTGTATGGTACTGGTGATAGGATCAGAGTTGGCCACATGCAAGGCAAGTATCTTCCCTCCGGTTCACCTTTCTGGCCCCTATTTTATCTTGCAGATTGCTTCTAATATCTTACATCTTCATTTGTTTCATATTTCTCCCTGTTTCACCTCTTTCACTGCAATAAATTGAGTGGATCTAGGTGATATTTTAAACAGTATACTGAGTTTTCTAGGATGAGTAACGACATAATATATATATATTTTAATTTTTAATGCTTCATTTAAGCACCATGGCTTACAACGTTATTTATAGTACAGTTTTTATAGGTGTTTGTTGTCCAAAATCCAGTGTTACCACCTGAGTGGACTTCCCACCACATTATTCCCATTTTCCCAACCACCCCCCAAGCCTGCCCCCTTAGAAACACAGTTTGTTTTATATTGTTACAACTTAATGATTAAAGAATTATCAAAAATACTTCAGCAAAAGAAAATTTGTGAGAATTGTTAAATCTCACCAGGGATTGTTAAATCCTTGTCTGAGATTTACTAAAATGTTAACTGAGCTTTCTCTGTTACTTACTGTTCCTGTTTGTTGAGTATAGTTGGTTTCTATAGTACTTTCTCACCTAATTTAGTGTTTTCCTACTAGAATTAGTACAGTTGTTTTGAAACTCATACATATTTCTCACTGAATAGGTTAGTCCTCCAACCATAGTATTTTTCAGTCTTACCCACAACTTCCCATTGTTCTGACTCTAAAATAACATATCTACATTGCCATATTTTGGAATAAATATATGTAAATCTGTAGTTTATTTTAGAATTGAACAAAATAGCATAAATTTTATTAAAATTGTTGCTGGAGGGCATAAATTATACAGTCTAACATTTCCATGTAACTTTTAGAACTTAGTTTTTTGTTGAAAATCAAACTTTCAAAGCTGTGGTACAATTTACTACAGAATATTGAAGATTTATTTCTCTGTATTTGTGTAGATAATAAGAGAAATTATTTACTTAGGCTCTTCTAGTATGTATTTTAAACAGAATTCTTTTAGTGTCAGGAATTGACTCTCAGTGCCTCACAAATGCAAGGTATGCTCTGTCACTAAAAAAACACATTAGGGTCTGGAGATAGCATAGGGATTCAGACACATGCATTGCTTTTAATCCCTTGTACCACATGATCCCCTGAGTAGGGTCAAATGTGGCGCTGGATACCCCTGAGTACTGCAGGGTAACCTGGGAAATCACCAGCATCCAGGATCTCAGCAGCAATGTATTCTCAAACCCTAGCATTGAACTGCCTGTCAGCCGGGCCAGGAATTACTGGGGAGGGCCCCAGGGTCTCCTGACAGTTCTTGGGAAAAACCTTCATTCCTCTCCCTCAAAAATGTTATAGCATTTCATAGTATTGTTTTAAGAGAGAAGTGTTCATTGAATATAGTTTCCAGAATCAAATCAGAGTGTTTGAAATTCACAAGATTTGAAGGCAGTTATTAATAAATAAATGAAGATTAATGTTTTATTTATAATTGGTAAGTGATTACTGTTTGCTACTTTTTAATTATTTAAATTTTAATTCAAGTATACTTAATAAGCAATAATTGTTCCTTTTGCATCTGTCTCTGTCATTGCCAAGTAACTTTTTGTTACTGTTTGCTTTGGAGAGGGTTGGGGGGGCACAACCAGGAGTGCTCAAGGCTCAGTCCTGGCTCAAGGCTCAATCCTGGCTCATTGCTCTGGGGCAGGGGTCACTTCCAGTGGTGCTCAGGGGTCACATCCCAGGGTTCAAACCTGGGATAGCCATTTGGAAGGCAAGTGTCTTCACCTTGTACCATCTCTCTGGTACTGCCAGACAGTTAATATTCAGGTATGTGACTAAACTGCTAGTTTGAACAATTGGAGTTTTATACCATAAGATGCCGTGTTATCTTGGCGCTCTTAACTTTTTGTTCTCTAAGTAAATCCTCTTTAATAGGCCCCTTCCTGCCTCATTGGCTGCCTCTTTTACTTCATTTTGCCAACTCATTTCTTTTTTTTTTTTTGCTATATTTTATTTATAACTTGTCCCAATTCTCTCCTCTAGTATCCCCAAAGCTAGCTTTTTAATGGACTGCCCGAAATCTACAGCTCTCCTACATTGTGTATCCTCCATGGGCCCATTGTGTTCATATTTTCCATGTCCTGCTGTGTTATCACCAGCTCAGCAAACACAAGTCAAGAATGCCAGACCCAATTCTGAGTGCTGGAGGTACACCAGGAATCAGAATGCCAAACTCCACCCCAGCAGACTCTTCCCCAGCAGCTAACCATAAATCAGTATGGCAGATGCAAAGAAATGTGTTCCTGGGGAGCACTGGAGGGGACGCCTAGCTTGCCCTGAGAGAGCTGTGCTCATCATGATTTATTAACAGCATCCTTTTTACCTGTTTGCCTCCATTTGTCTCCCCTAGAGGCCTTGTGTCCTTCCTAAATGTCCCTAGTACATCCTTGGATAAATGTGTCACAGAATTGAGCACATTGTTCTCTTCCCTGAGGATAATCCCTTCCACATGACTGGAACTTTACCCCCGTATTCCCTGCTTGTTTGCATGGCCTCGTTCACATCCGATGAGAAAGGCCAGAAATAACTTCTCTCTGCTGTTCTATCACTCATACTTGTCGAGACCCAGAGCCTTTCCTAAAATTGGAGGTGTCATAATCTGCGGTGAGCACTGGGTTCCTGAACAGGTGTGGGAAAGGGGAGAAATGATTTCAGCATTGAAAATGTTTGAACCAAGGGAAACTTGGATGGCATGAAGTAGGTTCCAGCAACAGTGGAGATGATGAAACACAGGAGCTGTATTGAATGACTTGTCTGAATTTATGTAGCAAGAATTCCATTCACCACGATGATATGTCTCTGGATTCTTCACTTCAATGTTCTTTCTTCAACTTTTCTGAAATAATGAGCCATTAATCAAATTTTATTATGAGATTTAACTATATCAATGACCAGTTAAGTAAATCTCATTCCTGTTAGTGCAAAAAAAATCTAAAAAAATGTGCATATAGTCTCAAAAATCAGTAGTTTACCTTTTATAAAAGAAAAGGGGAAAGCAAAATTGGGCTTATCTTAATATGTTAAAAATACTTTGTAGTTATTGCTCAGAACCTTATGTTGGAGATAAAAATGAGGAATTCTGTGACTCATTGTAACAGAACTTGCTAGGATTTTATTATTTGCTTACTGAGTGTCATTAGTGTCATGAGTGCCATCCTTTCTCCTTTTTCCTCAGTGCTTTATATAAACACTTTATATTCTCATAATCAGTCTACACATCTTTTAGGTATGAATATTAGGAACAGCTACTTAGCCATCATTCAGTTTACTAATTATTGATTCATAGGCACTTTTGGTTCATTTGTGTTTCTCCAACATATACTATTTGTTACTGAAATACTTTATAGCAAGCCTAAAACTTACTTTGTCCAAACTACGTTAAGGACTCATTTTAAAGGAATAATTGTTATTAAAAACAATCGTTTGTGGGCCAGGGATGTAAACAAGCAGCCACAAAACATTTGATTGTGTGAAACTCTGGGTTCCATCCCCAGCACCACATTTTTCCCTTTTAAGCAATTTTGATACTATAAGTAGCTACCCACGAATTTCTCCATCTGAAAGTTTTAAAATTTGAATAGTGAATCCTCTATATTCACATTCAATAATTACTTTGATTAAAGCTTCATTCACATGAAGACTGTCCTTTTGTCAGGTTAGCCATACTCATCACTGACATGATGCTGTATTTTTTTGATCACATAAAATTAATTTTATTTAATTTTTTAATTGAATTACCATGAGATAGACCATTACAAAGCTGTTCATTATTGGGTTTCAGTCATAGTGTTCCAGCTCCCATCCCTCCACTAGTGTACATTTCTCAGCACCACAGTTTCCGCCCTCTCCAACTCTCCCTCCCCCACAGCCTGCCCCTATGGCACTTCTCTGTGTCTGTCTTTTTCTGTCTCTTTCTCTCTTTTTCTCTCTCTCTGTCTCTGTTTCTTTCTCTCTTCCTCCCCACCACTCTCCCCACCTCATTTTTGGGCATTGTGATTTGCAGTACAAATACTGAAAGCTTATCCATGTATATACCTTTATCTACTTTCAACACTCAGTTCTTGTCCAGCATAATCATTTTTTTTTCTTTTTGGGTCACCCCCGGCATTACACAGGGGTTACTCCTGGCTTTGCACTCAGGAATTACTCCTGGCAGTGCTCAGGGGACTATATGGGATGCTGGGAATTGAACCCGGGTTGGCCAAGTGCAAGGCAAACGCCCTACCCGCTGTGCTATCGACTCCAGCCCCCAGCATCATCATTTTCAACTATTATTTTCGTACTGGTCCCTTCTCTATCATCCCTACTCTTCACACACACTCTTGTGGTAGATTCTAACCATTTTTTTCTTTTGCTTTTTGGGTCACACCCAGCGATGCTCAGGGGTTACTCCTGGCTCTGCACTCAGGAATTACTCCTGGCGGTGCTTGGGGGACCATATGGGATGCCGGGGATCGAACCCGGGTTGGCCGCGTACAAGGCAAATGCTCTACCCACTGTGCTATCGCTCCGGCCCCAGATTCTAACCATTGACCAATCCTCCTGGCCTCTATTTTCCTTCATCTTGGATATTAATCTCAAACTATTTCTTTTATAAATGACAAATGAATACAGTCATTCTATATATGCAGACTGGTCCAGCCTTTTTGTTTGTTTGTTTTTGCTTTTTTGGGTCACAACCAGCAAAGCACAGGGGTTATTCCTGGCTCATGCACTCAGGAATAACTCCTGGTGGTGCTCAGAGGACCATATGGGATGCTGGGAATCGAACCTGGGTCGGCCACGTGAAAGGCAAACACCCTACCCACTATGGTATGGCTCCAGCCCCTGGTCCAGCCTTTTTGGAAAACAATATTGACATTCCTCAAAAAAACTAGAAATTGAGCTCCCATTTGACCCAGCAGTGCCACTTCTGAGAATATACACTAGAGGCCCACAATCACACAGCAGAAACACCATCTGTACTTCTATTTTCATTGCAGCACTATTCACAATAGTGAGAATCTGGAAACAACATGAGTACCCGAAAACAGACAAATAGATAAAGAAACTGTGGTACATCTACACAGTGGAATACTACTCAGCTGTGAGAAAAATTTAAATCATGAAATTTACCTGTAAATGGACGAACACGGAGAGAATCATGCTGAGTAGAATGAGTCAGAAGGAGAGGGACTGATTCTGTATTCTTGTCATGAGTTTGCTTTTTTTGTGATCTTGCTCCTGAATTTTCCCATCGTAGATTTCTGTTGAATGTCTCATAGATTCTTTTGTAGCCCTCTAGTTGGCATCATGGGTGAATTTTATCAACACTTTTTTTTTTTACTGACTTCGGATTTATTTAAATAGGAAAATAAAAATAACTTAAAGCTTGCCTATGGCATCAGGAGAAAAAATCTCAGAGTCCTAAATTCCTTCTGTTTTATTGCTAAAGGTAAATTTGCAACTTCTTGTCGTTAAATGATCATCTTTTTACTGAAAAATAAGAATAGAGGGCTCAGCTTTGCTCTTTGTGAACTTGGGCAAGTCTCTTAATAACTTTGACTTCCTATAGAGTTCCTGGGCATTGATTTGCCCATCTTTTACCAGACTATGAAGACCTTTTGACCTAAGCTCTAGCATAAATATAAATTCTCTCATTTTCTAAAGTCTTGGACAAGGGTATAGACAATAGTAAGATTAGTTAACCTGGGCCTATTGACTGTTGATTGTTAATGGTTCTGGGGACTGAAAAAAATTAACTGAAAAGCATTTAGACTTGAACAGATATTACTGTGCTAGAAGTGGAGGCAAAAAGATATATTCTGTCACTACTAAACTGCCAAACTATCATGTCATATCGATATAAAGATAACACAGAAGGAGAAAAAAAACATGCCATTTAATTCTTATAAGCATACAAAAAGACCTAGAGCCCACTGAAATTTTATTTGTCATCATGTAGAAAATGAGACTGAGACTGACGTGCTGCCTACTGCACTAAGGCAGTTGGGCTTTCGCCTTTCACGCCACCGACCCATGTTCAATTCCTCCGCCCCTCTCAGAGTCCTGCAAGCTACCGAGAGTATGGAGCCCACATGGCAGAGCCTGGCAAGCTACCCGTGTGTATTGGATATGCCAAAAACAGTAACAATAAGTCTCTCAATGAGAGACGTTACTGGTGCCCGCTCAAACAAATCGATGAGCAAAGGGATGATAGTGACATGTAGAAAATGCTCTTTTTTTTTTTTTCTTTTAGGGTCATATCCAGTGATGCTCAGGGATCACTCCTGGCTCTGCACTCAGGAATTACTCCTGGTGGTGCTTGGGGGACCATATGGGATGCTGGGGATGGAACCCGGGTCGCCCTCCCCACTGTACTTCGCTCTGACCCCTACAGAGTGATTTTGAAGGAACATTTGGTCCTTGAAAAGAACAAAAAAAGTATTGGCTGGAAAATGATATATTGTGCACATATTCTTTGCGCATAACTATACATTTAGTAAAGCTCATAGAGTCTGCTGTGTGAATAAACAGTTTGGAACTATAGTTTCCTTATTTCATAATCAACCATTAGGGAGAGAGATAGGCAGAAGTCACTGATTCCTCTGTATCGTGTTTTTCACCAAAAAGACATGATTTTGATTTGAAAGGCTCAGCCCTGATGTCATACAGACCTTTCATATAAAAGAAAATAAAATCCAATTACATTACTTGTTATAACTTTATCAAATTTTAGTTTATGCATCCATAAAACAGATTAAATTCTTATTTTAAGTTGTTCTCAGGATTAAACAAACTAATGTATCTATTTGAGGTCAGTGCTGAATCCATAGTATGCATTAGGAAGACCTGGCTACACTATCATGTTTTCTTCCTTAATAGACTTCAGGAGAACTGTTTTCTCGCTGAGGGGAAATAATAGTTCTGTTGCATTGTTTCACCCTCTTTTTAGTCTGACATCACTAAAATTTTATATCCTAACTATGGTTTTTGTTTTACTTTAATAAATGAGACCTACATCATAGATGTTGGTTGAGTGTAGTCATGCTTATGTTAACTAGGTTTCTAAGAACACTTACAAATCTAAAACAGATTTTATTGTAAAGTTGTGGGGATTTGCTGAGGGAATTTGCCTTTGACTTGAAAATTGGGAGATCTGGCTTTTGGCAGAAGATTTTCACTGACATTTAGGCAGGAAAGTAACTTGCTTTGTCTCTGATTATCCGTGACCTTATTGGGAAGGAGGAATTTGGATTAGAGGATGCTGCAGTTGCCACAAGTTTGACATCCTGTGGCTACTGATGGATACGTGGAGCTTTGCCGTTTGATTCCAACGGGACAACATGGGAGTAAGACTTAAGGGTGGGAGTTGGGAACTAAGGAACAAGAGATGACAGAAGGCATTACTTTTCAGAATGAAGGGAAGCAGTATGGGAGTAGGAGGATATGAAACTTGAAGAACAAAAATTGAGATCAGTGCCAGGACTTGAATCTGATATTATTTTTTTAAGCAATGCTAGAATCTCACAGTAGTTTCCACTATGGCTTCTGGTGCATGGTGGTTGTTATAAGGCCTGTCATTCACCCAGGGTGTGTTATTAAGCCCAAGTTTGGAGGAACCTGTAAGACATTGTATTTCCTTAGCAATCTGGGCTATTCCAGGGTCTGTGGTAGTATAGTGTGATGACTTTTGTTTTCCAGTTTAATAGGGACTTAAAATATGTGGTTTGTTCTTGTAGTCAGTAGAAAACAATGAACTTCATTAGAAGGCCAGGCTGAAAAATGCAAGGCGTAGCTTTGGATAGGGGTGTTAGTATTAGTCTTGCTGACAGACATGATGAAATTACTTTAAAATCGTGTTTTTGCCATCAAAGCTTCAGATATCCTGCCATTTACAGGTTGCTCTGGGAATATTTTCCTGTCAAGAGTCATCCCATAAGGGTATCACAGTTCTGGGAACCCGGAACCTAAAAAGCCTAAGGGTTTGTCTCATACCAGTAGTTTGGATTCTTTTTTGTTTGCTCTTGCAGAACCAGAGGTAAGAGACTAGATATTCATCCTTATGTGTTCAACATAGACCTTCTTGGGGGAAAGTGAGTTTTGAGAAATAGAGACATTGTTAAATAATTTTTTTATCAAAAGTGCTAACGTTCTCTTGTGAAATTTATAGGAATTCTCACAGATTGAGATTAAATTCTGGCTGGTAGAAGGGTCAATATTTAGAAGAGTACTTGGTATTCTTCAACCGCATTCTCTTTTGATCAGGATCATTACGGTCTCTTTGAGGAATATTTAGAACATTTAGAAGAAAGTTTTTATTGTTAGAGATGTATAATTGGAGATATGGGACGGATGCTTCAGCAGAGCTTCACAGAACCATAGTGTGTAAGGTTATTCGTTTCTAATGCAGTCAGTTGGTACTGGAGAGATCAGGGCATCATTTGTCTGCATCTCACAGAATCTAGCTCACGAGAACTCATTAACCAGCCCAACCTGTGCGATGCTGACATGGAAACAGAATAATACTTGATGATGAAACATGAACAGATCCAAAGCACAGACATTTTTCTGTCCAAAGGAGAATTTGCCCAGAAAGAGCATAGTTACAGTGGTTCATACAGATTTTGGTGAAATACTTGAATGACTGTTTTGACCAGAAGATCAGGTTGTAAAGTCTGTGGCAGGAACAGAAAGACCAAAGATTACTGAAAGAGCTCAGGTTGCCTGCCTGGGAAGCCAACCTCCTGTTCCCCTTTTCCCTGCCTTATTTTTCAAGCTGCCTTATATTTGTCTTCTTAAATCAATGGTAGTATTTATCCTTGAATTTTCAATTTCTTATAAATGGTAGACCCTTCAATATATTTATTTAAATTTTGTTGAAATGATAATAAACTGTTTTGGTTTTTTGTCATTGGATCACACTTAGCAATGCTCAGGGCTTACTCCTGGGTATAGCCTAAGCAACACCAGGTACGACCCAAAGACCAAAGCAAACAGATACATTAAAAGCACACAAAAAATTTAAAAAATTTAAAAAAATACCCACAAATATGACCCCCCAAAGGTGTTATCAACATTTTCTTTACGAAGAGTTGCTCCATCAGTGACAATAATTAGAAAATTTTCTGCTGTCTTTTTTTTTTTCTTTTTGGATCACACCCAGCAATGCTCAGGGGTTACTCCTGGCTTTTTACTCAGGAATTACTCCTGGTGGTGTTTGGGGGACCATATTTGATGCCAGGGATTGAACCCGGGTTGGCTGCGTCCAAGGCAAACGTCCTGCCCGCTGTGCTGTCGCTCCAGCCCTGTCTTCTTAGTAATCAGACTAAAAGAAACAAAAATGGTTCAGATGCTAAAATATCACTTGTAATTATTCCTTGTTTTCATAGATTGCTCATATTAAAAATGATCTTTATATATTTGGGCTGGAGCAATAGCATAGTGGGTAGTGCGTTTGCCTTGCATGGAGCTGACCCAGGTTCGATTCCTCTGTCCCTCTCAGAGAGCCCAGCAAGCTACCGAGAATATCCCACTTGCACGGCATAGCCTGGCAAGCTACCAAAAAAAGTAACAAGTCTCACAGTGGAGACATTATTGGTGCCCGCTCAAGCAAATTGATGAACAACAGGATGACAGTGCTATAGTGCTTTATATATTTGAACTGCTATTTAGTCTCCCAATTGTCTGTAAATTTTACTGTGCTGTCAGATTTGAAACGTTAAAGTGATTTCATAAAGCTCCATTAGTCACATTTTCAGTTACTGAGTTTTTTTAAATCATTGTATAAATCTTCTTCCATAAAATCCCTAATATAGCTACAGAATATATTTTAGCATTGTTGAAAATGTGACATGAACAGATAGAAGAAAGCATGGGAAATGGTAAATCTAAAGTTTTGAATTTGAAATTTTTACTGGACCATGTTGAATCAAAAATGTTGCCTTAGGTTCATTTTCTAAGATGTTGACTGCTTTACAGGTGGACCCTTTTAAGAAATTTCCCGCCCGGGCCAAAGAGATAGTACAGAGGTTAAAGAATTTGCCTTGCAGGTGGCCAGTTCTCAGCACCTAGTATGGACTAGCAAGCACTGCCAGGAAAAAACTCCTGAGCAGAGCCAGGACTAAGCTCTGGCTTATCAAAAATAAAAGACACACTTCCTGTCAAATGACAACCTAAATATAAAAACAAACTCAAAATTTTAAGCCTTCTGTCTTAAAATTATGTCACAGAAGAAAAAACCCTTTTCTTTGGGGATTAATAATGAATTCATCTTATACCGTCTTTCCCAAATAAAAACTGCTCTTTTAATTTTTGTCAAAAGAGAATCATACTTAATGGATTATATCCTAATAATATACATGACCTTTGAGCACATGTATCATCCTTAACAAAGCACAACTTTAGCACCATCCCGTCATATTACTCTCACTCAACCTCTCATGCTTGTTCTTCCCTGGTACTTAATTCACTGCTTAAAAATCATTTGTCCTCGGGGCCAAGAAGCTAGCCTAAATTTGCTTGTGGGAACCCTGCATTTGGTCCTGGCTCCTATGGTGTTTTTTTTTTTTTTTTTTTTTTTTTTTTTTTTGAGGCTGCACTTGTCTGTTCCTCAGCACCACCACAAGCTACTTCTGAGCACTAAGCTGGGATTGGTCCCCAGACACATTAATGTGTGCCCCCCTCCAAGGATAATAGATAAAAAGAAAATCCCTACCCAATGCAACTCTCTTGAGACCACCTGAACTACCGTGCTGGGTGTCTGATATCTTTTGAATCTGCTCTTCTCTACACTATTTTGTCCTTGAATTATTTCTCTGAAAATGTTGAACACAATTCTGGTTGAAGACACTTTCACACCTTTTTTCTGCACCTTACATAAGCTAAGCTTCACCAAGTCTAAGTTCCATGGCACTCCCTGATGTCCCAGGTGGGCGGGGGTTAATTTCAGGCCAAACAGATCAAGTGGACATAGGTGTAACCTGGCAGCCATCTTGTGACACTGGTGGGTAATGGGAGTTTGCCTTAGACCTCTTTCCTTGAGGCCCAGGGTGAATAGGTACTATTTTGTTCTCCAGTAACTTTTTCAAATATTTCCCTTGGTGCACTGTGCTGCTTAATCTTTATTGGGATATTTGGCCTTGCTTGGCCCACCTGTACCAGTTCTAATTGAACCTTAGGACCTTTTTTTTTTATTCCCCCCATCATAAATTGGGCTTTCACCTGGTGCTTCTCATTTGTTGCTATAGTCATTCCCAGAAACTGATTTCTACTTCTTTTGTTTGGGGGCCACTCTTCTCTGTTCTCAGGCATTAAGTCCTGGCTCTGTGCTCAGGGGTAACTCTTGGTAGAACTCTGGGGTTTATGTGCAATATTGGGGATTGAATCCTCTTTGGCCATGTGGAAGGCAAACTCCCTACCAGCTGCACTATTTCTCCAGCCTCTCCCTGCAGTTTATATCCCAGAATGATAAGTCTTTCAAGGAAAACTTTGTTTCTTTTCAAAGGGATAACATTAAAATCCATGTGTCTCCTCCAGCCCAAAGTCCTTCATTATTGAAATGAAACTCTACTTTAAGTAACTTTCTGAAGAAAGTAGAACTGTGGAATTACTTCCCTTTTATAAAGACTGTTCTGACAGCTTGGGGTGGTTTGTCTTAAGGAGCTCCCAACTCTAGCTAGAAAAGGCATGATTGTTAGAAGAAAAAAAACAATTGCATTCACAAGTTAGGACTTCATTTTATAGACAGAAATAGTAGATTATTCAGCCTATTTACAGGCCAAATAACCTTTAGCAGTCTTGAAGCTTAAAGATACTCCTAAACAATCATTTAAAGTTTTGTGAAAATATTCTCTGCACTCAGAATTAAGTTCCCAACTAGAACAAGAAAGGATATGATTGTTAAATGGGAAAAAATAGTTTTTGCATTTACAACAAGTTGGGACTTCATTTTACAGACATCAGTAGTAGATTATCCAGAGTTTCGGGTTGACTGGTTCAGGTTGATAGCCTATAAAAATCAGCTGGGAACCAAATCCAGCCCTTTTTATATAAATTTAGTATTATTAGAGAAGAGCTACAATGTTAGAAATTGAGCCCTTTAAACTTCATTAAAAGCATATGATAAATGTCTTTATGATTTGGTACTGCATAAGATTATTTACAATACAATAATCATAAATAAATAATTTAAATAAGGAGGGTATGGCTTTGTCTTTCACAAGACCTACCTAGGTTTTATTCCCCAGCACCCCACATGGTACCTCAAGCCCACCAGGAGTAAGTATTGAGCATTGCTGGGTGTTGCCCTCACCTTCCCTACCCCAAAATTGTTTAAAATACAGTAACACCTTAAGGAATTTAAGTTGCTTGCCCCAACTAAGTAGTTCATATAAAACATTTCTGCCTGCTTTCCACTATTTCTTGGGCAAGCTAAAGTCATTTACAGAAGGATGTCATCACCAGTGGTGTCTAAGGAAATATCACTTATTGGTCCTTTAAATAACTTATCAAATCACATGTGGGTTGTCATATATTTTGAATGTTTATAGATCATAAGATTACTCATGTTACACCAGCTTTCCTCTCTCCCTCTTCTTTACCAAAATTACCTCAAAAATTAAGAGCAAATTTAAAATGCCATTGTTACATGTGTTTTTTTTGTCCTAAGATCCTTATTACCAAATTCATAACTCACATTGAAGTCTCAGATGATGTTTCTAATCGTCTGGCCTCAGAGCTAAAGATAATATATGGACACAACAAGATATCACAGACATGTGAGTTCTATGAAGTCCTGTTGTAAATTAGCACATTTTCTTGAGTTTTTCCTCCCTTCCCACTGGTCCGAGATGACGTGTTTGGGATTATAAATGCTTCCTTTGAGAGAAGCTTCCTCTGACTGAGCTGGAATTGCTTCGGCATACAGTTTGTCTTCCGTTTTCCTGCTTGCTGTGGAACAAGATTTTTCTAAAAGCACTTGCAAGAGATCAGAAGGACTTTGGTGGCCAGATGAGCACAGGCACACGAGTGGCATACAGTTGGGGACACCATAAGGCTCTCTGATTAGAGGAAATGAACAGCACATAATTGGGGATAATGATAATTACTTCCTAACATTTTCTCTTTTAAAGAGAAAGGCAATCCAAATGGGAACTACAACTCATATATTACTGATAACTAGAGTGTGGCCAGTTTTTTTAAACTTGGATTTACATAAAATGGAGTGATGGTTAAGCTTAAGTTTTTTATTCCACGTTTATTTTTTTATTTGGAATAAAATGTTCATCAGTAGGATCACTTGCTTTTATTAAATATTTAAGATTTGAGATGAGAGTTTCATTTTCATTCAGCATTCCTGTATAGCCTAACTTCTTAAGCTCCATATGGGTCTTGTAATGGAATATGAGAGTTTTGAAAAAGCTTAAAAGTTAGTTTAAATGAGACTTATCATTTTTATCAGTAAGTGTTTTATAACTTACATATGTATCTGGGCGATTGAAAAATTCCTTGGGCTAAAAATGTCTCAAATGGGGAAAAATTAAGAAACACTGTTAGTAGTTTATATTTAAGTAATTTTAAGTCCATCAATGCTGACAGGTTTAATGAATTTTTAATTTGAATTTTTGACTGAATTTGACTGGTAGCCCTGAATGATATATACTCAGTAAATAAGACAGTGTCTTTTAACAAGACAACATTTTGGCTACAGATATAATTTCTCTATGATATTTTAGATTATAAAAAACTTGGCAGAAACTTTAGTGAAGTAATGTTTACAGTAAGAACCATTTTCAGAACAGCCGCATTTCTTCAGCGGTGTAGTGTCACCACTGGGGAATCAATATTCTTCCTCCATTGCCCGCTGAGGTCTCCTGTACCCTCTCACACAGGCCTAGCTCTCCCTCTTGGTAACTTTTTTCTGCAGTCAGAGTTAAAGACATTGTTTTTATTTGCCTTTATTTGTTCCCTTGCGTGGATTCCTTCTGTGAGTAAATAGAGTCTGGTATTTGCTGTACTACTAAGTTATTTGAAATTGCATGCTAGTCTCCAAGTACTGTCACTGTCATCCCATTGCTCATCGATTTGCTCGAGCGGGCACCAGTAATATCTCCATTGTGAGACTTATTACTGTTTTTGGCATATCTAATACACCACAGGTAGCTTGCCAGGCTCTGCCGTGCAGGCTAGATATTCTCAGTAGCTTGCCAGGGTCTCCGAGAGGGGCGAAGGAATTGAACCCGGGTCGGCCATGTGCAAGGCAACTGCATTAATCCCTTCACTATGTCCAGGGCCCCTAAATTAATGTGTTTCTGCTCTTTGGACAGATAGCTAGGAATGTAATTGCTATTGCTGTGATATATTTTTTCAGTATTTTGAGAACTTCATGCAATTTTTTTTCTGGAAGGTACACCAATTTTCACTTCCACCAATAATATATACCTTGTTCCTCTCTTTCTGCCACCACCCCTGAGCCCCATCCCACCACAATTAACTATTGTTTCTGGTCTCTCTCTTTTTTTTTTTTTTTTTTTTTTTTTTGGTTTTTGGGTCACACCCGGCGATGCACAGGGGTTACTCCTGGCTCTTCACTCAGGAATTACCCTTGGCGGTGCTCAGGGGACCATATGGGATGCTGGGATTAGAACCCGGGTTAGCCATGTGCAAAGCAAACGCCCTACCCGCTGTGCTATCGCTCTAGCCCCTGGTCCCTTTTTTTGACATAAGTGGTTTTTTGAGTCCTGAGATGATCTTGATTTGTTATGTGAATTTTGATTTGCAATTCCCTAATAAAGGATATTGAACATTTGGCCCAGTCACCGACCCTACTGCTTATAGAACAAAGTAAATTCCTTTTTACCCCATTCTCTTTTTGGCATTCTTCTATTCCAAGTGGTTTAAGTAATGTAAAGAAAGTGAGTTCCTCCCTTTTGGCACTGGAAATTCCTAAAGCCCTCTATATCTGATTGCCAAGGGGTGGGTAGGAGTGGTTTTCATAAAGGAGGTTACACATTGTTAATATCTCTGGTATGTGCTATTTTCTTTTCCTGAACGGCTCAGGGTGTTTGAAAAACTGCTAAGTATCAGAAAATTCATACCTGCCCCAAACTGTAGCAAGCTTGAGGTTCTAGTTCTTCTGGCAATCTTAGAACCTTTACAAGTTAATGTAAACTTGTCTTTCTAGTCCATCATATACTAGCTTTTGTTTTGATAGGCCAATATGTCAAGCTAGTGTCACCTGTGCTTACATAAGTGTTAATAGTAACATTGGAAAAGGGGCCACATTTATTTTTGAGCTTTTTTACTCCATTCTCCTCACTTTCGGTGTGTACTAGGGATTGGGAAGCCACCGAAATATTCAAGCCTATCCATTTTCATTCCTACTTGTGAAAACAGTAAGAAATGGTTCTCCTTAAGCGAACTTGGGGTGTATCTGTTACTTTTGTGATGATACTGCATTTGAAACAGGAGCATTATGGAATGTATTTTGTGAGTCATAAAAAACAGAAGTAATAGTTTTATATTTGAATATAGAATTAATACAAAAAGAACGCTTCGGCATCTGGAAATTTGGAAGCATCTTAATGCAGTCATATCCTGAATTTTTTCATAAAGTAAATAAATGCTGGTTCTTAATGTAGATATTTATAAACATTTAAAAAATGGAAATATGGGGGGATGGTGGCATTCTCATCATTCAGACAAAAGTTTTTTTTTAAACACCTTTCCTTCCAGAATACTTTCCATTTAAATATGAGTGTGAATGTCTGTGGGTGTGTATAGACATGTCTGTGGGTAGGACAGAATTGGAATCATGTTTTAGATTCATTTTTTTGGTCTTGATCTTTTTACTTTATTTTGAACATTTGTTGGTGTCATTAAGTATTCCTTATTTATGCTAAGAATATTCCTGGTTTTACCTTATTATACGTCATTAATGCCTTCCCTACTGCTCTGTGCCTGGAGAGCATGGGGGTATCATGAAAAGTATGTTGTCAACTTGGTAAATCATTTGTTCCTGTTAACGGGTTTTCAAGTTGCATATCAGATGCAGAAGAGAAACTGCTATCACTAGCATTGGATGCTTTGACTTTACAAATAATGGATAAACATAAAACCTTGCTTTTTATTCTAACTAAATAATTCATCAGTTTTTTTTTTTATTTTTACCATATGCACATGTGGGCAATAGGAAAAACTAAGACAAACCCCTCAGGGCATACACTGTTCTTTGTGGGTCAGTCTCTGATGAAAGTGGCAGTACCATTTCTTGGAACATAAATGAGTGCTAGAGAAAAAAAATCCCTCTCATTGGTCTGATAGGTTTGCAGGAAATAGCCACTGTTTCTCACTCTTGGAGACTCAGAGCTTATTAAGTTTCTGAAAAGTCTCACAGAAGCAAAAATAATACTGTAGCTTCATTTATCCAAACATTTCTTGAACTTAATCTACTCACAGAAAAAATGAATTTGTAGTTTCCCAAATTCTCCTAAATTAATGCAGCAAATTGTTTAGCATCACAATATTATATGACAGTCTTATTTCAATATACTTTAAAAAATAGAAATAGAATTAAAATTGCCAGTGACGGGTTTCTTTGGTTTGAGTTAATTTCAAGTAATAGTGTAAGGAACATAATACCCAAGTGTTATTTTAAGATTTCAGCCCTGCTTGATAATTATAAGGAGGATTTCAATGTTGCTTAACCATCTAAGTTTGATTGAAGAGCGTTTAGTCTCTGCCTTGAACCTCAAAAGACCTCTTTCCTAGTCTGCTGTTAGACATCTGTCATAAGTATGACTTAAAATGCTAAACTAGAAGCTTCTTGATCTGCTAATTTTTCTCTGTTTCTAAGATGTTTCCCATATAAATTTCTCTGAAATAAATTTTTAGTGCAAGGACTTTAACTTTAATGTCTCCTTGTCCAAATATTAATATTATTAATCCACATTGGCTACTTTTGTAGCTCTAGAAAGTTTACTGGCAGAATAAAAAGCTCTGGTATCTAATGTGGCAACATTTGATAACTATAAACAGCTTTTTATAAGACATTTCCATCTTAACTGACATTTCATTTGACAAATATTATGTTTTTGGTGCAGTATTTCAGTAATGTAGCCTATTGCCAGGCCATAGGCAACATGTTTTGATATATTGCAGAGTACGGGAAAATTGGAACTTAAAATCATTCTAATATTGTTGGAAGGTAATTTGGCAATAGGAAAGTAGTTAAAAGTGTACACAGTGTTATCAGTTTAACTGCTAGAATCTAATCTAGTGAATATCCTCACAAAAAACTTTCCAAGATAATAATAATATAACAATTTCAGCTTCTTATTCCTATAATAAATCTCATTATTCTGTAGACTGGAGTATCATTAAATAATATTAAGATAATTAAAAGTTCTTCAGTATAAAAATCTTTTTACCAGCAGGGGGATAAAAACAAGACAGCAAATAATTTTCACAGGTTACCTTTTTAATAAAACTAATGATGTCACATATTTATATATATATAAATGCATGCTATATATATATATATATTTGTACCTATAGTTAGGGGCTTTTAAATTAAGGATATGTATACAAGACTCTTGGTCATATTGCCTTCGGGAGTAAAGACTGAATGCGTAGGGACAAATACAAGCCTATCTATATTTTTCACATACAAATATATGTATGTGAAAATTTTAAATTGTATTTTGTCAATGATAAATCTCTGTATGATGAGATATGCATATTTTTTGTGAGGATTATGCTTTAAAGAAAGCCTGTTAGTTAACAGGTTTATTTTAAAGTATCATTCAGGGTCTAGAGATAGAGTAGATACGCTGCTTGCTTTGCATGCCGTCAATAAGCTCTAGTTGGAAAGATTCCCCAGCACTGCCAGAGCTTACACCCGAGCACAGATCCAGGAACAGGCCCTGAGCACCACTGAGTACGGCCCCAAAATCCAGAGATAAAATTACTTTTAAAGTAAGTGTTCAATCAAGTAAAATGTGGCCGGAGGTTATACAGGGGAAGGGCGACGCGTGCTGAATGTAGACTAGAGACTGAACACAATGGCCACTCAACACCTTTATTGCAAACCACAACACCTAACCAGAGAGAGAGAACAAAAGGGAATACCCTGCCATAGTGGCAGTGTGGGGTGGGGGGAGACGGGACTGGGGAGAGTGGGAGGGACGCTGGGTTTTCTGGTGGTGGAGAATGGGCACTGGTGAAGGCATGGGTTCTCGAACTTTGTATGGGGGAAACATGAGCACAAAAATGTATAAATATCGGGGCCGGAGCGATAGCACAGCGGGTAGGGCGTTTGCCTTGCACGCGGCCGACCCGGGTTCGATCCCCGGCATCCCATATGGTCCCCCCAGCACTGCCAGGAGTAATTCCTGAGTGCAAAGCCAGGAGTAGCCCCTAAGCATCACTGGGTGTGACCCAAAAAGCAAAAAAAAAAAAAATGTATAAATATGTAACTGTACCCTCACAGTGATTCACAAATAAAAACTAAATGAATTAAAAAAAAGAATAGGTAAGTCAGATAAACTAAAAAATAAATAAATAAAAAATAAAGTAAGTGTTCTTCAGAAGTAGTTAGGGCCATTGAAGATGAAAGAGTCCTAAGAAAGAATCCTAGATGATGGCATAGAAGCGGTCATGGTATTACATTTTGGGGAAATAGAAACTGGACCCTAGCTCGAGCTAGCAATAAAATTCTTTGCTTTTGCATCATGAGAGTGGTCTCTTTCCTTATCTTGATTCACAGCACAACAATGGAAAGTCAGAGGAGTGAAAATGGGGGAAATGATCTAAGAGATAATTTTGGGTAGAATGACTTTTTAACTTCACCAACTCTGCTTTCACTTTTAATTCCTCTGTAAATATTATGCTATAGCTAGGGCTTCTTAGCAAACTATATCCCTACTATGTTCTGTTTCCTTCCCACTCCCAATCATGAGACATGTGACTCTTCTCATTTGTGATTCATGTGAATAGTCTCACCTCTTTATGAGACATGTGACTATTCTCATTTATGAGCCATGTGAGTATAATCATTGGACATGTGATTATTTTCATTCTCACCTTTCTGGTAAGGATAGGATTTTGCATATTGTGACCAGGTGGACATCAGCTTTTATCGTGGTTTGCCATTGGACAGCTCTCTGGCTATACCACCAGCTACCTAACATCACCCACCATTTTCCCTTCATTGTTATTGCTATCTGGGGCCCTGTGTTTTGGTTACATTGCTTGCTGGGGTTTTACATTCAGTTGCAGTGCTTATACCCTGGGCTGTGTGTTTTTCTGTAGCTGCCTAATTTCCAAACTTCTAAAAGTGTTTTTCTACTCTTAAAACTAATAAACTTGGGGCCGGATCGATAGCACAGCGGGTAGGGCGTTTGCCTTGCACGCGGCCGACCCGGGTTCGATCCCCAGCATCCCATATGGTCCCCCAAGCACCGCCAGGAGTAATTCCTGAGTGCAAAGCCAGGAGTAACCCCTGAGCATCGCTGGGTGTGATCCAAAAAGCAAAAAAAAAAAAAAAAAAAAAACCTAATAAACTGATTTTTAAAAAAATTCTGATGTAGACTAGCCTTGTATTAGGAGACTGTGAATTAATTGACTTACATGATAACTTTGACAACTCATGTTACTGAAAAATATGAAGTGCTACTCGATAGAAAAAAATGTAGCCTTAACGTGGTAGAATAAAATGCTGTCTTGTTTCTTATCAATTGTCATAGTTATCTAACCAAGTTTACTGAACATAGCTCTTCTATTACTAAGCTGGTACCACACCTGGTGGTGTTGAACCATGCAGTGTTGGATCAAGCTTAAGAGACTCTGAATGCAATCCACGTACTCTAGCCCTTTGAGCCATTTCTCTGGCTCCAGTGCTCTATTCTCTTCATCACTGAGTAATGTCCTGTTAGAGAGAGATGCTTCCTTTGTTCATTTACCAACTAGTAGACATTTTGGCTTCTACTTCAGAAAGAATACAACTGTGACCTTTTTATGCACAAGTATTATATGGAGTTAGGTTTTCAGCTCTTTCCGTGTATACCTAAATTTGTCATGGGTAGGTCATGATAACCATATATTTAATCTTTTAAGAAATTCCCAGGCTGGTCTCCCAAACTGCTGGATTGTTTCTTCTAGTAGTGGATGAGGAATCTCTATCTTTACACCGGAAACAGACATTTTTCCTTTGTTGTGAAAATTAGACAGGACAGCACATGTGAAATGGATGGTTTTGGCATATAATATGGGCTCTGTAAACAGTTCCTTCAGCTTGTTATTATTAGAAACACCTCTCATCCATGGCCAAAATCTTCAGCCATGGTAATTCAGTAGAGTGAATCTACTGCTTTTACCAAGCTACTCTCTCAGATTCTACAAGACAATTTAGAGACCCACTTTATCCGAGACCCTGTTTTAACAAGTTTAGTACTATCTCAATTGGCATATAAATAAACCCATGCATTCTTCTATAATTACAGAAGCATGAAAGTGGGCCAACAAGTGAGTGATGGTAATCTCCAGTGTAGTGAAGGGGCAAAAGCTTGAGACTAGAATGCACTCCAATTTATGCCACTGAGTCATTGTGTTGCTACTCTTTTTTTTTTCACGATTTCATCTCTTCTAATAGCTGCATAGTATTCCATTGTATAGATGTTCCAGTTTCTTTAACCAGTCATCAGTTCTCGGGCACTTGGGATTTTTCCAGAGTCTGGATATTGTGAACAGTGCTGCAATAAACATACAAGTGCACATATCATTCGTACTGTTTTTCTTTTTCTTTTTTTTTTTTGCATCTCCAGGATATATTCCAGAAATGGTATTGCTCGATCAAATGGAAGCTCAATTTCTAGTTTTTAGAGGAATGTTCATATTGTTTTCCTAAATGGCTGGACCAGTTGGCATTCCCACCAACAATGAATGAGAGTGCCTTTCTTTCCACATTTGTGCCAGCACTAGTTGTTTTTGTTCGTATTAATGTGTGCCAGTTTCTGTGGTTTAAGATGATACTTATTGTTGTTTTGATTTGCATCTCCCCGATGATTAGTGATGTAGAGAATTTTTTCATGTGCCTTTTGGCCATTTTAATTTCTTTTTTGAGGAAATTTCTGTTCATTTCTTCTCATTTTTTGATGGGGTTAGAGTTTTTTTTATTGTAAAGTTCTACCAGTGTCTTGTATATCCTAGATATTAAGCCCCTATCTGATGGGTATTGGGTAAATATTTTTTCAAATTCTGTGGGCTTTTTCTATATTTTAGTCACTGTTTCTTTTTGAGGTGCAGAAGCTTCTTAGTTTAATGTAGTCCCACTTGTTTATATTTGTTTCCACTTGCTTGGTCAGCAGTGTTTCATCCTTGAAGATGCCTTCAGCATCAATATCATGGAGAGTTCTGCCTACATTTTCCTCCACATACCTTATGGATTCAGGTCTGATATTGAGGTCTTCAACCCATTCTGATCTGACTTTTGTTCTTTGCATTAGACAGGGGTCTGTGTTCATTCTTTTGTATGTGCTGCCAGGTCTGTTAAGTTTTCCCACCACCATTTGGTGAAGAGACTTTCCTTGCTCCAGCTCACATTTTTTGCTCCTTTATCAAAGATTAAGTGGTTGTATACTTGAGAGACTGTGTCAGAATGTTCAATTCTGTTCCATTGGTCTGTGGGTCTGTTTCTATTCCAATACCATACTATTTTAAGTATTACCACTTTGTGATACAGTTTGGGATTAGGGAAGGTGATACCACCCATCTTTTCCCCAAGAATTGCTTTGACTATTCGTAGGGGTTTTTTACTCCATATGAGTTTCAGGAGTGTTTTGTCTATTTCTTTGAAAAATGTCATGTGTATCCTTACAGGGACTGCATTGAATCTGTGCAATGCTTTGGGGAGTATTGCCATTTTGACAATATTAGTCCTCCCAATCCATGAGTAGGGGATGTTTCTCCATTTACTAGTGTCCTCTTGTATTTTTTGAAGTAGCTTTTTGTAGTTTTCCTTGTATAGTTTTCACCTCTTTAGTTAAGCTGATTCCAGGGTACTTAATTTTCTGAATGGGATTTTTGTGAATTTTTTTTTTAAATATCTTTCTCCTTTTTTATTATTTGTGTATAGGAAAGCCCTGGACTTTTAGGTATTAATTTTGTAACCTGACACTCTGCTATCAAATCTATTCTTTCCAGAAGCTTTCTGTAGAGCATTTAGGATTCTCTATAGTATCATGTCATCTGTGAATAGTGATAGCTTGACTTCTTCCTTTCCTGTCTGGATGCCTTTGATATCCTTTTCTTGCCTAAGTGCTATGGCAAGTACTTCCAGGACTATATTGAATAGAAGTGGTGAGAGTGGGCAACCTTGCCTTGTTCCCTTAGAGGGAAGGCTCTCAGCTTTTCCCCATTGAGATTAATGCTTGCTGTGGGCTTGTGGTAGATGGCTTTGACTATATTGAAGAAAATTCCTTCGATTACCATTTTGCTGAGAGGTTGGCTTTTTTTTTTTATCATAAATGGGTGTTGGATCTTGTCAAATGCCTTCTCTGAATCTGTTGATATGATCATATGGTTTTTGTCTTTCCTTTTATTGATATGATGTACTACGTTAATTGACTTGCAAATGTTAAACCATCCTTGCATCACCCGGGATGAATCCTTCTTAGTCATGATGTATAATATTTTTGATGAGGTGTTGAATTCTATTTGCTAGTATTTTGTTGAGGATCTGTGCATCTGTATTTCTTGGGGATATTGGCCTGTAATTCTCTTTTTCTGTGGTGTTTCTGCTTTTAGTATGACGGTGATATTTGCCTCATAGAACCTTTTTGGAAGTATTTGTTTCTTCAGTTTCTTGGAAAAGCTTGAGAAGAATTGGGAGTAGGTCCTCTTTGAAGGTTTGAAAGAATTCACTAGTGAATCCTTCTGATCTAGGGCTTTTTGTTTTTTGGGAGACTTTTGATTACTGTCTCAATTTCTTTGTTAATGATAGGTCTGTTCAAGTATTGCAAGTCTTCTTGGATTAGTTTAGGGAGATTATAGGAGTCCAGGAATTTATCCATGTCTTTGAGGTTGTCTAGCTTTGTAGCATAAAGCTTTTGAAAGTAATCTCTGATTATCCTTAGAATTTCTATGAATCCTCTTGTGATGTTTCCCTTTTCATTTCTCTTTCTATTTGTTAAGGATCTCTCTTTTTCATTCCTTGTGAATCTTTCTAGTGGTTTATCGATCTTGTTTATTTTCTAAAAAAAACAGCTCTTGGTTTCCCTGATCTTTTGGATTATTTTTTGGGTTTCCATGTCATTAATTTATGCTCTGAGCTCCTGTCTGGTTTGGGTTCCTTTTGTTGGTCATTCTCCAAGATCTTAAGATGTGAGGTTAAATTACTTATGTGGACTTGTGGAGGTCGATGTGGAGGTCTCGTGGAGGTCTCGTCCTGTTCAGCAGGGAGAACCCTTCGTGGGGCTGAGAAGGAGACGCAGCGAATGAATAGACACAGAGCCCGGAGGAGGGAGAAAATGCGTTTATTCTATGGCAGTTACAGTATTTATATCTCCCCGCTGGGAGGAGGTGGTATAGTATGCATGCCTGGGACCCCCAAAAGAAATGCAGGGTGTGGCATGGGCGTTAGCTAATGATAAACAAATTGTGATAGGATAAGATCAGTAAGATCAGGAGTGGCAACCTTTGCTAGGTGTGGCATGGGCATTAGCTAATGATAAACAAATGGTGATAGGATAAGATCAGTAAGGTAAAATGGCTCCCTACATGGATTCACTCTTCTTCCTAAGGAATGCTTGGAGAACTGTAAACTTTCCTCTTAACACTGCTTTTGCTGTTTTTCATAAGTTCTGACAATTCATGTCTTCATTCTCGTTCGTTTCCAAAAATCTTGTGATTTTTCTCTTTGATTTCCTTTCTAAGCCACTCGTTATTCAGTAGTGAGCTGTTTAATTGCCAGGTGTTTGGTTTGAATTTCTGTTTTGGGTGTGATTCACTTCGATTTTCAGTGCATCATGGTCTGAAAAGATTGTTGATACAGTTTCTATCCTTATACTTTTATGGAGGTATGTTTTGTGGCCCAGGGTGTGGTCTATCTTGGAGAATTTCCCACATGTACTTGAGAAGAATGTGTATTCAGATTTTGGGGGACAAAATGTCCTATATATGTCTACTAGACCCCTGTCTTCCATTTCCTCCCTCAGATAAAGTATATCCTTGCTGAGCCTTAGTCTTGTTTATCTGTCTAGAGGTGATAAAGCAGTGTTGAAATCTCCAACTGTTATTGTGTTGATATCAATTCAAGTCTATGAGCAGATGTTTTAAGTATTTTGCTGGTTCCTCATTAGGTGCATATACATTTAGGAGTTTGAGTTCTTCCTGGCACACAGATCCTTTGATCATTAAAAAATGACATTCCCTATTTCTTGTAACCTTCTCTAGTCTGAAGTCTATGTGGTCTAATATTAGTATGGCCACTCAGACTTTTTTTAGGGAGTTGTTTGCCTGTAGGATTGTTTTCCATCCTTTCACTCTGAGTCTTTGCTCTGCTGTGCTTAGGGGTTTAAAGGGTATTCCCGATGGGGTAGATGGAGGGGGGGTGATGCTAGGGGTCCACACACCAGATGAAGGAAGTAGGGTCACGCTGGAGGGGGCAGCGACTGGCAAGAGGGTGCGGGGCCTGTGTGATGCTGGGAGGAGCTTGCCTTGGGGTGCAGGGCTGGGGTGCAGGCATGGGAATGGGTCACCAGCCAGGGCAATTCACACAACTGGAGGAAGTAAGATTCAGTAGGGTCCGTACTGGAGGGGTGGTGACTTGTGGGAGGTGCCGTCCCCTGCGATGCTGGGAGGGGCTTGCCTTGTGGTACAAGGCTGGGTGCAGACCCAGTCGGTGGGTCACCGGCCAGGGTGATTCACATACCAGGTGGAGGAAGTCATTGTGTTATTTGATGCCTAGATAAAATATAGATTGAGATAAAATGACCTCTAGGTCTATTTCCTGCTCTACTTAATATACGGACTCAGATATAGCCAGAAAAAAGTGATTAACCTTACAAATGTTGAACTCTTCCCAATAAAACACCCCAGTACTTTATTCTCTTAGTTTCGTTCATTTATTTATTTATTTTTATTAAAAAGTGTTTCCATTTGGTCTTATGGTAGAGTATCTTACCAAGTTTTACTGTTCAATTTTAGAATTTCAGAAATCTTTTGCAAATAATAATGTATCTCTGTCTTCTACAGAGAAAAACCTTGTAATGTCTGGCTTAGAGAGAAGCAGCAGCAAGAAAGAAACAAGTTTCTTTCTCTGATTCATTTCTCTTGCTCATTTGCTTTTGGTTTAATTCTGTCCTCAAGTTCTTCTAGAATACTGACTTACCTTAACAGTTCTCCTGATGGATGAACAATAAATAGCCTCTGAAGTGGACATTGCATAGGTAAATGTGAATTTATAAGTTTCTTTTGGTTGCTTGGAAACTATAAATATTACATTGCAACTTTGCACAGAGTACTTGGGAATTTTCATGCTCCATATAGGTCTTAGAATTTTTGAGCTTTTTCCCTTTTATGCCCAAGAGGAAGATTACTTCAAGTAATCTGGAATCTTATAAGTTATTTGTAAAACTCCTAGTGGTTCTCCGTAGTAAAGGAATTCATGAAAATTTAGTTTGTCATGGAAACCTGGTAAGGAAAGTAAAATCTTGGCACCATTGGCTTTGGAGAGACACTCACAGAGGAACAGTGTGGATCGCTGATTTTAAGATAGAGGATCAGTTACAACTAGTGGAAGTAATGTTCCTTGAAGCTATTTGAATGTTAGGGTGGAGACTTGACTTTTGTTAAGTATCAAGTTAGTGCTGTACATTGCAACAAAGTTAGAATTGACATTTATGTTATAATTTTGCTGTTGAATATTTGCCATTGGATAGTTTGTATTTTTTGGAGGATGCCAACATAGAGATAAGAAGACTGTTCTGTTTTTTGAAGAAAAGAACTTTCTGTCTTTATATGCTAAAGAAAGACTATAACAGCCAATTAAACAAACAATAGTTCCTAAGTACATGATGTCAAGATGTTCTGTCAATGAGGGCCACTTTTAATTAGCAAATGCTATAGATACTTTTGACAGGGAACCCTCTTGTGATGACTGCCTGTCTCCCTGACCTCTGAAAAATTCAACTTTATGAATGTTTGATTAATTATAGCAGGATAATTGACAGGTTATTTATCTACTGTCAACTGATTTCTAAATATATTTAAGAAACGGACATTCATTTGAAATACTACCTTCTAATGCAAGAGATTAACCTGTTTACAGTTGAAAAAATTTAAAACAGAAGGACAAAACCCTGCATGATCTCACTCAGATGATTTCCCCCCCACCCCCGCCCCGGAAAAGTAATTCATATTGTGTTCACCTCTTGTTTAGCTCCTTGTTATAAATTGTTCTACCGAAAGCATTCGGTAGAACCAGAAGCACAATTAGCACACTCAACTTCTAGCATTATCATCTCCCAGTAGACTTTTAGCTGTTTCTTCCTTAATGTGTGTGCTACAGTCTCCACACGGGAGGTGCAAAGTTTAATACAGTGTAGAGAAAATTCTCCATGTTCAACTATCCTACATTGTGTCTTTTTCTGGACCATTTGAAAGTTTTAATGCAGTGTGTTTTTTGGCAAAGAATCTTAAGTCTTCAGCAGTGAATTAAAATGTCTTTTTTGATGGGATCTGTTCCCCTGGAGCACTATATATGTGTAGAGTTCCTCTCCTCAAACAAATAAATGTACAGTCATTCTGGAGGAGGAAGAACTGAATCTATTATTATTCCTTAAATTTAGGCTCAGAAGAAAAAGAATAGAAAATGGAAAGTATTTGCAAAGGAAATCTTATCAGCTCTCTCAGAGAAATCTGAAAAATTCTTGGGTAATAGGGCAGGAGTTTTTTGTTGTTGTTGTTCTTTTTTTTGTTTGTTTGTTTTTAAGCAAGATTATAAAACCAAAGTTGAGAATGAAATGAACTAGTTCTGTCTGTCATGTCAGACTTTCTCAGCTTCTCCTTTGACAGAGTTTGCTGTCCTGTCTGGTAGATTAGGGAATGTCTGTGTGTGTTCCACAAGCCCATTCTTGATATTCTTAATGGAAAGATAGAAAAATGCTGGGAAGAGAAAGAACTGTAGGTAGTTAAGTATCCAACCTAGTGAGTAGAAATGGGAAAGTGAGTTTTAAAAAAAAATACTTTATGCCAACATTTTATCTACATTTTATAGTGGCCCCAATATTGTGACCCAAATTTTTATCCTCAGCCAGGATAAAATGTAGACAAAATGTTGAAAGTACCGGCCTGCCCTTAAATCTGGGGAGGCAAGAATGAGAATGTTTTGACCAATATAACAAGATCTAAAAAAGTGGATCAAAAAGATGAATTTTGTAGGGTTAATTTTAAGGTTCAGGAACATCTATGGAGCAACTACAGAACTTAAGGGAATGAATATAGGGCAAGAGTTCAAGGCATTGGTTCTTTATAAGGGTCACATGGGTGTATACCTGGGGAGCATTTAAAAACATGCCAAAACCTAGGCACTTCTCCAGCCAATTAAGTTAGACTCTCTGGGGATAAGATCCAGGGTAGTGGAAGGTTGTACAATCCCTTCAGTGAGCCCGGGAGAGAGCATAAGGGACTGGAGTGCATACCTTGCATGACTGAGGCTCTTAGTTCAGTTCTCTGAACTCCAAGCACCACTGGGAAGACTCTCCCCCAAAAAAATATCTCTTCAGGCGATTTTAATGTGTGTGCAATATACAAAACTATTGGTTTTATTTTTTGTTTTGGGGACACACCCAGCAGTGCTCAAAGATCACTCATGGTGGGATTAAGGTACCATATGAGGTGCTCGGGATTGAACCTGGGTCAGCCACGTTCAAGGCAACTCCTTACCTGCTGTGCTATTGCTCCAGCCCCAGTTGTCTTACTTTGTAGATCAATGGTAATGCCACTAAAATGTAGCTGTAAGATAAGTGTATACCTTATTAAAAATGCTAAGTTTTGGGAGACTGGAGAGATAGCATTATGAGTATGGCCCTTGCCTTGTCTTAAGCCAGCCTGAGTTTGATTCTCAGCCTCTCATATGGTCCCCAAGCACTGCCAGGATTAATCCTTGGATGCATAGACAGGAGTAACCCCCTGAGCATTGCCTGGTGTGGCCCAACAACTAAAAGTTTTCCTTGCTATAGACCATGTATGTTAAAATGTCCTATGAGGAAAGGGAAGTATGGTGATTTAAGGTCTTGTCTGAAAACTCCAAGAAATGTTTAGGTCATTGTTTACTTTTGTTCTGGCCATGCCAGGGATTGAACCCAGGGCCTCACACATGAGAGGCACATGCTCTACCCTGAGCCATACCTCTGGCCCCCAAAATCCCAAGACAGTATAAATTCATAAGGCAGCATACATTTTTAAGGCAGTAAAACTCATTTTTGGTTTTGAACCATAACCACCAAAAACAAGTGCTCCAGGATGACCCCTGGTGGTACCTGGTGGACCAATTGTAGCACCAGGGATTCAAATGAACTGGGGTCATCTACCAGCCAGGCTAGTACTTGTCTCCTAAACCAGATCTTTGAACTCAGCAGTCAAACTTTTCATACTCAAGGTTATGATGGAAAAGATTGCAAGCATTACTGGGGAGGCTCCCCCCAAATTTTAATGTGCAGGTGATTTTGATGTGCATCTAAGCAAGACATGTACCTTGCTTTCCTGTACCATCTCTCTGGCCTCTGCAGTAAACATGTTTAGAGATCTCAGTGGTCAAGCTTTTCATACTCAGGGTTATGATGGAAAGTCTTCTGGTTTGTTATTCTGGGGATGTTACAAAAAGTTTTAAACTAGACTGTTGAAAATCGGAAGATTGAATTAACTTTCTTGCAAGAAAGATGGAACTTGTTAAAAATTAGCCTTTCAGGGAAGGAAAGATAATACAGAAGGTAGGGTGCTGACCTTGCAAGTGGCTGACTACAGTTCTATCCCTTCCACTGTAAATGGTCCCCCAACCCCCACCAGGAGTGATTCCTGAACTCAGAACCAGGAGAAAGCCCTGAACACAGCTGGGTGTGCCCCACCTTCCCCCACCAAAGAAAAAAGTCCTTTTATGGCTTAGGGTTGTGTGTACATTTATATGCCCTCCTGTTTTTCAAACTTTGTCGTTCATACTTTGCAGTCATGGTAAAACAGATTTCTGCCTGTCCTCGATCAAATCTCCTTTCCATTTCCCCACTTCTTACTGAATAATGTTAAAACTCATCCATCCTTGTTAAATTTATTTCTCAAAATGCGAATTGCATTTCCCAAACCTGCACGTCCTATGCTTCTGTTGGTCTCTCCGGCACCTAATCAGCTGGGTATTACTTTCACATCTGAGCAACGTGTGCCTCTCTCCCCTGTCTTGAGGTGGATCGGGCCTCCACTGCTGGGCTGGTGATGACAGCAGAGGGAATAGTGCAAGAAGAAGTTATTTTCACATCAATCTCCTTCCTCTGTCAGGAATGAAATGTGTGAATTGATTTTTGATTGCATGATTCTTGACCTCAGTGGCTCTGAGCTTATACAGGAGTCATTTCAGACACTCATGGTGATATTGAATTGTTCAGTAACACTTATACTTGCTGCATCCTTAACAGGTACTCAAGGCACTGGTCACTTTTTTCTCTGCTGGTTTTCTATGACTTTTAATGGGATGTTTAGAGTCAAAGCATAACTGAAGCTCAACTGATTCTTATGCACATAAAATTAGCAATTCCATAAAATTCTTATGCACATAATTTTAAGTGAATGAACTGTAGCTGAACCCCTCCTTGCTGACAACTTTTATCACCCTTCTTTTTGATGAGTCTACAACATCAGGTAAAATGCCCCGATACAGATGTCTTGGGCAATCTTTACTGATGGCACTCAGCTCATTTATTATAATTATCATTTTGATCCTTTTTTTTATGGTGACCATTTACTGTTAAACGTTAATTGAATTAATTTTAATATTTGGCAATGAAGTATAGGATGTATGACAGTCATTCATTGCTTAGGGTTGAAAACAGTTTATTCTTTCAGATGTGATAACAGAGTAAGGAAACTCCTTAAGGGAATAGGTCAGAATCCAGGGCCTTGATTTTTCTTTTCTTTCTTTCTTTCTTTCTTTCTTTCTTTCTTTCTTTCTTTCTTTCTTTCTTTCTTTCTTTCTTTCTTTCTTTCTTTCTTTCTTTCTTTTTTTTTTTGAGGTGGGGAGGAGGATGGGATGGGGTGGAGTAGTTTGGGTCATACCGGAATGCTCAGATGTGATCTCTTGCCATGCTCAGGGGGAACATATACAATGCTCGGTATTCAAACTAGGGTTGGCAGAGGCAAGAGCCTTAATCCCTATATTATCTCGTAGGCCCCAGAACCTTAATTTTAAGAAAATGTTGGAAGATCCTGTGATAGAATGTGATCAAGAGAAAGCATACAGTAAAGATCAATGTGACACTGAGAATAGATATACAGTTAAATGAGCTTGCATTTGAGTTCTTTTCTTGCCTTTGTTCAGATCATGGTCCTATTTCCGACTAGGAGGGGGCACAACTTTTCTGGACTCCAGTGTTCTTTCAGATTAATTCTAAAATCTCACTGAAAAATTATATGATATAATAATTATAAAGTCATTTCATTTGTGCATCATGTTAAATTCCATGTAATTCGATCAAACAGTAATTTTTATCTATACTCACCAACTTGCAGTTATGCTGCAGTGTGCTGATGACTACTTTACATAGAAAATGATGATGTAATAGTATTCTGATAAAGGGGCCAGAGAGATAGTACAGGGGCATTCGCATCTTGCCTGGCTTGTGATCAGCCCTACTTTGGCCCCTGGCATTCTGTGGTCCCTTGAGCACTGCCAGGAGTGATCCCTTAACATAGCCAGGAGTGACAAGACCTCCTTCCCCCCAATACTGGATGTATTTGCTGTTAGTTCTTACAGAGTACTCCCTGGAAACAACCATTCTGTGCCTTTACATTGTTTCTCTATTTTTCTGACCTTCTGAGGAGTCTTGCCATAAGTATTACATTTCTGGCTTCTTTACCATGCTGATTCATTGGCTGTGCCTCTGGGAGTTGTACTTATTTCCCAAAGGAGTTTTCTCCTAGCAAGAAGTGAAAACTTACATTGTAGCAACTTAGGTGTTTCTGTCATTTGGCTTCTTGGTGGATAAATCAAAGATGTCAGAGTAATATATGACTAAGCTCAAATAGGATACATAAAGGTCGGTGTGCTCCAAGGAATTTGTGGTATGTCTGCTCTGGCTTTTATCTTGGTTTGAGATGTTGAAAGACAGTGGTGATAAAATGGAGATTTTTGTCAGTTCTTTTGGGTAATTTTTAACCTTGTGTTAAGAATTACTCAGTTCTCAAGAGCACTCATTCTCAGAAGCACTCAGTTCTGCTTTCCATGCTCCTGCCTCCCACAACTGTTGTGTATTTCAGACACAGGTACAGGGTCTTTGGCAAAGATCTATATCTGAGCATTGGTGGTATAGTGGTGAGCATAGCTGCCTTCCAAAGATCTATATCTGAGATTGTGTGGGGATGTCCTCACTGAGCATTGGAGAAATTCCCAGTGACTAATTGGAGGTACCTTTGGTTAATGAATGTCATATTTCATACAGTGGTCATTGTACTCTCTTGGTGATAAAGACTGCAAAGGCTTTATAGAAACCATTTTAAACACTGTCATGCATCATTAATAAGAGCTGACAAAAAGAAGCAATCAGCCAGAGAAGACCTAAAACAATGTCTCAGCATTAAAAGCAGATGGTTATAGCAAGGTGAGAAGAAGGTGCCAGGCAAGTACAAAATAAAGTAAGTTCTGAAACAGGCATAGTGACTGGCTGATCATGTCCTGGCGTGTTGAGTTTCAGGTTGAAATTTCTAGACAGTATAGGACTCGGCAGTGGTTTGTCAGACCTACCCCTACCCTTTCTTATGGGGACTTGAAGTGAGAAATGTAGGAAAGCAGCCAGCAGGTATGCTATGCTGTTTATTATAATTGTGGATGACTTTAGATTAAGATATCACTCAATATATTAGCAAAAGCTTTTGACTCTCAGAACAAGCAATTCAAATGTCTATTTTGATTCCTAGAACTCCAAACACACAATTTATATAATGCAGCAAGAAAAGGAAATATAAGTGTTTATATAGCATATTTATCTTTCCAAAACTAAGTATATTTGTTATGAATCAGGTGTCTCAGGATAAATACCTTTTCAGTTATAGCTTTTTATGGTATAAGCACCATTACTGTTCTGATGTGCTGTATATTGTGTTACCTTTTCCTTCGCCTTTTATTTTGGTGAGAGAATTCTACCCCAGGGATAGCTTGGTGTCTTTGAATGCCTGACTAGCAAGCATAAGGCTGTGTTGATCTCCAGTACTGTTGCATGTGCTGAGAACAATTCTGGCCGTTCCCCTACTGCCTTTGATTCCCCCATGATTTCTGGCTGCACTGTACTCCAGTGTGCCTAGACCAACAATGAAGGGCGATGACCCCTGTGAGCATGCAACTGAATGAATGCCACAGCCAGGCTTGTGTGTGACCACTGCCCCCACCCCCCCTCCACCCTGCTCAGTCCCATCAGCAGAAGAATGATAGTGAAAGGCAGGAGGAGCGAATGGCAATTTTTAAAAAAGTTCTACCTGTATATATTTTTTCTTTCTGGGTCACACCCGGCAATGCTCAGGCTACTCCTTGCTCTGCACTCAGTAATTACTCTTGGTGGTGCTCAGGGGACCATGTGGTATGCTGGGAATCAAACCAGGTTCAGCGGAATGCAAGGCAAACACCCTATGCACTATGCTATTGCTCCAGCCCCTCTACCTATATTTTAAGTAGACTAAATATATTACCTACTTCCCTACCCCCCTATCCCCCTATTTCTACATTAAGGTCAGTCCAATACTCTTGATAAGAGATATGTATATCAACAATTTCCTTGATTTGGGGGGGTCTGAATAATAGGCTTCAATTTTACTATACTATTTATAGACCAAAAAACATGAGTCCAATTTTCTCATCTCCATGCAGGCAAAAGTTCAAGGAAATGATTGGGAACCTCATAGAACTGGCTAAAGTTAATAACTCTCTTCTATCATTTGCTTTGATTACTCATGGCTATGTGGCAGACATTGTCACTTCAGCTTATTTCTTTCTCTCTTTCATCTCCTCCTTTAGTAATAATGCACGTTCATCAGGAAGAATAACCATTTGTATTTGGTCTGCTCTCTTCACAAAGGGCAGAACCCCTCTCCTCTCATTCTTGTTGGATTTTTTTAGCACATCATATGTGCTGGCCTCCGGAGGAGGGACACTTATCTAAAGGTTCTAGAAACCTTTTATTTATTTATTTATTGGTAAAAGTGGTATCATAACATTCACTAGGTCCAAGTTGTATCTGCAGGGCTCTAGAAATAATAAATCATATTTTACTTAAAGGTGAGTTATGAAACACTTGTGAAATACCTGGACGACATACAAATTTTATGTTCTCCTGCTTGAAGGCTAGATGAGATCTTTGTAAGATGCTGGTTTCAAATAGAAACATAAGAGAGTACACTTTTGCTTTTCAGCAATTTTCTTCCTTACTCATAGAATTCCAAGTGGAAAAAAATGCTTTTCAAGGGCTGGGGGCTGAGAGATAGCTCAATGGATTGGGTGCATGCTTTCCCCTGAACACTGCCAGGAGTGACCCAGAAGCACTTAATGGAGTGTAGCACCTAAGCAGCTGGACAGGACTCAGAAACCAAAAAGAAAGATACCTTTTGCAGACTCGCACAATTTGCAATTGAAAGATAGTGATAACTTAGGAAAAAATCTTAAGATAGGAAATATTTATAGCAAGTAACAACTTTCTTTCATGCTGTGTGCTAGATATTCTCTATAGTTGCCCATGCCTTCTCTCTTAATCCTTATAGTAACCTTATAATAAAGAAATGAGTATATGACATATGAGATACAGAGAGAGAGAGGGTAAGTAGCTCCTAAAATCACATTCAAAATTGTGCAGTAGGAGTCTAGTATTTACCTTAAGCAGAAAAATGTTTGCTTTGCAGATATGAAGATTGAGTCTGATCCCTGTCACTGCCCACATACCAAAGGCAGTTCCTTCGGCAGAAGAAAATTTCCTGCATCACTAATTCAATCATAGTTAACTGCTCTCTGGCAAGTTATCAACATGAAAATAATGAAGCCCTAATCGCTGGATCAGGGACAGAGTTTATGCAGATATGTAGGGAGAAGCTACTTTAATAATGAAAGCTGCCTCCATAAAGTAATAAGACTCTCAACTGAGAGTCTTCAAGGAAATTCTCTCAAAGGAAACCATGGGCCCTAAGTCCTTTACTCTGTTTCATTTCCTTGTGAGATTTTTTTCCCCTTCAGATCCCAAAGATACTGATAGTTTTATTTTGCGGTTTAAAGGAGAACAGTGATCCCTTTTATTCCACTGACATTGTGGACGCCACTGGATCTTACTAAATACTGAGGGAGAAAAGCAGTGATGCAAACACAATTTTCAAAATACATGAGTTATCCAGGGGGTGGGGAGATATTTGCATGCCAGAGGCCTGGATTTGGTCCTCTGTACCCATGTGTAACCCCAAGCCCTGTCAGTTATGATCACCAGCATTGAACTGGGAATACTCCCAGCACACCTCCAGTGTAGCCCCTAACTCAAATAAAAACATTACAGCCGTAGTTTTTTTTTTAATCATTTTATAATTTTGACAACTGATTAGTACTGGAATGTGGCAAATTATCGTGGTGGGATTGGGCTAGGAGGTGAGGAATTTGAACTAAGTGTTGAATTATATTATTGTTTTACTTCTCCTTTGAGAGAAAACAGCCCTATTGTTTGTTCAATACAGAGTATAGATACAGAACTCCATGGGCTCTCTGGCTAGATATAGGAGATTGAGTGATTCACTCTGAGGAAGTGAATCAGAATCTCTGGGGAAGGTGAACTGTTTTTGTTTATCCAAAGTGGGCACTGGTGGCTTATCTCCTCAGTGGATTTTTTTTCTCATTGGCATTTTACTTCCCTGGTCTGATGCAGCAAAGAAGGATGTGTGCCCCGGCCCCTGGCAGGTAGCCTTCACTAATTAAAGGTTAGCTGACTGTGGGTTCTTCATGTCAGTGGGCTTCAAAATTGTGCTGCTTATGTGACATTTTAAAAAGATGGGATACTGAGCCCAGCCAGCTGTGAAGATCTGGCATTTGCCTGCCAAAGCTGCTGGTAAGAGAGATTCACCTTTGGCCCAAAAGGATTCGGTTAGATAGATTGAGGAAGGAACGATTTAATATCTTGTTGCAGATGCTTTCACCTCTATCATCATCATGTCTCCCCAGAGGGCTGGCTTTTAGAGGACATCAGTGTGGAGGAAGGGATTGGCACCATTAAGACTTAAAAAGGATTCATTCTTACCTCAGTAGCCAGGATGGATTAGGAGGGCAAAGAGCGGTGTCTAGGCTGCTGACAGAATCCTCGCCCCATAGCTGGATGATTAGACAAATATACAGGAGAAAGACGCATAGTTAAAATCACAGCTCAAATTATTTTATTATAGTCAAAGTGATTTTTGAGTGTGATGTGGGCAAATGATTTTGTAGGAAAAGAAAGTAAGTTGAACAGTTTAGACTCTCTGCTGTTGTTCTTGCAGTACCTAGGGATGGATCCCAGGCCTCCATGTGAGATTGGTGCTCAGCTATCTCGCCCCATCTTTGCCTCCCTTAAAGTGACCATTTTACTCTCACCCCATCTTTGCATCTCTAAAAGTGATCATTTTATTCTGTAGAACACATTTGCAGTAGATCAAAGCGACATCTTTGTTCTCAGTAATTAACTTTATTAGAAATGCTATCAAATTCAATTTTGTAAAATATTTTAAATTCAGAAACTTTTTATTTTGTAGCATTGAGGATTTCTTTGTAAAGTGGAAACACTCTTTAAGAAATATTTTAACAGCGAATGTTTGGACACACCACCCCAAAGAGTGCTATTTTGAACAACACATGGCATAGAGGTTTGGTTTTCATTATGCTTGATATCAGATTTTTAAATGTGACCTTGTAAGCTCATGCTGTATTGAATAAGAAATGTATATATGTATATATATATATGTGTGTATATATATATATATATATATATATATATATACTTTTTTTTCTTTTTGGGTCACACCTGGCGGTGCACAGAGGTTACTTCTGGCTCATGCACTCAGGAATTGCTCCTGATGGTGCTCGGGGGACCATATAGGATGATGAGAATTGAACCTGGGTCGGCCATGTACAAGGCAAACACCCTACCTGCTGTGCTATCACTCCAGCCCCATATATATTTATTTTAAACTCTGCCCTCTGAACTGCATAAGAATTTACTGTCTTAATAGTCCTTTTATTTTTTTTTTGGTGGATGTTTTCTTGGTATTAGCTAATTCAGCTAGTACTTCTAGCCCAGAAGCTTTTCGTGAATTCTAACAACTTTATGTAGAGAGAGATAATTTTATCTTGGATATTTTCCAAGCAGGATCAAGTAGCACAGAGGTACCCTTTTGTGTGCATAATAAAAACAACATCCTAGGATGTCCTACTTCAGGCTGAGCCAAAGGGTGGCCTATTTCCATCCTACTCCATTGAATGGGGCTTCTCTCTGACGGGGCATCCTGTAAATCGACCTCACTGGCCTTCTTCCCTGTTAAAAAGGAAGTGCTCTTCCTGTCCTTATCAGTGTTGGGGTTACAATTTCATGGGCTCCCAAGCCAGGAGACACATGAGCGGTCTTAAGTGGTTAGGCTCACTCATATTAATGGAAACTGAAGGGACAAGCTCAAGGGCAGATCTGTGGGTAAGAAAAGTGAAGGTGGAATGTTTGTTTCATTCTAGATGGTTTTACAGTTAGGCTTCCCATGGGGGGAGATGTGGGGGGTGTGTATGTGTATATGCACGCTTTTTCCCCTCTCCTGTGTTCCAGCATTTTGAAACTGTACATTTTAATGCCAGCAGACTAAAAATGCTGTTATTAAAAGATGAAATCCTCCAGAGGTTTTTGCTGAATGTCAGTTTGACAGCAGTGGTTATAAATCCAACTGCTCTTCAAATTGTATGGATAGAACAAAATTACAAAGCAAGTACCCAGTTCCTTACAAACGTATTTCGATAAACACTGGGCTTAAAAAGAAATTTACACGGAAGATAAAAAAGTCATGCCAGCTGTTTGATTCATTGTTGGCTTGAAATGATGAATAACCTGTAATCACCATCTGGCTGTCTGTAAATTTCTATTTCATTTGCTTCCGGTATCTGGTTACCAAAATTAAACAGCTTCTCATAAATCATTGTTAATGGGAAGGTCCAGGATGAATGCTAATAATTAGGTATTAAATCTGAAAAGTGATGATGTTACAATTACTTTAGAAACAATAAAAATTACTTTAGAGACAATAAAAATAAGGGAAATTCCTGTGGAACTTTATTTTTCTTGTCTGTTTCCGTTGGGGTGGGAGTGTTATAAAAAATAAAAATCTCTCATCAGTCAGACTAAAGGGGAGAACATGGGGGAAAATATAAACACAGTTTAACTTTCTTCAACGATTTAGCCATTTTTTTTTTCTTTAGAACCTTCTAGATTTTTCCTAAATCCTGGTTGGGGGAGGGGGGCAGTTACTGTGCAGTTCTGAGGCCGCCAAAGAAGATGAGGACTGTTTGATAGTGGCACACACAAAGATTAACTTAGTACAGATTTTCATTTCCTTTGAGAAAAGAATGCCATGAGGACAATTAAAATGATCAGAAAATATATTCAAGGAAGTCTTAGCATGAAGAAGTTGGAGTGGATTGTAGCAGTAAGTTGGAGGACTTTATTGCCCAGAAAGGATCTGAACAGAGTTGTCCAAAAAGAGGGAGAAGGGCCTGTGAGATAGCACAGGGGCTAAAGATCTTGCCTTGGATGGGGTGTATGGTACCCCCAGCCCTCAGCACTGCCCAGAAAGATCCCTAAGCACACCTGGAATAGCCAAAACAAATACCCATCACCAAATAAATAAATAAAAGGAAGAAACCCCACCCTCACCATGTGTGAGCACCTTTTCAGGTGATCCATTCAATATTCATAACGATTTTGTAGCTTTCATGTTTTTCATTGATTCTCAGAATGAAATAAATGGGCTCACAAGGATAAGCAATTTGCCTTTTTTCCCAGTGAGTAAGTAAATGCTGGTGCCAAGAAAAATAATTATGTCCTCCTGTTTCTGAAAGTTCTTCTCTGACCACCCCAAAGTACCACTTTGCCTAGAGATAAAGTTTACATTTTTTTGAAATAATTAACAAATTTGGCTTATCGCATCTTTTTCAGTGCGCCCTTGCCCACACCACTGCTGTTGTGGGCTGGCAGCTCCCTGTACACACAGGAACTGTGTCCAGGGTGATTTATGTCCGTGTATATGTGGTGACATCCTTTACCAGAACTGGAAACACTTGGAGTCACCTTACATGAAACTTTCTCTTATCCATGAAATAACCCGTTTAGCCAAAACTGTAAAAGAAAAATAAGTCAGAAAGTCCTATTGGTTATTTTGTATAGAATTCAAATGAAAAAGTACAATATTTGGGCCAGAGTGATAGTATAACAGGGAGGGTACTTGCCTTCCATGTGGCCAACACCAGTTTAATCCCCAGCATTCCATATGAGCACCACCAGAAGTGATTTTTGACCGCAGAACCAGGAGTAACACCTGAGCACTGCTGGTTGTGGCCCAAGTGCTCCCTACACCAGATAATTTTAAAAGAAAAATCTCTTGGGGTTGATTTTGAACTTCTAGTTATTGTTGTAAAGTTCTGAAAGATGTGAGAAAGTTCACTTCATGAATCCCATTAGGCATCTGTTAGCCTTTGGTGATGGGTATCATTAAGCTCTCCTTAAGACTTTCAAGAAGTTGAAGACAAAAAGAATTAAGGACTCAGCTGTTCCTCTTCAACTCTCTGGGTCAAGCATTGTTGGGGAGAACAAGAAATTGTCCCTAACTCTTCTTGGTTCTCAGGCTAGCAGAGCAATCAAAATAATTACATCAAGTTAGCAAGATGAAAAAACAATTTACATGTGAATGGGGGGCTGGAGGGAGAGCACAGTGGATAGGGCATTTGCCTTGCATGTGACCGACCAGGGTTCGATTCCTCTGTCCCTCTCAGAGAGCCCGGCAAGCTACCCAGAGTATGCCGCCTGCACGGCAGAGCCTGGCAAACTACCCGTGGCATATTCAATATGCCAAAAACAGTAACAACACAAGTCTCACAATAGAGACGTTGACTGGTGCCCGCTCAAGCAAATCCATCAACAATGGGATGACAGTGCTACACGTGAATGGGAAACACATGTAGATATGAAATACAAAGACAAGAAAACAAAGTCGTGTGAATGTACTCATGCGTATCTTTGTGTTCAAAGGTAAAGAATGGGATAGGAGTTCCCTTGAGAAGGTGAATCATATAAGAGCAAAATCTGATATGTCTGTTGCTTCTATGTTGACATGTTTCTTGTGTTAGAAAAGTTTTTGTGGTTTTTTTTTTGGGGGGGTCACACCCAGCGATGCACGGGGTTTCTCCTGGCTTAGCACTCAAAAATTACTCCTGCCGGTGCTTGGGGGACCATATGGGATGCCGGGGATCGAGCTCTGGTTGGCCGAGTGCAAGGCAAATGCCCTACCCGCTGTGCTATCGCTCTGGCCCCAATGTTAGAAAGTTTTTTAGTGAAAGGCCTAACTTTTTTTGTTACTTATCCAGATTTTAAAGGAGAGGCAAATGTGTATTGCAAGACTGCAAAGCCTCTTTGATTTCAGCTGGAAAAACTCCTCCTGCCCAAGTGGGAAGGCCCCTCTTGACCGTCTTGAAGACTTGCCTCTTAGTAGTAACAAGGATATTCAAAGGGTGCTGGAGAGAGTGTGCAGTGAGCTGAAGCACAGGTTTGACACCCCATTGCATGGTCCCCCAAACACAGCTGGCAGTAGCTCTGATCTCTGCTGGGTGTCTTCCAAAAAAAAAAAGCTAAAGTAACAGAATATTGCAGTGCATTTTCAATGACACTTCTTTGAAAGGTCTGTGAAGTCTTGAGGCTGGGGTTCTGCCCTTGCAGCATGCCTCCAAGGTGACTATGCCATCTCTGCATCCTTCCAAGAATTTCAGGGTGTCCTATGCATACCCGCAGAGGAGCGGAGAGGCTTGTCCCAGGGAGGGAAGCCATGGCTGACTGCTGTTCCACAGGGTCACTATTCTTGACTGATTTTCCTCTGTGCCTGGACCTTCCAGACACTGGCTGCTGCGAGGAAGTCACAACCATGAATGGAAGAACAGTTGGTGCTAAGGGTGATTATATGTAAGGGTGTTCCGCTGAGATCTGTAAAAGCAGTTTCCTGCCAGCACAAATGGCAGAGAAACATTTATCCCCAGGGAAAAATGTGACTAAAAGAGCCGACTGTCCTCTATGTGGGTGTCACTAAGTTCTCAGCCCGGGTAGATGGTACCATCGTTGGCAGGCTGGGTGAACTACACCCATTGGTGCCTGCCCAGACACTTCCGGAGGTGTGTGATCTCTCTCTTGCTCTCTTTCTTCCTCCCCTCCCCCCTCTCCCCCTCTCCTCTCCTCTCCCAGTTTATTCACAAGATTTAACATTAACATTTTCAGCAAATTGCAGGACTCTGCTATTCTGGATTATATTTAATTTTTTTAAATTTCCCAGAAGGTAAAGGACAGTAACAGAGATGTGGCGAAAACAAGATGTGCCTGACACTTGCATGCCAGTAAGCTATGTCTGCTTTCACTGTGACCTTGCCACAGGGCCACCAGTGTATGTTCAGTGCCTTACAAGATGGTGGAAACCCTGGGGATGTGTTTGTCAGAAGCTTCAGTGATGGCAGAAATCACTCTGCTCCTTTAGTGACATTTTTCTCTGGCAAGACTAACAGGGTGGCTCACACACCCAGCAGCGTGAGTCAGAGCGAGCAACCAGAAACAGTGATGCTGGCAGCTGCCCACATGCCCAGTGCTGCCACCGAGCCGATGCATCCTGCCTGGGAGCTGTCACATTCCTCCGGTCCCAGCATTCAGGCATGCATTAACCGGAACAATCAAGTGGGGACATAAGGGAAAGAGGGAATGAAATGATTCCATGTTCTAGGGGAAGTGGACGCTTTTGCAGTTCTTATTTATGAAGTAGTCTTCTGCAGTTCCTACCCAATTCCTGACCCTGCTGTATATTTTTTGAAAGTCAAGACCATATGAAATGTTGAGCTTTAGACCAGCTTCTGAGAGACCCCTAGTTGCACTCTCACTGAGAGCCAGCCAACTGGTTTTATTTTGGGGGCCACAAGCAGTGCGCTCAGGGGCTGCTCTCAACTCTGTGCTCAGAGGACCATGAATGCAGTTGATGAGGAATTAAAAATGAGCCAGCCACACGTAAAGCAAGCAGATCTTGTCACATTATTTCACCTAAGAAGTGAAATAATTTGAGGAATTTCTCCTAAGACTTAACATGCATCTATTTTTAGATGTTTCATGAGCTTCCCAAGGCTGCCGTAGAAAATGACACAAACTGGGTGCCTAAGGAACAGAAATGTATTCTCTCTGTTCCGGAAGCAAGAAGTCTGAAATAAATGTGTTGCTTCGGTTGGATTCTCATGGAGTCTGAGTGAGACTTAGTCCCATTCTTTTCTCCTAATGTGGAGTGGTGGTTGGCTGTTCTACCATTCGTTGGCTTAAAGTTATATTGCTCCAAACTCTTGACTCCATCCTTAGAAGATCTTTTCCTCTCTGTCTGGGTCTTTGTGTCCTTTTCTGTCTCTGTTATATTCATGGCCCACTCTAATTCTGGCTGATCCCAAAGTACTTACTAGCTAAAGACCCTATTCCAAATAAAGTTACATTTTGAAGTTCCAAGTGATTATCTATATCTGCATATATCATATGCGTATATGTATGTGTTTATGTGTGTGTCAGTATATATACACATGTGTATTTCATCTGCTATAGGAGGAGGAAACTAGCTAAAGCATAAGTGTGCATTAGGAAAAGTTGATAACATACGTGTCTTTGCAAAATTACATATGCTTGTTGCTCCCTGAGTTGCTTTTATTTGTTTTTAGTTTGAGGGCCATAGTTGGAAATGCTTAGGGGTTACTCCAGGCTCTGCATTGAGGAATCACTCCTATCAGTGCGTGGAGTAATGCTGAGGATCAAACCAGGCTTGACCATGTATAAAACAAGCATCCTCTCTATAGAAGAAATACCTTCTCTTGCACTTAAATTCTATTTTGTTAGGATCTGATCCTAAGCTAATTTATCTATATTCATTTCTGATTCTGTTCACCAAGGTATATCTAGTTCTCCATCTCGAAGGAAGTTACTTTTGGTTACATATTTGATTTTCCCCACTGATTCCTTTTAGTTTACTAAATTCTTGATCATATCTTTCAAAATTGAGCAGACACCCTAATATTTTGGCTAGGTTAATCACTCTTGCCATAAGTTGAAATTCATCCAGGATTGTGCTAGAACTAGCTCACATTAACTAGAAAGTGCTGAATGCCGATTCTTAGATAATAATACTTTGCTTGAAAGCACTCACAGTGGGAGTATTTACATCATGGCAATTGGAACATGCTACAGTAAGTCCCTCCCTCCCTCTCTCCCTCCATTCCTCCTCCCTCCTTCCTTCCCTCTATCCCTCTTTCCTTCCTTCTCTCCCTCCTTCCCTCCTTCCCTCCTTCCTTCCCTCCCTCCCTCCTTCCCACCCTCCTTCTCTCCTTCCCCCCTTCCTTCCCTCTCTCCCTCCCTCCTTCCCTCTCTCCCTCCTTTCCTCCCTCCCCACCATAGCACTGACCTTTCCTTTCTTTACATTTCTACAGCTTTGTTTTTAGCTTTGTTTTTACTTCATTTACCTCTTAAACATTATATAGTCTATGTAAGGAGCCATCATTTTTGTAGATTTAATTCCTTGAGCCCATCTAATAGGCTATTATAATTCATATAGACTGTATTCTTCTACGAGCTGAGTGGCATTCCCTAAATTTATATGTTAAAAATCCTTGTGTTAAAGGACTTCAGGTATATTGTATTGACAAAGACTATATTAGGAGATAGGACCTATAAGGGAGTAATTAAAGAAAATAAGTTAGATGAGTGTGGCACTGATATTATTAGTGTCCCTATAAGTAGAAACCATAATACAGTGGGTAGAGCACTCGCCTTACACAGGACCTGAGTTTGAGCTTCAGTGCACATATGGTCATCCACGCCTGCCAGAACTGATCTCTGAGTGCAGAACCAGAAGTAAGCCCTGAGCACTGCCAGGTGTGCTCCCCCAAAACAGAAAAGAACAATCTCCCAAACTGTGAAAATAAACATGTACTGTGTAAACCATCTATCTACCCTGTAGTTTTTGTCATAGTAGCTCAAGGACCCATCACCTATAACATGGAAAGATTCCCAATAAAGACTTACTAAAGTAAAAGAATAGAGTAACGGTCATCACTCTGTTTTGAGTCCTCTTTCTATGTCATGAACTCTGTAAAGCAGGCACCGTTTTTATACCCATCATATGGATGATGACTGAAGTTCACAAAGGTAAGCAGTTTGCCCAAAAACTCAACATTTAGCAAATGAACTCAAAGCCTAAATTCTGAATTAGTCTAAATTCTGAAATACTATTCAATTAAAACACTATTTTTTTTAAAGTGTAAAATACTGAAATTGTATGTCGGGCATGTGTGCTCCATCATATTTCTATAACAATGTAAAGTTTGATTTCCTAGAACTTGAAGCTCTTTCTCTCACTGCTGTGTTACGGTGCTCACATTCATACATCTAGAGATCCACACTTTGCTTAATGCTTAATTGAGGTCTAAGTCGTGGCAATTCAGACTATTCCAAATGCCCCTAACTTCCTCTGAAATCTGCCATTTGGTCATTTCACTGACTCTCTAACACTAGACTTTTGGATTAATGGATTAAGTCAGTGTTCAGGTCAAATTAGTGTCGTGTGAAAAGTACGGGCATCCAGGGTGTCATGAAGTTCCATGGTTGGCCAAAGTTTCATTCGTGAATAATAACATTTGAGTATCATAATCTTATCTGTCAACTGAATTGGAGAAGAGCCACAGCTTAAAAGAAGCTGCTTCAAAGACACCAGTCATCAATTTCTCCGTTCCTTTAGGGCAGGAAGCTGCTCCCCAGAAACACAAAATAGTCCTTCTAGAATCCCACCATTCTCCCGTCCTGCATCTTGACATCACAGGGGTGGCAAGTCACTGCCAAACGGATGAGTAGAGAAAAATATAAAAAGCAATAGGCAGACTTAGTCATTCTATCCCTGCCAGGTTAGCACAGGAGACAAGTTTGTGAGGGAAGAAGATGTCTGATTTGTGTAAATAGGTCAAATCTTCGGGAAAACAGAAAATAGAACACCAGTGCATACCGATGAAAAAGTCCACTGGCTTCCCTACTTTTCTGTGTCTGTGCCAGGGAATTTCTCATGTGCTCCAGGATGAGTCAGAGAAAGACAAAATGTGGGAGCCCTAATTTCCCTGCCTTTCTCCTGAAGAAATAAATTCTGAAAATGTTAAGATGACATTTTGTGCTTCTCTGGAGTGCCATCGTTTCATGTAATTACTTTGGACTTTCTTCAGTGCTCTTAAGTTTCTCTGTCAACCCCCAGAAACACCATGCATCTCCTATATTTTGCAGGCACAGCTTTGTCATTTGTACCCAAGTGCTGGTGTTTACTGCTGTCCCTGCAGGTGCTGCAGGAGGTATTTCCTGCCATTTCTTATCTGGCTCCCCCAGGTGTGCGGAGAGCTCTGAGTCTGATGCAGAGAATGAATGGGCTTTGAAAAGGATGGCCTGGGAGGATTTCCTCTGGCAAGAGGAGCACATCAGCCCTTTCACTTACAGAGCACAGTATTAGTATCAAGGTTAACGTGCGAGCATATGCAAGTCTCTAAATGTGTGTGCACACTCATGTGTAGTTTTAAATTAAGGCTAGGAATTAGTGACTGTCGCTTATCATTCAATGTAAAAATCTGTATTTCATGTCTGGGCCTAGGAAACGCCTTGTCTCACATTGACTGGGAATTCTCACTAGAGTGAGAGTCCTTTGTTTCGGCGAGACCCAAGATGCCATCATCGCTGCTGCATATCGCATGGACCCCTCTTCCTCAACTGGGTTAGGGTGGGCTAACATCTGAACTTAGGTAGCACTGTAGCCCTGTCGCCCCGTTGGTCACCGATTTGCTCGAGCGGGCACCAGTCAGATTTCCATTGTGAGACTTGTTGTTACTGTTTTTGGCATATCGAATACGGCCCCCGGTAGCTTGCCAGGCTCTGCCATGCGGGTGGGATATTCTTGGTAGCTTGCTGGGCTCTCTGAGAGGAACAGAGGAATCGAAACCAGGCCAGCCTTGTGCAAGGCAAGCGCCCTACCCACTGTGCTAGGTATCTTTCCGAAAATTTTCCTTGGGGAAAATTATTCTTCTAGCAGCGTTTCTACTGCTTTGCCTTTCCTGAGCCACCATCAGCTTTTGCATCACCCTCAGTGCGGATACTTTTTCCTCTCTGTGTCCTAGTGCCTCCTGTAGGACTAGCTGTGACATTTTTAGAGGTGAAATGCCTCTCCTTTTCTTTGTGAGTGCCTTTCTACCTGGAGGTAGCCCTCTGGTCTTGGAATACATTCTCCCCTTTCCCTCAGGCGCTGATGCCTGCTTGTGGGGTGCCTTTTGGCAGAGTGGCTAGCTCTGGGAGCCAGGCGGCTCACTGGCCAGGAAGATTTCCTGTCTTGCAGCATTTGTTTCCTATTGCCTCTGCTAACCCGGGAAGGCTTGTATTTTAAGCAGACACTTCCTGCTTCCGCAGTCCTTCTCACACACAAGACTCAGTAATCTGAGAATCAAATTGAATGACTAAATGGCGAAATAAATCTGTCTCGAGTGGCAGTCTACTTCCACTTACCCCTTGGGCGTCATCTGTGTTTTTTTGAAAGGTGTTTCCATTGGTAATGTAGTTGTAGGAACGTTTCATTTATCTTTTAAAAGAAATTTCTTTGCTCAGATCTTTGGCATATATAACACTGCAATGGCAAGTTTGGAGGTGGGGAGGTATAAGTCAATAGCATTGACTTATATTGACTTACTGATAAATGCAGAACAGATCAAGAGATAAAAAAGGGGTCCTACAAAGTTGGTTTTTTTTGTTTGTCTAATTTGCCTCTACACTGACACCACATTAATTCATACTAATGAGAAAATAAGAAATGAAGGAGGTAGGTAAGCAGAATTGCCTCCCAGAATTAAGAGCTGACTCAAGTCTAACTGCTTAAGAGCTGAGGATGCTTATACCTCATAAGTGAATGTGGTAACAGAGCATAGTCTTGTAAGCCCTGAGACACAGTTTTCTAGTGGACCCTGGATACATGCATTCCTCTCCGATGGGTGACAGACTTGCTTCCTGGAAGCCTTTACTTTCACCTCAGGCAAAAAAAAAAAAATTACTCTTAAACCTTTCCATAGGTGGAGAGAACGCAAGTCCTTCTTAGTTTAAAATTCCAAATGGCCAGGCATTGTCAAAAACACTATGACATCAAAGTACCTAAGCACCAGGTTTGCTGTGCTTTCAGGATGGATATTTATAGCAGGTCACAGGTTGGCTCTGCTTTCTCTACCTCCTTGTTCCTCTGAGAAGCAGGTTGTAATTTTAAGAACAGCGCTAATGGAGAAAACGTTGATAAATGTCAGTGATTGCATCAGGCAGGTATAAAGCACGAGCTTCCACATTTGCACGCTCTCAGACTGTGGTCACAGCAGCGCCTTTGTCCACTGTGTTATGTCTGTATTTTTGATGTGCTACTGACAGGTCTAGGAGAACAGGTCTGGTCCCGTATTGGCCCTGAAGAAATATCCCTGGTCACCTGATCAGCCTAAAAGCTGTAACTGCGGTGCATGTTTTAGTTACCATGCCGATTTCTGCTTTATCCAGAAATTCCTGTTTGAAGCTGTCTGTGCTGTTTCTTGGGAAGTTTTGTTGGTGATGTAATACGCCTCTGATTCAGGCAGTGAGAACAGGAACAGCGTTGCCATCTCAGTTGCAGTCTTAACTTAGCAGGGAGGCGGAGGCAAGGCCTGCTAGAGGAAGATGACGCTGGAGTTAGTGCTAATGAAATCCTAAAAATCAGTGTCGACTGAAGTTCTTTGATTTTAGTATGCACCAAGCACCCTGTTCTGTCTTTTTCCTAAACATGAGATTCCCCTCAAATGAACTCCTTCCTTTGTTTCTCCTTTCCCCCCACATTGCATTCAGAATTGCTTCAAAATTAAGTTCCACTGGGGAGATAGCACAGTGGGTAGGGCACTTGCCTTGCATGCAGCAGACCCAGGTTCGATTCCTCCATCCCTCTGAGAGCACGGCAAGCTACAGAGAGTATCCCGCCCTCAGGGCAGAGCCTGGCAAGCTCCCCGTGGCGTATTCGATATGCCAAAACAGTAACAAGTCTCACAATGGAGACGTTACTGGTGCCCACTCGAGCAAATTGATGAACAGTGGGATGACAGTGCTACAGAGCTACAAGGAATTATCTCGAAGAACACTTTCTCCAAGTACTTTCACAGCTATATGTTGCTAGCAGATGCAGTTCATTTTCGAAGCAGGGAAATGTTCAAAAATGAAAACAAAAACAAAACTTGGGCCATTGGAAATTTTAGTAAGCATCGAGATAGTTCTGGGTTTAGTTGGAGTAACTACAAAACTGCAACCAAAACACAGGCCATTAGAAGTACATGACCTTTGTGACACATTCAAATGTCAACAGTTAATATTAAGCACGTTAAAGGAAAAATAAAGACTTTTCAATCCCCCACCCAAATTTTATTTAAAATTATTTTTATTAAAACACCACGAATTGCAAAGTTATTCTTAGTTGGGTTTTTGACAGAAACATTGGTGGTGTTAAGGAATTATAGAGCTAAACATCCAAGCGGAGTCAACAACACTGAAATCTTCAGACCCGAATTTAATAATCGGATTTAAAAGGTGTTTGTCAAGACGGCAGGCTGGGAGGGGTAGGATGGGTAGGAGAGGAAATCTGGAAAATAAGAATTTTCTTAGTAAATTGGTTACAGTTTTAAAAGAAACTAGGAGCAACTGCTCCCTCTAGTGACAAACTGTAAGTTAGCAACAAAGTAAAACGAGCTTGAAATTCTAAACCCCTTGGAGAAGGCAAGGAAAGGCCTGTTTCTGATGAAACTTAAATCAGAACTGAATCTAGAGAGATTCAAATGTGAACCAGTGGGTCAGTGGTGAGTACTTACTGTCCTAAGTGTTAACTACCACTTCTTGTCCGGCCTCTCCTTTCTTTCTTTTATAGTTTTTACCTTCAATCAATCAACACTGTCTGAAGAACATTCTGCATGAGAATGGGATGAAATGTTTATCCTTGGAGATCAAGGCCAGTGTTCTTCATCTGTCTGTCCCTACGGACCAGTGGCAGAAGAGCACTGATTTACACTTTTATTAAGAATGTGGAGCTTTTATTATATGCAGGATTGCTTTATGGCTAGGGTGAAATACTTGCTCCTTTTCTCTTCACTTACCAGAATGTCTGTCCTAGTGAAGCTCAGTAAATGAATGTAAGGTAGAAGTAGAGAAAAGAAGTAAACAAAGAGAAGGAAACAATCGCTTTAACCTCAGCACTCAGAAATGATGTTCTAACATTAGAGAGATGCTTTTTTCTTTTCTTTTTCTTTTTGTGCCGAGGGACCATGTGCTGAGGGTTGAACTTGAGCCTTTTGCAAGTACAGCATGGATTCCAGGCCCTGTAAGCCATCTCCTGTGTCCTTTCCTCAGTTTTTGGTGGAAAAAAAAATCTTTTTTTCCCACTTGACCTTTTCATGTGAAGTGTCAGTTCTCAGGCAGCTTTAGAATGGACTTAGTAACTAGATCGAGCATGTGCTGATTGTTTAGATGAATGTGGCACTACATCGAGCAGTGGGGACTGTCTTGCCTGACATATCAGGAAATCAGAAAATGGTGCTTGAAAGAATGAGTGTGGTAGTGTGGTCTTGCGGTCAAACCTGAGCGTCTGAGAGGAAGATGATTATGGTGTGCAGGGCTTTCACGTGCCAGAAACTCAGGACTGGTGTTTTCTGACTGCCCACAAGCTTCTGTCACTGTCACACAGGGTAACGCTCCTTGACATTTCAAATGCCTTCAATGCAGTTTCCTCCTGAATGGGCAATGTTTTAATTGGAATTAAATTGGGTAAGAGACAAAAAGATAAGGTTGGAATTCTGAGCCAGGTTTAGATTAGGGTTTGTTAATTTTGAAAGGACTGTGAACAGTCATTTTCACTGTTATCATTGTCTGAGGGTCCAAGTAAGAAAACAGATATGCAGGATCTATTACTGCTAAGTATTTAATGCAGGTCACAGAAAATACCTATCCTTCTTCATCCCCCCTCTTACTCAATACTCTCCATTCCATCCTTGGTCCACATACCTTTTAGATTCTGTGCTATTTCCCCGTCTATCTGCTGAATTTTTTTTTTTTTTTTTTTTTTTGCTTTTTGGGTCACACCCAGATATGCACAGGAATTACTCCTGGCGGTGCTCAGGGGACCATATGGGATGCTGGAACTCGAACCCGGGTTGGCCCCATGCAAAGCAAACAAACGCCCTACCAGGTGTGCTATCGCTTCAGACCAGAGCAATAGCACAGCGGGTAGGGCATTTGCCTTGCACGTGTCCCACCCTGGTTCGATTCCTCCATCCCTCTCGGAGAGCCCGGCAAGCTACCAAGAGTATTTCGCCCGCACAGCAGAGCCTGGCAAGCTACCTGTGGCGTATTCAATATGCCAAAAACAGCAACAACAAGTCTCAAAATGGGGTCGTTCCTGGTGCCCACTCGAGCAAATAGATGAACAATGGGAAGACAGCACAACAGTGCTACGCCGATCTGCTAGTTACTAGGGGGAAGTGTTGTGAGTAACAAAGAGCAAGTGTACGGTAATTAAGAGATCTCGTTGTGCTAACTAGAAATGTGAAACTGTGTATAATTATGTTAAAGACACAAACATTTTCCTATTCCAGCATAAGTGTCAGGTTTTATGGATATTTTCATTTTATTGCTATTTTACCTGTGTATGGTAACTACATACAATGTTTCTGAAAGAAAAACACTAAATTTAGCAACTAAAGATTAAGCTGTCAAAAAAAAAATCTTTAGAAGAGCCAGAATAAGAAAACAGCTTTTTTGATGTGAAGTAGAAATTTCACTGTTCACTAATCATATGCTGAAGAAGTGCTTTCATTAAGTTTGTTTTGTTTTGTTTTTATAGGGAATTTTAACAATGGATTTTCTGTCCAGGTTATTAGTGGCAAATATTTTTTTTTCATCTCTATATTACCAAGCGTGCATTGCTCTTTGTCTTGGTGAGGTAAATGTAGCCAATTCAGAAAGAATGTATTACAGAAGAGGAATCCTCCACAGTCTCTGCTTCTACCCAGACAGGACCTTGATGAGCGTTTTGGTGAGTTTCTTTTTCTGGCACGTGACCTGGAACTCTGCTGACAGTAACGTGTCAGGCGTTGTGACTACATCACACCCAACTCTGGGGTGTCGTCCTTTCCCGCACTGTCCTCCCTCAGCTGTCAATCACACTAGCAGACTCAATTCTACAGGCCAGCTCAGGGCCTGTTTTCACTGTCCACCCTCCCCTGCCCCTTACTAGGTTTCTTTATTCTCCACATTTAAAAGAGACCTCCTGGTAATCGTCCTCCTCCCTTTGGGTCACTTTGTTCAGCATGACAGTCCCAGATCTGTTCACAGAGCAGCAATACTGCAGGATTTCCCCTTCTCTCGTAGCTGAGTCGTCTTCTCATGCATATTTCTAAACATTCTCTTTCCATTGTCCATCCTCTCCCACCCCCTTGTGGGTCACCGTTAATCCTTGAAGCTGAATTACCACATGAGACCAGTTTCCTTGTTGTCACCTAAATGTCCAATAGGCATCTCAAACTCAGTATTTTTTTAAAAACTGGTTTATGGAGAACCACTGCCTCCACTCTCAGTACCGATTGTCAAGATGCTGCACTTTGTACATGAATCTAGGCTGTCGGATAAAATTCTTTTTTTTTCCGCTCCCTTAGTCTTAAGTCTTTCAACTTTGGGGCCTCTCAAACTGTGCAACTGTGCCCAGGCATCAGTAGCCCAAGGAACATGGTAAAGAGGCCGGTGTGGGTTCCTAGGGATGTTCAGGAATCTACATTGTTTCCCAAAATGACCTTCTCCGTTCAGGTAGCTCCTTACAGCGAGCTGATCTGTACTCCAAGAAATTGTTTTACTAAGTGTAAAACACATAGTAGAGGACAAACAGGTAACAATTTTTTTTTTTTTCATTTTGGGTCATATCCAGCAATGCACAGGGGTTACTCCTGGCTCATGAACTGAGAAATTACTCCTGGCGGTGCTTGGGGGACCATATGGGATGCTGGGAATTGAACCCAGGTTGGCCAAGTACAAGGCAAATGCCCTACCCGCTGTGCTATCACTCTGGCCCATATAAATTTTCTTAATTCTCTTTATCTTCCTTGCTCTCCCATGCTGATTTTTTTTACATAAATTGTTGTATTTATGCAGATCCAACATTTTGGTTGAATACTTATGTTGGATTGAGTGTTCTCTGTGTGTGGAAAAGCCAGGGAGTAGTCAACAGGGAAAGACATAGTAAACTGTACTTTGTGAAGATTGAGAAACTCAGTAAGCACTGGTTTGTGGCTTGTTAATTAAGTAACAACCTGCCCCATCTCAGTGAAATGGAATTTACTGCACTTTGTTTCGAATTCCATAACAGTTATTAAGCTTCTGGAAAATAAGGGTGTCCAGCCAGCTAAGGTGGCAATTGAGTGTGAAATTAAAATACAGGAATGAATTGTCCAAGATGCAAGAACCTGAAACTTTATTAGAATCATTGTTTTTTCATGGAGAAGAAAATGAAAGCCCAGAGAGGGTGACTCTTGCCTAAGGTCAAACAGCAGGTTGCTGTAAGAATCAAGCATGGAATGTATTTCCTCATACTGGAGAAGAAGCTAGTGTGTTGTTTTGCTCCTGGTTGGATGGCCTTTTCTTTTTTTTTTTTTTTCTTTTAGGGTCATACCCGTTGTTGCACATGGGTTACTCCTGGCTCATGCACTCAAGAATTACACCTGGCAGTATTCTGGGGACCATATGGGATGCTGGGAATCGAACCTAGGTCAGCCTGTGTGCAAGGCAAACACCCTACCTGCTGTGCTATCACTCCAGCCCCTGGATGGCTTTTGTGACTCATGGGACTGGGATTTGCATGCACAGCGGGTAGGGCGTTTGCTTTGCATGCGGCAAACCCGGGTTTGATTCCTCCATCCCTCTCGGAGAGCCTGGCAAGCTACCGGGAGTATCCTGCCTGCACAAGCAGAGCCTGGCAAGCTTTCCGTGGCTTATTTGATATGCCAAAAACAGTAACAAATCTCACAATTGAGACGTTCCTGGTGCCTGCCCGAGCAAATTGATGAACAACAGGAAGACAGTGCTATAGTGCTACTGTACTGTGTCACTTTGGCACCAGGGGGAAAAAAAAAGATACTCATCCACGGTATCTGCATTTTACAAATTCAAATGTGTCTCAAAGTCTGCAATGTCACTTAAGAAATTCTATGCCAGGCCCCACCACTGGGCTCTGTTTCGTAGTGTTTGGTCAAGACTTTTCCTTTTTGTACATTTTTTAAGCTACTTCATTGAATCACACTTAGAATGGAGCAACATCTTACTGAGGACTGAAAGCCAGGGCATCAAAATGGCCCTGGAATACTTGTCATTTATCTCCTCGATTTCATCTTTTCAGTTTTTCCCCCAACAGTGGAATAGACCTTTTTTTTTTTTGAAGTTGAATTGCTGGGTTTGTATTTTATAGCTTATAAGAAACTGTCTTGAGCATGTGAGTCACAGGGTCGCACATTCTGGGGCTCCTGAAACTTCCTGAGGATACAACAGACAACTCATTTGATTTAGGGGAGCTTGGGAGGAGCACAGAATGCTGTGGACTGTTTAAAGGGATTTTCCATGCTTTCAGAAATCTCACTCCCAGCAGCATAATACCATTCCACTCTTTGTTCTTGGAGACTTAGAAGCAAAGTGTTCACTTGTCACTTGTATCACTTTGTTTATCAGTTTGTTCGAGCAGGCACCAGTAATGTCTCCATTCGTCCCTGTCATGTGCTAGTGTTAGCCCAATAGGGCCAGCTCGCTCCAGGAACAGGAAGAGCCTCAAAGTGTTCATCAAGGGTCTTGATGAAGAAGTCTGACCATCTCGTTGGTGGGCGGCCACACGGTCTTTTGACGTCTCGTGGAATCCAGGTGGTAACATCCTAGTCCAGTGGTCATCTCTCAATCACATTATGTGTTCAACCCCTCAGATTTTCGAAACCTTGGCAGATGAGACAGCATCCGTGATTCTTGATCATTGATGGAAGTTGAAACTCCGGATTCCTTCTCTCACTTGAGTGAAACATGATACTCCAAGCATAGCTCTTTCAATTCCTCTTTGGGATACCCGAGTAGCATTCTCATCCTATTTTTGTAGGCCCCAGGTCTCTGAGGCATATGTTAGTGCAGGAAGAACAGTGGGGTTGAAAAGATGTGCCCAGAGCTGGAGGTTATGTGTCCTCATAACCATTTATTCAATACTCTTGAAGGCATTCCACACCGCACTCTCTCTCTCCTGTGCAGTTCAGGTGCCAGGTCATTCATCATGATGCTTACTTTTAGCCTAGCAGTGGATAGTACGTGTGGTGCCATGGATTGAATCCAAGAACTTGTAGAGTACATATACTTTCACTGAGTGTCCCCTCTATCCCATTTCTTATTAAATTTAGACCAAAAATGCAGGTAGCATTGGGTCCCTGTTATTTCAGAAAGTGGAATTGTTGGGGTTTTCTTGTTGTTGTTTTAAATACCTGTCCTTCTGCCCACTAAAGCTTCACTCCTTTCACCACACATGTGTACCTATGACTTCTGGAGAACAACCAACCTGATGTGTAAAAAGTTATTTTTAAGTTACTTATGATCAAAAAGGACTAGCTAATTTAGGGTTTAGTGAAAAGCCAGCAATGCGCATTTCTGTACAGGAAGATTGCGATTTTAGCTTAAGTGAACAATTCAGGTTCTTCGTTTTGGAAAATAATAAACAGAAGATGTATCTAAACCTCATTGTTACAGTAGATGTATCTGAATCTAATTGTTACAAGTATAGTAGAAGCAGAGTCCTGAGTTTATACGATTATTAGAACTAAGGTATCATCATCAGAATGGTGTGTTCAAATATAAAGATGCACATTTTTCACATTGAATCTCTCACTGTATAACTCCATATAAGATCATTCCTTAAAATCTGAGTCTTTACCATGTAGGCAGTTACATTGAGGGATCCAATATGTAAGCTTCTGAATATTTACAAACCAAAGAGATTAATAAACTCAGTCCTCTGCTTTCACCTGCCCCTTATGCCCCATGTTTAAGGAAGATGGATTTTTCACCATCTTCTACTTGAACATTTGCAGTGTTTTGTAGATTTGGAGGTACTTAATTTTTGGATACTCATTTCCTTATTTTGGAGCTTGAGTCTGCTCACTTATTTTTTAAATTACATAATGGAGTCACTTCATTCCTGGAGCTGGGCTAGAAAGCTTTTCTTTATATTGAAACCAAAGTCAATATTTCTGTAACTTCTGCCCTTGGCCAGCCATGCAGAACTCACCACGTGGTAGCCCTTTGTTTAAGCACAGACAATCTTCTATGTTTCTTGTCTTGGAAATGTCTCTCCTTCCATTGCTGGGCCTCTGACTATTCTGTTCATCTGCATCTAGTTACATTTTAGTTTTCATGTTTCCATAAAATAAAGCATACCCGGAAATTCTGTAGTGTGATGAGCACTGAGGCCTCTAGGATGCCAGTTTCCCCTGTCAAACGCAGCTGAAGACTTCGTTTACTTTTCCATCCTAATTGTGATGTTTAGAATTTAAATACCTAACCATGCTTTGGAGTCATACATTTCTTTGTGCAACAGGAGCTTATAGAAGGGACAATGGGGGCAAAAGGAGGGCCCCTCTGAGCGCAGGTGCTGATGCGGTTGGTTTCTTGTATCCTCCATTTACATTTAGTAGTGAAGGAGTCACTGTGTGAGGGTTTCTGCAATGCATACAGAGAAACCATTCGTTTGTTTAAATCTACAAAAGTATCTATGGGTTAAGAAATGCTGGTGCTTTCAGTATCAATACTGCAAACCACAATGCCCAAAAGAAAAAAATAAAAGGAGGGGGGCATAGTTGGAAATAGATTGAAAAATACTGATCTCGACATCTTTTTCTGGCATAGAATAAGTACTGGCTATGTTAAATAAGTAAATGAATCATATAGACATGAGTAATTTCAAGATATAATCTTATTCCCTGTATCTTTGCATGAAATATTTCTTCTGCTTTGATTGCTGATAATATTCCAATTTAAGTTACTTGCAAGTTGTTTGTTCATTTTAAGTTATCTTTATGCATTATTAAAACATCTCAGTATTCTACTATCACATGTCTGTGTATTAAAAAAAATGTTGGGTGACACCAAAACCACATTCAACCCAAAAGATAGTATTTGGATTTATAGTAAAAACCCAGATAAAGTTGTGAGCGATACCATGAAGAAGGTAAAAGGATAATCCAGAGAGGCAATTTGCAGATTGCATGCCAAATTGATAGCAGTGTATTGGCCTAGTTGTGCAATCATTAAAACTCTTATCCAGTTCCAGAACACTGCTGTCATCCACAGAACATCCCGTGTTTGTTAACTGCCACTCCCTCTTGCTCTCCTCTTCCACTCTTGTCCACTGTTTTTCTCTTTAGGGTTTTTTTTTCTAGGAATTTTATATAAATGAAACAATACATGTGTGTGTCCCTCTTTGCATTATGCTTCAAGATTAATATATATTGAAGCATGGAACTAAAACTCCTTGCAATGACCAATACATACAAATACGTCATTTTCTGTTTGCTCACCAACTGATGGAAGTTAGATTTGCTTTTGTTTTTATTATAAAGTTGCTATAAAGATTTGCATGACACGCAGATTTTGTCTGGAAGTATGTTTTTCTCTAGAATACACCTAGGACAGGACCAGGGATGGACTTTCGTGGTAGAAGTACCTGCCTTGCTTGTGTGAGGTCCTGGGTTCAATCTGCTCTCACCTCCATATTCCTGAAAGAAACCAAAAAATAAAAATAAAAAACAAACTATATCCAGGAGTACAGTAGTTGGGTCATCTGGTAATAGTTATATTTTTTGAGAAACTGCAAGACAGTTTTCCTAAATGACTGCATCATTTTACATGGTCATTAGCGCTGTGTTCGAGTACCAGTTTCTCCATAGTCTTGTCAATACTTGCCATTGTTTACTGTTTTGATTATAGTTATCCTAGCAGATGTGACATAGTTATCTCATTGTCATCTTGATTACATCGCCCTGATAACTAATAGCGCTGAGCATCCTTTGTGTTCTCCTTGATTCTTTGTATACATTCTTTGGCAAACCATCTATTCAGATCTTTTGCTCATATTTTTGAAGGGTTTGCTTGTCTTGCTATTATAAGAACTTTTTATATTCTAAGACTTGTTACTTGAAGTGTTTAAGAGAGGCCTCTACGGCGGTGATCATCTTTTCTAGCAGAAATGTTTTAGAAGGAAGGTTAATGTTCTAGAGATAAATTAGGGAGTTAGAAATACACTTGTTAAAGTATAGTAATGTCTCTTTTAAGATAGAATAGTTCCAATGTGAGAAATCACTTCTAACAAAGCAATAGGAAAATAAAATTAGCTTACAGAATTTATAAAGTCAACATTACTACAACCAATGCAAAAGACAAATTGAACCCATAATCCTGGATGTATTTTAATTACAAAAACAATATACTTAAAATGGGAGCCAGAGAGACAATACAGCAAGTAAGGAACTTGCTCTGCCCACAGTAAATCTAGGTTTATTCTCTGACACTGCATATGTTACCCAGCCACACCGTGTTTGATTCCTGAGCACGGCAACAAGCCAACCCCCCAAACAAGATTCTTGGATAAACTACTCTTGTATTGTATTTACTTTATTATGGTACAAACACAAAATGAGGTCTACCCTGTTAACAAATTGACGTGTACCATATAGTATCGTTAACTATAGGGACAGTGTTGTACAGCAGATCTCAAGAGCTTATTCACATTGCATAAGCAACTTAAAAAAATTGAATTGCTCTGAGATTTCACAGTTACAAAGCTGTTCACGATCAGGTTTCAGTCATACAATGTCCAAACACCCATCCCTCCACCAATGTACATTTCCCTGCACCAGTGTCCCCACCTTCCCTCCTGCCACCCTTCTATAACAGACACCTTTATATCCCCTCCCCTGCCCCTTCCACTCTCCCTTCTCCTCCCCGTCTTCTCCCCCCTTCTTTTCCATCGCCCTTTGGGCATTATAGTGTGCACTACAGGTACTGGTTTTCATGTTTGTTCTTTTACCTACTTTCAGCACGAAGTTCTTGTCCAGAGTGATAATTTCCAACTGTCATTGCCATAGTGGTTGGGAAAACTATTATATATTCTACGAAAAGCTTCCTGTTGTCACAACAGAAATAAATTTTCAGGAATGAAATTGGCTTGCAGGGAGAAGCATACTATATTCACCTGACCACAAGGCTCTTTTCAGAAAGATTAAGCTACAGCTTATTGTCGTTTCTCAGTTTGTGGCTTCTGCAGGAGCAATAGGCTAGAGCCGTACACAGAATCCTGTTGGAGAAGGTGAGCATGCACAAATGGAGTCTAAGCCCTTTTGCACTTGAATCGAAAATGCAACTCTTTAAGTTTTAGCTACTTGAAATGTGCATATGGAGAAGTCCTAAATTGTGAAGTCAGTGCAGATAAATTCTGAAGCTATTTCTGAAGCCATTTTATTTGAACGTCTGTGAAAGGGCTTTCTACGAAGTCGTGGAAAATGGAGAATCGGGGGTGTTAGATGTGGGGGGGGGTGGGGTTTAGCTATCTTAAATATAAGTGTCTTCTCTGAATATTCCACATGGTGGCAGTGCAGGGAAGCTATAAACTGAAACTGTTCAAAGATTGGGATATGGTTTAAATGGTGTGTGAGGGCAAGGCATGCATGTTTAAGGCCTGGGGTCAGGTCCCCAGCCCTCCGTGCCCTCCCTCTGCCATCTCCACATGCAGAAATTCTACTTAGGGTGAACATTCTGGCACAGCACTTGGGGTCGCCGAAGAATGTTGTAGGCAGGTTCCTGCCAAACAAAATGCTGTCGTTTGAACTTGGAGTTCATTGTAATCATTTATATTCCATTTTTAAAATGAAATTCTACATTAAAAATTAGTCTTGGGCCAGGAAGCTAGGACAGCATGTAAGATGCTGAGAAATATGTTGTTGAACTCAAGACATTTTGTGCCACGTGGGATTCTAGAATAAATGCTTTAATAATAGTACATCTTAATATTGATTCTGTGCTAGATCCTGTGATAAAGGTTTTCCATGTATGACTTCATGCTCAAAATTAACTTATAATATATATAATTCTTTATGTGTGGGGATAAGCAAACTAGGGCTCAGAAGTCAAGCTTCTTCTACGCTGGCTTCACACAGCCAAAAAGTAGTAGTGTTCAAATTAAAATCTAGTCTTTCATTCCAGATACGCTTTTAAGTGGTAAGAGATGTTTTCTGAAATTCCAAGTTGATTATTTCAGGAAATGGGTAATGAGACATCGTTACTTTTCTTTCAGTTTTCCTAAGTTGATTAACCATAGACTAATAAATTCTCTAGGAGGAAAAAAATGTCTTCGTTTGGGCTCTTAAAACTCATTATTGTGGGATGAGTAGCCTGTTACCCACAACATTTTGCTTCTTATATTTTTTGAGGATGGAATTCCAGAAGCAGGGTGCCAGTGCGGACAGGTTTTGGTGAAAACCTCAGCTTTTAAACTGCTGACTTCACAAGTCAGGAGAGTGAGCAGTGCTTTGATCCCTGCTTCTAGGGAAAGTCATCACACATTAGGTTCCTCTCTCATGCCATAATTACCTCCTGAAGACCGTACCTCCAAATGCCATCACAGGGTATTAATGTGATGCCATCTTACTTAACATACCATTTTATTTAAAGAGTGGGTGGAGAGGTAGTACAGTAGGTAGGGCACTTATCTTGCATGTGGCCAACCATGTTCAATCTCTGACACTCTGTGTGGTTCCATGAGGTCTGCCAGAAGTAAACCCTGAGTAGTGCCAGCTATGCCGCAAAACAAACAATTGGGAGGTGGGGGATGATGAAAGTAGATAAAAACACTCAGAACATTTTTTCTTTATTTATGAATGTTTCAGAACCTTAGCTTAGTTACTCCTCTGTTGGTAGGTGTTGGTAGGATGACTGTACCCATGGAGAGTGTGGGCTGGTTGTCACATCTGTTGTCCTGATATCATTATTGGAAATACCACTCTTTGACTCTCATCCCTAATTGGGACAGCAAAATTTTGTGGCCACCCTCTATATAGAGAACTTTTAACTTTTTGCCAGGAGATAAAAGTTTTTTGAGTGTGAACAGAAGGTCTGCTATGTGTCTTGCTTTCTTGTGGACCATCTTTCTCTTATCAGATATTTTTAGGGAAATGAAACTTGGACTGTTACAAGAATAGACGAGTGGACTCTACATTAGTGTCTTTCAACTGCTATTGGATCCCAGAGTTGTTCTAAGGGGGCCACAGTGTTGGCACAAGACTGGAGAGCCAACCATTAGGACCGGGAGACCACAGGCGAAGGTGGGCGGGAGGTGGCGGGCGAGGGCAGAAAGAGATGGGCAGAGGGTAAATTCTAGCCTGGCATTTTCTCACAATTTCTGTACAGCACCTTCACTTCTCTCCTAGCATTTCTTGGCAGCTGCTTTTACGTGGTATCAAGACTTTCTGTTCAGGTGTTCAGATGTCTAATCCCAGTGTTCTGTAGGTCACTTTATTTTATTTTTTTCTCTCTTTTTTATTTTATTGTATTAGTGAATCACCGTGAGACAAAGTTACAGACTTACAGGTTTTCGTGTTTACGTTTCAGTCATACAATGATCGAGTGCTCATCCCTCCACCAGTGCCCATTTTTCACCACCAGTGGTCCTAGGATCCCTCCAACTACCCCTACCCTGTCCCCTTCACCCCATCCTGCCTCTGTGGGAGGGCATTCCCATTTGCTCACTCTCTCTTTTTGGGTGTCGTGGTTTGCTACAGAGGTATTAAGTAGGCATCTTGTTCGGTACCTATAGATTACTTTAAAGGTCCTCATCCAACTCATCAATCAGAATTTTAGTGGCTTCTCTAATGAACATTATATTCTAATATACGAGACAATATGCTCAAACTATCCCAAAGTACAGCTTGTGGTGTTGTTTGATCAGGACATAGTCGGGTCTGTAATCAATAGAATACTCGTCACTCACCCAGCAGAGTCCAGCAGGACTAGGTGTTTCCAAACCAAACTTTGAAACCAATGCTCCAAGAAGTGGCTTTTTAAAAAATTCCCTCTTTGAGAAAAGTGTGGTGATGAACACATGTGTGCACATGTCCTTTGAAATTAATGTTCTTGTGTTTTGAGGGTGCCAAGAAGTGGAATTGCTGTGTTGTGAAAGTGGGAGTCGCATTTACTATCATGTTTACTTCACCTATACACACATCAGGACTGGAACGATAGCACAGTGGGTAGAGTGCCTTGCACACGGCTGATCCAGGTTCTATTCCTCTGTACTTCTCTGTCCGGAGAGCCTGACAAGCTACCAAGAGTATCTCGCCTGCACGGCAGAGCCTGACAAGCTACCCATGGCGTATTCCATATGCCAAAAACAGTAACAATGAGTCTCACAATGGAGATGTTACTCGTGCCGGCTCGAGCAAATCGATGAACAGTGGGATGACAGTGCTACAGTGCTATACTCACAACTGTTTTTCCCTACAAAACAGAAAACAGTAGGGGATGAAGGGTGTTTTAGAGAATTTTATTTGCTGTATTTGGAGAAAAGGTCCATTTTTTTTTCTATTTAGAGAGGTTACCCTCTTCTCAGCTTTTCCTTTCTGTTCGCTTTCCAGTGTGTAAGTGAACTTCACTTCCTCTTAGATTTTTTTAAAAAAGCAAGTAAGAATATAATGATCTGGTGGTTGTCAATTAGAACTAACTTATACTGACGTAGATTTTGCTGGGCCACACCTAGTGATGCTCAGGGTTACTTCTGGATCTGCAATCAGGAATTATTCCTGGAGGTGCTCAGGGGACCATATGGGATTAAACTCGGTCACCCATGTGTAAGCACCGTACCTGCTGTTCTATCTCTCCAGTCCCATAGATACAGATTTTTTTTTTTTGATACAGAATTTTTTTTAACTTCAAAACCATGTGACTTCATATCCAAAGACAGGAGCTCTGGCATCCAACTTTAGCACACTTTTTGAACTGCCAGATATTAGGTATTACCCAGTAAAACATGAAAATCTCAATAAAGAGCAGTCCTTATTCTTGGAGATTGGGTAGGAGAGTATTGAATTGCCTTTCTCACAATTTGAAGGTGAGTTAAGATATACCATTCTCTTACCAAACAGGGAAAATTTTCTGTTTAGTCTCTTTTTTTGTTAATTCATTTTAGTGCAAATAAATGTAGTTTCCAAAATGTCATAGATCTTTCTCTACCATGAAACTAGATTGGATCCCATCCACTCTTTCTATTAAACACAAAAGGGCGAGGAGAGCATTGATTTATTTGGGGCAACTCAGCATGTCTCATCCCAGCCTGCTCTTAAGTCTTAGGATGTGATTTCAGCACTGATGGAGTTTCTGGAAACAAGTGTGCAACATTGACAGTAAGTCTTAGTTCTTCAGATTGTGTCATTTGTAGAATTCTGGCACCACCAGAGATGTTGTTTTGGGATGCCAAAGTGTCTTTTGTCATGCTACAGTGATGGAGCAATTAAGTCACTTAAAGGTTAACTGTGGGAGCACCTTCTTTGGGAATGTTTTAGAGAACAGACTTTTTAAAGCCTCATTTGTCATTGTCCTGAGTCAACCAAGCCAGCCACAGCACACTGATAGTGATGAGTGGGGTTTATAGAAACTCACCATATTTCAAAGAAATGCGCATCATGGAATCTATGCTCTCGAGATGGGACAGAGCTGCATTCCTTGTGTTTCTGTTGTATTTTCTAGCAGAGCTTTATATTTTGACCAGCTTGTTGGATTCCGTGAGGGTCTCAGCTGATCTTTTTAGGGACTTCTGAATTAGCTAAGAAAAATTCTCAGCTTAGATTCACTACTGCTAAAAATGCTAATAAATTAGTCGCTCAGAATCAGGCATTGAAGGAAGAGAGAAATTTTAAAAAAAGATGTGCTGGGTTAGTGCCCTGAGGAGCATGGTTTGGAGAAGATACAGCAGTGAGTGCTGTGGCCGGTTCCTCAGGAAGAAAACCAAGGCTGTCCGAGAGAGCTGCAGCAGAAGAGGCTTAGTAGTAACCACGTTGTCTAACTCCTAATGAAGTGTTCTTCCAAAAGCTCTTCTGTGCATGTTCAGAAAACCTGGGTTCTAGTCTAACTGCATCTTAATTGCCAAACTGTGCAGTAACTTTGGGAAAGGTTTGAGCATTGGATAGTGTCAGTATTTTTCCAACCTTTTTCCTTTGCCCATGAGCCCTCTTAAAAGCATTAAAATTCATATCCCTCTCTAAGAGGATATTTTTTTAACCTCAAAATGCCAGTGGTAACATTTAAATCAAGCAGTATTAAATGTTGACGTGCTTGACAGACCCAAATCTTGATATGCAATTGCTTTTTCTCTCCAAATTTGAAGTCTAGAGGTTGCATGAAGACTATTGTTACTTCACTTAAATCTGTGAGAGTTATGGATACCAGAATACCTTTAAAAGAACTCTGCAGTTACCTCTTACCTATATGGCTCATCAGCAAGGGGATCAGAAAATGTCCCTTTTCTATGACACATGTCAGTCAGGATGTGTCTGATTATTTCTCAGTACACAACCTTTCAGTTGTAGCAGAAAGATGTTTATTGTGGTCTTTGGTAATCTGCTTGCTTGATTTAGATGTAACATTTTGTTGACTATCTTACTTGTACTGACTTGAGTGAAAGTGTTTTCGTGAGTCCAAAGGTCTTTAGAATGGTCTTCTTGAATTGCTCAGCTTTCTATGTGAGTCATATATTTTTTAATCACCATCTTGCCTGCTGGTATAATATGTTCAAGCTAGGCAGAAACTTAAAGAATGTCAGATTCAATCTTCTCATTTTCATAGGTGGGAAAACCAAGTCTTCAGGGCCACCATTGAGCTTCGCAGAAATTAGTCATGATTTTGCTTAAGCTGCAACTACTCCCTTAATATGGTTGTCTGATCCCTACAGTTTCTCAAAGGAGCTATTCCCATCAGCTGTTCTTTACATATTGGCTTCCATACTTCATAAATGTGGAACTTGGGTGACCTAATTGAAGATGCTGCTTTTTGCTTTGCTAAAAGCTTAAGTTATAAATAAATAATGGTGGGAAGTTACTTGATGGCCTTTCAGCTGAAATAATAATCTCTTGGATTGACAGTTTCTTATAAGAGCTAAAAGCACTTCTTACATATTAGAACATTTATCTTCAGTATGTGAAGGAACAGGAATAGATATGATCATTCTTAAGATAAAACAAAACTTTGAGCAAGGTTGCACTAAATGGCCCATTATGTTTCCTACTCATTTACTAAATCTAAATTGTTAAATTAGAAGGCAGTCTTGACTTGGGATTAGTTGTCATAAGATACGCAACTATGAGACAAGAAAGATCAGGAGACTTTGCATAGGTCACTATATTAGGAAGAGTCATGTCACAAAGAGAGATAGTGGCTAAAACTGTGGTGTCCAAAGGAATGCAGTAGCTAAATATAGACATAACAGCTGTGGGAGTAAGGAGGATGGACTATAGCCTTCTACTCTAGGAGATGGGAGAGAGAACTAGGTTTTTGATAATGCGGTCTCAACTATACCAGCACTTTTCATCGCCACACTAAAAGAGGAAACCGGGGGAAAGTAAAGGATATGGTTAAAGGATGTGGTAGGCTGCAAAGGTTAAAGAATCAGAGCTAGAGAGATCCTGCAGCAGGTAAGGCACTTTCCTTGCATGTGACTGCTCAGGGCTCAATCCCTGTTACCACATGTGGTCTCTGATCTTCACTGATAGTAGTCCAAAGGAAAAAATATTCAAGTGAACTTTTTCCTTTTTGTATAATTGGCATGCATATGGATTCCACTTCAAGCTTTTTCAAAGTGTTTTTTATTTTTTGCCTTCCTTAGAAATTCAGACAATGACTGTTGTCCTACCCCTCTCCTTGGGGAAGGGCCCCCAAGTAGTGCTCAGGGACCCAGAGTGATACTTCTTATAATACTGACCCTGACTAGGCAAGCTGTATGGTCTAAAGCTCAGGTCCAGCATTGCTGGAAGCTGCCAAGTTGTACCTGATGTTGTTTGGAGAGGTATGTGGTGTTGGGGATAGAAAAGAGGACTTGCACCTGTGAAAGCCTCACTCTCAGAACTATATTTCCGATCCCAAGATTTGATCATTCTTTTCCTTCTCTTTACCACCTTTCTTCGTCTTTCTTTGATCTTTCATTGCGCTACATCTAATAGCCTAGTTTTCCCTCTTTGAGAACCTGACAAGCTGCTGAGAGTCTGTTGCCCACATTGAAGAACCTGGCAAACTCCCCATGATATGTCATATACCAAATACAGTGACAGATATATGCATTCCTCTGGGAGAGCCTGACAAACTACTGAGATTATCCCGCCTATACGGCAAAGCCTGGCAAGCTACCCTTGGCATATTCAATATGCCAAAAACAGTAATGATGGGTCTCATTTCTCTGACCTCCAATCGGAGAACCTCCAATCGTTGAGAAAGACGAGTAAAGAGAGGCTGCTAAAATCTCAGGGCTGAGTGTAATAGAGACATTAATGGTGCCCGCTTGGGTAAATTGATGAACAATGGGATGACAGTGATACAGTGATACCATCTTTCTTTAAAAAAAAAAAGATTGCTATTGTAAATATTGTGCTTCTCTGAACAGATAGCAAAACTAGGCTCAGAAGATTAGGGGTCTTCTTATGGCTACTTGGTAAAGTGTAAAGATTTTTAAAAAGCAACCCACACATTATTTGTTGATTCATATAACTTAGACATCTTCCTTCCCCTGTTAGGGGAAGCCTATTTGAACTGAAGTCTCAACCTGCACCTTGCCTTCATTAATCTTTGAAGATTTGTTTACTATGTGTGTTTTAACCTAGGCAACAGCTTGCCTCAGGGAAAGAAAGCTTAAGTTGAAAGTGTCATTCTGTTGTTAGGGTTGGTCGTGGTTAATTTGAGCAAGGACTTAGCCAAAAGGAAAGACATGTGTGGAAGAACAGGATGAAATGATCCTGACAGCCACTGGGGGAACAAAAACAGAACCTTTTCTGCTTACTTACTGCTTATTATTGAGGCAAATCATGTATTTTTGATACATTTAGAACTTTAAAAGAGAAGTGGAAGAAAAAACATTCTTCAGTATTTTTTTCCTATATATATATATATATGTATATATATATATATATATATTCATAGTGGTATCAATGTAGCAGCCTCTAAACTTGTTTACTTGATTTACCATAATCCTCTGAAACCAGATCTATATTTACAACACTCCCATCAGTATTGGTCTAAAGCCTGAGTCCAGCTAAGTCATTTGCCCATTAAGGCCCCACTGTAGCTAACTCTTTGCCTTGAACTGACTGAAATTTTTAACTGTATAGAAAGACTTGGTCACTTGCCTCCCCCGCAGCCCCCAGCTCTCCAGCTTTCCTTCTTAGTTTTCCTCTCTAGACTTGTATTACCACTTCACTAGTACTTTGAGAAAGAGCCTTTGAAACATCACTGTATCACTGTCATCCTGTTGATCATCGATTTGCTTGAGCGGGCCCAGTAACGTCTCCATTCATCCTAGCCCTGAGATTTTAGCAGCCTCTCTTTATTCATCGCCTTTCCATATCTCCAATTCTGTTCTGACTAAATATTATCCATTTCTCTTAACATAAACACCTGTTACCGGTTCTTCACGATTCAGCTCATGGCCTATCTCTTCTAAGAAGTGAACCTTGAACTGTAGTCCTGATTCTAGTTGACCTAAGGTCTCTGCCCTCTTCATTGTCATGTTATGGACTGTTATGTACTTAAAATGATACACATACATTGAATAATAGACATGTTTAAGCTTCATTATTTGCCATAAGTCACCACTGTATCAATCTTCAAATCACTCTCTATAACCAGCTCAGATTTGACATGTAGGAAGCATCAGAGCTTTTAAAAAAATGGAAAAGAACCCATTTGAGAAATATTAGCTCTTTTATACAGTAAACTTATTTTGAAAATAACTTGCTAACTTCCTTAAAGGAATGGGAGTAGAATTACTAAACCACATTTCATGCCAGAATCTACCCTTTTCTATTTGCTTCACCTCATGAAGACAAAATGTACTGTCCTCAAGTACAGTAATTGTTAAACTGGGCTGAGTTCTCCCCAGAGGACGAAGACAAGTTGTGATGCAATAGGCAAAGGGTCTTTATTGGCTAGCTTGAGCTAGGGTCCTTGTCTGCTCACTGACACAATGGCAGCCTGCTGGGAACGAGCGACCCCAACTCTGAAAAGTGAGGGGCTTTTATACTATAATATTATATAACAGACTTTCTGCAGACCACCCTTTTGGCCACAGTCTGAGGAGCTTTCCACTATTTGTACTTAGCTAATTGGTTATAAGTTGGAGTTACATAAGGGTTATATGGGGGAGGGGGGCTTCCCTACCTGCATCTGATTGGCAACTCTTGGCTCTCTCACTATGGCTATCTCACTTTGGGGAAATCATGACTCAATTCCAGGTATCTGTGCTCAATTCCAGGAATTCTGGAACTGAAACCTAGGCCTACATTCTTCTGGCTTCTTTATGAGCCTGCCAAGGCTCTGCCTTTGCTTCTCTATCTCTTAAAATAACTGAAAAAAAAATCCTCAACCCCCAGCATATTAATAGATACTCAGTAATATCATTGGATCTGACCAGAATTTTATTCTTCTCTTTTAGATCATTTTTATTTTGGAGATAGGGTTCACCTATTTTAAATGTATACTTTAAAAAATTACCTCTTTATTTTATAGCTTACATTCCAAAAAGCTTTTGCCCAAAATTTATTTTCAGAATCTTGCTCTTGACCTTATCATCTGACTTCCATTGACTCTAAATGTAATGAGGGTGTACATGTAACCCATCACACTTCTGGGGTGCTTTTAATAATTACACTGAGCACATGCTTCATGGTTACCTTCTAATGGATAACACGTCGGGGAGACTGAATCTAGTGCTTTTGATCAAGCCCTGAAATGACTGTGTTGTATTGTCCTCTGAGTTTTCCCTACTGTGAAAAAAAAAAAAAAAACACCTTCTGAAAACTAAAAAATCACCTGACCATTTCCTGCAAACCTTCCCAAAGAAAATAGAAAATGGCCAATGGAATAATATGTCCTTGACAATATTAATGTGCTTATATGTGCTTATGTAATCCTCAAAGAGAGTTAATTTTTAAATTCATAATCGGAGGTGATTTTTATGAAAAGGTAGTTTTTTCCAACCAGTACTGTGGAACTTGAATATACTATAAGCCTTTCATGTGGATAGCCTTAATTTGGATCAATATATTAAATACATACACAATTATGAGTTATCTTTCCATTACTGAAGAAAGCCATAGTGGCATCCTGTCCAGCTGTGTCAGACAGTGGAGAGTAGAGTCCAGGTTTTTGCCCTAAATGTTTGGCAATAGTAAACTTGTCACAGTGAAGATGGTTTTCCTGAAATATGCAAGATTTCTGCTTTGTTGATGTGGTACAGCTGAAGCAGTAGGCCTTCAATAGTCATTTCAGCCTGAGGATTTTCCATATGGAGATTGATGGAACAGATACTTTGAAACACTATGAACCAGTACATCACTGTAGTCTGATTACTGAAAGTTCTGGTAATAAAATATGCTGTTGAGTTAGCAGAGCTATTGCAGAGTATGGATTTCATGCTTTTCTCTCCCCCTTGTGTGCAGATTGTTTTTGGCTCAGGCAGCTGTAGATATTTTTTTATCTCTTTTCACTAACTTTTCCAATAACAAAATAAAGGGCATGTGAAATGCTTAAGATGGAAATAGATCACACAATTTTTTCATATTTAATTAAATTTATAAGAAATAGCACAGTGGGTAGGGCATTTGCCTTGCACGTGGCCAACCCAGGTTCAAATCCTCCATCCCTCTCAGAGAGCCCAGCAAGCTATTGAGAGTATCCCGCCTTCACGGCAGAGCCTGGCAAGCTACCCGTGGCGAATTCGATATGCCAAAAATAGTAACAATGAGTCTCACAATGGAGACATTACTGGTACCCGCTTGTGCAAATTGATGAACAACAGGATGATAGTGTTACAGTGCTACAATTAAATTTCTCTTTTTTAGGGTCTCTTAATATGCAACTATATTTAGGATATAGATCTCTGGAAAATTTCAGTACAGTGGGTTTTATCTGGACTAATGCTTACTCCTTGAAGTCTTTGGGAATGATTTGGTGTATTTAGGTTGTCAGAGAGGCTGGAGGGATGCCATTGGCATTAGTAGGTGGTCAAACAGAGTAGCAAGCTCCCCATCCTTTAATGCACAGAATGTCTGTGAGATAAAGAATTGTCTTCTCTAGTGTTAAATCCTCACTGTATAATGCTTTGGAGAGCTTATCTGTTTTATCCAAGTGTGTGAAAGGGAAAGTCTTCATTTCAAAGTAAATGAAAATCATCCTTGGATAATCTTTTAATCTTATTATATGGGTGAGAACTTTTAAAATGTTCCAGAGTTCACTTATTTAACTTGAGTAATCTACATTTCTTCCATTTTCATTTTAAAAATGTTACTTATTGCAATAACTATACAACAAAACAATTACAAATTAGGAAGAAAGGGTCATATTTTTTTTTTAAATAATTTTATTGAATCACCATGTGGAGGGTTACATAGTTCTCAGGATTATGTCGGTTATACAATTCTCAAACACCCTTCCCTTTACCAGTGCCCATCTCCCATCACCAACCCCCCCAGTATACCTGCCACCCCCTCCCACCTCCCCAGTCCCCACCCTTGTACATGATAAGTTCCACTTCGTTTATGCCTTATCTCGATTACATTCCATGTTTCAACACACAACTCACTACCGTTGTTGGGGTTTCCCCCAAAAAAGGAAAGCAGTCCTATTGCCAAGGAGGCATTTGATAGTTCTCCACTGCTAAGAATATAGAGATATTAAGTCCCGCTGTTTGTTACATAACTTTTCTTTTTCCCCCTTGCCCCACGCCACCGAGTTCACGCCTGTTTGGTAATCACCACGCTGCCTGACAAGGGAAAAAAAAAACCGAAAAGGATGGTTATTTCCCGTCATCGGCAGGCGTGGGGCTCTGGCTTAGTTGATAGACTAGTAGAGTTTCTGCAAGCAGTTTCTGGAACCGAAGGGCTTGCGCTGGTATCGGCTCTGGTTCGAGATTCCACCAGCGTCCCACTGTTCCATGTACATAATTTTTCCCCTTATATCCCATTCCCACGCCACCAGGTCTGTTTGCTTAATGGACATCACACTATGTTTGACACCACGCCGCGTTTCTTCCCGAGAAAGAAGGATATTTCTTCTCAGCCGGCGTGGGGATATAGCTTAGTTCAGTCTAGAGAGATGGCTACCACTTTGATTGCCTTCAATATTTCAGCAACAGACTTACTATTCTTGTTAGGATCTCCCACAAAAGTCCGACCCATTAAAAAGGGACATATTACATATTGCTGATGCTAAGATGACATTAGGTCGCGCGGCCGCTGTCGCGGCCGCGCGGTTTTGGGTTTCTGTATAAAGTCCAGGAAAAGTACAACCAGAAATATCACTACAAACTTTTACCCTTTTATGGTGCTCATAAGATGAAGAAGCCTAGAGAGAGGCTCGGCGTCTCCATTTTGCGCTCAGGAAAACCGCGGATCCTGCGCTGTGCTCAGGGGGGAGGTGTGGAGAGAGAGAGAGGTTAAAAGAATTGGGGGATGCCCGGCTCCCACTGTTTCAGCGCACCGTGGGGTCTCTGGTCCCATGCCGGAATTAGTTCAGTGGGCTGTTTGGAGTCCAAGAGCGCTTCCTTGGGCTCTTCCATCATGCTCGCTCCGCAGCAGGGTCCAAAGGGAAGCGCACGTGGGGGAGGTGGGTTTAAGTATCTATCTGCTGTGGGCGGGGGTCGCCGCCCCCGCCCCCTGGGGCCTCCCGCAAGCGCGCGCGCCTCCCGTTTCAGCTGGATCGCCGTCTCCATTTTGCGCTCAGGAAAACCGCGGATCCTGCATTGTGCTCAGGGGGGAGGTGTGGAGAGAGAGAGAGGTTAAAAGAATTGGGGGATGCCCGGCTCCCACTGTTTCAGCGCACCGTGGGGTCTCTGGTCCCATGCCGGAATTAGTTCAGTGGGCTGTTTGGAGTCCAAGAGCGCTTCCTTGGGCTCTTCCATCATGCTCGCTCCGCAGCAGGGTCCAAAGGGAAGCGCACGTGGGGGAGGTGGGTTTAAGTATCTATCTGCTGTGGGCGGGGGTCGCCGCCCCCACCCCCTGGGGCCTCCCGCAAGCGCGCGCGCCTCCCGTTTCAGCTGGATCGCCGTCCCCATTTTGCGCTCAGGAAAACCGCGGCTCCTGCGCTGTGCTCAGGGGGGAGGTGTGGAGAGAGAGAGAGGTTAAAAGAATTGGGGGATGCCCGGCTCCCACTGTTTCAGCGCACCGTGGGGTCTCTGGTCCCATGCCGGAATTAGTTCAGTGGGCTGTTTGGAGTCCAAGAGCGCTTCCTTGGGCTCTTCCATCATGCTCGCTCCGCAGCAGGGTCCAAAGGGAGAAAGGGTCATATTTTTATGAATCAAATTGATGAAAAGCAAAAGGATAAATGGATAAGACAATGTGTTGCTAAACCCACACGTGCCTGAAACTTGAAGAATTTTTAGAAAGTTGTTTTAGGATCAGAGAGACAGTACTGGGGTTAAGGCAATTGGCTTGCATGTGGCAGGTTCCCTTAGCACAACTGATAGTAACAAAGAGTACACAGTTGGGTGTAGCCCCAGATCACTACTAAGTTGGTCTAAAAACTGAAAAAAAAAAGGTTCTACCACTCACTTTTCCTTAGAAATTGAGATTTTTTAGGAAGAGATTTATGATTACTTTGACTGTAAAGTCAAACTTTACAGAAAATAAAATAAGATTTTATTTTCTGTAAAGCTTATTTTCTTGGTGTTTGTTTGAAGATCACACCTAGGGCCTCACACATGCAAAACAAGTGCTCTACCTCTGAGTCACATCCCAACTCTTAGTCTGAGCATTTATATACATATATATATATATATGTATATATAGATGTGGGCTATATCTAAGGCAGAGAGTCTCTTGCCTGGCTGTCTTCCCCAGGGCCCCTCGGAGGGGATGGGCTCCAGCTTCCCTTCCTGCCCTGAGCAGAGCTCCCGGTGGCCGAAGACCACCAGAACCTAGCTACAGCCATGCTCAAAGACCCTTTCCACACGTTTGGACAGGCCTCATGCATGAAGGTACCGGCAGAGGAACCCAGGTGTGTGTAATCCCATCAACGGCCAACATCCAGAGACTTAAAAGCAAGCTCCCAGAAGCACGAGGCCGCGCAATATCTTATAGCCTGCTTCTCCCTCTGGGAGAAACTGGCAAGCTCCTGAGAGTTTCCTGCCCACATGGGACAGCCTTGGAAGCTTCCCATGGTGTATTCATATGATAAATCCAGTAACAAGCTGGATCTCATTCCCCTGACCCTGAAAGAGCCTCCAGTGCGACATCGACATCATTGAGAGGGCCGAGTCGAGAGAGACTTCTAAGATCCCAGGGAAAGGACGAATAAGAGGTTACTGGGCCCGCTCGAGAAATCGACAATTAACGGGATTTTGTGATTTGTGTGATTCGTGATAGATATGGGTTGGAGTGATAGCACAGGGGTAGGGCATTCGCCTTTCACGCAGCCGACCCATGTTCGATTCCTCTGTCCCTCTCAGAGAGCCTGGCAAGCTACCAAGAGTATCCAGTCCGCATGGCAGAGCCTGGAAAGCTACCCGTGGCATATCCAATATGCCAAAAACAGTAACAATAAGTCTCACAATGAGAGACGTTACTGGTGCCTGCTTGAGCAAATCGATGAGTAATGGGATGACAGTGACAGTGACTAATACATAGATACAGTTAGATAGATATAGATATATAAAATACTTTTTTTGTTGAACCACCTGGATACACAGTTAAAAGTTGTTCATGATTTGGTTTCAGCCATACAATTACTCTGAGCTCTTGATGAATGAAGCAAAGTTTCTAGCAGTCTTATTCAAATAAAATTTATATCATTAGTAGTAAAAGCAGAATAATTTTTGCACATAGAAAATACTCATATTTTCTGGCAGTTAGTGAATAAGCAAATAAAAATAAATGAGTGTTATTTGTACTTTTTAGTAGATGGAATTCTGAAATTTTTTTCTTATAACAGAGTAATTAAATATAAAATTGCTGGGGGATATGTAATTCCAAATTTTAATGTGACAATTTACCACACTAAAGTCAGCTGGATTGGCACATCTGCCTCCATCCAATTGGGGTAGTAGCAAAGAATGAGGCAAACACAAAAGAACTATCTAAGCCTGAGGTTGCCTGGATAGACATGAGTGAACTCACAGGCCAGGTATTTATTAAACTCAGTATTGCTCCCCAACCCTGGCTTCTTAGTGGACAGACATAAGTTAAGTGGACATATCAAAGACTTTTAGTAAGCACATCAAAATTCTATGGGTACATTAAGAGCAGAGGTTGGGATATTTCACATTGTCAATCAGCAGATACTAAAGCATAAAGTCATGACAGTTTTCTTTTCTGTTTTTGCCTATGTGGCCGTCTATATCTAAGACACTAGCCTGCTTTATTGTCTCTTTTCCTGCACTTTTCTGCCTGTGTGTGTCTTTTTGCCTGCTAGATTATGTATTTTAAGACATAAATTGTTTTGCCCAGGGGACTATCCTGACCGTGGGATTCTTGGAAAGGAGATTATTTCCCACATTTTATTTTAAACGTTGACTTTGTTTCATTTTTTAAACTCCAAACAGATATTGGAGTTTAAAATTAGATCTCTTCTTCACCAGAATCCAATCCATTTTAAAAGCCCCACTACATCACGTTTGTGCTTCGTTGATGTCAAACCCTTCTGTTTTTCCATTACCTAGTTCTAATAATGCACTTTGGGGTCTGGGTCCTCAAACAAAAGCCACATTTCAACAGACTTTCTCCTTTGGGCCACCAGTGTAGCTTCTAAGTCTATTGAAGCTTGTGGATTTAAGTATAGACTTACTGATGCAGCTTGATTACAACAACCAGGTTTGAATATCAGCACAATTAAGTATGTCGACAGTTGCAAGAGTGTGGATGAATTTTTAACGTTAGAGTGTAAAGTGTCTCCAGGAATTACTTGCTCCTGGTGAGAACTCCTTCAGGTATCACTTTAGCTATCTCCTTTGAGTTGGAAGAGTAGGGGACTAAGGAGAAAGGGGGAGTCACAGAGTCTTACCACTGAAAATCATTTCCTCCAATTAACTGCCCCTTCTTTCTTTACCAACAAAGTATCTAGATCTGATTTCTCTAATCCCAGAAGGCGGTAGATGGAACAGATATTCCGCCATACTCTTCATTCGTGCCAGTATAGTTTGCTTGAAGCGCTAAAAGGCTGAAATACCCACGCCATACTCATATATATTTAAGATGAGTTGTAGAAGAATTTTCCCTTGAAACCATTTGAAGTATATAATTCAGTGTCAGTGATTCCTTCTGCAGGCATGGCCCTGGTTGAGGGCAACATGTCTGGGAACTGTGCTGCCTAAGCAGTGTCTCATTTTAGCTCGAGTGACATAAGCCTAGAAGGAAGATGAAGCTCGGGGCATCAGGCTCGGGTGGGAGCCCTGGAGGGTGGGTGGGTTGTTTCTCAACGAACTTGGCAGGAGACCCACATTGCTAACTCACACTCTGCTCAGTCCTTCCCACCATGTCCCATGGCTGTGACTTCCTGTGGTTTCTTAAACTGTTCAGTTAGACAGGGACTTCTGAGATCAAAAATCACCCCCCATTTTATACATGAAAATAATAAAAGCTATGAACCATGCCCCTGGTCATATTTCATGTTAATGAACAAAGTGGGACTAAGGAGAAGATTCCAAATTCCTGGCCCAGCACTTTTTTATTAAATTCATCTTCTTTTTTCAACAGATAAGGTTTTTAGAGCTTGCAAGACATACATAAATGTTTCTGAAATTTTAAACCTCATTTGAGAATACACTTTACCTAGTAGAAGATTGAATGCACACATTAACCCCTTAAAATAATCAGATTGTTCTTTCACTTCAACGCGAAGCTTTTACTGTTTCTCAAATTACAAATATTTTTCAACTGATACAATAGTTTCTCTCTGATAAATGATTATAAATAGCATTTTAGCTTTACTTTTAAAAAATAAAATAAAAACTTTTTTTAAATAAAAACTGTTATAAACTTGTATTTCTGCTACATCATGCCCACTACCAGAATATACTAAGGGTCTCTCCACCATTGTCCCAAGGTCCCTACCGCTCCAGGATGCTAAGATCACAATCCTATGTACTGTTCCCCTTAGGGTTGTCTAATCCCTTTTTTTGATTCTTTATATTCTTCATGTGAGTGAGATTATCTGGTATTTGACCTTTATTTTTCATTCCATTGAGCATGACTTTCTCCACTTCCCATCCAAGTTGGAGCAAAATGCAAAATTTTATCTCTTCTTGGAGCTGAGTAGTACTCTATTGTGTATTTATACAACTGTTACTTGATCTGCTTATCTGCAGTTCAGTAGTTTCCAGATTTTGGCTATTGCAGTTATTCCTGTGATGAAGTTAAGTGTGCATTTGTCCTTTTGTACTAATGGTTTTGTGTTGGGAGGGTGGGTTGATGACCATGGGTGGAATTGCTTGGTCATATGGCGGTGCTAGTCTTAATTTTTTGAAGCATCTCTACCCTGTTTTCCAAAGATACCGAACCAAAGAATAGTCCCACCAGTAGTGTATAAGAAGTCCCTGTTAATCACATCTGCACAGCAATTATTATTTCTGTACATTAGACATAGACCTTTCTTCTGGTTTAAGGTAATATCTCACATTACTTTGTAATAATGTATGTAATAAAATATTAAAAGATAAAAAGTAATATTTTACTTACCTTTCCCTCCTAGTAATGATAAGACATTTTTTCATATTCCTGATTGCCACTTTTATGTCATCTTTGAGAAATTATCTTTTGAATTTTCAGTTTTTAAAATTATAATTTTAGAAGCAAGAACAAATTCTTAGAAAAATGGAGTGAATTGAGAACTCAGATATAATAAACATTCAGGCCTGTGGGCAATTTACTACAAAGAGGTAAAGTGAGTGGAGTAAGGAGAGACTCTTCAATAAATGGTGCTTGGAAAATGGGAGAGACATATACAAGGAAAAATGCCTGGACCCATTACTCAAACCATAGACAAAGGTTCACGCAAAATGGATTAAAGGCCTAGTCCCTCAAACCTGTCTCTGTGAAATATATTAAGGAAAACATAGGCAGGACCCTCCAAGATCTTGACCTCAGAGGAGGCTTCCATGACAACCCCATTGGCAAAGAAAACAAAAGCTGAAACAAATGACACTGCATCAAAGTAAAGAGCTTCTACACTGCAAAAGAAATGAGGTCAAAACAGATATGTGCTACTAATTAGGAGAAAATGTTTACATGTCACATATTAGATAAGGGCTAATATCAAAGAGCTACAATGTGTTCTAAAAGCTCAACAAGAAATTTTATTTTACCTCTAAGAGACAATGAATCTTGTGTGGGATAGAGAATATATTAGGCATTGGGCACTTGCCTTACATGAGGCTGACTGGATTTAATCCCCTGGTCCCATATTGCCTCCGAAGTACCACCAATACCACCAGGGGAGTAAGTCCTGAGCATCCCAGGTATGGCCTCAAAGCAAGGCAACAGCAAGGGCACATGTGTAAATTTGGAGCCTGTGCTTTGAGTCAGTTTAAGATCATAAAGCTATGTAAAGATCTGGGTTACTTAATCCTCTGAAGGGATCCTTTATTTCTTCATGAAATTCATGAAGTTTTCATTTACTCATCACTGTGGCACTTCAACCTTGCTTATTTTTTCTGGACCTGTAGTACTGCCGCAACCTCCTCTAAACCAGGGCTTTGGGCACTTTGTTTGCAACCTCTTTTTCACCTAAGAAATTTCAATGCATCCCTGGGTACATAGGTACATAAACTGGGTGTACAAATCAAACATGTACTGATAATGAAACAACTTTACAATAATTGTCTCATGATTTCCCACAGTTATACAACTTTATATGAGGTTGTGGCCCATAGCTTAGGAAGCTTGACTGTAAAGAATGCACAATTAGACACATTTTTCAGTTTAAAGCAATCACTTGAAATGAAACACCAACCTTTTCCAGCATTTTGTGTTCTCTGAAAACAGGCCTGCATGGTTTAAATTAGGTTAGCAAATAGCTCCACTTAGAGATGTGTTTTTATCGAGCACTCTCCAGTTTAATGACTTTTCCTGCTAATCCTTGGGGGTACTCAGTGTTCTCTGATCACCCCAGTGAAATTGCTTTTTCTCAAACCACCTTATCTTGGTTTAGTGATTTTTTTTTTAAGACACCTTCGAAAGTATTCATGCCTAAAATCTCTTCTGTAGGATCCATTTGCCCCAACCATGTATTCCTTGGAGATCTCTCTCAGGACTCAAATTAGGTCTTCAAGACTGCTTATCTTAGTTCAGTGAAGTTCATTTCTACTTCAAATTGTTCTACATCAATTCTTTCTGTCTTCTCAGGAGATCTGCCCTACCTTCATAATTCTTTCAACTGCCCTGTCTGTGTTTACCACCATCCTCTTCCTTTGTGGCAACATCTCAGCTGTCTATTGTCATGACCATTTTCTCTTGAAACCCATTTTGGGGAGTGAGGGTGGCAGGGGTGGTTTGGAACATATCCAGCTGTGCTCAAGAATTCCTCTGGGAGGGACTCAGGAGACCATATGCAGCGCCGGACATCAAGTGTGGGCTTTATCTATGTTATTTCTTTAGCTTGGAAATCAGATTTTAAAGTCAACTTTTTATGATATGATTTATGTTAAAGTGACCCAATTTTTGTTTATGTGAAATTACCTACTATAGTTTGGTGAGTTGTGAATGACAAATGAAACCAACATAGCCACATGGGAAACAAAAGATATAGAGAGTACCGCTGCCCAATAAAACTTGATAAGGAAAAAAAGTTCCCTTCTGTGCTGTTCAATACAGTAGCCACATGCTACTAGTAGATACTTGAAATGAGGGTAGTGTGCTGAGGAAAGGAACTTCTAATTTACTTTAACTTCCAAAATGTTCAATAGCAACATATGCCCACTGTACTGTAGAACCCAGATGGAAAACTTTTCCAGCATCTCCAAATTTCCTTACTATTTTCAGCCACTCCCTGAAACCACCATTTACCCCTGGCCAAGCTCCACTGATGAATGAATAATCTTTATATCTTGACATAATTCATCTTGCCTGTCCTCTTTCATGTTGGCTATTTTAAATAGCTTTACTCAGAATACAATTCAGATACCACCATGGTGCACACAGTTAAATTTTACAATGCAGCAGTTTTTAGTATAGTTACAACTATGTGTGTAGCTGCTTTTGACTCAACATCATTGAAGATTAGTGAAAGTAATTGCATGGAGCAATAGTTAACTTTATCTGTTTATTCGTTGGATAAAAATCAATATATAAGTGATGATTACTGCAGCTCAATTAATGTCTGTCTAGATTTGAATGAGAACTCAGCACTCAGAATCAGCAGTGGGCGCCTGCTGGCCACTAAGGTTCTTCAAGCTGCCCTTTCTTCCCTTTTTGATAGCATATTAGGAAGTCCCAGTGACTTTCATTGGTCACTTTGATGTAGCGGAAGTCTTCTGGTCACTTTCAAGAACACCTTCATTTATGAAACTAACATGTTTGTTCAAGGTTGCAAATAATTTCAAAGATTGGAAAGGCCATTGCATTTCCTTTTTCCCTTCAGGTTCGAGCCTGCTTTTGAAGCTGGGGCAGTGGTGCTTTAGAGGGCTTGTTCCCTCACTCTCTCATTGCATTCACCTTCCTGAGCTAGCTAAGTGCCAGTCAGGGCTGCTTTGGAGTTGGAGCAAATGAGAAAGGAGAGGGATACCACTGATGTGATCTGGCAGTGGTTACCTCTGGCTGCTTTGAAGTTCAAAGGTTCTCATCTTTGGGCTTTGCATGTAGTTTATTTTAAGCTCCCCCCTTTGAAAACATTCAGCTATACTGAAATGACACTTGCTTTTCCCCTGTGGCCTCTCTGAGAGTGCTGGGGGCATGCTCCTTCCAGGAGTCCTTTTTGGAACTGGAATTTTGGTAGCTCCATATGGCTTTTTTTGTTTATAGTTTGGACTCAGGGCTTACTCCTGGTTCTGCACTCAAAGGTCACTTCTGGCAGTGTACAGAGGACCATAAAGGATGCCAGAGGTCAACCTGGATTGACCATATGCAAGGCAAATGTCCACCTACTTTTTCTCTCTCTGGCCCCAAGTAACAAACAAAAACAAATCTTGTTTTGTTTGATTTTTATTTGGGAACCACACCCAATGGTGTTTGGGCTTATTCCTCACTCAGGGGTCACATAGCCACAGACTACTGCAAACTCCCATTTCCTATTCTACCTTTTTTCCCCAATAACTGATACAGGAAACACCTGGACAATCTGGTCTTAAACTACAGGTACAAAGGAATTAGTGTGCAGGGACCAGAGAACCTGGTTCCCCCTTTCTTTTGTGTTTGGTCATTATCCACAAACTTTTATATGGACAATTACATGTTTCTAGAACCTTGAGCAACAAATTCCTTAACTACTCTCCCAGTCATTGTGGGAGAGCAGAGATTGATGACATCTCCAGATGAGTCCATTCTTACCTTTAACTGTACCTGTCAGCCTTCCTATTTTTTTTTAAATGCATATATTTTTCCCATTGACTTATCATTGTTTACACTACTATGGGATTCTGGGGGTTTAGGTTTATATTTCTGTATTTGTTTAATTGTCAGCATTCCACCAGTATAGCAGGGCCATCAGAAAGGCCATCTGCCTGATCTCTTACCTCTTTACCCTTTCCTTCAACCATTGTAGTTTTCAATATGTCTAGGACCTCAATTTTTTTCCCCCAGGTGGCTTGCTGTAGCCTATTCATTTTCCATGACTGAGTAAACTATTTGATAAATTTTCTACTTATTTAGCATAATAGCCTCAAGTTATATTCATTTTATCTCTAATGACTTGATTTCACCTCTTTTTATTGTAGAATAGTATCCTATAGTATATACATACCACAACTTCTTTATCCAGTTTTCTGTTGGTAGGTATTTAGGTTGATCCCATATTTTAGCTATTGTTAATAAATTTAACTTTGGTTACCAGGGTACAAACATCCCTTCAAATGAAAAAGTTTGTCTTTTGATAAATGTTTACTAGTTGTATTGCTGAATCACATGGCATTACCATTGCTATTTTTTGAAGAATCTCCATAGAGTTTTCCATAGAAACTGCATTAAATTAAATTTCCATCAGTTGTGTCAGTATTCCTTTTTTTTCCACATCCTCATCAATTTTGGTTTCCATTTTTGTTTAATTGAATCACTGTGAGATACAGTTACAAAGTTTTCATGTTTGAGTTTTGGTCATACAATGACCAAACACCCATCCCTTCACCAGTGCACATTTTCCACCACCAAAGTCCCCAGTATCTCTCCTCCCCTCATCTCAACCTTTTCCCTACCTGTGTGATAGACAATTTTCATAATATGCTCTCTACTTTGGTTAGATTCAATATTTCGACACCAGTCCCCACCATTATTATTTGGAATTTTTCTACCACCACTCAAATCTGCTGAAGAGGCAATGCTAGACAATTTATTTTATATTGTTTGTCATGAATAGCATATGATGTCATGCGTGCTCCTGAAATTCTAAAATTTTAATAATTAGGGTCTGGAGGATCTCTGCTGTGAGCTGCTCAGTTCTGAGATTCTTTTGTGTGTCTCTGGACCATGGTTGTTAAAAGGCTTAATTAGTAGCTGGAAGCAGTTCATAGGAGTCACCTCAGGTCCCATCAGGGCAGGGTGGAGGGGACAGGGACTGGCTCCTCCCCAATCCTGTGAGGCCCAGTGTTTGCTGTTACTGCTTCTGAATACCTGAGCCTTTCATTCGGTTCTGGAAGATGGTGGTCACCGGAATTCCTAGGGAGCAGGCGGAGGGAACAGCACCTGCTCCCATCTGGAGTAGCCCAGTGAAATCAACCTATTGCCGAGTTCGGAGGCATCTCTACAGTGAGCTGCTCAGTTCTGAGATTCTTTTGTGTGTCTCTGGGTCATGGCCGTTAAGGGACTTAAGTAGTAGCCGTAAGCATCTCAGAGTCCCATGGGGCAAGGAGCTGGTTTCCATTCCTATATGGGCCATTCTCCTGGGTGTGAAAGTAATTATATGTCAATTTGTATTTCAGGAGTAAGGATATTGAATATTTTTCATGAGTCTTTATGTCTACTGTGTGTCTTAAGTATCTAATTATTCTATTTCCCCTTTAAAATATTTTTTATTGATATCCAGTGGTTCTTGATACGATTAAAAAGTTCTAATGCACATAATTCCAACACTACCCTTATCACCAGTGTGCCCACCTCCCTCATCCAAGGACCCCAACGCCTCTCTTTCTTTCCCCAACTCAATTATATGGATCGGTTTTCCCTTTATTGCTTTTGATCATTTGTTGCTACCTTTCTGTGTATGTTTAAGCCCCACACGTGAGACATCATTCTGTATCTATCCCTTTCTTTCCAACTGATGGCAGCATGATATTCCCCAGTTCCATCCCTGTTGTTGCAAATTGCATGACTGTTTTTCATTTAGAGGTGTGCAGAATACCATTGTGAATATACCACAACTTCTTGATCCATTCATCAGCAGTTGGGCATTTGGGTTGTTTCCGTATTTTGATTTGCCCATTTTTAAAAATTGAATTGCTTGTGTTTTGTGGTAGTTTGTGTGAATTCTCTCTCTATGGTTTGGGTAATAGTCCCGTATCAGATGTATGACATACAAATGTCTTCTGCTAATTTCTAGGTTGCCTTTTTGTGGTAGTTTCTTCGGGTATGTTAAAGATTTTGAATCTAGTTTTATTAGTTTGTTTTTATTACCTTCTCTTTGGAGTTAATTTACAAATATTTCTTTGATATCAGGCTTTCTAATTTCTGCCAGAGACTAAGTAAACTAAAACCACAAAACTGGCTCTTAGATATTCTTTGCAAATTCTGCTCATGAGTCTTAACATCTCACCCTGAAAGATGTAGGAAATTCATGACTTGATAGATTCTCAACTAACTGGAAGATGAAAGCAGTCAGCCTCATTTTGCTGTGCTTTTAAACATGTCATTTTATGAATACACTTATTTGCCACCCTTACACCATTGATTTTTCTCTAGTAGCTAAGTGATGTTAATACTACTGCCCATCCTCCAATACCCATTTTTCCTCGGCTTCCTCCTCTGTTCTCCCGAGGAGATCTCCTTCAGAAATGAAACAGCCCCTTGTCTGTACCTGCCTTGTCTCTTTGAAATTACTTATAAGATCTTTCTTAACTGTAGTTATTTGTGGATATGCCTGTTTGTTAAATGGCACTCAGTATCGATTATATTATATAAATAACTTGGTAGACTTCTGAGAAATGCCCATGGATTTATGTCTCATGATGTTTTGGAAACCACTACACACGACAGTGGAGGGGTGCATTCAGTGGCTGAGAACCCAGGGGCTACCAGGCAGTGCTTGCCTGCCTAGCAGGAGGTATGGGTGGGGACTTGCTAAGAAGAGGATTGAAATCTATTTAGCAGGACAGATCTCCTGTAGGCATGTCTTACATGATGAACAAAAAAAAATTGCTAAATTAAAATCCTATTGATCTTGTACTGTGAGGAGAATAAAAATCATCCTTTCCAAGTTGCAAATCTTTTCAAAATGGAGGACAAAATATATAGTGCCTGTATTTTTTAATGTCTATTTCTCTTTTGTGCTCAGGTTTTCATTATGAATTATGTACCACTTGAGTTTGTTTACTAAATGTTAATACTCGGTATCATTCTGAATACATTTTAACTCCTTGTTTTTTGAAATAAACTCGCTTTTTCTTCCATAATTTTACAAATTATGTCCTAAATTTTATTTGGCAGACTCTCCTTGATTTCCCAAAATCTAATGTGGTATTTGATGAACCATATTATTTCAGAATTCAAGTGATGGGGCTTGTGTTTTGTTACCATACAGGAGAATCCTTTTTTTAATAATTCTCCTGGTGCGAGGAAGAGAAGTATGTCAATTTAATAGAGACTTATAATATTTGCAAAACTCTGTAGTTTTACCTGAGGTACTTGGACAGAAATATTTCAGATGTTAAGATAAAGCAGCTGCACTTACACTTCCCTGGAATTCTTCATTTCTGCACACCAGCAGAAGACGGAATAAATTTCTTTGAGCTCAGTATCTCATTTAGTAAATTATACAAAACCTTTAGGGGGCATAGCACTTTAGTGAGAATGAAGTGGCTAGAATTGCTGTAATCTCCTTAAATAAAAGGGCTTGAAATTAGCGTCATAGAAAGATGATTATTTTATACTTTAGTTTGAAAATCTGTATTTTACTATATCACAAATTAGGGAGAAAATGTTAATGAGTAAGTAAAGTCTTTGTATTTTGTAAGCAAGCATTTGCAGAGCCCTTACTGGGATAGTTAAAGAGGAATTTGCACTTTGCGTTTTGATGGAGATGAGATGAGTTGACATTTGTAGTTTGTTCATACCTTCGTTTCCACTGTTGAAATGTGAAAACTTGAAGCCCAAGAGATTAGGTTGATTGTGTAAGAACATTTAAGAAGTGGCAGTACCAGGATGCATGCCCCCAATCATGTGGCTTCATCCAGCTGTTCAGAGTTTGAAATGTTTGAAATGGAATCAATATGTGACAGGAGAATGGGAATATTTTGGATATTCTCTAGTCAGTCTCTGCTGTGCCAACCTACCTTCCTTCCAACAAATATTTAATGCCTACCCACCTACTGAGAACTAAGCACTTAATTCTTTTTGTTTTGTTCACAAGTATAATTTATTGTCTCTCCACATCATGAGGTTTCCAACTGGATTGTAAGGAGGTCAGACATTGGTTAAATAGCCACACATACAATGCCAAGCTGCAGCCCTGCCTAGTGTCTGAAGGGAGGCCCGCAAGGCTGTGAAAATACAGTTGGAGATCACTTTTGTCAGCTGATTGTTGTATCACAAAGAAGCATCAGTTAGGTGGGTTGGAAGGAGGAAGAGGTGACACAGAGTGGCACAAGATCAGAGTGGCAGGAACTTGCAGAGAGAAAACATGTGAAAAATGAAAGGAGGTAATGGTCAGACTTCATGGCCTGAGAGACAAGCTGCTATGGACGCTTTGGTCTTTCAGTGCCATTCACTGAATGACAACAGGACTCTGTGTGTGTGTGTGTGTGTGTGTGTGTGTGTGTGTGTGTGTGTGTGTGTGTGTGTGTGTGTGAGTGATGGGAGGATGGGACACAGGCATCATAGTTTTTGTTTGAACATTGTTGACTTTGAAAAAGCCAAGGAACAATAGCCAACAGACTACTTGGGAGGTGGGGGTGGTTGGGGGCCTCAAAGGAGGTGTGGTGTAGGCTCTGAGTCATCTTAATGACTGCAGTAGTTGCAGCTGTGGGAGTGGGTGAGCTGGCCTGCACAGAGTAGAGAGTGGGTATTGGGGATTATGAAGGACTGTGATTTTCAGTGGGAAGAAAGAGTAGATCTGCAAGGGGGCAGAGAGGCAGCATCATCCAGGCCAAATCTCCGAACACAGCTGGCTTATCAGTGGAGAAGAACAGCCAGAGTTTTGCATGTTCATCATTTAGTAAATCAGTAATTAGTTTTATTTAAGTTGTGTTATAGTAGATTGCACTTTGATATTTGTAGCCAGTTAAATTTAGAAAGGAGTTGCTGATACCAATTGATAAAAAAGGTTAAAAATAGTCATTTCCCACCAGCATTTGTAGAACTGGAGAAATTATTGTTTGGGGCTAATCGAGAAGTTTCTCAAACCAAGCTTTGAAGCCATGCAGAACTAGATTGTATCACTGAGGGGTGGGTGGGGGCTATTTTATAGTGCAGGGTTTGTGCCACCCCCAGTGGTACTCAGAGGCTGTGCCTGGCTCTGTGTGCAAGGGTCACTCATTATGCAGTATACATTCTTTCAGAGGCCAGTACTTTCTCTGGCCCCTGAAAGAATGTACTGTTGACAATTCCTACATGGCCAGATCAATGGCAACTCACAGCAGCTGTCTATAATTCAGGAGGAAAAGAAATTGAACCAGCTGATAAGTTGAAGTAAGGATTTTCCTTTGCCTTTCTTCCCAGATTCATTGGCACTACTGCCTGCTTAATGACAACAGTGTCAGGCAGATGCCACATAATACTCGCATCACTCCACGCCTGTTTGCCTTCTGAGCCTCCTTACTGTTGTTAATTAGTCAATACACCCAGTGTTATTGGCTGATCTCAGAAGCACATCTGAGAAGGTGAAATCTTGACTCACAAGGATATGAATTGCTATAAAAGCATGCCTGGGAGAAAAAGAAAAAGACATGCTGGCCTCAGAGGTTCACCACAGGCCTCAGTCACTGAGCCCTCTTCTGTCTCTTCGGTCTTCTGATTGTGCGTCTTCTCTCAAGGAGTGCATAGACTGGTGCTTCCATGCTTTTATGGTCATGCTGCTAGCATCATTCTCTCTTGCTACAGTGACAGGGAAATCATAAGCAGCATAGTTGATAAAGTACAATGGCAAAGTTGAAAGAGTATCGTGTACTAGTGGAAGCCCCTAATTCTATTCCTGCCTCATTTATATTGTAGAGAGTCTAGAGATGAAACTAGAAAACAGGGCCTGGGTGATAGGAGACAGGTTAATGGGCTTGCATGCAGCCAATTTAGTGTCCTGAGCACCATCCTTGAGTAGCGGGTATAAAGGAGAAAACCTCTGTTGGGGAGTGTGCTAAAAAGTCAGTGCCTGAAAGTTAGTCATGGGGATGAGAATCAGCAAAAGTGGTTGATTTTCCACTCTGCACAGAGCAATGTGGGGGGTGATCATAGCAGTTAACCTTACAAGCTCTGTTCTTTGTGACAGTGATCTCTGTCCCATAACAAAGGCGTGGGGAAAGGGCAAAGCCACATAGAAATGTATTTAATTGAGTCAAATACACTTTTCTAATATATAATTTTTCAGACTTTGGGCTGGAGAGATAGAGTGAGCCGCCTTACACCCAGCCAACCCCGGTTCAATCAATCCCAACACTGTATATGCCCTCTGGGCACGTCCAGGGGAGCCCTGAGGCCTGCTGGGTGTGCCCCTCCCCCGAAAAAAAATAAAAACATTTCAGAAGTCTCTTTGGTTGATCATGTGACTTAGCCACTTCTGAGTCATAAGGCTCAGCAGAGTAATTTAGTTTTTAGTTTCTGGAAGCTAAATTTATATAATGCATAGATGGAATCCTAACATATACCTTTACAGATTCATTGGATAATTTCTAGAAATCTGGCACACAGTATTTCACTCATATGGTTGTGTTGATGTGCCTGGCACAGAGCATATAATAAATGCTTATTTAATGGATGTTTTGAATATGTTGTTACCTCATAAACCATTACAACAAGTAGAAGTCATCAACTTTTCCCTTATAACCTAGTGTTTGGCAATAGCCTGGCAACTTTGCCTGTTGATTTATTAAGAGATTATATAATTTGCCGTTCTACATTTCTGTAGAGAAGCGTAAATAAGTTTCTGCATTTTGATACCTCAGTTGCTTCAAGAGAAGTAGAGTACAATGATAAAATGAATGTAGAGACAATGAATACTTAAGGAAAAGCTCTGCTTTTAGCCTTAGTTTGAAAATAAAGGATACATTCAGCACTACCTTTATGTAAGGCAGGTTAGTGAAGCCCTGGCCTGAAAGAAATAGACTTGTTACTTATGTATGAAACCAGAGAAAGTATCTTAGAGCCTCCAAGCATTGTAACAGTGTAGAAATTTCTAGAAAACTTGAGGGTTCTCAATGAATTGCTATCTGAAGTTTAAAGTAGAAAATGCATTGGAAATGATGCATTTTCTTTTATAGTGTGACAGTTACAATTTACTGAACAAAAAGTTGTCTATGGCTTAATACCTACTTGGTGCAACTGAGGGCAGCTTGTTTTCTTGCTATAATTCATCTAGGTCATGAGGTATAGTGGCAAAATAGCAAAGGAGAAAAGGCAAGGTGATTTAAAAAATGTATTAAATACTTGCTATAAAAGAGACACTGTTCTAGTTAGTAAGAATTATCTAATGGTCATAATCCATGTGTGTAGGTTAAACACACATTAACTTGAAATCAATACTTTTGAAACCTATAGTATAGACGGTTAGGTATGTACTTGCCTTGCATGCAATTGTTGCAGTAATGATTTGAGTCTTAGCGTCACCAAGTGTGCCCCCCAAAAATATACATATAACTAATACTTTTATCTTGTAGCTTCAAAAATTATAAAACCTGATTTAGTGTATAAATTATTATCTAAAAGGTAATAACAATAGCAAGTTATTTTACTTGTGGACTAAATATGGCCCCTGGCTGTTTTTAAAAATAGTTTTCTTGAAACAGCCCTATCCAGTTAGTTAAAATTGTCTGAGACTAGTTTGTGGTATGGAAAAAGAAAAAGCTCAGCAACGGGGACAGTAAGACCCATTACTTGTCCCTTTATTATAAATGTTGATGTCCCCTAAGTTAGCACTTTATAGTAATAGGCCATTTAATGATGAGGACACCTTCTGAGAAGTGCATCGTTCGATAATCTTATCATTGTGCAGGCGTTGTGAATTTTTACATAAACCAAGAAAACAGCTTTCTACATACCGAAGCTCTATGGCGTCGCCTATTGCTGTTAGCATCATAAATGTGCTCTGTAGTTGAGTAGATACCATTAGCAAACACCTGACTGTGCCCTTCATTGCATGAGCTCTCAGACAAGAGCTTTTATGAGACAATTTCTTCAGTTGCAGAACAGTCAGTGATTCCAGTTTTGGCTATTTTACAAAACTTCTCTAAGACAGTTATCATTCTTAGGACAAATTGTTCTAAGAACAAAGTATGAGCGAATTGCATAGGAACAAGTATTCTTCCCAGTGGTATCTGTCTTTCTTTCAGAGCTATTGAGTTATTCTCAAAGACATAAAAATATTCAGAACTATACAGTGAAAACCCATATACTCCATATAATGATAAAATATCTGTGCTATTACATATTCATCAATCAAGATCTTTATTCACCCTTCAACTCATCTTTTATTCATTTTTAAGTTGAAGATCAGTATGTGTCAACATTATATTCAAACTGATCATAGAATGAATGGAATGCACAAAAGTTAAGTGTACCATTTGATTTGTTCGAGCGGGCACCAGTAACATCTCTCATTGAGAGACTTATTGTTACTGTTTTTGGCATATCCAATACGCGAGGGTAGCTTGCCAGGCTCTGCCACTCGGGCTCGATACTCTCGGTAGCTTGCTGAGCTCTCTGAGAGGGGTGGAGGAATCGGAACTCGGGTCGGCTGCGTGAATGGCAAATGCCCAACTGCTGTGCTATCGCTCCAGCCATTTGAAGTGTTGAAAAAATTAGTAGCACTGTAGCACTGTAATCCCGTTGTTCATTGATTCGCTAGAGCAGGCACCAGTAATGTCTCCATTGTGAGACTTGTTACTGTTTTTGGCATATCGAATACGCCATAGGTAGCTTGCCAGGCTCTGCCATGCGGGCGGGATACTCTTCGGTAGCTTGCCAGGAGGAATTGAACCCTGGTCGGCTGCGAATTAGTAATATTTTATATCTCAAAAATTATCCCTGGGAATTCTTTCTCACCCACAAGAGGCAAGCACTGTTTTGATCTCTTTTATTCAGCATAATGTTTGATACTCCACATCTGTTGTGTAAGCAACAGTCTGTTGCTTTTTATCTGAGGGATATTGCATGAATGCACCATGGTTTGTTTTCCATACACCTGATTATGGACACAAAATATCTCCAGATTTTAGTTTGTATGAACAAATGTGCTGTAAACATTCTTAGATAAGTCTTTTATGGACATCTATCCCTAATGTAAATATGTGGAAGTGGAGTTGATATTCTCTCTCTCCTCTGGTTTTGAAAAGAGTCAAGAGTTGGTCTTTCTTCTGTTTAGTTACTAAATACTTGATAGAACTCATCAGAGTAAAGCCAAATGTCAGTGGGATTTCCCTTATGATGATAGCTTTATGGGACTTCAGTTTCTTTTAAAAAGGAAAACATACACTGGTAAGATTTCTCATTGATCTAGCATCAGTTTGAAAGAGTTGTATTTTTTGAAGAATTTTTCCATTTCATTCAGGTTTTCAGGTAATTGGCATGTCACTTGTAATATTTCCTCAAGTATTTTCTTGTGATTTTATGTAGTGATTTCTTTAGCTACAATTAAGCATTTGGTATTGGTTGTTTGCATTCAGGTAGGTTCACAGAGGGGTCTTGGTTAGTTGCTGGTCAGCCAGACAGCCCTGTTCCTGGGATATTCAGGTTAACAGATCACGTCTCTCACCTTTTACCAAGCTAATGCAGGCTTCTTTGTAAGGCAGCCAAGGAATGTTCCTCAAAGAGTGGAAGTGTGCAAATTCTCTTCAGGCCTAGCACAGAATTTTTCTGTGGATTTTCATTTTGGAGGATTTTTTTGTTTTGTTTCTTGGGTTTTCTGTTCGTGTTTGGGCCATACCTGGCCATGTTCAGGGTTTACTCCTGGCTCTGCATTCAGGAATCACTCCTGGAAGTGCTTGGGAGATGATATGGGATGCCAGGGATTGACCCTAGGTCAGTCCACACAAGGCAAGAACTGTACCTGCTATAATGTCTCTCTGACTGTGTTTTGTTTTGCTTTTTATCTAAGTAATCCCCAAGGACAACACAGACTTGCAGGGTGAAGAAATAGATTCTATAAACAATTCCAAAAATGAATGAATGTGTGAAGCAGGGAGAATTATCACTGCTTTGGCAGTCTTAAGACATGCTGTTAGAGACCAACTTTTCTTAATTTGGTACTTTGTTTTATTTATATATATTCATACATACACTGTTTATCACTGTCATCCCATTGTTCATTGATTTACTCGAGCAGGTACCAGTAACATCTCTATTACACTCATCCCTGAGATTTTAGCAACCTCTCCTTACTCGTCTTTCCAACAGTTGGAGGCTCTTTCAGGGTCAGAGGAATGAGACCTATTGTTACTGTTTTTTGGCATATTGAATAGACCATGGGGAGCTTGTCAGGCTCTGCCATGTGAGTGGGATACTCTCAATAGCTTGCTGCACTCTCTGAGAGGTAATACATACAAACATATACACAAATACGCATAAATACATACACACAAATATATATTTCTTTGTGTGCAAAACCCAATAGAGATCCAAACTATTTTTGTCTGTAATACTGAAATATTTTAAAATGAGGAGAGAGGTCCTAGATTAATAGCACAGCAGGTAGGGCATTTGCCTTGCAAGCGGCCAACCCAGATTCAATTCCCAGCATCCCACATGGACCCCTGAGCACCACCAGGAGTAATTCCTGAGTACAGAGCCAGGAGTAACCCCTGAGCATTGCCGGGTGTGACCCAAATAAAAAACAAAAAAAAATTTTTTTTAAATAAAGCATCGAGATAAATAGTATCATAGATGAAATTGACTCTGGATTTAAAAGATAGTTTTGGGAGCCAGAGAGAGAGCCTAGTGGGTTGAGTGCATACTTTGACTTTAGGAGGCCTGGGTTTAATTCCCTGAGCACCTCCAGATGTGGCCCTCAAATAAAAACATTTAAAATTAAAATAAAAAGCTTGTTTTTAAATAATTTTCAACTCTGGATAAATTATACCCTTATAAAAGTGGTTTACCTTCACAAAAGTAAAATATTTCTCTAGGTTTTTTTGTTCTGTCTGCTGATAAGTTTTTGGACAACAAATATAAATAGATTGGGAATGTGGTGGTATAATTGCAGTTTAATTTGTCAGTCTATATGTTAAATATTAAATATATAAAATAAATATTTAGGCTCAGCCATTGAGTCAAGTACTGTCACCTTTTAGGAAGTAACCATCTAGTACTTCATCCTCATTTTCTTAATGGCATGCTAATTCCTTATACTTGTTTCACAGAAAAATATTGCCCACCTCATGAGCTTGTTGAGAGGGTAACACACACTAAGCACCTGTAGAAAAGTGGAATTTGTTTAGTACAACCCACCTGTATCACAACTCTGTGTATAGAGAATTGAGTTTTGCCAACTTCGATAAGCTTTTAGAACCAGGACTGGAAAACTGGAAGAACGGTATTGGAATATTGCTGTCTAGCTTATGCCCATGGACTAGAGGAGGCGGGCTAGTTTCCTTCTAGAAAATCGGGTGCAGTGTGCAGCGTACAAGTAGGTCAATCAGCAAGTGTTGAAATTTTCTCCAAATTAAATTGGTTTCAGCGAGAGGCTGGCGAGGTTAGTTGGTTTGCTGCGGGAAGACCCCAACATCGTTTGGCTACGCAGTGTGGAGCACAAGCGGCAGAGCCAGCACACCTCGGGAACTGCGGCAGCTCAGTGCCGGCCACACTGGTGTACGGGCAGCTTTTTCCATGTCAACACCTGCTCATTAGGAACCGGACCAGGACTCCCAAAGAGCTCTCAGATGGCCCATATTTTGTAACCCTGCCAACCCCCACTAGAATTTAATAACAACCTTGAGGTGAAACTTGGGCCTTTCCTGATCGCTAATCCCCCGAACCATCTGGCCTTTCCCTTTCTCTGAATAACTTTTTGGTCTCTGTGTGGAGGGCGGGAGGAGGGCGTGGGTGGAAGAAGAGGCGCAAACTGATCCTGCATTTCTCGAAGACAAGCCTTTCTCCTTCCGAGAAGAGAGAGGCTGCTTTCAGGGCAGAGACCTCAGCTCGTGCTTGCCATTGCCTCCACATCCTCTCCTGCCACATCATTGTTTGAAATGTGCACCATTCATTAGCTATTGAAAAACCTCCAAGTTTGGTTCCATTGAGGACGTGCCAAAAAGAAACATGTACATCTGTCATTGGAATTCTAATTTTTTAAATAAGTTAGGCATTTTTTGGGTATTTAATAGGCTTCATACCATATTAGAAATATGGGAGCTACTACATAATTGTTTATTCCTGTACCTCTTTCTACAGAGAGTAGGCAGTCATGTAGTAGGAAAAATACAGAATATAAAAGTAAACAACAAATAAAGTACAAACCACCAGACCTTCTCTGCTATGCACCTACCTCAGAAAAAAAGATAGAACATAGTGAATCAAATACATGGAGTATACCATATTCATGGTACTCTTGGATGCTAGCCCACCAAATTAACTAACATATAAATCAGGTACATTACTTAAAATTGTTTTGCTTTTTCTTCCTTTTTTTTTTTGCAACCACCAGAGGTGTTTAGAGATCACTTCCTGGCAATGCTCAGGGTACAATATAGGATGCCAGGGTGTCAAATTCAGTTTAGCAACATGCAAGGCAAGCACCTTGCCCACTATGCTATCATCTCTCTGGCCCCCTACAATTGTTTTCTTAACTCTTGCTCTACTAAGCACTTGTTGAGTCCAGATGTCTTAAATGCATGTGCTGGATATATTTTCTCAATAAGGAAAGTTCCCAATAACTATTTGTAAATAAACAAATTAATAGATATATTTAATTTATACATCTAATACCACGAGACATCTAATTGCTTAGTTCTCCCTCTTGGAGAACCTGACAAGCTATCGAGAGTATATTGCCCACTCAGGAGAGCCTGGCAAACTCCCCGTGGCATATTCATTACCCAAATACAGTAACATATATACATACCTCTCGTAGAGCCCTGCAAGCTACTAAGAGTATCCCACCTGCATGGCAGAGCCTGGCAAGCTACCCGTGGCGTTTTGGCATTTGATATGCCAAAAACAGTAACCAAAGGTCTCATTCCCCTGACCCTGAAATAGCCTCCAATTGTTGGAAAGACGAGTAAGGAGAGGTTGCTAAAATCTCAGGGCTGAGTGTAATAGAGCCGTTACTGGTGCCCACTTGAGTAAATCGATGAACAATGGGATGACAGTGATACAGTTACAGTGATTTTATTTATCCGTAGTATAGGAAATAGCAATTTTCCAGACCAGAGAGATAGTATAGCAGGCAGGGTACTTGCTTTGCACGTGGCTGAGCAGGATTTGATCCCCAGCATTCCATATGGTCCCTGAACCTGCTAGGAGTGATTCCTGAGGGCAGAGCCAGGAAGCTGATCACCACTGATCACCACCAGGTGTGTCCCCAGCCCCTGGGGCAGGGGACAACAAAAAGAACTTTACATTTCTCAAATGACAATTATATTTAAATGCAAAATATAGTTTTCTCTGAAATATATAAATGGTACACACAAATACTTAAATGTTCACACACTATGACTGGTACATGAATGTGTGTGTGTGTACAAACATCAGATGGTAACTATACCAACCAACAATTCACTTATTCTTTGTCAGAGTACCTCAGGTTGGCATGTCACTAGTGGTGCCTTGGAAAAGGGTTTAGTAAAATCATAGTCATCTGGCCTTGTTTTTGTATAGCTTGCACAATTTCATGGATATGTAATTCTTAGAGGTTAGGCCATACCTGCTAGTGCTTTGAGATCTATTCCAGGCTCGGTGCTTGGGAGTTATTCCCAGCAGTGCTCAGAGTACCACGTGGTGCTGGGGATTGAACCCGGATTGAATGCATGCAAGACAAGCACCTTAACTCCTCTATTGTCTCTCTAGAGCTTTTATGTAAATATGAGAGAGATCCACCCCGATCATTACTCCTGACTGTGACTCTGTGTCCAGGAGTGACCTCTAGCTGTGCTCATGGGACACATGGTGGTACACATGGTGGTACCAGAGGGGTTTAGCTGTAGTTGGTGGGATGTAAGTCAAATGCTTTAAGCCCTGTACTAATTCTCTGGATCCATGTATATTTTTGAATGATGGAAAATAACGATCCCTGGAAATGCAGATCCATTGCAGATGCCTGACTTGCATGGATGAGGTTGTGAGCTCTATCCTTGGCACCATGCCACATTAGTGATTCCTGGATGTAAGTGTGGGTCACTCTCTTAGATCCAAACACCGCAACAAATGCTATTTCTGACACACCCTCACAGCAGAGGAAAATAACACAAAACACTAATATTGATTGACATGTAAAAATGCAATTTAAAATTCTGGTCTCATAATTTGTAATGGATCACAGTCATGTCCACTTGTTTATTGCCTAGCACTTTAGTTCTGCTATAGCCGATCTGAGTCGGTGAGACATAGACCTTCTGATGGCAAAGTTGAAAACATTTACTTTCTGATCCTTTATGAAAGTGTTGTGTGGGATCTGGGCTAGAGCTCAGGCTTTGCATATCTGAGACCCTCAGTTCAACCTCTGGAACTACCCCATACCGCTGAGTTTGATTCTAATACCTGCCAACAAGTGTGACTCCAAAAAGTATAGCAACAAATTAAAAAATGACTTCCAGTCATTAACATAGAAGATACCAAAAATGAATAGAATGAAATAGCTCTGATCTAAACCACGCCTCATTGTATTTGAAAAGACAGTCCCTCCTGCACTCTATTTTGAAGAGAAAATAGAATAAAAAGCTTTGTAACCTTTTTCTTCCAAAGTACAACTGACATTCCCAAACAGAATACTGTAGACATTCAGACTTCTTAACTCTTGCCACTCTGTTCTAGCATGAAGTAATGGAAGAGAGAGTTAAAAGGTACAGAGTTGTATAACTTTGCTATAATAGAAAGCTTACTTAGATGGACCATTTTCCTGAAACAACATGAGGGAGAAAGTCTTCCCTTCCACAACTTAGCAAGATGTAAATACATTTAAGGACCCCAGGTGCCAGGTCAATTACCCCAGATTGATATCTTGTATTCACTTGCATTTTGTCCTCCCTAGTGACATGAGCTTCACAAGTAGCACTGTAGCACTGTCATCCCATTGTTCATCAGTTTGCTTGAGGGGGCACCAATAACGTCTCTATTGTGAGACTTGTTACTGTTTTTGCATATCGAATACTCCACAGGTAGCTTGCCAGGCTCTGCCGTGTGGGTGGGATACTTTCGGTAGCTTGCCTAGTTTTCCAAGAGGGACGGAGGACTCGAACCCAGGTTGGCTGCATGCAAGGCCCTAGCCGCAGTGCTATCACTCCAATCCAAACTTCACAAATAATAGCTTATGAAAATATTGGCAAGAATTGTGTGTGTATGGGGCAGGAGTGTGTGTGTTTATTTCTGTTTTACAGAAGGAGGAAGCTTATAAACTCTGCACTTTTGTACTTTTTCTTCTTCGTTGCCTCTTAAAGGTTTTCCTTTTATCTTAATCAGACCATGCCAACAGGAAACACATAATCAGCCATTGCATTCTTACTGTCATTGTTCTTGTGCATCAGTTATGTGCTGGGGGAGAGACTTTAGAATTACTTTATTTTTTTCATATATGCAACCAGGGACTCAGGAAAAATAAGGGTGTTCTCCAAGATCTCATAGCTTCCTCGTGAAGTTGGAATAAAAGCTATTTTTTTGTTTCCCTTGTTTGCTTCGTCTTTTCTTTCTGATCACCTTAGTTATGGACATGGTATAAACTTTGAGTAATGAGTTTAGTAAAATAACAAAAGAATATTACTTTATAAAATGTTGTGTTGGCGGTAGAAATGACATCTGTACCTATATACTCATCGCAGCACTGTTCACAGTAGCCAAAATCTGGAAACAACCTGAGTGCCCTAAAGCAGATGACTGCTTAAAGAAACTTTGGTACATCTACACAATGGAATACTATGCAGCTGTTAGGAGATATGAAATCAGGAAATTTGCTTATAAATGGATAAATATGGAGAGTATCATGCTAAGTGAAATGAGTCGAAAAGAGAGGGACAGACATAGAAGGACTGCACTCATTTGTGAAGTATGGAATAACATCACATGACGCTAACACCTAAGGACAGTAGAGACAAGGGCCAGGAGGATTGCCCCATAGCTGGAAGCCTGCCTCATGAGCCGAGGGGAGAAGGCAGATGGAATCAAGAAGGGATCACTAGGAAAATGATGGCTGGAGGAATCAGTCAGGATGGGAGATGTGTGCCGAAAGTAGATAATGGACCAAACATGATGACCTCTCAGTGTTTGTGTTGCAAGCCATAATGCCCAAAAGTAGAGAGAGAGTATGGGGAATATTGTCTTCCATGGAGGCAGGGGAAGGGTGGGAAGGAGGGGCTATACCCGGGATATTGGTGGTGGGGAATGTGTACTGGTGGAGGGATGGGTGTTTGATTATTGTGAGATTGTAACCCAAACATGAAAGCTTGTAACTATCACGTGGTGATTCAATAGAATTTTTTATAAATTTTGTGTTGGGGTCACATTCACTGTCATCCCGTTGTTCATTGATTTGCTTGAGCGGGTGCCAGTAACATCTCCATTTGTTCCTGTCGCATGCTAGTGTTCCCCGATGGCATATCAGGGGCTCCTTCAGGGTCAGGGGAATGAGGACCATCATTGTTACTGTTTTTGGCATATTGAGTATGCCATGAGTAGCTTGCCAGGCTCTGCTGTGCAGCAGAACATTGGGGTATTAAACAATAAGGCAAATCAGTAATATTTGTAAGAAATTTTATTTCATAATTTAGTAAGCATAATCCACCAATTTAGGGTTGCTGATTTATAAATTAATAGATGAGTAATAGAGGCTATAAGTATCAAAACAGTTGAGGATATAAGAGATTCAGAAGTGATATTTTCACCTGAGCACATTTTGTAGAAGGTGCTTGTCGTCTCTACCAGCTGCTGTGATCTGCTTCTCAGTTTAGAACTGTAGTGACAGGGAGTCACTACTAAACTAACCAGCAGATGCCTTTATTCAATTGGTTCTTCACTAACGTGCTTAATTTGTCCTGAAAAAGATCTAAAAATGTTAAGAAGCAGAGAGTTCTAAAACAAGTGAGGCTTATCCAGATACTTCCAATCCAATCATATTGTTTTTATTTTCTTCCTGACTTGTTACGATGTGAGTTAATATCTCCCTTTATTTTTCCGGGTGGGGTGCCTCATCTGTCCCATTACATCACCAGTGCCTAGACAAAAAAGGAATTTCTCATTACCAGTTCTCTGCACCGGTAGAGTTGGGCAGGTTGATTAGCATGAGGTGAGTCAGATTGAACTTGTAAATTCTATGGAAGGAGGGAATAAAAGCTCCATATGTTTATAGAAAGCACTGTTCATGAGTGTGCCCTGTTCCTGTTTTCTGGCCCCTTAACATGTGTTGTAATCATTGGCTCACTCCTTTTCACTAGAGGGTAAGGACCAAGTCTCACTCTTCTCTGTCCCAGATACCTCACCTGTTGATCAGCGGAACATATGACCGAATCTGAGTGTGTTAATGCTTATTTTTAAAGTTTTTCCCAAAGTGGGCAATACCACTTCCTTTTGCCCTTTCCACATTCCTGACTGATGAATCTGGGGAGCTGTAGCACTGGGAAGATGGGTAGATCATAGACTCTGATGCAATTGGGATACTGTTCACCTAAATAATCTGTTTTGGTTTTTTTTTGGGGGGGGCATCACAAAAGGAATGTGTTTTCTTCCCTGAAAAGGGCGGTGGTAGGCCAAATAAGTTTGGACTGTCATGTTCAGGAGTATCTTTGTGTTTTACCTCTTCAAATAAAAAGCACAATGACTGCTAAGTGTCCTCTAGACTGACGTGAAGAACTCTCTGCCTTCAGGAAGATCATTTCTAGTACATTAGGATCTATATAAACTTTTATATAGAAAAGCGCTTATACTCATATATAAAAATGAGTATAAGCTACACATAATTTAATTTTTTTTGCTTTTTGGGTCACACCCAACGATGCACAGGGGTTACTCCTGGCTCTGCACTCAGGAATTATCCCTGGTGGTGCTCAGGGGACCATATGGGATGCTGGAATTCAAACCTGGGTCGGCCGCATGTAAGGCAAAAGCCCTACCCACTGTGCTATCGCTCCAGTCCCAAGCCACACATAATTTTAGATTTCTAATAGCCTCACTCAAAAAGCTTTAAGGTAAATTTAGTTTTAGCATACTTGGTTTAATTGAACATTTGAAATACTATGATTTCAACAAAAATCAGTGTATAAAATTAACTGAGATGTTTTACATTGCTTTGTCTTCCTGCTAAGTTCTGATAGTGTGAATTTTGTCCTCACTGATTGCTACATTTTCATCAAAAGTACTTGATTTGTATCTTATATCATGAGGCTTAAAATAATCTGTAACTCCAAGTTGGTAAAAGCACCCATATAGGTGCTCTAATATATGCAATTGTTTTGAATTTTTTTTAGTGAAATTTTAAATGAAATTCAAAACTATTGAAAAGTAATTTAGTCACGTTTCAGTGTTCAGTAACTAAATATATCTGGTGACAACTAAAATGGTCAGCTCATGTTCTAAAATTAAATAAATCTTTCCCCTAGACCTTGCTTGATTTCCAAGCACTCACAACTTTTGAGACTCTCAAACCACATTTTAGGCTTGTGAGAGTTTGTCTTCAAAGTCATCTGATCTAGCTAATTCCTTCTGCAGAAAATGGGGGTCAGTGGGGAAGTGGTATTTCCTTATGTCTGGCTGCTCACATCTTTGGACCTGTGTTCAGTACTCCAACAAGGCACTACTAGTCTACTTTTTCAGGTGAGACAGAAGCCAGAGATGTGCTTTGGATGGTCTTCCACGCACATTGAGCAATCTCATCCCCTTCTTTCTACGGGCCAACACGGGGATGGAGAGATTTGGAATATCAGCCCTGTGCCTGCCTCTGGCTGCTGCCGTGTGAGGTCACCGAAGCAGCTGGCAGGCCAGGGCCAGCTGGCTCCCTTCAGTGCTGAGGTCAGTCCAGTTAGTTGAACAGAGCCTGCTCCAGGGACAGAGGGCATGGACCAAGTGCAGAGACAGATGGAACTGAAACCAGCGCGAATTTGTGCTAAGGTGCTGCCTGTTGTGAGGAGGTAGAAAGAGTGCTCAGTCCCCCTGTCTTGTCCAGTGCTGTCATTGTTTGCAGGACTGTTTGTGTCTTGTCAGATAATGAAGAGTAGTGTGTGATGAGTTGCGACTTTCCCGGGATGCTGTTTTGTCATTTGTAACCATTGACAGGCTTAGGGGCCCCTTTCTTGCTTGCTCCTCAGTTGTTCAGACCTGTTCCAGTTCTCTTGATACCATCTTTGTCTGGCGTGCCAGAAGTAATGAAGTGATGTTGGATCCGGTGTTCTTTGTGAAAGAAAACTATTCTCTCTTAGGGGGAGGCTTTTCTGTTTCTGAAAAGAATAGTGGGTGCAGCACAAAATCATTCCAATTTCATAAAGACGTACTCTTCTCATTACCAAGAGGCTGGGAAAGTATATATACACAGATGCAGAGTTCTCAGCAGAAGGAATCCTTTCTTTTTGTACCTTTCATCCTCTATTCTTTATACTTCCCACTCTCCCCCTTTCTCTGCATCACTATGCAGTCATTTTTCAGAGTGCTCAGCTATTGTAACTACAAATTACCAAATGGCCCTTTGATTGCCACAGAAATCCAATGTATTGTCACAGTGCTCACTCAGTTCAATAGTGTAGCGACATACCATTAAAAATACACCTGTGAACGGTCTTGCTATTAACTGGTTGAAATCATGCCCAGAGTGTGTCTTGGAATTTTGGCAAACTATATGCAGAACTAGAGAACAAGTTCCCGAGCCTTGGTACCTAAGTCTGAAAAACCTCTCAATGAATTGTTTAGGTTTCCTTATCAAGATGTGTATTGACCATTGTTTTGACTTCCAACATGAATTGTTTGGGGTAGAGCCAGTACTTCAGGTGGCAAATTGGAAGGTGATTGTTACTCCTTTTTATAATAATATGGAATGATGAAACTTTTCACATCTGGTAAGAAATTAGGAACTATTTTTTGGGGGGGGGACAAATTCAAACTTTATTAAACAAACTTAATTGGCATCACTTTTTGACATAACTTCTGGTGTCAAAGTTGAAAACAAGGAAAGACCCATCCTTGCTGGGTACACTTTGAGAGTTCTCAAGTTATCTTCTGAAGGAAAAGTAGGAAAGCTGGCTAAGGTACTTAAGCCTGAAAAATGTCTCAATAAATTGATTAGGTTTCATTATCAAGATGGTTAGTCACCATTTTTTGATCCATGGTGTGAATTATTTCAATGCAGTCAAGCAACTGCAGAATTCTCTTTATTATAATTGTGTTTTTGGTTAGACTTAGGGGCAAAAATGTTTCATTGAATAATGGAAGTTGAGAAAACATTTTGTGGATGCTGGGTATTAAACTCAGAGCCTCGCAGAGGCAAGGCCAGTGTTCTCCCACCAAACTACATCCTGACCCTGAAAGGTGATTGGTTGGTTGGTTGGTTGGTTTTAGTTTCTTTTGGAAGAATAATTCAAGGCATTCTTGTGCCTGTGGCTGTTAGAAAAACATGTGTATTCTCTTTTTCTTGAAGCATCTTAAGAATTGATTTTTTTCTGTGTGTGTGTGTCTTTTGGGTCATACCCAGCGTTATCAAGGTTTACTCCTGACTGTGCACTCAGGGATTACTTCTGACAGGACTCGGGGGACTATTGGGGTTCTGGATATAAAACCCAGGTTGGCTGTGCCTTACCTGCTGTACTAGCTCTCTAGTCCCCAGGAATTTGTATTTTCTGACATAGAGTATCTTCCACAAACTATGAGTAGAATGGCACTATCTAGTGTAAGTTTTGCCCATTACCCGCTTGGAGCTAATGTCTGGGAGTAGAACTGGAGAAGTTACCCTTATGGGGGTGGCTGCCACTGGGCTCCAGCTTGTACTTATCTGATGGGGTGTTTTTTGTCATGCATTTCTGCATCACTTTCTTCTTGCTATTAGAACAGCCACTCTGCGTAGAGGTACATGCTTGTACCATCTGCCCCATTCATTACTATGAAAATTCATACTAATTTTATAATATCCCAGAAAATAAACAATTATTTGAGACCTCCGTGGGTAAGTTTTATATAACTTTCGTTAAAGAACAAAGTTTTAGGTCAGAGGATAGTATAGCAGGTAGGGCGCTTGCCTTCCACACAACTGATCTGGATTTAATTCTTGGCATCACCAGGAATGATCTCTGTGTGCTGAGGCAGTGGTAAGCCCCGAGTGCCACAGGCGTGGTCTAAAACAAAACAAAATCCCAAAGTTTTTTTAATTATTATTATTATTTTTTTCTTTTTAGCTATTATAAAGTCCTTCCCAAGTTAAAAGAGACAGTATTTCTGTTTGGCAAGGAAAAAATCTGAAATATGTGGCTCTGTAGGATAAACACCTGTTTTGGGAATAAGTAAAAAAAGGAACTTCAGCATCAGGTGGTAAGCCAGGTAGAATGGAACCAAGACCTTAGTAATATAATAAAAAAAAAATCTTGACCCTCGGGACTGCCTTCATGGCAGCTGTGCATAAACTGTGTTGAAGAATTAATTTCTTTTATTAAGACAGAATTTTTTTAACCACTAACTTGGGTACAGGTGCCAGTGGCAGGTATAGAAAGGTTTAAAACCACTCTCTAACTAACTGCCAGCCTATATGCAGGACAGTTCCCAGTCTGTGCGTATAAAATAATTGAAAAGTATAAAATAATTTAACTGAGTTAAAGCAAAATCCAGGATAACACAATGTGATGACATAAATGTTGGGAAGAACTCTTTGAATATTTGAAGAATCAAAAAACTATTCTAGAGCTGGAGTGATAGCAAAGTAGGTAGGGGGTTTGCCTTGCACTCGGCCGACCTGGGTTTGATTCCCAGCATCACATAAGGTCTCCCGAGCACCGCCAGGAGTAATTCCTGAGTGCATGAGCCAGGAGTTACCCCTGTGTATAACCAGGTGTGACCCAAAAAGAAAAAAACAGAACAAACCTACCTAATTTAAAGGAAAATGGGACAAAGTTTTGTGACTTCTTTCCCTGATATCAAACTATGTTTTTACTGAGAGGTCAAGATGAAAGGCTAGTGCTTTGCCAGCCCAAAATGGAGTTAACTTTATCAAGGATAATTATAAATATAAAGTAATTTTAAAGTAACATTGGTGTCTATAAAGGATTAAAAAAAGGTCCAGGAGCCAGTGGGAAATTTGCCAGTATTTTCATTGGCTGTTCTCTTTAACTTGCTGAAAATAAAAGGAAACCATACAAATGTTCTTCAGAGTGAAAGGCACTATATATAGGGGGAAAGGAAATAAACATCGTATTTTGGTGCTTTTTTTCCATGCACTTACTGTTACAAATATGACAGGTCTTCTAGTCAACAAAAAGATTGATTTTTACTTAAAGATCTCAAAGTGCTCTATCCCTTTGGGGACAGGGTTACGTTGACTCCCCAACCTTCAGTTCCCACCTCTTTGTCAGATGTGTCCTAAGCAATGGAAAGCCTCCTTTCCTGAACTTTTGTTCATTAAGAGAGTTTTAGTGGGACAGGAAGCCCATGAACCTCTTTGCAGGTTGGTCCTTTTCAAATGTTTGACCAGAACAGTTCTAGTCTGATTCGTAGTCAGGACCTTGAAGCAGTGGGTTCTGGCAGTAGGTGTGGAATTCCTGGGTTCAAATCATTTCCCTTCCCTTGTTTATCAGTGTCTGGCCCTCGAGAGGGAGTCTCTGAACTTGAACTCAGAAATAGGACAAGTGGAAGTTTTGTGTATAAGAAGGTGCGACATGAATGTCATGAGGCAGGTGAACAGGCACTTCAGAAAACCTCAACCAAATCCTCCCATGATGCCACTGGACTTTGGCTTTGACCTTCAAGCACCTTAGCCGTTGGCCTTGTCAAGTCAAATGAGCTGCTCTCAGAAGTCAGGGACTTTTAGTAGAGGAAGTGTGTATACGAAGTCTTTTTAATAGAGCAGAATCTTTTCCTTACTCATTTTCTTGGGATGTTTTCCCCACCCTAGTGTTTTAGACCCAGGCTAGCATTTCAGCCCTTTCTCACTATAGCTGTGTGAGAACCCATGTGTGTTTATAAATGATTCCTGACTTATTAAATTTCTTCCAGTGTGTGCATCTTAGCAAAAGATGCCCCAGTAGGCCCTCCGCCCTGCTGCTGCCTCATTTTAGGTCATGAATATTCAGAGGCTGCAGTCATTGAGGCCTCAGGTGGCCAGACTAGTAGGTGATTGAAGCCACCCCTCACAGAAAAGCCCAATCTGCATTTCAGGGACTCCGAAATCCTGATTACAGTGCTGCTTCCTCACTCTCTGACCCTCAGACCACAGGAGAGGAGGGTCCTGGGGAAGTCCAATGAATCAGGCATCTGTTCTATACACCAGCATGCTCACGCCTTTCTGTATGATGTGTTGTAATCAGCATGTTGTTTGTAAAAGACAACAGGCTCTTCTGTCGTTTGCTCCCACAAATGCATTGAGGATGATAGTTCAGCATAAAGGACACACTGTTGAGAGGAGCAATGCATGCATTGTTCCCCCCCACAATGCAGCCAGGACCTCGCTAGGAAAATGTAATGCATTTTGTGAAATCTTGTTTGATATATTTTGTCACCATCAGCAGTTAAACTAAAGTCGGAACTGCTCCATTCTAGTACGGGTTAAATTATGCTCTGTGCAGATCTAGTGGTGATGTATAAATTGCAGCCCTGTCTTTTTTTCAAAGGATTCTAAAATAGGTTTTCAGAATTGCTGCTGGATTTTTGCTCCTGCATGTGTGGTGACTCTTGATTTTTCCTCCTTCTGAGAAGCATCCTTTGCAGTATTCCCCCTTCAGAGGAATCACTTAGACACTTCCAGCTGGTGGCAGGGGATACAGCATAATACGGCTTCCTCTGTCCCAGCTGTCTTTTTCACTACGGTAAATGCATTACGATGGCTGCACTCGCCTGGAGAGGTTCAGGTAGAGGAAGGTGTAGGATGAAGTCTGGAAACCTCCGTTTGGGTTTTTAAAAGCTTCAGCTTCTACAGCATCTTTGCATTTTGAATGACTTCCTGCTTCTAGTCAAAGGTTCTCTCCAGTGATTGGAATGCTGCTGCAAGCCTGATCCAAGGTGCCTGAGGATATCACCTTGTACTTGAGAGGATCTTTTTCAATGCATTATGGCTCATGCGGCCTCGCAATTAAAGAAAAACAGGGATTTAGAAGTCAATGTTGAAGACGAGGCTGAGAAGAAAAGGAAGCACCGCAAACGGTCCCGGGATCGGAAGAAAAAGGTAGCTATGTCTGCCCAAGCAGAAAGCTTGCCTGGGTTCTTTTTGTTTTAATCTCCTCCTGGCATCTGTCAAAAGCATTAGGGGCCATTGCTGCATGCTGCGTGAGTGTAAATTGGGTGTGTAAATTGGGAACAGCCGGTAGAAAGCCTATGGTAAATCGCAGCCGTAGGACAGGCAGGGCAAAGGAAGATTTTGTTCTGTGTGGGGTGATTGCGGTTCCGATGCGGAAGGTGTGCTTTCTCTCCACAGAGGCAGGGACATGCTTTCTTGGCATGGAAAGGTGTTGCAAGGGAGTTCAAAGTAGTTGCTTCCCCTCCCGGTCAAGGTTAAATGGACTGCGGTGACTTACAGTGGACAGAGAAGCCGGAGAGCCGGCCTTTGTACTTCTAGAGGTCTGTCTTGTGGAAAGGGAGCTTTTGTGCTAGAACTGTGTCACATGTGTGCATTTCTCAGCAGATCCGTGACCTCAAAGACATAGCAGAGAAGTCATTTCCTGCTTTGCTTTACTCCCACCCCCACCTTATCCCTGTCCTTTTGCCTTTATTCCTCTAAGGTGCCTTTAGCTGGTTTGTGCAAGAGAAATGGAACCCCTAGAAATAAGTTTCTTTTTGTTCAATGAAGGTAAAATCACAGGGGCTTATTTTTTATTGTACTTTTTTTTTTTCCCTGCCAGGTGACAGATCTCAAATTCAGAAATTCTCATGACCTAGCAGGGACCTGCAACCTTCTACCCTGATTGCTTCAGATCAAAGTCTGGGCACTCTCATCCCCTACCAATATTCTAATGCAGGGAGGGAGCCAGAGTAACATTCTAGGTCAGTGGTGTTTGATTACAGCCTGAGCACACTTACTGTTTGGTGGCCATGCCCTTAAATATGACTCCCGATGCCCGTGGTGGAGGGAGGCCCCCAAACACTTCTCTTCCATAGCAATTTTAATTTAAAAATGACTAAAACTCTGTGACATGAATGCCAGAGTCAGGTCATAAAGCATTTTTATGTCTCTTTGTGAGAATTCCCCAGGGAAAGATGGTCTTAATTTGCCCTGAGCAGTGATGCATGTGCTTCCTAAATGACATGCAGATTTTGTCCACCATGTGTCCCTCTCTTCCGGACTGATCATGTCAGTGTGTGGGTCCTTGGCCATTTTCTTCAGACTTAGGATCTCTAGAAGCAGTCACTGCCTTTTGTTGCCTGGCAGGCTAGATCAGACGGAACAGGGAAGGCTGCAGTTGTTTTGCTGCAAGATGTTAAATATAGATAGTTCCCACTTCATTATTCTTGTAAATGAACTTCATGAATTTATGAGTAGAAAAGTACAAACTTGACTTCTGTGCAGGCATATTTCAGTGCTTCGCCCAGCAGACTTGTTGGGAAATCGCTTTATTTTGTGAGACTCGGGGGTAATTTTATTGGATTAGGTTTGTGGATGGGTCACTATCGATTGCCCTCTCTCTACAGCTCTGCCCACCTCACTCTGCTAGACTGGCTTCTAAGAAACATGAGGCTAGGGGCATTTGTCCATAGGAAGGTAGAGTGTCGTCATTGTGGTCGATGCCATGGAAAAGAATTGTTCACTAACCCTGGTTGATGCATAGCCGTTTCCTCTGGTACACACGGCAGGCCCACGGCTTTTGTGCCAGGTCAGCTCCTGTTTGACTTGGAAGCAGTAGAGGGAAGGGGTGAGGCCGAGGCTCTTTCTGAACTCACTGAAGAGAAGCAAATGCTTTGTGGACCAAAATGCTTTGTTACGAGTACAACAGAGTCTGCCCAACGTAAATCTCTTAGCAACCAGAGGGAACATGGGGAAATATCAATATCGCTATTGTCAATGTGCAAGCAGATTTAAATGTTTTGTTCTCAGGACACTCAAAATAGTAGACCCAGAAAAATGGCTCATGGATACACTTTCATTGCTGTTGGACTTAATAATTCAGATCATAGTATAATAGGCTTATTCCCTGATAAAGATGCACGTGTTAAAAATTAATACTTCAAATGATTTCACAGACTACTTTTCAAATGATTACTAGCCAGATGACTACTTTCCAAGTGTGAAGTCAAATGATTTCAGACTACTTGAAGATTAAAGTGCTTTGAAGACCTACTGGCTTTTTCTTAAAGGTATACAGCACAATACAGCACTTAATCTTTAAAAAAAGTGAATTATTTCAAATTTGAGTTTACTTTTCTGAGGTCCCACTCTGAGGCTTGTGGGCTACTTTACTCCAAATTGTGGACCCTGTGTCATTTGGAAAAGCTGCTTTTTAGGTATTTCTTGGGTCATTATGGGAATAGTTGTTCTTGTTCATCTGCAGAGTATTGTCTAGGATCTTTTTAAGTTAGGGGAAAGTAAGAGTGAGTACTCATCAAATGGCAAAATAGAACCTCTTGGAGGCAAAAACTTCATCTATAAACTAGTCAATTTGGTTCCTCTTGCCCTTGCAGTTTAGATTTGAGCAACCCAAGGTGAACTTTTCTTGATGTATGGTTATGACACAGCATCCCACGCTGTGGCATATTGCTAAATATTACAGTCATAGTCTAAAGCACATACAAATTTATACTTAAGTTTAGCTTTTTTGGAAACATGATATGCGTGATGTGTGACCTAATTGAGTCTTTTTGAATACCAACTGCAAACAAATGAATATGGCTATAAAAATTGGGGGGCGGGGGCAGGGTGAAGTTGACAGGCAGAAGGATGGCAACCCCACAGCAGTAATAGAAATCGGAGCGAACATGGTGGAGGAGTGGCAAGCAAATGTTATTTGAAATGCCTAGACAGAAGGGACCTGAGTGTAGGGCTTTAAAACCAAAAATAAAAAATAGGGATCTAAGAACTCATAATTCTGAGACTTTATCTATAATTCATTTGATTCATTATATATAATTCATCCTAATTATAATTAGCTGAATTTTAATAATATATTTCATTCTTGGCAGCAGCTTAAGTACTGGCAGGGAAAAAAATTCTTCCCGTTTGTTTCAAAAATGCACTGATGTGAATGAACCCTTAATTTTCTTTCTGTCACCAATTTTTTTTTTTGGCTTGGTGCAGAAATAAAATTTTCAAGACTGCTTAAAAGTTGACTCCTGTTCCTTTGTAAACCCCTCTTCCCCACACCTTTGCATTGCTTTTCTCCCACACCTTTTCCCCTTCACACTCCTTATCTCCTGATCGGCTTCTTAGGTTGGCAGCCCAGTAAGAAACCTGCCAGAGGTGACAGAGTGCCTTTGTGGGATGTAAGATTGGATGCATATGCTCAGCCAGCACCTGGCAGAAAAAAAACTTCCTGCCCCCTGCCCCCAGCAGGGCCCCCTCAGAGGCAGCAGTCCCTACCTCTCCCTACCCCTCCGTGAACCCATGGGATTAGGAGTCATAACTTTTAGACCTTCTCCTTCCCTTTTTGCCACTAGGTTCTACTCTGTTACCTGTATGTTTTTCCATCCCCCCACAGAAACTACAAAATGCTTCGCAGCAGTGAGAAATATTTGAGCTGACCTTTATGTGTGTAATGATTTTTTTTTCATGTATGCGTGGATACTTGTATGTTTACTCTATCTCCCCCCAAACCTTTAGAATGAGCTCAGGGAATGTATATTACATAAAGAAGATACTGGGTTGGAGATATAGCTCTGTGAAATAGAGCACCAGCTTTTCACATCCGAGGCCCTGTGTTCAGTTCCTGGCACCAAAACAAAAAGAAAAAAAGAAGAAAAGGAGGGAGGGAGAATTTATGAAGTTCCTTATGATTTTATATATATAGAAAACACGGGGACCTCTGCTGAGATAAGGTTGTGATTAATTCTCTGGTCACTGTGTCCTTGGGGGAGTAGGCATCTCAGACATTGCTTCGAGGGCCTGGGGGGTCACTCCAATATAGTTCTCAGCCAACTAGGCCAGATGGTTAAATTCTAGGGCCAGAAGATTCCATCCTGCTTTGGTTTTGAAATGTCAGGGCCATGGGGATCACCTCTGGTTCTCAGAAGCCTCCAGGGCTACATGCAGTGATGGTCAAGGAGCTATGCTGTGCCGGGGATCGAACTTGGGACCCACAAGTACAAGGCATGTGCGCCAACCTCCACAGCTCCCATGGATTAATATTCTTTCTGAGTATGGATGTGAAGCTCACATAGCAGTTCAGTGGCAGAGCTAGAATAAATATTCATTGCTTTATTTTTTTCATTCATTCAAACATTCAGTGATTTCTATGAATCAGACATTTAATGTTGAACGTAGGAGACAATAAAACAAGGCAGAGTGGTACAGGAACTCTGAAATAGGTGAGAAACAAGAGTACAGCTGACCACCCTACATAAAGTTTGAAAAACCCTGGGAACCCACAAGGAGACCCCAGTTCAACCCTCCATGTTTCCAAGAAGCTACACCTGGAGGATAGGTGGGGTAGAATAGCAGAAAAACAATCCCACACTCAAAGTGATAAAAGTTGGAGGAACATTGTGGGATGTGGAAAACAAATATTTGGAATGCCTAGACAAAAGAGGCCTCAGTGGGGGTGGGGGGGGGGAAACAGGAAAAAAAACCTGGGAAAATAGGGATGAAATTATGAAGAGTTTTGATGCTCATTTTTCCAGATTTGAAATTGCTCTGCTAAAGCAGCCTCTGCTAGTGATGAAGGGGAGAGGACGGTGTTGCAGACAGTGTCTGGGTGAGCAGTCAAGAGTACCCGTGGTAATCCATGCACAGGAGATGCTGAGGGGCTGAGCCAGGGCAGACACTGCCAGAGGAGAAGGGAATGTTGCCTTCAGGAGAGAATTAGGGGACAATTTAATAGAGCTTGGCAGCAAACAGTATGTAGGATGTGAGAGGGGAAGATCAGATTCTAGGGTAAATGCCAAGTTCCTGGCTTGACGTGGAAGATGAAGAATTGCACTTCCTGGACCCGTGTCTTTACTCTTACAATATGGACTGACCACTTAGAAGCACTACGGAGAAGTTCCATCACTTTATTAGTAGATACTGAATCTCCGCAACTGAGACTTTCTTTAAACTGCAAATATATCGCAGACTAATTCGTGATAGAGCTGAGATTTCAAATCTAACTCCGGCTCTACTACAGTACACAACTTAGAGAATCTTCTAAACTGTCAGCTATTTACAGGACATCTAAAAGCTTCAATAATGGGTTCACTAAAGGCTAACCCAGTATTGTAGTGTGTTGCTCATCTTCTGCAAATAGACTTCAAGGTTTTGCTTTTAGGATTTCTTTTAATTTTAGGGACTACCGACTTACTTGAAGTATGAAGCCTTCATAGCCTCAAAGACATACTGATGTCATCACAGAGCGGTCTCTTAGGCATTTACTGTATAAAAGACAATTTGGGGCCTGAATGATATAGTGCAATGGGTAGGGCACACGACTTGCATGGGACTGGCCACAGTTTGATCCTTGGCACCCCATTGGTTCCCTGAGCCTTGCCAGGAGTGATTTCTGAGCACACACTGCCAGGTATGGCCTAGAAAAAACAAAGACAACATACAGTGTTTACAGTATTCCCATGGATTCCTATTCTTCCCCCTACCCCAGATTCTCTAGGGGGCAAGTTTTTTAAAATTTCATTCAGCAGTGCTCAGAAGCTGCTTCTAGCTCTGTACTCAGGGATCATTCCCTGTAGTGCTCAGGGGACCATGCAGTACTGGAGACCAAACCCTTCCCTCCTTAACAGGAGAGCTCTTTGTCTGGCCCAAGGCAGGTGGTATTTTCATTCCCATTTTTCATAGCTAAAACCAGGATGAAGGGAATAAAATCTGTGTGATCATGCAACTAGTAAGTTGGTTGACTTAACTTTCAACTCGGATCATAGGATTTTGTAATATCTGTTTAACAACAAGGTTTATTATTAGTTTTTTTCAAATTAAAGCATTTAAAATTTTGAACATTTAATGTAGAAAACATGAAACATTGACTATTATCCCTTGCTCCAGAAGTTTAGCCCGCCCTGATACTTTGCAGTCTTTCCCCATGTATAGTTACTTATGGTACATGTGATGTAAAGTACAGACTGAGATTTTTGTACTGTAGCAGCCAGGCTTCAGGGAGAGGATTGTCTAGACCCTTATGAGATAAAACTATCCTACTGTTTGCTGCTCTGAGTACACAGACAGCAGATCTCTAGGGAGCCTCTTTTCTCTATCCACATACTTGATACCTTGCACTGTAATTAAGTGTTTACATGCATGTCTGACCCAGGAGACTTCAAGATCCTTAAGTACAGAGGTGGTATTATAATCACCTACTACAACCAAACTGGGGCTTTCAGGGTAAGTAGTAGGTGGATGAAAGAATAGCTAGGAGGAGGGAAGTTGGGGGGCGGGGGTGAAGGGAGACAAGTGAGGCAGTATTGAGTTAAGAGTGTGGACTATACATGAAATTTTCTTCAAAATGGATAGACATGGAGAGTTTCATGCTAAGTGAAATGAGTCAGAAAGAGAGGGACAGACATAGAAGGACTGCACTCATTTGTGGAGTATAAAATAACATCATATGAGGCTGACACCCAAGTTCAGTAGATACAAGGGCCAGGGGGATTGCCCCATAGCTGGAAACATGCTTCATGAGCAGAGGGGAGAAGGCAGATGGAATAGAGAAGGGATAACTAAGAAAATGATGGCTGGAGGAATCAGTCGGGATGGGAGATATGTGCCGAAAGTAGATAATGGACCAAACATGATAACCTCTCAGTGTCTATGTTACAAGCCATAATGCCCAAAAGTAGAGAGAGAGTATGGGGAATATTGTCTTCCATGGAGACAGGGGGAGGGTGGTAGAGGGGGGGTATGCCAGGGATATTGGTGGTGGGGAATGTGTACTGGTGGAGGGATGGGTATTTGATCATTGTGTGAATGTAACCCAAACATGAAAGCTTGTAACTATCTCATGGTGATTCAATAAAATTTAAAAAATAATAATTAAAAGTCGTATTAAATAATAAAAAATGAGTGTGGACTATAACCTAAGATTATCTGAATTCATGCTAGCACCATCATTTAGCTTGTGTGAAAACTCACTAAAGTTCCTCAACTTTTGGGTTCCTAATTCTCCTCACTTGTACCGTGAATTTAATAATGTGTTTAGTCAGGGTTGTAATGATCTTTCAATGAGCTAATATCAGATTTTGCTTGACATCAAGTTGTAGTGTGTTAGCTATTGCTGCTGTTAAGAATGAATAGATAGAATAGAGAATAGGCAATTTCAGCCTTAGGTTTCAGAGATTGTATAAATCCACTAACTGAAGCCTGGAAGAAAAATTTCTTAGGACTGCATCAGGTGGCTTCCCTATTTTTGTCCCTACTATCTGCAAAGGAATTGATGGAAGTTTAAACTAAATAATACACGTAGGAAAAGTTGTAAATTTTGATGTCACATGATAATTCAGAATAGGAAAGCAATGGAATAAAACCTGTTCACTGATTACTTTTTTATTCATCATTAAAAAATTCTTCTCATCAATTTCCATTATAACCTGTACAAGATCTCATGTTAGGTATCACTATCGCTGTCATTCCGTTGTTCGTTGATTTACTTGAGCAGGCACCAGTAACATCTCTATTACACTCAATCCTGAGATTTTTGCAGCCTCTCATTACTCGTCTGTCCCAACGATTGGAGGGTCTTACAGGGTCAGGGGAATGAGACCTATTGTTACTGTTTTTGGCATATCAAATATGCCATGGGTAGCTTGCCAGGCTCTGCTGTGCGGGCGGGATACTCTCTGAGAGGGGTCTTCAAGAGGTATGTATATATCTGTTGCTGTAATTTGGATATGAATATGCCACAGAGACCTTCCCAGGCTCTCCCAAGTGGGCAATAGACTCTCCGTAGCTTGTCAGGTTCTCTAAGAGGGAGAACTAGGCTATTAGATGTCTCTCAGAACGAGCACTTCTGGGAGCTTGGTTTTATAGTCTCTGGATGTTGGCCATTGATGGGATTACACAGGCCAGGGTCAGTCTCTGGGTATGACTGCCTAGCTACTGGAAAATGGGGCATCTGGGTGGAAGAGGCCCAGTCCTGATCCAAGCAACCTTGGAGATATCAGCCCCAGATCCCGCACGCCTGGGTTACTCTGCCGGCTTCCCTCTGTGTGAGGCGCATTAGGTACAGTGATATATTTATTAATATCGGAATATATTATTTTAAAATGAAACTAGTTCTATCACCAATATATCATAGATGTTTAATTTTTTGTTCATTACTCTCTAGGCACATGATATTTACTGTATTTTTAGTTTTCCCTTGGCAAGATATTTATTGTATATTTCTGTTGTATGAGTATAGGGAAATAGTAGCTTCTCATTGGTAGTTTGAGAAAAAAAGTAGAATTTGGAAAAGTTTCATTTCTTTCTAGTTACATTATTAGAAAAATTTGCATTAGTCATATATCTGACCTGTACTTGTTTGTTTAATCAAAATGTTTTGGGCATCTCACTATTTCATGCCTGTCACTGTGCTTAGTGATGGTAATACAAGGGAAGGGACATAAGTGTCATCACCAGCTCTCAGATTCTACTCAACACTCTACACTGCTAGGAGTGAATTTCAAAAATGAAAACAAGATTTTGTGGCCTTCCTACATCTTGGGTGCCTGTTGTATTCGTCATATTATTTGAATTCTTGTCAACACTGCCATAAGTGTTAACCATATGTACATAAGCATTAGCCAAAACTTAGGTTAATGACATAACTTGCTTCAGGTCACAGAAATTGCTGGACTTGGAACTAAGGTTTGTGTAATTTTTGAAGTCCCTTGCATGTGCCAGTAGGGTGAGACTAGTAGAATTAATTGGAGAGATTTACTTAAGGAAGGTTCTTCTTTATAGACATGGTGAATTTTGTTGGTTTTAGTTTTGGGGCCAAAGCCAGGGGTGCTTAGTCCTGACACCTGACTTTGCACTCAGGCAGTTGGTGGTACTTGGGGAATCCTATAGGGACCGGGGATTCAGCCCACATCTCCCAAGAGCAAGGCTTGCCTGCTGTTCTCTCTCTGACTTCTATAGCAAATTCTTAAGCAAAGAAAGATCATTTGGGGCATATTAAAATTAAATTATTTAGTAGTTGAAATTTAAGTGAAAACTCTAATGTACAAGCCATTATACATCACTAAAAAAATTGCAGGGCAGAAGAATATGTGGCAGATCTCAGGGCTTACTCCTGACTCTGGCTCAGGGATCACTCCTGGTGGGACTCAGGGCACCATATGTGGTGCTAGGGATCAAATACAGGTCCGTTCTACCTGTGGTATTGCCATTGCAGCCCCCAAAATAATTTTTAAAGAAATCCAGTCACTGAAAAGTTGCTGACTTAAAGCTATAGACTGAATGAATGGTTTATATATTAAAAAATAAATATGTCACCTTGTCAGTTACATAACCAAATGTCATTCTAAAGAGACTTTTGTATAGAAGCAGCCATTTGAAAGTATAAAGCCAGCTATAGTCTTAGCCAAACTGTTGTTTCTAGTTTATATAAATTGAAAGAAGAATTTAAAGTAAAACTGGAAATCATTATTTGGATGATCCAATGGTTGGATCAAAGTTTCGATGCTTTGTAGGTAGTTCAGATTTTTCTGGCAGTATCTCATTCATTCAAGATTATACTGAACCCATAGTAGCATGAGGTAATACAGTGATACATTTTTGTCAAAGAAACTGTTTATAAAATGTATAGATTTCATTTGTCATTTGTTCCAGTTAATTATTTCTCAATCATACATGACCTTCCACTGCCTGGGATTTTATCAGTTCTGTTTAAATGAACCCATAGAAATGGATAGAATAGAAATTGGTCTCAGCTGCCAGGTCCATAACTTGCCTTTTGGCAGAACAAAAGACATCTATTACTGTCACCTTTTGAGAGGGCTGTATGGACTTGAATGGAAAGGAATAGGAAATGATAATAAGCATAGAGAGGACTGAAAGGAAGGAAGTCCAAGATTTTCTAGCCTTTGGAAGCCAGTGACACAGAGACGTTTGTAATCTATATGGAGATGCCATAAAAACTAGAGTCTTCAACAGGATAAGCAGAGTTGTTGCATCCTAATGGAATAGAATTTTATAAGAAAACAACTATACAGCTGAGTTTAGGGCATGATACAGTTTCTTTAGTAGAGCATTAGAAGCATTAATAAAGCAGGCAAGCAATAGGAGAGGGGGCAGGGCGCTGGGCCAAGGATTGTCATCTATGGTAATAGAAAGAATGGGCTTTGGGGCTAGACATGAGCTCATATAACAGCTGCTGCTAATTAGTTGTGGGGCCTTGAACTACATAGCTTTGGTCCTTATTCTCCATATTGGTTTAATTCTCATACACATATTTTAAGAAGTAGGAACACTACAGGGGTTTTATGCCAGAATTTCCAACCTCCATTTTTATATTTGGGGGTCTCAAATGTAATTAAGTGCCATCCAAGGAGAAAGTTCAAGGACTCAAAAAACATGGGAGAATTTTAATGACTTAATAGTTCTTAGACATTTAGAAAATTATTTGAATGAAATTTTACCGAGAACCTGGCATTCTCAATTAAATTTGGGTCAAACAGTTTTGCATTTTGCAAACTTTTCTGCAGTGGCCAGTGAATTAAGTCTGTCATTTTGAGAAATAATTCCCCCCAAGCATGTTAAGTTTGTTAAATTCATTAGCAATATTATTAATTAGCTTCTTGGAAATTAGATGATAGCCTAAACAGTTAAAAAGGAAAACTGAAGAAATGTATATAGATAAAAAGGTAACAAATGAAATTTCTTTTGCATATTTGGGCTTAAATGCTGGAATATTTGTAAGGGAAAACTGCTAAGGCTGAATAGTATCCACCATATAGTTTATTTTTAACTATGGAGAAGAAATGTTACCAGTACAGTGTGTCGACATGTATTATTCATTATCAGCTAACTTTTCAATTTCTCTAGAATTACCACCTAAAAGTTATTTCTATAGCTTCATGGTAGTTGAAGAACACGGAAGTGTGATAATTCCATCAGTATAGAATCACTACTTTTTATACTTATTTTTAGAACTTCAAATGACCACTGGACTTCTCTTTCTTTACCAGCATATTCTTTTCTCTCTGCCGATACCTTAAATTTATATCAAACACAGCCAGGTTCCCACTCCCTAACCAAATTGGCTCCTTTGCAGCATTTGTCACTCAGAATTGTCAGTTCATTTATACACCCCTGTTTGCCCTAGCCCAATGGTCTCTAACCACTGGTCCTTGGACCAGTGCTGGTCTGCAGGTGGAGAAAGGCTGAAAACCATTGGCACACTGCCTTTTAATTGCAGAGCCATGGTCTGCTCCGCAGGACAGGAACTGGTCTGCAGGTATAAATAGGTTGGAGAGTGCTGTCCTAAACCAAGTAGGAAAAAATAACTCAAGCCTGAAACCTGGATAGCTCTCCTTAGATATGTGGTTTTTCACTTTTCAAAAAATGACAGTATATGGGGGCTGGAGTGATAGCACAGTGGGTAGGGCATTTGCCTTGCACGCAGCCGACCCGGGTTCAGTTCCTAGCACCCCATATGGTCCCCAGAGCACCACCAGAACTCATTCCTAGTGCAGAGCCAGGAGGAACACCTGAGCATCACCAGGTGTGACCCAAAAAGAAAAAAAAAAAGCAAAAAAAAAAAAAAGACAGTACTGACTTACTGACAGTACAGTAAGAATCTCAGACACAAAATTATGTGGAGCAGAATTTGCCCCATCTCTGGTTTATTGAAATGTAATTCAGAGAAACTACGTGGGGCAGGCACACTTTTGAGGGCTTTAGATTATTGTATTAAATTTTATTTATGGGTATTTGTTTGCTTATTTCGGGGCCACCTCTGGTGGAGCTCAAGGCTTACTTCTGACTTAGCACCCCAGGATGGAACCCAGGACAACCATATGCAAGGAGAATGCCCTACGCAGTGTACTTTGACTCTGTCCCCTCATTTATAAATAGTACTCTAAGTCCCAAGATCAATGGAAGTTTACTCTAAAAGTTTTTTCAAACCTTGTGACAGTTAATTGTAGAGTTAGAATTTAATTCCAGTTTGGTTCAGTGCTTAGATCTTTGTCTAAACCATTCCTCCTCACCTCTCCTTCCCTCCCAGGCCATTTTCCTGTATTGTTAGGTTCCATGAAACAATTATTTCCTAAAGCATTAAATACCATGCTAGGAGTTTGTCCCTAGAAGGTCCCCTACAGAATCATTGTGACTTAGACTTTTCCCAAAGTTGAAAAGTACACAATGATTCATGGTGGATGGGAGGGTCCTGGGGATGGAAGGAGGAAATTTAGTCACTTCATGTCTACACATTCTATCTAAGCAACTTCATATCTTTGGCTAGCTAAATAAAAGTGAATGTTATTCTCCAAATGTTTCATCATTGGAAGATGAGTGACATTGTTTTGTTTTGGCTGACTTTTCTTTGTAAAACAAAGGTGCTTGCATGTTTGTTGGGACTTTCCATTTCATGCTTATTATTTTTTATGAGAAAACTGGAAAAGCTGCTGTGTTTTGGTTTGGTTTGGGGGGCCATACCCCACGATGCTCAGAGGTTACTCCTGGCTCTGTACTCAGGAATCACTCCTGGTGGGGCCCTGGGAGATCATATGGAATGTCCCAGTTGGCCTTATACTAGGCAAGCTCCTTAGATTGTCGCCTTGGCACCTGGAAACGCTCTTTTATACAATTCACCCCAGGCCTCAAAGCAGACTAATTTTTATAGTTCAGATTACGGATTAAAATACAATTTGTAGAATGACAAGAAATTAGCACCAGCATCAATAAAAGATAATTCACTTTATGATCTAGAGGGAGATTTGAATTGACTCTCCACAGGCTTTGCCATATTTTTGTTTCCAGGAAAGAGACGATCTCATGAGTCTTAGGAAGTGATACTCTTTCCCCTACCCTGCCCTTGGAAATAATAATGCATAAAATATTTCATTGAGAGGAGTTGGCAAAAATTGAATCCTTAACTAGAGTTGATGTGCAGAAACTTTGCTGGCAAGTTGGTTTGAATCAATAAGGAATCTGTTAGCAAGTTAGGTTCCATTTAATGTAAAATAATGGCTGGGTGCCAAAAGCTGTTATTTTACCCAGTAACTGAATGAACTCTCTGAATTATATGACTTTCTTTCCTTTTTGCTGGTGAAGATACTGAAGTTTGGCAGTTGAATTTATTAGAAACAGTATAGTGGGAAAGTAGCCTCAAAGTTTCAAACCGTAACTCTCAGATCTGTCCTCCATCTCCCTACTCTGCTTACAGTTTATTCACCAGTAATAAAGGATTCTTATACTTGGAGGCTTTTGACTTATTTTTTAAAAAATCTTTCATGCTTCTTTTCATCAGCAATGTTAGTGCTTGTTTTGTTATAAAATATATATACATATATATATAAGGCGTTTAAGATACTGATCCAGGGGCCGAGGAGATAGTATAGGAGATAGGATTCTTGCCTTGCATGTAGCTGACCCAGCTTCTATCCCCAGCACCCCAAATGATGCTGTAAGCCCTGCCAGGAATAAGCCCTGAACGCAGCTGAATGTAGTCCGCAAAACCTAAAAAAATTAGTAAATGTTAAGCAAAATAATGGCCCATAAGTTGCTTATTGAGGGCTTACATTTATGGAATTACATTTCCTTGTGTTATGCCATCTTTTTATTTTTCCTTTTATGTATATGTGTGTATGTGTATATGTATGTGTATATATGTATATGTATATATGTATATATATGTGTGTATATATATAAATATATAAAACTCAGGCCTGGTTGCATTTTCTGTGGTAAATCTCTGTACTAATTTTGGTTTGGAATTAGTTAGAAGTTAGTGACAGACCTTAGCAGGGAGAAATAATTTGTATGTGTGATAGGAAGGTGTTTTAAAGGTATATTCTTGTTCAAGTCATTTAACTGTGATCCAAAGTAACTTATTTAATGTTAGTGGTATAGAAAATTATGATTAGTTTTGATTTGGGAGATGCTAGAGTTGGGGCCACATCTACAGTACTCTGGGACACCTCCAGGTTCCATGCTCAGGGTGAGTGCTGGGGATCAAACCAAGGCTAGTGGCTTGCAAGACCACTGCTTTATCCTTACCCTCCTGTGCCATCTCTCTGACCTCTGATGAGTAGCTTTAATGATATGTTTAAGTCATGTTCAAGGCTTAAATCTAGATAGAATTTAAACAATTCTTGAATATCACCTTAATATGCTGATTACAAAATTAAAAAAATTAAATCTCTTTTATCTTCAGATACACCTTAATAGGGTCATATTAAGTATTGGAAAGCACAGAGCAATTTTGAATTAGGTACAAAAAGATCAGGAGGCCAAAGAGAATACCACAGGTAAAGAGTCTTGCCTTGCACGTGACTGACCCATTTTCCATCCCCATCACCCTTATGGTGCTCTGAGCACAGCCAGGAGTAAGTCCTGAGTACAGATGGTTGAAGCCCCAAATAACAAAAAAATCAAAGTTGATAACAATTTTTAAAGATGTTATCTGTATACAGCACACTTTGATTTCTGTTAGTAAATCTTCCATATGACCAATCTCAGAACCCCTGGCCACACTTCTTTCTGGCATGTTTAGAGTATAGGATACAGGGGGTTCTGGAAGGTTGTGTGGTCCCTGAGTCCCCACACTCGGCTGTTCCCTCCCTCTTGGGCCAGACCTGTTGTCCCTATGTGAGTGCTTGACCACCACAACCTGCTTCCATACCATTAGCTCTGTCAACATTCAAAATGCATTTGCCAGCCACGAATAACAGAAGGCTAACAATATTAATGTCTGAAATGCTGAACACAATTAAATTCTTTCCTTTGAAGAATGCCCACTGCTAATGAGCGGTGCTTCATTATGCCTCTTAAACTGGAGTCCTTTGCTGCCTGAAAATAAATGGTTTTGTTCTGCTCCTTTATTCCAGCCACGTTCATTCCAAATAGAATTAGTATATTAATACTGGCAATTCGGCATATGAAATTCACACATTTGCTTGTCTTCATTAGCTTAGAATTAGTGCTCCTGTGATCCTGATCATTCTGACTTCCAATCTGTTGATTTGTTTCATAAGATTTGGGTTGAGCTTCTTAGCGGGAATTGGAGCTTTGAGATAACCGTGAATATATTCAGGAAACGTGTTTTTCCCTGTTGACTGTTGGGATCTGCCCGAGCAGTGAAAGTCCTGGTCCTGATCTAGACTCTCAGTGCTGATAACAGCCTGGCTTTCTTACTTCTCTGGGTGTGGACCCAGAACCTTGGATTTCTTTGGGTGTTGCTTGGAAGAGTCTTGTTTTCATTGGCCAGTTGTAGTTTGATTGTATGTAATATGTTTCAGGAATGTTTCTCTCTAATGGGAGAAGATTATATAGCCATCCATCTGGCATCTAATCAATGCTATCTTTTTATTTGCCTTTCTGGTGGATTAGTCAGGATTTCGTGTGCAGTGTTAGGAAGGGAAAGTGTTCTTGGGTACATTTGGCGCATTAGGCTTTGACCTGCTTTCCTAGAGCTTTATTTCAGCTTTACTAGAATCTAAATTATTCATATGATCTGTGCTATTGCCCACACATACAGCTTAGGCAACCTTTCTTTTCTTTCTCTCTTTTTCTTTAAGTGCTGCTTGGATCTTTGAAATAATGGGAAAATTGATTATTGAAGGCTATGTGATGGGGCTATATAGTCACACAGGCCTGGGGTTCAGTCTCCTCATGGTTACATTTGTTCCTGTGTGATATCTAGTGGGTTTCTTTCTTTTTTTGGGGGGAGGGAAGTATGTCATTTGGTTTTATTTTATTTTTTATTATTTAAATTTATTTTTTAATTAGTGAGTCACAGTGAGGGTACAGTTACAGATTCACACATTTTCGTGCTTGTTTTTCCATCATGCAATATTTGAGAGCCCATCCCTCCACCAGTGTCCATTCTCCACCACCAATGAACCCAGTATCCCTCCCACCCCCCCAATCCCATCCCCCCACCCCACCCCACCTCTGTGGCGGGACATTCCAATTTGATATCTCTCTTTCCTTTTGGGTGTTGTGGTTTGCAATAGGGGTATTGAGTGGTCATCCTGTTCAGTCTCTAGTCTACTAGTGGGTTTCTTAAGCTCTCTGCATCTCTGGCTTTCTTACCTCTCTCTCATCACGTATAATGAGACCCATTGCAGAGACATTAGGATGACTAAATTTAATGGTGCAAGGAAGCACTCAACAAATTCAACAAATGTCAGTTCCCTGAGCTTCACCACTCCTTTCCTCTTTGTCTCATCCATTTGGAAGGAATGTGTTTGTACATGGGAAGCATGTATCCTGTGAGGCAGTTAAGCAGGGGAATAGAAATTTACTGAATTACAAGTATCAGGTGAAATGAAATTTAAAGTTCGGGATTGGAGAGACAGGACAGTGAGGAGTTTGTTTGCCTTGCACACTCCAGATCCACATTCAATCCCTGGCACCCTACATGGTCCCCTGAGCCTGCCAGGAGTGATCCCTGAGTACAGAGCCAGGGATGAAAACACCTCTGTGTGTGCACTCTCCTCAAGGTACATATAGTGTGCATGTGTGGAGATAAAATATAAAATAGATAATAATTACATACTTATGTGTATATGCATTATTTAAATATTATTACTGTCATTCCACATCACTGTATCATTGTCATCCCGTTGCTCATTGATTTGCTCGAGCGGGCACCAGTAACATCTCCATTGTGAAATTTGTTGTTACTGTTTTTGACATATCAAATACGCCATGAGGAGCTTGCCAGGCTCTGCCATGTGGGCGGGATATTCTCGGTAGCTTGCTGGGTTCTCTGAGAGGGACAGAGGAATCTAACCTGGGCCGGCCGCATGCAAGACAAATGCCCTACCCACTGTGTTATCGCTCCAGCCCATCATTCCGTGTAGGCCAGTTAAAACTGGAGCCAAGTTTTCATTCATTTGTAGTAGCGAGGGAGGATCGTTGAACACGGTGTAAGGAGTAGGAAATCTTGGGATCATCTGAGGAACTGTGGCTTTCTGAGGTCACTCAGCACGTTTTTAAGTTCTTTCACAGTGAAATATACCTGTGTCCCAACAGCATGGTATGGAGGGGCTCTGTGTGTGTGTGTGTGTGTGTGTGTGTGTTGGTCTAGTTTTATCCTGTGCTCAAAGATCATTCCTGGAAGAGCTTGTGTGATCATGTGAGGTGCTGGAGATAGAACCCGGGTTACTGACTGCATGTCAGACAAGAACCTCAACCTTTGTGCTATTCATCATTTTTCAATTTGTTGTTGTTGTTATATTGAGGATCAAATCCAGAGTCTCACAGATGCAAAACAAGTGCTTTAAATACTTAGCCACATCCCCAGCTCTTTGGTAAATTTTCTGGACTGTTTGACAAGCTGCCGTTTTTTTCCCTTGGTAGACCTCGATGGATTTACTTTTGCATTTCACTTGAAGCTTCCCCTCTGGCAGCTGTTCCTTCACTCTGCACCACATACAGGAAACAAAGTCAGCAAAAGTTCTGTTTGGGGGACATTTCCAGGTATCCCTGATATGCATTACACAGAAATGTTTAAAAAAAATAGGTTTGCTGCAGAGGCAGGGTGGGGTGGTGGGGTTGGGGTGGGCGTGGGGGTGGTGGAAGGAATACTGGGAACATTGGTGGAGAAGAATGGGCATTGGTGGAGGGCTGTAAACGAAATGCAAACATGAAAGTTCCTAAGTTTGAAACTGTACCTTACGGTGATTCACTAATAAAAATTTAAAAAATAAAAACAAAAAAGAAGTAGGCAAATCATATCATATTTTCTTTTTTGGTGGGTGGGTTCACACCCAGCTGTGCTCATGTCTTACTCCTGGCTCTGTACTCAGGGGTCATTCCTGGTGGGCTTGGGGACCATATAGGATGTCAGGGACAGAACCTGGATCAGCCATATGCACGGAATTACCCTACCCACTGCACTATGGCTCTGGCCCCAACCACATAATATTTTCTTGCTATACAGTCAAGAAGACTTCCTTTAGGACTCATCTTTTCATTAAGAACACTTGACACTATTTCATATCTGGTAGTCTGGTATTTTATCCTTGTCCTATTTTTATTTCACTTGTAATACACTAAAGCAGCATTTCTCAATTAGGGGATGTGAAACCAAAACCCAACCTTGCCCCTTCAGGTCCCCAGGTTATTTCAGGGAACCAAAGGTAAAAATTACATAAACAGGAGGCTATAGCATGAGACTGGGGTAACCACAGGACAGGGTTATGACAGGAAGGAGACAAGATTGGAAGGGAGACTGGTTGGGAAAAGCTTGAGAAACACTGAAGTATTTTGTAAGTTCTTTAGCTTTTTTTTTTACCACGTAAATAATTGATGTTTAACAAATGACAGCTAGATCTCCTGGAGGAAGCATTACTGTTAAGGTCTTAATGTATATTTCCCAGTATTTTTTTCTACGCATACATAGTTTCTTTTTAAAACGTTGCCTTCTTTTTTCCTTTTCCTCCAATAGAAAGAGACCATAGTGGTACCTTTTCTTATGTAACCTCATTTTTTCCCAGTGAATAATGTACTGTGGACATACATACTACGGACATACATCCATACCAATAAATACAGCCTGTGGAGCCACCTAATGGGCTGTCCAGGAGTCCAGGGTCCAGTGGGGCTCCATGGGCTATGCAGAGACAAGGACTGGACTCAAGTCCGCGTGCAAGGTCTGCCACTTGATCAGTCACCCCATGTTCTTTCTTCTTAAACTGTGGGCATATGGAATGACAAAATTGAATGGGGGAATCAGGAAAAAATGGTGAGGTTTTTGTTTTGTGGTCACACCTACCAATGCTCAAGACTTATTCCTGGCTCTGTGCTCAGGGTTCACTCTTTGACACCGGACCAGGCACTGAGGCCCAGGCACTGAGGCCAGGTCAGCGGCGTGCAAGGCTAGTGCTCTAGCTGTTCTAGCATCCCTCCAGCTCAAGAAAAATTGTTTTCAAATAAATGAATGATACACTATTAGCAAATGATGTGTATACTTATTTTACATATGCAGCACCACATAAAAATTTCAGAAGTGAAAAGAGGTTGTGAATGGAAAAATCTTAAAGCCACTCATCTGCATACCATCTGTTTCTGAAATTCTCAAGCTATGCTTCTCTTGAGGCTTTGGTCTTCTGTCTGATGATGGAGTCACTCTTTCTCTTCAAGAAAGCGGTTTCCCATTTTTCACATTTTTAGTGTCATTATTGGGCATTATTTCTTGTGATGTTTTCTTTCATTTCCTCATCATCTAAGCACAGGGAACCCTTTTAGTGATCCAGTCATCCGAGTACAAATAAATAAACATAAAATTACCCCCTTTTCCATTGCATAGTTTCTTGCTTAGGAGCTAATTGCTTTGCCTTTGTCTTCCAAGCTCTGTCACTCCCGGAATCACGTGTCTTACACATATTTTTGTTTTGATTGCTCCCAGTTTTGATCTGTCAAGGCTGTGGCCTTCTCTCTTCCCCTCCCCATCCATAGACCAACCAAAGCCTAGTTTCAGGGCTCCCTGCCATTGTTTCCAACCTTCATGCACTGAGAAGTTGGAACAAATAGGCATAAAGAACTTTACTACTTTATAATTTAATTCTCATTTAGGCTCTCGTATCCTAATCAGAGGGAATCTGCTGCAATTCTTTTAGGGACTGTTTTGAAAGTGGCTGCATTCTAAGATGTCATATGTGCCAGAGAATTATATTTTATTTGAATTCACATGGTTGAGGCAACAAAACGTGAATTCAAGTTGCTTTGAAATACTGAATTTTTAAAAATCGGTTATCTCGCATCCATTTTTATACTGGTCACCGAAGTCACACTTAATGTTTCAGTCATGACGTTTATTGACTGCAGATTAAATATATAAGATTCAGTCACTTCATTAGAGTAAATGGATATCACTGTTTTAAATGAAAAGAGCTGCTGTATAATTCTGAATTCAAACCTGCAAGATGTTCATCAAGGACAGTTGCAAAGTTTTGAAGGACAGAGTTGTGTGGAAAATTCCCAGAGAGTATCTGGAGTCCAAAACTGTTGGAAGGGGGATGGATCTTCAAGGTCACTGAGCCGGGCCTCTGCAGAACCAGCCTCTATTAGACTGTTGCTCAATTAATTGCTTGTCATTGACTGCGTATGCATTGCCTGCATTGAGATGTCCTACCTTGAAAATCGAGGTTCCCGAACCTCTTTGCCCTGCCTCTCCATTTTCAGAGAAAAAGATAAAAATCACGAAGTTCCCCTGCCCCCAGCAATCTACCTTTGCAGGGCTTGAGGCTTGGAGACTAACCAGTTCTCAGGGGTCATGCTGGAAATCAAGATCAGGGCCAGTGACGTCAGGGCAAGGCAACATCAAGTCACCTCAGCACTCTCTCTCCAGACCAGATATCTACCTTTACGTTAACAAACAGCAAATCCCAACTCTACCTGAGGCTAGTACTGCCCTGAGCAGCAGTCTCACCCTCTTTGGGAAGCATTCCTGTAAGCATGACCTACACCATCTCTGCACAGTTGTAATTGTTCACATAGACTCATTTTGAGACTAAGTATAGCACTCTGCTCTGCTCACCCATAGGCCAGCTATTTTTATAAAGTCAGTGATGTACAGATGCTAGATCTTCTTTCCAGGTGAAATGTTCCTTTTTTTTTTTTTAGCAGTTAACTGGATGAGGGCCCCCCTGCCAGCATCCCTGGCAGGGCTGGGAGCAGTGCCCAGGAGTGAGGGGGACTCGGGAGAATCCCGATTCTCCCCCCATCCTACTCCACCGACTCCCTGTTTCCTGGGGACACTCATGGAACCCAGGATCATTGTTCAGCTTCTAACAGATTGACGTGAACCCTTCCTGGTGGGCCGAAGGGGTTCGATCCCTTTCTCCACACAAGACCATCTGTTGTTATTTTTGTTGTTGTTGTTGTTGTTGTTGTTAGGCTGGATTGATAGCACAGCGGGTAGGGTGTTTGCCTTGCATGCAGCTGACCCGGTTTCGATTCCTCCATCCCTCTTGGAGAGCCCGGCAAGCTATCGAGAGTATCCTGCCCACATGGCAATGCCTGGCAAACTCACAATGGAGACGTTACTGGTGCCCGCTTGAGCAAATCGATGAATAACGGGATGACATTGACAGTGATACAGCCAGTTATCTAAATAATTAGCTGGAAGATCCTTTCATTTCCCCTTAGCTATCATGTGGATCTTGAATTGACATAGCATTCTGAAATATCTCAGCCTGTTTTCTTTATTGGTAAGATGAGCCAAGGTTACAATTATTTTATGGCAAAATATGTAAAAATCTGTTTATTTTTCAGGAGAAATTTGTTTTGCACATGAATTTTATACTTTTTTAACTTTGTTGTCTTTTAACTATTAATGAAATCTATATATTTGCTTTGTGAATATACTGGTAAATCAAAAATTATCAGTTAAACATAGATTTATCTTTGTCCCTCTTAATACTTTTGTATAATTAATACTTCTGTATATTCTTTCATACTTACTCCCATTACTTTATTATGCATACTTATAAATCACTGTGTCAGACATATATCTTGGTTTTTCATAATTTGCTTTTTGACATCTGCCCTTCCTTTTTGTTTCTGCTTTCTTCAATGTCATGTAGTACTCACTGTAATTCATTAGAAAAACAAGAAGTACTTCAGTATTGGTTATGTGCAATAAAGTACCAAATTAAATAATGAATTAAACTACATCAAAGTTTGTTTTTCATTTATTTCAAATTATCCCATTTCATAGGTAAATTGCTAGCTTCTTGGAAGCTATTAGAGACTGAATCCTTAGAAATGAAAGAATATGAAACTATTTTGATGGTAAAATAAGCCAATAATAAGGACATAAAGTGAACAAAATTCAGAAATATTAGTTATATAGTGAATATGAAATAAATCACACTTTGATTCAACTGCATTTCAATTCGACAAACATTTTGCACCTTAGAGATATAAAGAGAAATAGGATACCTTCCAGTCCTTGGTAGTTTAGCAAAGAAGACAGGAAAGTATAAAAGAATTTTAAACAGTCTTGATAGTTGATATGGAAAATCAAGAAAAATGAAGGCCATAAGGGGTACATCTAGGAGGGTAGGGAAATAATGGACGTTTGAATTGGTCCTGAAGATCAAAGTTGGGTAGATGGCATAGAGAGTGCAGTTAGAGCATCTTTTAGAAGCAGTATTGATCATCCTCCAAGGATTAGGATGAAGAGGAAGGCAAGGAGACAGAAAAGAGTTATCAGGTCAAATGGGAACGTCTGAGAGACCAGCCTGTACTTTGTATTAAGAAGGAAGACAGGAAGTGTGTCGAGAGCTCCAAGAAGTAGAGTACTTGCAGAAGCCTAGATTCAATCCCCAAAACCACAGAGGGCCCCCAAGCACCTCTAGGAACGACCCCTGAGCACTGAACCAGGAATACGCCAAGCTTCCTCAGCGCTGAAGAAGAGGAGGTAGAATGCAGAGAGATAACTTGCATTTGCGTAAGGCATGTCCCCTTTCTTCCTCCTCCCTTTTCTTATTCCTGATCATTTTAATATTATCTTTTCCAAAGTGAAAAGGATACAGTTCATTTCAACTTGCATTTTGAGTATTAGCTGATAAACTGCCTCCCCCATCCCAATTCTGTACTTGGAATAGCCAGAAGACATAAAATCCACTGCACTGATAAAATGAGAAACCTGGATAATAATTATTATTTTGAGAATTCAAGACATTTGTCTAACCTGCAACTCATTTGAAATGATGAATTTAGAAAAATATTAGAAAACATCCACAGTAAACTGTTCTAAGACAATACATTTCCTTCACATAGCATCTTTAAAAGTTAAGACTACAGAAACTTCGAAAAATTAGAAACTCTCTTAGAAAATAGTGTTTATTTCAGTGAGCATGTTCATTAGCAAAAAGGGTATGATTACAGTTAGAATAAAATAATGCTCGGCAAGCTTGCCAAACTAATTCTAATAATGTGCAATAGATTGAATCATAATTATGCTGCTTTTGTCAAAAGAATGTTTCAGGTTTGAAGCTACATTTTATTTTTCTGTGGGGCCAGAGGGGAGTATTGGGCCCCACCCTGTTGGTGCTAAAAGGCTAATCTTGACTCTTGATTCAGAAGTGACCCTCCGCAGTTTGGGGAGACCATACGCAGTGCTGGGATCAAGTTGGGGTCAACTGAGCAAGTCATGCACTTTAATCTCTATGCTGTCTCTCCATCCCCTTAAACTGGTTTTTAATGTTTTTTGCAACAATATTAAAATATATTCTGAGCATCTCTAAAACAGTCCTGGGGAAATGTACACAATAAGTCAGTGATAAATACATTACTTCAATATTAAAACACAATTTCTCAGTAAAGAATTTTATAAACCACAAAATCCTATAGTTCTATTTTCTTGCATGCTTGATGCTTGTACCCATGTGTGTTTGTAAATCTGGCTGTATTTTTAATCTAATTAGTAGCCTGACAACTGTACATAAGTATTTACAATTATTCTATTAGAAACAAACAACTAATCTAAAATGAATTTCGGTTTAGTCAAGAGATAAAATAAGGGAAAATAGTCCAGTTTGTTGACATTTTAAAGATCAAAACTAATTACCTGCTGCTTAATGCAAAAATTTAGTTAAACAGTAAATACCCAGAATTGATTGATGTCAAATACATGATCACATGACATTAATTATTATTTATAATTGAATCACAGTGAGATACATAGTTACAAAGTTGTTCACGTTGAGTTTCAGTCATACAATGTTCCAACACCCATCCCTTCAACCTTCACTAATGTACATTTCCCACCACAAATGTCCCCAGTTTGCCTCCCAATGCTCCCCCTACCCACCCTGTTGTCTTTGTGGCAGGTATGTCTCTTTCTCTCTCACCCCCCCTTCCCTCCCTCCCTCCCCCCACCCCTCCACTTCTATCTCCTCCAGCTTTGGGCCTTATGGTTTGAAATACTGATCCTCAAAAGCCACGATGCATATCCCTTTACCTACTTTCAAGGTTATGACATCTTATTTTTATATTATAGTTTAGGTAGCATGGCTACAGTACTTTCTAATAATGTACATGGTCTTGATGTATGAAGTTACAGCATGACCCCCCTCCCAACAACTTGGAATCTTTTTATAGTAGAATAATTGTGTTGATATATCTTTTTGTGATTAGATACTCACTTATCACAGGATGAAACATGTGCATAGCCACTGGAGAGAGATCTTCCTAGCCACAACTCAGTGCTGTGGGCTCACAGCTAGCTCCTTTGCTTCCAATATGGCCAAGAGTTCCGAGGTCCTTTATATCATCATGAAAAATGTGGCAGGAATGCCAAGACCAGGACTTTAATTTGCACTTGGCTATTTTATATCGAGTGCTTGCCATGATACTGACTTTCATCTCATAATAATAAACTGGCCATGGTAATATCTTCAAAACTGTGGCATTGAAATGGAGATGTGGCAGCAGCAATCTCTTGGCTATCATGTAAACATTCAGCAAAAAAGGAATCTTTTGGACATATAACTGAAAAACAAATAAAGACAAAGAATACTGAAAGGAGGTCTGTACTTGGAAAAGGATAACTTTCTAATGTTTCCAGGGAGATATTTTCAATTGAGGTATAATTTACCTGACTCAAATGTAATGATCCTCAGTGTATATTTAATCAGTCTTGACAAATGCTAGTTTTTTAGGCCATTTCCTGAACAAGCTACATTACATTTCATTCTTGCTGAAATTCTTTGTACCCCAGTCCCATCAATATCCTCCCTTGGCTTGAAGAAACTAGTGCTAAGGTTTTCAGCACTGTTATTGAAGATAAATGGTAATTCTTAGTCGATTATTTACCAGAGTGGTTGTCAATGAAGGGTATTTAAAACTATGTTAAGTTTTTTTTTCCCTTTAGGAAACATTCCAGAAATAGTACCTGCATAAATCAATTTGTGTAGATCCCAAACTCTGCCAGGTGAAATTTCAGTCTTTTAAAACATATTAGTACATCTTAAGTGTAAAATTGTAATGAAGGGGGCTTCTATTTTCAGCTTTTCAACAAGGCTTGGAGTAATTTTTTTTTAATTTGGTTCTATTTCAGTCTCTACTGCTGGCAATAATTGCCAGCAACGCTTTTTAACCATATTATTTGACCATAAATTTTTTGTGATGTGTGTACACCCTTTGTGTAGAATGGGGTAAATGATAAATTAATGAAAACTAGTAAAAATGATTGGTCAGTGTCATAGATGAAGCTGAAAGATTCAATATATCCTCTTCAGTTCAGAGCAAACATTTCCCTTGATGCCATGTTAGCTTCTGTGGAGCGTTAGGACAAGAAAAATATTCTTTGCCTGTATTTGTTCTGCAAGACTTTGTACCATTGTCTCAAAGGTGATGCTATCATTTGGTCCCTTAGAGGGTAGGGGAGAGGGGTGTGTGTGTGTGTGTGTGTGTGTGTATGTGTGTATGTGTGTGTGTGTGTGTGTGTGTGTATGTGTGTGTGTGTGTGTGTGTGTGTGTGTGTGTGTGTAGCATTCCATATTGCTCCTAGAGATTTTCTCCTTTCTTTTTAACTAACGTGCTGCTGTTGATAAATAAATTTCAGAGGCAGGGTTGGAATAAACTGAACTATGCAGAGAGAAAATTTGAGAATAGGAAAGCTCCTTTTATTTCAGTGTTGCAATACATGGAGTGTATAGTGAAAGTATGCTGTTCGTGTAATTTATTCTCTTTATTAAAATAGACAGGCATTAGACAAGCCATAAAATTCCCATCTGCGTTTACAGCAAGCTCCCACAATAAAAAATACAGGTCCCCACCCCCACCAGCCCCCGCCTTTCCCCAGCAGCACCTAAGACTGAACCATTTTTAATATTGAAGAGCGGCAGAATCATAATATTTCACTTCTAACAGCAATGGATATCCTCATCTGCTCTTTGGATTGCTGCATCAGTTTTAAAGGGAAAGCTTGACTTCTGCACTGAAATGTCACCAAGGACACGGGAGTTGGGTCTGAAAGAAACTGCAGTGCAGTACAGCAGAGGGAAATGAATGGGACTCTGGGCTTGGCTCTGGGATTCTGCTTTCATCACCTCTCTAGCCTAATCACCTTGAGAAGGAAACAAAGGCCTTTTTGTACTGTGTGCTTTTTCCCAAAGCAGGGATGCCCACAGTTTTTTTTTAATTTTTTAATCTATTTTTAATTTTTTAAATTTTTACATGAGTCACCATGAGGTATAATTACAGACTTACAAACTTTCGTGCTTATGTTTCCGTTATACAATGATCGAGTAACCATACCTTCACCAGTGCCCATTCTCCACCACCAATGATTCCAGTATCCCTCCCACCACTCCGACTCCTTCCCTCCCACCCCACCCTGCCTCTGTGGCAGGGCATTCCCTTTTGCTCTCTCTCCTTTTGGGTGTTTTGGTTTGCAACATAGGTATTGAGTAGCCATCATGTTCAATCTATAGTCTACTTTCGGATCGTAGTACCAGTTTTCTTCACTGCCTGAAGGACAAAGGCTTTTTACTAATCAGAGATTGACGTTCCAAGGCATGTAAAAGTGAAAACCTCTTTGGCTTTGGAGAGAACTCATTATTTCTTTCTCTAATTTCAAGGGTAAATAAACTTGTTGTGATAGGCATAGAAAGCATAGAATCCAAATAAAAATAAAAAGATGAAAAAATCAGTTTCAAGATAATTGTAAATTCTGATCTTTTTAGCAAATTGTTTTCCCTCGCTTGGAGATTACTCTGTTTCAATTCTTTTTAAAGCAGCCTGATGAGAAATGTAAACAAACTCTTGTAGGAACAAGTCTCTATCAGATGCCATACCTAGTACCCCCTGCTGGGAAGTTATGTAATTCAATCCATGCCATCCGTGCATGGAACAGGAAGTAGGGTCAGGGGACTCTGAGTCTGTATGTCTCTGCTGGGCAACCTGGTATGTGTGGCACTTCTACCCTGATGAATTATAGTAGAGGGCCGGAGAGATATACAGGGGTTAAAATGCTCGCCTCACATGCAGGCGGCTGACTTGGGTTGTATCGCCAATATCACATCTGCTTCCCTCCAGCTCTGTTAGGATTTGCTCCCTGAGTACAAAGCCAGAAGTAAGCCCTGGGCACTGCCAGGTGTGGCCCCAAAACCCCACCCCACCCCCCCAAGAAATAGAGAACTATAATAGAAAATTGAAATAATGCTCCTCTGCTGGAACACTATTGGCTGGGGGGTAGACATAAGAGCTACCCTTCCCATGCGGAGTAAAGTAGTGTCTGTTCATTGTATAATTATGTAAATTTGCTGAGGATAAAAAGGATAGAGCAGGTCTGTCTGCTGGGGGAGTAACAGAGAGCTGCAGTGCTTCCAGCAGGATGTCTCGGGACACTGAAGGAGTGCTGCGACCGTGCAGGCCCTTTTTGAACAGGAGATAGTTTTGAGTCCTCGGAATATGTCTATTGACTATGTGTGATCATATGATCCTTGTAACTCTGTCACGAGAACATCTCGTTTTCAAGACACTGTGCAGCTTGCTGGGCTCAGCTAGCTCCCTCATTCTCTCCTTCCTTCACATTCACAGCATGAAATATCCTCACATGAATGTAAGTGTCCTTCAGGTTCAAATGTTTCTTAGGAGAACAGTTTAGGCCTTTAGGGTTTTTTTTTGAAAGTGGATCCAAATTTAAATTGTATTAATTTTTTTATTGCATCACCATGAGATACAGTTACAAAGCTTTCATGTTTGAGTTTCAGTCATACAATGATTGAACACCCATCCCTCCACCAGTGCACATTCTCCACCACCAATGTCCCGAGAATCGCCCCCGCCCATCCCACCCCCTCCAAAGTCTCTATGGCAGACATAAATTGTGTTCATTTCTTAACGGAACAAAATAAGAGAGGAGATTGTTCCGCCCTGACAAGAAGCATAATATCCAGTGTTATTCTCATTATGCTTTGAGTTAGTTTACACTTTTGCAATATGTTGACTTCATGATTTCCTCACAGGTATTATTTTTTCCTTCAGGTTTACAATTACACAATGCCATGACTTTATTTCCATTTTTAGTGCAGATGAGTACTGGTATATATATGCTGGCCATTTGTATTTTTTTATTTCTAGATGGCCTGTTCTATATAAATCACATGTCTCCTGTAGGTTTTCTGTTGTTTCTTTTTAATTGAATTTTTGTTTGGGAAGAACACCTGATAGTGCTCACTTCCTACTTCCAGCTCTGTTCCCAGGGGCACTCCTGGAAGTTCTGAGAGAACATGCGGACCTGGGGGTTGGGCCTGGGCGTCCAGCATGCTAAGCATACGCCCCAGCCCATCACTGTCTCTATAGTCTCTCATCTTCTCGTTTCAAGTATTGTTTGTTTTTTCATTTAAAAGCAACTAGGAAGATCATTTCATGTGGTTCTAAAATTATTGTAGCATGCTATAGACATGTTGGGATTCTAACCAATGTAAAATGTTAAAAATCTATTTTAAAAAATCCCATTACCTAATCAATTTATATAAACAAGAACTCGCTAAAACCACAATATAACTAGACATAACAGTTCCCAGAATTACTTGGTTGATAAGACAAAGAAATAAATCTGTTGTGTGTGTGTGGTGTGTTTGTGTTTGTATACATGTATAATCTTATGCTCAGTTAAATTAAAGCTTTTCATTTTCTTCTGAAAAACATATTGCATATTTTCTTATCATGCCAGAGTAATGCTTTCTAACATATCAGCATACATAGAGAAAACTGAAAAAAAAAGTCTAGCTTCGACTGGAGCAGTAGCACAGTGGGTAGGGCATTTGCTTTGCACACGGCCGACCCATGTTCGATTCCTATGTCCCTCTCAGAGAGCCTGGCAAGCTGAGAGTATCCTGCCTGCACAGCAGAGCCTGGCAAGCTGCCCATGTTGTATTCAATATGCCAAAAACAATAACAGCAAGTCTTACAATGGAGACATTACTGGTGCCTGCTCGAGCAAATCGATTAACAGTGCTACAGTGCAGTGCAACTTCAGCTAGATAATACCTGAGTCTTTTTGGGATCTACAAGTGCTCCCACTCCTGGAAAAGTCATTAGCTCTATGGTTCTATAAGGGAAAGAAAGTTCTATTTTGATAGATTTCCCAGTACAGTGGTACAATAAAAGTGGTCTTTAAATAAATAGGCAATTTTATATATTATATATATTTTAATAATAATTTGGGATCAAAGAGATAGCACAGAAGTTAAGGCATGCTGAGAGCCAGGATTAGCTCCTGAGCACTTCTGGAGTGGCTTACACCACTCCCCGAGTTGTCCTTGGAAAGAGAAGAAACTGAAGTTTGTTATAGCTTACAAAGGTTAAGTACGTGGCAAGTTGGTCAGCAGTTGCACATATGGTCACTTATCATTGCTGTTATTATCAGCTGTTCTCACCATCTCTACCGCTGAAGTAATTATAGTTTATCATGGTGATTAGAATTCAGCTTCACAGTTGACTCCCTAAATTTCCTGTTTGTTAGTCTTGTCTCCACCTCCACTGCTTGCTAACTGTACAGCCTTGGTTTTGTTAATGAGCTTACTGATTCTGTTTGCCCATCTGTACAATAGAAAGTAATAATCCTTGCCTCTATGTGACTGCTTGGAACATTTCCTGAAATGGTATAAAAATGGTCAAGATGAAGAGTTTCAGAAATGCTAACCTGGATACATTATTATTGTCCTCTTAAAAACTTTGAAAGTAGGGGCCGGAGCGATAGCACAGCGGGTAGGGCATTTGCCTTGCAAGCGGCCGACCCGGGTTCGATCCCCGGCATCCCATATGGTCCCCCAAGCACCGCCAGGAGTAATTCCTGAGTGCAAAGCCAGGAGTAACCCCTGAGCATCGCTGGGTGTGACCCAAAAAGCAAAAAAAAAAAAAAAAAAAAAAAAACTTTGAAAGTAAATCTTGGCTAACTTTCTTAGATAACCTTCTTTTTTGCCTCTAGATGGTATTTCTTAAACATTAGGAAACCACAGGGAAAATAAATTATTCTGGGAAGTGACAAGTGCTTATGACCTCCTTCAGTGTTATTAGTCTTCTGAAAGCAGATTGCCCCTTTTTTGGTTCAGAGATTCAGTCTGGGACAATAAATGGAAACAGTGATGGCTAATACATCAGCTTTGGGGTAATAGATTCAAAAATGAACTTGAGAGAATGAAACTTTTATCATTAGTTCTGTCTTCTTGTGAAACCCCTCCTTAGACCATAGCTAAAGCCTCAAATCATACCTGCAGCCTGTGTAGGAAGCTGAGAAACAGGATCTGTGTTTCTCAGCCTGAGGCCATATGGTTCCCGGAGGGGTCTTAGGTGAAAATCATGGAAATGGACTCACATTGAATGAGACTGAGCCCAACAGGAAGGAAGCAAGGTTAGAAGGGGGTCATGGTCAAAAGCAGATGAAACACACTGCTTTAGATAATACTGTTTTAATTTCTCTTAACCTTATAAACAAATCATATTACTTGAACTCCAGGGAGATGGTAGTTGTTAACTTCAGTTGTTAACTTCTGAAATACAAAGCTATTTTTTTTATCAACTCAGTGTTTCTGGAGTAAACAAACTATAGCAAGGACATTTTACATATACATTTCTTTTTGTCTATTAAAGCTGCTTTTTCACTTTCATTTTTTTGCCTTTGCTTTTTGATACCATGATTCATAAGGAAGACTTTGTTTCAGGTATTTCTTAAGTTGATTCATCTTAATGAAACTGTTTGTTTCTCATTTATTCTCCAGTACTTTCAACATATCTTCCTAATAAAAATCTTCTCATGTGCCCTTTCAGACTCTATCACTTAGGACAAGTGTCAACCTGAAGTATGCTATCTCCAGCGCTTCCGAGCACTATATGCTGAGCATATAAAATGTTTATGCTGTATATTCAGAAAACTATGACAGTTCTGACTTTTCCCTTCCTCAGCCTCTTATTTTCCTAACCCATTTCCCTCTCCAGGGGCCAGCTCATTTGGAGAAGTGATGCGTTGGTTAGGAGTTTTTATAACTGCAAATAGCAGTAAATAGTGTATGTGACACAGTGGTAGAAGCAAAAAAAAAAAAATTATTCTTTTCCCACAAGCCAGTCAAGCCAGAGGCAGATAACTGGTGGTATAGAGGGTTAGTGATGCTGACCACGAAGGAGCTGCCTGAGTCCTTTCCTCAAATCTGCATGTAAGCAAAAGTGTAACACAGGACTGACTAGTTCAGTGTCTTTGTCAGAAAAATAAAATGCCTTTCCAGAAACCCTTAGCCAACCCCCTCTATCCCATTGGTCCAGAAATGCCTCTTCAAGCTACATGGGAGGCCAGTGTTTGACTAGAGATGAAAACTGTCTCTGTCCAAGCTGATCCAGTCAAGCTAGAAGAAGTAGGCAGAGATTTTCTCTGAAGCCACCTGGTCCTACAGTTGTCCTCCCCCCACACCGAGTACTCCCTCAAGCACACATGGTAACAGTGAGGTCACTGTTTGTGAGCTTACTGGAAGAATGAATGAACCGATGTGAAGGATGTGTGGGTCTTCTGGACTTAGCCTGAAGCCAACTGCTAGAGATAAATAGAAAATGCTGAGCATGGCATCCCACTTCACCTGACATCCCATCCTTGTCCCTGGGCATTCCCCAAAGCAATGCAAAACCACAGTCCTGACCACTTGTATTCATTAAGGTACGATAGGGAGCTTTATGTCAAAGCCCCGCTGGCTCACATGTGACAGAAATATTTCACTTTGGTGCAATAGACTCCCTGCCTTTCCAGAATTTTTATACTTAATGTCAAATCATTGTCATTTGATCTCAACGCTACAAATATTTACTCAGCATAGCAATCAGTACAATTCTGTTTATAGGGAGCATTCTTGGTTGTGCCTGAATTAGCAATAATTTAAAACATTGTTCATGTTGCCTGCAATAAATGCTAATAGAAATTAAATTATGTATGCAATATATATGTAAAAATTATTAGGGTTTTTATAATGGCATAATTAAGTTTGGAAATCTTCCAGGGTTTGCAAGATTTCACAACTTAGATTAAATACCATGGACAGATTAATAATGATCAGGACATCGTACTATATACAAACATTGTTAGGTGTGCATATGTATCTATATATGTATATGTATTCATATACATATGTATTCATATACATATATAGATACATACATACATGCATGTTATATGATGTGAAGCACAGTCTGCAAAGCTTCATGTATGAATGGAATTTCTTTAGCAAATGGTAAGCAGTTATAACTGATTTTTTTACTTTGTTTTTTGGAATTGTTTTTATAAAAAAATGTGTATTTTACAGAAAATACAGTTTTTCCAGGTAATTTTTGCAAAATATGCTTTATCTGAGTGGAAAATAGATTGAGATCTCATAAGTGCTTACTTAGCCCCAACTAACCTGAATTAACATAAAGAGATCATTATTTCTCTATGTTCTCAGCATGGGGTTATCAGGTTAACTTAGCAGCACAGGCAAAAATTTATAAGAGCATTTCACTTATATTCTTCCACTGCCCTGCTCTTTCTCTGTGGTATAATATTTTGGGGGGGTCACACCCAGTGATGCTCTGGGTTTTTTCCTGGCTCTCTGCAATCAGGAATAAGGAATACTCCTGGCAGTGCTCAGAGAACTGTGTGGGTTGCCGGGGATTGAACCTGGGTCAGCCATGTGTAAGGCAAATGCCCTCCCTGTTATACTGTCACTCTGGTCCTTGTATGGCATAATTTAATATCAAATTTCTGATGGGCTCAAGTGAGAAATATATTAGCAAAAAGAGGTGAACACATTTCTGCAATAAGCAAAAAGATTCCAGAAGAATTAAGAAATCAGGATGGAGCAATGTCTTCTAGAATATATTTAGTATCAGTCATTGTCTCATATAATATAAACTACGTGAAAATTAGTTTTCAAGTAAAAGATTTAAAATTGCATTGCTTAATTAAGAACCTTTTTCAGAAAGAAAAAAGTCCTTCAAAACACATTTCTCTCTGTAAATGTGAACTTCTTTTTTATGATTAGGTCCAGATTTAAGTCAAGAATAATAATTTGAAGCTTATCTTTTTTTTGATAAAGGTTTTACAATATTAGATTGAAAGGTTAAAAGTGATTTTTTTCCATCTGAAAGATTTCTTTTTGCCCCAATAAAGTCAGCTCCTGGGATCTTCTGTAATAGAAAAGGAAGATTATATTAGATAAAATTATTCTACTGTTCCATTAATAATAAATATTTCACATTCCCTTTATTAAGCATAATTTTTTTTGCGTTTTTTTGGGTTACACCTGGCAATGCACAGGGGTTACTCCTGGCTCTACACTCAGGAATCACTCCTGGCAGTGCTCAGGGGACCATATGGGATGCTGAGAATTAAACCCAGGTCAGCTGAGTGCAAGGCAAATGCCCTACCCGCTGTACTATTGCTCCAGCCCCAAGAATAAAATTTTTAATTTCCAAATTTATTGATCTTTTAGCTAAAGACTTGATCTTTCAGTTCTTTTGAATAAAAGAAAGTTTCTGATAAATTTACTTTAGAAGTTAATTTCTTGGTAACTTGGTCAAAGCAGGTATTTACTAGTAAGTCCAAAGATAGTTTTCTTGCCTTGCCCCTTTCTTACATCCATGTGTACACATACATATGAACACACACATACATGTACATAATGAGTACCAGATGCCCAATGATTTGAAGTTATGATTTTAAAAGTTTTTGGATTGTGAAAATCCTTGATCTTTTAGACATTTTCAGAGTCAGTTAATTTACTCTCTCTTTGTTACAGTTTAAAAACATGGTGAAAATTACTAAAGCCAAATAAAAACCTTAGAAATTAATAGCAGCATTGTCCTGAGTAACCTACACCATATTTTTTCTTTTTTTGCATAATGTTTGAGAATTTTTTTAATTTAGATATCAGCTGAGCTTTTTCAGATTGGTATGTGACCTAAAGAAATCTAAAAAAAGAACAATTTCTAATGACTTGAAATTACTTGAAAGCATAAATAATACTAACAAATTTGGTGATTAAGAATATATGGTGACAGATGTTTTAAAAAATCTCAAACTTGGAATCTCAAACTATAATAGCAAGATGGAAATTCTTTTTAATATCATTAGACCTTGACCAAATTGTTAAAGTAAGAAAAGCCTGTGCTTATGAAAAAGTACCTAGACAAAATATTAATCAGTATTGATTCTTATCATTTTGTTCTTGAGGGCTTGTTTGGAAAACAAAATGATAACAGGAGTTAATACTGATAGCACAGTGGGTAGGGCACTGTGCTTGCGCCTTGCATGTGGCCAGCCCGGGTTCGATTCTTCCGCCCCTCTCGGAGAGCCCGGCAAGCTACTGAGAGTATCTCGCCCGCATGGCAGATTCTGGCAAGCTACCCATGGTGTATTTGATATGCCAAAAACAGTAACAACAAGTCTCACATGGAAATGTTACTAGTGCCAATCGAGCAAATCGATGAGAAAATCGATAAGCAATGGGATGACAGTGACAATGACAGTGATATTTTGTTCTTGTTATTCTTGTGATGACATGACAGCCAGATACCTTTCTAAATGCCAGGGATTCATTACTGAATAAGAAAGCAAGTTCCCTAACAGTGGAACGTTTATGTAGTCAAAGAATAGGCACAGAAGTGTTTACACAGAATACTGTAACTTCAGGTCCAAATAAGTTCTATGAATACGACTTGCCCATTGGGTAAACTTGGTAAACTGGGCCAGGAGTGACAAGGGGAACTAGATTTGTTTAGAGTAGCAGAGAAGACACATCAGAGGAGATGACATCGCGGCTGTGGTGTGAATTATTGCCAGGAAATTTGTTCTAAGAAACATGTATTGAGTAGAAAGAACTACTCAATTCTTTGGCAATGAGTCTAAGCTGGAGTGTCTAAGGTTTGAAAAAGTAACTAAAATTCCAGGAGTAAAGTGAGCCCAAGGTTGGTAATGGTGGGATTAAATTGAGCCTTGATAGTTCATCTGTATATCCAACTATAGCTGTAGTAGTGGGACACTCAGATATGCAAGCAGTGTCTTCTGTTAATGGACTGAGTGATTTCAAGCCAGTAGAACTTGATTAAAAGGTGACCAAGGAACAGAGAATAACTGAGCCCAGCACCTCAGTATTTAGAGATTGGAAAGAGCCTCCCACCCCACACAGAAACTTGCAGAGTATAGGAATTGGGCTAGATAATCCTGCATGCTTGACTAGACAGAAAGTGATTTATGGAAGAGAGCTTGATGAGCCATGCTTGAATACTTATAGTGTTAAATGTTTAAAAAAAAAGAGCTTGACATAGTTACCGCATATGCTATTGTAATACCAAGATATAGGTTACTAGTGACCTTGCTAGTGGTTTAGAGAGAGAAGAGAAAGAAGAAAAAGGACTTAATGTTGATGATGGTGGAGTACTGATAAGAGAAGAAATGGAGCCAGGGGTGAGGTTTTAGAGGTGTTGTTTATTTGTAAGTATAGGAACAGTGGGAAAGGCAGCTCATTAATAGGAAGGATATTTTTAAAGATAAATTGATGCGACTGAAGTAGATAATGTAGAAAAGGCAAGAACTTGAGAGCTACAAGCCTTGGATAGACCTGTTTTTGGAATGTAAAGCAGCTAAGCAAACCACCAGTAGCAACACTGGACAAAATGATATAATGCTGTGACAAAAGGTCTAACTTGAGTATAGGGGTAAAAAATGTTTGATAAGAACATCACGTTTTTGGATGAACCAAAAAAAAGGACACCTGGGTGATAGATGTTTTAGTGGGTCTGAGTACTTGCAGTAGGAAGAAGAAATAGTTTGCAGATTTCGAAGGGGAGCTAGAGGATTGCTCAAGTATGTAAGGGAGGCTGCCTATTTGTTACTGACACAGGTGATCAGAAAATGTAGGCAGCGTCCAGGATAGGCAGACTTCAGGTGGTAACCGAGGTGACGGCTCAAGTCATACACAGTTTGGGTATGACTTCGGCTGGTCATGAGTTGGCAGCATTAACTTCGCCCCTATGCCGAATATCTATGCCCCAGCCACTGGACATGGGCAGGCGGAGGCTTCTGCACCAAACTGCTATGTGAGGCAGCTGCCTGCGGGCGTGGGTGTGCCCAGAATGGAGTCTGAGTGGCCACTTTCCACACATATTAGATATAATGTGTACCGGAAACAAACAGCAAGTGAAAAATCTCTGGGCATTTTCCCAGTGACTTCAGAGATTATAAATTACATAACATACTTATTATGTCTAATGATCTCAGAACATCTTATATATATGCAAAAATTATAAGAGTGGAGGGCATCGAATTCTCAAAGAAGTTCATGAAGACATTTTGAAAAGTGAAATATTTCTTAATATTCATCTTGAGAGAATGGAAACGGGTTTCTGGGCTCAGGGCTATTTCCAGAATGGTGCCGGAAGGGTATAGTGGGAGCACTTCTGGTGGTGCTGAGGAGACAGTGTGGTGTCTGGGGTCAGACAGACCTCCTGATTCTAAACATGCACCCCAGCCCTTTGAACTATCTCCTTAGCCCCGTGAAGATCTTTTATAGGTAAGAGGGATAAAGCAGAGCTGTAAGGAGATGGCCATGCACATCAGCCCTCAGTGCTACTTCCCTGGGTAACCCCACAAGCAGCTGATGTATTTTTCGTCCTCACAAAATTGTGTTTGTGGCTGGCCCTGGAATGTTAGTTCTTGGCCAGTTCTCTGAAAGACCTCACTTGTATTCTTCCTGATTCTTTCTGGGAGTGCAGGAGAGGCCTGATGAGAACACAGGGAGGAGAAACAAAAGGTGAAGGAACCCTCCCAGGCTCTGTGTGGTCCTTGTGGCTCAGTACCACCTGGGTAGATCTGGTCTCACCCGGTCCTGCTGGGCCCAAGCATCACATCACAGTCTAGCTGGGTGGTCCTCAGACTCCCTGAATGCTGTCTCTGTGCCTTTTCCTAATACTACCACCCTCCCCCCCCAAACACACACAAACACACTTCCATAAATATACCACCCTCACTGGTCTCATTTTGATCTACTATTAAAATGGAGAGCTTTGTTCAGTTATCAGAAGGAATGACTGTATTGACTAAATTTAGACTTTCTGCAAAAGGGAGCCTAGAAGGTGATGCTAGGAATTATCTTCAAATGCAGCTATTATCTGTGAACGACGAAATCACTCCTTTTTTTTTTTTTTTTTTTTTTTGCACTTAGAGCAAAGCAACAGCATGGATGCAGTGTCTGTACGACAGTTGTGCTTCGTACATATGGTATTTGGTGGCCTTTGTGGGCCCATCAAAGGCAAAGCCTTTGGGGAGTTGCCCGGGCAGCTGTCCTCTCCCTCAGTGAAAGCAGTCTTCTCTGGGCTAGCTTCTGCCTCTGCTGTCTCAGGGATCGAAAGGGATAATGTCCAAGGGCGAGACCCTGCTAGATCTCTGCTCCACGATGTAAACATGTTCCCTGGGAGCAGAGCAGTGAGAACCCAGAGAGATGCTAGTTCTGCCAGGGAGGCCTCTCAGCATAGGTGGGCCAGGACAATGCGATCCCCACCCTAACTGAGAAAACAAAAATGATTTTTATTTTATTTATTTATTTTTCTTTTTGGGTCATATGCAGCAGTGCACAGGGGTTACTCCTGGCTCTGCACTCAGGAATTACTCCTGGCAGTGCTGGGGACCATATGGGATGCTGGGAATTGAACCTGGTTCAGCCGTGTGCAAGGCAAATGCCCTACCCACTGTGCTATCACTCCAGCCCCTGATTTTTTTTTTTTTTTACTAAGTTTGTTTTAAGACTTTCAGAGCATGCATTTCTTTCTTGGTCAAAGGGAGTCTTGAAATCCAGCTTTATGACACTTTGGGAAAGAATAGGGAAAGAGTGAAGAACCATCATAATAGTCTCAACACACAGGACTGATTAATACCAACAGTGTCATCTGTTTCCCTGTTAGTCTTTTTTCTGCTTCCCAGTTTTTAAGAGCTAAATATTCTCTTCAAACAGTTTTAGATGAAATAAAGGTAAGTCTGTTCTAGATTAAGACACAAAACATAAGATCATAAAGATTATTGATTATCAGATTTAGGGCTGTTTCTTTAACAGAAGCATAAAATGTGATATTTTCTTTAAGAGAACACAAAACCAGTAATATCTAAAACTTAACACAAATGGAAAGGTATAACTCTAAAAATCCATAAGCACAGGGTCAGGAAGATCACTCACACAACTAATGTGCCTGATTCACTTTCCACATGGGAAGCCTGGGATAGATCCTTGGCACCACCTGGTCTAATGCGGAACACCAGGTAGGACCTCTGAGCACCTCCAAGTGTGGCCTGACACACACACCCCAATCCAAAACCGTAAGGTAACTTTGTATTGCAATAAAGTTTTCACTTGGGGCTGTAGCAATAGCACAGCGGGTAGGGCATTTGCCTTGCACATGGCTGACCCAGGTTCGAGTCCCAGTATCTCATATAGTCCCCTGAGTACCACCAGGAGTAATTCCTGAGTTCAGAGCCAGGAGTAACCTCTTTGCATCGCCAGGTGTGACCCAAAAAGCAAAAAATAAATAAAACAAAATAAATTAAAAAAACAAGTTTTCACTGGTGGGACCAGAGAGTTAGTATAGCAGGCAATGAACTTGCCTTGCCATGGCTGACCCAAATTTGTTCCCTAGCACCCCGTAGGGTGCTCCAAGCCCTACCAGGAATGATCTGAGACAAGAACCAGGATTCAGCCCTGAGCATTGCTTGATGTGAACCTCCCCCCCTAAAGTTTTAACTTAATGTTTTATTAAAACATTATGTGGGTTTTAGGAGTGTTATCGTTTTAAATCAGGATCTACATATAATATTGTATTCACCACTAACATTTTAGCTTCTTGTACAATCACATTTTAGGAAGAATTTCTTTAAGATAGGACCGGGGAGAAGTACTCTTCGCAGGGAGCTTGTCTTGCACACAGCCAACATGGGTTCAATATCTGGCATCACATGTGGTGCCCCGGGGCCCTACCAGAAGTGTTTCCTGAGTGCAGATCTAGGAGTCAGCCCTGAACACATGGAGTTGTGGTTCCAAAATTGAAAAAAAAGGTAAAAGCAAACAACATTAAATATCCAGTTTGCATCACAATCCCTTCTCTTAATCAGTATCTAAGCAAGAGCCAAGAAGAACTGGGACATGGAGCTATTTTTATGTTACATGTTCTTTATTCCTGGGATTTGCAGGAGAAATTGTGACAGTTTCCTGACTGCAGTTCCTAGCTCTGGTTATTTGAAAAGTGTTATCCCCAAAGTTCCATTGGTCTCAGTTATTTTATTAATATTTTACTAAAAAGTGTGAAATTCCATTTTCTTTTGACTTATTGTGCTGTCGGGGGCGGGGGGAAGCTAATGAAACCAATGTAAGAGAGAACTGTCTTTCATACAGGTGAAGGGTAACTCCATCTTGTCTCTAAAGAATACTTTATGCTTCCTGGAGAGTAACATACTTATGTGAACACTGGTAGCACTCTCACTTCAAGGTTTCTCTGACACTCTTTTCCCATTTCTTCTAATGAATATATCATTCTTCTTAGGAGGAGATAATGACTTAAACCCTAATGTTTTATTTTTCCTATCATAATGTGAATTATGTAACCAGTTCACATACTATTCGGTGGTTAAGACTAGCTTCATGTCGGAGGGGGGTTGGAACTGAAAGCTGAGCTATTTCTAAGACACGATATGGTGTCCACTACTCTGCAGGGGACAGCACGGTCTCCATGACATCATGGACGGCACGTGGGCATGGAGACACATGAGCCAAGCACAGCCTCTCCGTGCCTGGCCCAGGCTGAGCTGATGATGACCACCATTCACATGCCTCTCTGACCCCTGCCTGCTGTTATCTCTGAAAAAAAAAAATAGCAGGCTGGAATATGCCAGAAAATTGCAGGCAGTAATGAGGGCAAAGGTCCACAGAGTGGAGCAGTAGACTCAAAGACAGGGTTTATTTTAAAAATATCCCCAGTATGATCTATGTCCAGAAGCTATGGAATATTCCTGATTGCCCCTTTTTCTCAGGACTAGCCTTAGCACATTCGGAGGATAGAACGAGTCGTAGTTCTGCTCTGCCTGAGCTGCCAGCTGTGGGCAATGGGCTAAGGTCTCCGTAAGCCACAGCATCTATGAAACAGATAAGTGTTGTCCATATTTATTAATCATCACAATTAACTAAATATTGTATAGCACTGTAGCACTGTCATCTCATTGTTATAGATTTGCTTGAGCGGACACCAGTAACGTCTCCATTGTGAGACTTGTTGTTACTGTTTTTGGCATATCAAATACACCACGGGGAGCTTGCCAGGCTCTGCCATGCGGGCAGGATACTCTCAGGAGCTTGCCAGGGCTCTCTGAGATGGACAAAGGAATTGAACTGGGTTGGCCGCGTGCAATGCAAACTATCAGCTGTGCTATCACTCCAGTCCAAATATTGTATAGACAAAAAAAGTGTAAGAACACAAAGAGTTGTTGGACAATAGGTAAGGTCATTTTTTTTTTACAAAGGAGTGTATATTGAAACAAATTGAAATAAGATCTTAATCATGCAGTGTTCCAGTCCTGGCTTAATGGAGTGAGTGTTACTGTACCTGTGGGAGACTCAGAGGCACTGATGGGAACTTCAGGGCTTAAAATGTGCTAGTTCCCCTTTTTGTTGTCGTTCACTTATCCTATTCAAACCCTTTCTGCCTTGTCCCTCCCATTTTCTTCCTTCAATCCTTTCTCTTCTCTGGTCCTTTTGGAATTAACCCCAGTCCAGTTTGATGTTTCTCAAACTAATCCAAGCATACTTGAGCTGTAGTGTTCTTATCCCTAAGTTTTAGACATTTTTGTGCAATAGAAAAGTATATGATCCATACACTAACAATTTCTTTTAGCTGATCACCATCCCACCTCTGTTTTGAAACAAGAAGAAAGGAGAGAAGTATGGGAAGAGTTGAAAGAACAAAAGGAATGAGTCTTTCTGAAAGAATGTCGCTGGAGAAACATTTTACCTATGTTCTTCACGGATCTTCTTTTTTTTTAAATTTTATTGAATCACTGTGAGATAGTTACAGGCTTTCATGTTTGGATTACAGTCACACAATGATCAAACACCCATCCCTCCACCAGTGCACATTCCTTCTTTTTCTCCTTAGGCTGGTCCCATTCATTCCTAGCATTTATGGGCACGCTTGTTATTTCTCATTAACTTGAGATTCTAAAACCTGCAGCTCCTATGAAAGTTAAACTCTTTACATGTGTCTTGGTGTCCAGGTCAGTACTAGCATTTCTGTGTAGGTGTGTAAACAAGTCTAAAGGCAAACTTCCTAGGCTTTATTATCTTTCAGTGTTTTTCAGTCAGCTATTTTTCGATTTGAGCACATAATTAAAATGAAATGAAGAAATTGCCATTGCATACCTTTACAAGTGTTATTTTTTCACATTAAATGCAGTTCTGCATTGCAGTGTGTATGAGGATTGCATTCAGTGTATGAGGATCTCAGCTTTTTGTTTTATAATCCTTATTAGAAATATATATATAGGGGTTGGGGCAGCTGCATCCAGTGGTGCTCAGGGTTTGATGCTGGCAGGGCTGGGGGTGGGGAACCATAAGTGGTGCTGGGATTGAACCTCAGGTGGCAGCGTTCGAGGCAAATACCCTACCCAACATACTATCTCTCCAGCATTAGAAGCTTTTTTTTTTTAAGTAACAGGAATGTACCTTTTCATTCTAAATGCGATGCTACTCTCCAGGACCCTGATCCCCAAGCAATTGTCCTGTATTCCTTCCCCTCCAAGTTCCCCATGACTAAGCTTGGTCCTTGCACAACCTGAATTATCATTAGCTGTCTCTTTACCAATTCTGACCTATAGCTTTCCTCTAACGTCTCAAGATGGTCATTTTCACAATAGAATTTAACACTGACATGGTCTATCCTAGTAATAGAACTGTCTCAGTAAGAGAACCAGGACTAAAGGACGAAACCGAGTGGTGTTTTAGTTTTCTCTTAAAAATGGGAAGTTTCCCAAATGTTCCCGTCCTTGGGTTGAGCAGTCTGGGATAGCACTGAGGTGAATAATTCTATATTTGGCAGTTATATGTCAAAGCCAGTCTCATAACTACAGCAGATGTACGTTCTGGGTGACTGCCATTAGCGTGCATCTGGGGAGTTATTTACTGGTTACTGGCAGATTTGGGGCTGGGGGATGGTGAAGAAAGGGGAATTGAAGCCCTTTCCCCTCACCGTTTTTGTCTTCAGTGATTATCCCCAACGAGAACCACCAGGACCTTTATTCCTATGTGAATCTCTCTTTCAATGCTTGAGATTCTGTTAGAGTTGGGATGATTTGGGGTTGGGATTATTCTACTGAATTAGGAAACGTCAGCCTGGCTGCTTTCTCAGTTTAAATTCTACTTGTTTCTTAAAGAGAAGCATTTGAGGAAATTCATTTTTTGTCCTCTGAGTGGCATTTTCTCCTGTGAAAGTCGGCTTATGGGATTTTTCTCTGTGGAACCAATAAAGCAGCTTAAGTAATTGGAGCCTTGCCAGTCCCATGGCCCGGGAAGCATGGAAGGACACCTGGGAGTCAAAGTTGGGTGGGGGCAGTGGCAATTTTGGTTTAAGCCAGCTGGTAAGGTCAGGACCCGGGCAAGTGTTGACTGAGCGTCAGAATCCAGCTCACCTGTGCTAGCACTTCTTTCCCAGAGAGCCATCCTCATCATCCTCATCCCTGACCTGAATTGCTCACACCGTAATATTCCTCCTCCTGGCATCGCCAGTTATCTCTCCCTTTTATCTTGGAAACAAATGATGCTTATAGCATTCTGAAGCTGCTTTTCCATTGAGATCTGAGCTGGGCTTAAGAGATTCTCAGTTAGATTTCTAAAGCCCTTTCTTCCAGAGAAGCGGGATGCCAAGGTTTGCTAAGAGCAACCTAAGGGACCTGCTTTATCTACTTGGAGGCAAACTTGGAAAACTTCTACAAATGATCTGACAGTTATCATCCCCTGTTTGCTCATAGTGCAGTGCTTTCTTCATCCCCGAAATTGTCCCTTCCCTAATTCATTCTCCATCTCTCATACCTATTCTTTCCTTTCTTAAAATCAGAACTTAAACTATCATCTTAACTTCCTCATAATTCTTCATTTATTTCATGAACTCTGCCATACAATGCATTTTATATTCTAAATCATTGTTTACACTGTCTTATTTCCCCTACTAGATAGTAAATTCATAAAGTCAGGAACAAGGCATTATTTATACATGGTTTTCATTAGCATATCCTCTTGCACAGAGTACTGAATAAATATGGCCAGCACTGTGTTATCAATTGATTAGAAATATGTAAAAAGATATGTACTAGGCATGCATGCTTGCCACCATTGTGCCTATTTTCTTCAGGGAATGCTCATTAAATAAGAGCTCATTAAATATAGTCTCTGCTTTTTCCTGTTCTCCTGCTATTTTCATATTATTTACTACCTTTGTCTCCACTTACTCTGGGATGTAGAAGTTGTACAGCAGTACTACAGAAGTTGTAGTTCAGGAACTTTTTTCATGACTATTTGTGCTTATAGGAGGGAAAGTAAAATGAAATCTGTGTTACTTTCCTTTTTGGAGGGGGCCACCCTGGACTCTGTGTTTGCTCAGGGAACACTTCTGGTTCTGTATAAAGGAGCCATACCTGGTGGTGCTTGAGATTCAAACCACTGCCTTGTCCACAGCCACCAACAAGGGAAATGATCATTAACACTGTCTCGATCCTGATCCAGATTGCTAATTGCTACTATTTTTTGTTTCCCCCTTAAAAACAAAACAAAACTTTATAAAAGTCAGGGTGTTCATATGAACATTTGAGCATATGGAATGAATTATTTATATCCAAAGATTCAGTTATTTTGATATTTTGAGTCCAAATTTATTGAAGCACCAATTATGAGGAAGAAGGATTAAGATAGTCATAGATTTTGGAGGACTTTCGTGTGTGTGTGTGTGTGTGTGTGTGTGTATGTGTGTGTGTGTTTAAAAAGAGGTGGGAATGGGGATTTTAGATGCTTTGAGTAGTTTCTGGATGTGTTTATTGAACAATATTCTTCAGCATCAATCTTTGCTTACTATTTTCATGATAACACTGAAGGCTATTTCCTTCAGTTTTGAATTGCCTGCCAGAGTCATAACACATGAAGTCTTTGTACTCTTTTCTCCAGTAGCTGATGAAATCCAGCTCTCAGTCTATCTGTGTATACATTGTGCAGAGAGAGGTCTTTTTATCTGATTTCTCTGGTTGAATTCATGAGATCACAAGTTAAATGAAAGGGTAAAGTTTGAGTAGTTCAAAAGGCCAAGTGTAATACCCATTAGTACCAAAACTGCTCTGCATTTCTCCCCTTTAAACAGCTGTCGCTCCGCTAAGTACTATTGGTGTTTGCCCTTTTCCTGTGATTCTCTCATGAACCTATGTTGGTACTAGGTCAACAGTGCCACTTACTCCTAGGGAATGTCTTCAGAACCCAGACTGTGCTGGGAAGGCTGAAATGCAGTACAAATCTATAAATAATTTAGGAGTTACACAGATTGCTTGAGCATCTCTTTTTCCTTAGAAGTCATTGTGTGTGATACTAAGACAGTATCCTTTTCATTTCCCACACAGTCAAATTATTAAGGATCATATCATGTCCATATAACCAAGATGTGTGATCTGTATAAAATCACTATAAATTTATTTATTTATTTTGCTTTTTGGGTCACACCCAGTGATGCTCAGGGGTTACTCCTGGCTTTGCACTCAGGAATTACTCCTGGAAGTGCTTGGGGCACCATATGGGATGTCGGGGATCGAACCCGGGTCAGCCGCGTGCAAGGCAAACGCCCTACCCTCTGTGCTGTCGCTCTGGCCCCTATAAATTTATTTTTTAAAAGTTTATAAAGTCAGATGATTTTAGAACCATATCTTCTATAAAGTAATGAAAGTGGCTGGAGATAGAGTCCAAGGATTCAGGCACTTGCCTTGCATTTGCTTGATCCTTAGACCCACTTATGGTCCCCTAAACACCACCAGTGGTGATCCGTGACCACAGAGCCAGGAGTAGCCCTTAGCAAAACCAACTATATCTCATGATCTTTCCTACCCCAGTGATAAAGTAAACTAGAGAAGTGTCACATGAGTGTTAACTTGCTACTAATGTTAATAATAACACGTAGCAGATATATGGGCTGGAGTCCATACCAGGCACTATTACAAACACTTGAAGCATAATATCCTATTTAACCTTCTCAGCAGTCTCAAGTATGTATTGTATTTTTTATTTAATTATATGTAGCCTGAGCTTCAGAGGTTAAATTACTTGTCCTGGTTTATGTAATGAATGTGATTTAGAGTTGAAGTCACAATCTATGCCTGTTTGACCAGAGAGATAGCTAAAAGACCTGAGTATATAGTTTGCATACAGGAGTCAGAGTTCCATCTCCTGCTCCATGTGGTCCCTCAGCACATGTACAAAAAATATTGGCCAAAATGAGCATCTACATAAGAAGTCTTGAGTCTAAGTCATCATTGCCTGCTCTCCCCCAGAGGGTATCAAATACTTCATGAAACATCTACTTGCCCATTTTTGTTTTACCCTTCTGTCGTTTCTTGTCAAACACAGACAAGAAAGGTACATGAATTCTTAAAACCACAGGACCCAGATAGAGCTTTGTAGCATCTTCGCTGGGATGACAACTGCCTCTTACTGAACAAGTGTTTGCTTGGGGCGTGTGGCCAGCAAGATGGATCTCCGTCCCCACTTTGGTCCTTCAAAGAAGTTGTCATTCATCCCTGCCCTGCTGCTAGTAAGGCTGCCCAGAATGTAGAACCTTAAATCGGGAAACAAAGGCATTTCCTGACAGCTCCCTCCAGTTTAAGGGAAGCAAGCAAAGAAATGGGGAGGATGAGGGAACACAGGGAGAAAGCACACAGGAAGATCCCACCCAAAGTTTCAGGTCCTATTTTCTGCTTAGGATGAACTGAAGTCAATCACATGCTTCACATGTTTCAAATCAATCAGAGGTTATTGAATGCTTAAGCAACCATTTTTTCCAAACCTTGGTCCCTGGACCAGCAGGGTCAGCTTCTCTGGAAAATCTGAGAGAATACAAGTTCTCAGGCAACATCCCACATTTACTAAATCAGAAATTCGAGAACTTAAACTCAGGATGTGTCTTAACAGGGAAATACTGATCCATATTAAATTAATTAAACCAGTCTTTGGTTTTGATAGAGTTGCCAGGGCAATCAAAAGGAGTTCATTTTCAATAGTATCATTTCACCTATCTGGAATGTAACCACTCATTCCTTCATTCATTTGACTGTCGGTTAGCCAGACACCTTGCCAGGTCTCAACCTGTGGGAAAGACCTTTTTACAGGCCAGAAAACAAGTGTTCACAGAATTGTCCAGAGTCACATAATGCAGAACTATCTTAGAATTTGACCCTGGTCTCTGGATGTATTCTTTGAGAATTAGAAAAGATATCCAATTTTAAGGGATCTCACATGAAGCAGGAAGACAGACACTAAGAAGAAAATTAGAAAACCCTGTTATCTATGTGCTCTTATGGCAATAAAATATTTATATAGTTAACCAAGCAGATATTCCTTTGTTCTCTTAAGATTTCACAAGGGCTGGAGCAATAGCACAGTGGGTAGAGCGGTTTCCTTGCACGCGGCTGACCCGGGTTCGATTCCCAGCATCCCTATGGTCCCCGAGCACCATCAGCAGTAATTCCTGAGTGAATGAGCCAGGAGTAACCTCGGTGCATCACCAGGTGTGACCCAAAAAGAAAAAAAAAAGATTTCACATAAAACTTTATCAGCAAAACATAAAGTAAAAAGGTGAAGTCTTCCTATAATTCTGAAATATTATGTAGTAATATTTTAACTAGATGAGAGTTTTGAACACCTGCAAATATGCACATTTATTGGGTAGAAAACCATAAAGAATATATTAAACATGGGATGAAAAATAATATATGGCCTCTCAAGTTGCTTAAAAGCATCCATTGTATGAAATATTTAGAAAACAATAAATGACAGAGCATCAAGGTCTAAGAGATATGATGTAATAGTGGTTGAGTGAATGGTGAAGATCAGAACATTCATTCTCTGAAAGTAATTCAACCAACTAGTGAAATACAAAAGAATGTCTATGTAGTCAGTAAAATGAAGCCTTTACTCAAAAGAGGCTGAAGTATCTCTTAACTGAGTGTCTGTTTTTGTGCTTGTACATGTAACATTTGCATACATATTGCCAATGTGTGTGTGAACTTATATACAGTATCAACAATAATTGCTAAAGCGCTCTTAAGTAGATGTTATCTAATCTCAGTGCATTATAATCTTTCTCATTTTTTTCCTTAACACTGGGTATTTATTATAAGCATTAACCTTTACGAATTTTGACTAGCTATGTTAGCCATATTTTCATTTAATACCTTTTCCTGTTGTCACAGGAGAAACTTTTGGTATCATATTTATTTTTCCTCCCACTTGGGATCTGAAATGGAAACACTCAAAATTAGTCTAAAAATGACTTTGGACCCTCTCATTCTAGCTTAAAAACTGGGGTGTTAAGAGCACATAGTATGGGAGTAGATCAAAGGTATAGTCTGCTTTCATAGAGTTCGTTTAATGCAAATTCCCAAACTTATTTGGCCCACTTTCACCTTTGCAGGGAAAAAACCTCATTGTGCCCCCCAACACCTTTTAGAAATCTTTCCTTTTGGGTGGATGGTGAGGGGGGCTGGGAGGTTAACTCCCACACCTAACTTTGCTTAGGGCTTGTCCTGGCTCTGTGCTCAGGAAATGAGCCCTGGTGGTGCTTCAAACCATATACGAAGCTAAAGATTCAAACCAAGTGAGTGGGGTGCTTTAAACCATTCTCTCTCTCTCTACCTCTCTCTCTCTCTCCCTCTTTCTCCCTCTCTCCCTCTCCCTCTCCCTCTCCTTCCGCCCCCCCCCCCACCTCCATTAAGAAAAAGGCCAAAAGTTCCACCCATCTAATTGTACCTGCGTCTAAGTCTCCCTGCCTGCCTCCAGGGATCTATCTAGAGTTCCCTCCTCCAGGGAGTTGATGTCACTCAATTTGGGAAACCCTGGGTTAAAGCAAATGGTGATTGTACCTCCTACATCTACTCTATCACATAGTCCTCTGACAACGACCCCCTAGAAAAGATGCAGTTCCAGCTGCATAGATTTGTCAAAACTGACACTTTGACTTAGAGTTGGTTGTCAACACTTGGTTCCTGGCTCAGCAGCATAATTCTCATCTGAGAACTTGAAATAGTTTCTCAGCTCCAGATGAAAGAATAATGATCAGGAACTTTGGACTAGGGGCAGCAATTTATTTCAACAAACCCAACACCTGTGCTATAAATTCCAGTTTAACCACCAGGAGTTTTGTAGGACAAAACATCACAAATACTTTCGTTACATTATAATAAGGTAGAGAAATATGTTATTTTGGTGTGACTCACTTTTTATAAATAAATTTATACCGTTCTTAAGGACAAAGTTATTGTGCAACATGTTACCAAGTCTTGGCAGGCATGGTAATCTGGCATATTAGATGCTTAGTAAACATATGTATTAATCAGGGTGGTATAATTGTTCTTTCCGCATATTCTGTTCCTGTTATTTTCTTTAGCACAAATGTGTAATTTGTCAGAATCCCACCTGCTTTACATTTATCTTTCTGGAAAGTGTCTCCTGCTAAAACTGTCTGTGAAACACTTTGTTTTGTGCAACGGACCATCATAACTCAGAACCTGATGTTCTGAAATGCAACTTAGTTTGAGTAAATTAACTCAATTATGGGCTTCTTTTACCATTCTAACATTTTTGCTGTTGTTTGAGGCCACACCCTGTTTGGGGGCCACACTCTGCTGTGCTCAGGGCTTACTCCTGGATCTACGCTCAGGGATCACTCCTGGAGGTTTAGGAGACCATCTGGGATGCCAGGGATTGAACGTAGGTTGGACACATGCAAGACAGTTGCCTTACCCACTGTATTATCTCTCTAGCCCTAACAGTTTTTTTACCTAAAATTAGTACTTCCTCTTTCACGTGACTAGAGTATTTTGTGTAACTGTTCACTTAGTCACTTGGCACCGACTATGCATGAAGCAATACCCAGTGCATTCAGCAAAGATGAGACTTTATAGAAGGACTAGGAGGACTAGCCCTGCAAGTGTCCAGTCAGGAATTCAAATCCCCAGGGTGCACTATGTCACCCTGGCAGCTCTGCTGTCTGTGAAGCTTTGCCCCACAAGGGATTCCAACTGCGCTGCAGCTCTGTGTGCATGCACCACAGCCAGGAGGCATCACCTCTGCTAAGTACATATGTGAACATCATGGTCATAACTTGTGTATCTCAACTAAGAGTTCGAGCACCATAACTAAAGGAGGGTGAACTTCTGTGAGCCCCATAGTTTGTAATCTGATGTCCCATCCCACCTTACCCTCCAATCTTGTTCCATAAGCACCATAGCCAGGTGTGTGTGTGTGTGTGTGTGAGAGAGAGAGAGAGAGAGAGAGAGAGAGAGAGAGAGAGAGAGAAAGAGAGAGAGAGAAAGAGAGAGAGACCAGTTCAATCAAAGGGAAGGAATGGTTAAAAAAAGAGCCAGGCATTATGCTCACCTTTAAACACCCATTCATTAACTGAGAACATTAAACATACACGTACACATAAGTACACAGATTGCAAGGCCTAGGCAGGCTATGGAAGAGAACCACAAATATGGCAGGTGGGGGGTGTTGCATTGGAGAGTTCTTGAAATTAAAGTAATAATGCTTAAGTTATTTTAAAGGGTGCTCTGAAATGATCCACTCTTTCAGCTAATGATTTATCCTAACTGGGAGATGCTGGGAGGAACATAACGGAGGTGTTAACCTAGTTTGTGTTCTTGGAACCCTTGATCAGGAGACTACCTCTGGAATGGGGAGCTGGCTCAGCAGTAGCAGAGTACTTGCCTTATAAGTGTGAGGCCTTTAATCCCCAGCATGACAAAAAAAAATAGGTTATACATTAACACGAAAATTTAGATAACATTGATAACCAATTTATCCAAAATGTGTATTGTCATATACATGTTAGAGTTTGATTTTAAGTAGATGAACAGATTTGCATTTCAAAAGTCCCCTCTATTTCTTCTTGTCTTTAACGCTTTCTAAAGATTGCAGACTGTCCAAACACTTAGAAAGTAGAGCTGAACAGCCATTGTTTAGCTATAGAGAAAAGGAAAGTCAGGGATTTCAAGAGTTGTGGGACCAGTGTGGTAGTTCAGCAGGTAGAACACTGGCCTTGCGTGTGACTGATTCGAGTTCTGATCTCGTGCATCCCATATGGTCTTCCAAGCACTGCCAGGAGTAAAACCTGAGTACTACTGAGTATGACTCAAGAACAAAAAAATAATGAAATTTCACAGGGGAGTTATATAAGCACTTTGTTGGTGGGGTGTGGTAGTATCATATGCATAAGACATAAGCATTTACATAGTTGAAAATCAGTGCTGGTAAGACATTTTTACTCTTAAGTGTGTTTTAGACATAATTTCATAATAAGTAGCTAGAACGGTTCCTTAAATAGGAGATGTGGTTTTTCTTAAAGTTGATTCTCACAAAATGAATAAAGAAGTAAATACTCCTTAATGTATGGAGATCAAGTTATTTGCTTGTTAGGTAATACCAACAAATACAACAAACTCGACATCTGTCCATTGTGTACTTCTAATGCATGTTTTTGAAGTCAAGGATCGGAAAACCTAAAAAGAGTCTCAGAAGTATCATGACTTACTAGCAAATAGTCAGGTTGTGAGAGGTTTGAGGCAGAGACTGAAAGAGGAGAGGCAGCATAGAATCTATGTTGTTTTTATCCTGGAGTTAAATAGCCCGGGCTGATCCTTTGCTCATTTTGAAGCCTTAGGCAAGTTTTTAAAAATTCTTCCTTAGCCTCACTTTTCATACCAGGGTGAAATAGGGTGTGTGTGTAGGGAGGAGGGTAGAGTGGGGGAGGAGTAAAGGGGGGTAATAGAATTTCTAGTTTCCATTTGGGGGTGGGGAAAGATAAAATGAAGTTCACTGAGAAAGCATAGATGTGGATTTACAGTCCAAGGGCTGGCAGACGCTGCTCACTGCTGCTTCCACTGTTTGTACTATTCTAAGAGAATTAAATAAGCTAAGTGAGTTAGGTCTGCAGTTTGCTGTTATGATTTACCCATTGTGCGTTTCTAGAGGGAGCCCTTGACATCACAGCTATATGTACCTGTTTGTACACAGTTCTTGAGGAAGGATCAAGTACTTCCAGTTTCAGTCATCTTATTTGTTAAGTGTGTAGTTAAGTTTAGCTAGCACAGTTACCACTGTAACTGTTCTAGAACCCCAGGTATTTTTACCCCAGTACTTTTCTTGTTCCCTGCTCCCAAAGGCCTCATGTCTGCCCTTACAAAAAAAAAAAAGCTGCCTGTACAAGCCAGAAAAGCTGGTCTGTTATTCCATTGAATATTTCCAAAACCTCTGTAGATGAAATATGTTTCATATTATATAGGCCAAGTGTGCCTTTTGATGAAAAATTCTGAGCCTCTAAGTGATAGAGCAATAAACTTAAGCTTGATTGTTTATGATAAAGCACTGAAATTTAAAAATGGCTTATGATAAAAATTGAAACCTGGAGCATAAGCGCAGATCTATCTGATTGCTTTACATGAACACATCCAGCTTGACCAGATGAAATTTTCCTCCTCGTTTCAACAAAGAAGGCGGCTTTACTCAACTGCTGTGTGAGAGCATTATGTCAAATTAGTTTGTGATGTGAGTGCTGACATGTTTGTAATCTAAGTGTGGCGGCCGAGGTGAATTCTCCCTAATACATCCAGGGTGGAGGTCAAAAGGTAGAGTCTAAGAGAGATGTCATGGAATTCAAGGAAGATTTACTGACGTTTCATTTCTCTGCTAATGTTTTCATTTCATTGCACAGCCCACAAATATTCTTGGTCTCTGAGTAGATTACATTTTCATAGCAGTGTGGAGGATTCAACTCCCACAGATGTTAATGGAAGCCATATAGCTATACAGCACTTTCAAAATGTACCACTTAATGTCTGAACCTTTTAATCATGCTAGATTTTTTTCCTAGCAAATAAACGCAAATCTATTTTTGTATTAACAAAGAAAAGAAGCAAGTACACATTCTGTTTCACCCTGCTCTTGGAGTATATACTCTCTCTTTGGAAATTCACCAAACATCTGTGAAGCTTTCTCCCAGACCTGATGGCTTCCAGACTCGACTCCAGCCCCCATTTATTTTGGAGACAAACAACCAAACAAAACCTTCAAACAACTAAGTATGTTTAATATTAAACTTCTTTGGGAGGTGTGTGGTTTTTTTTTTCCCTTAGGGAGTGTCAGAGACAAGCCCACCCCAAGTATTATACCCAAAGAAAGCATAAGGCACTTTCAGCCCAGTCTCAGTCCACCTCACAATATCTCATAGTAGACAATGAAAATCTTTGTTGGTCTTAGACCCCAGGACTGGGAGCACTCACAATGCCCCCTAAGCCATGGTTTTCCCATTTTTTTGGCTTGTATTAGCACATAAGTTCTTATGCCATTGACACTACAGTACAAAAATAGCAATATGTTATCTTCTATCCAATTGAATAAATGAGTGAATTGCAGTGTTTTTCCCTAGAATTGTCTAACCTTTGAGAATCATCCCTGCACCAACAGCATCTGTAACTTATGAAAGATGTACATGTAAAATCCTAGGGAATATCTACTAAATCAGGAGCTCTGAGACAGGGACCCTGTAATCTTTGTTTATAAACATGCCCTTCAAACTATTCTGATGCATAGTTATCTGTGAGGTAACAGTCTGAGTGCTGGGTAATGTTTTGAATTAAGCTGAGTACTGCTACATGTGTGCTTCCTGTATGGTGGAGGCTTCTAATAACCACTCACCTACTCTTCGCACTAGTTCTCTGTACCAGCGTGATTGTACTTGAAGTCAGCCAGCGTTGTTTCATGTGGTGCTGGACCTTCTTGTGCAGAGGAGTGGAACTAAATCCTCGGGTGAACAATAAGAGAAATGAGGAACACAGGTGTCTGAGAACACAGGTGAAGAGGCGAGGCACTGAGCTTTTCTGAAGAGTTCACAGCAATGGTTGAAGCAGTTTTAAATTCTGGACCTGAAAATAAATCCTGGGTCTAAGCAAAATGTCAAATAGGAAGTCAAGTATAAAAGCAGGTGGTAGGTTAAATCCACTGCCATTTTCTTGAGTTATGTGCAAGAAGCTGCTTGTAGCTACCATTCCACTGTAAGAATATGTATTTCTGCTGTAACCCTCATGATACACAGGAATTCCTTTTAACCTGTGTCTATAACTTATCAGAGATGCTGTATTTTTGGTATCCCTTGGTATGTACCTGACATATATGAGGTACTTAGTGGATACCCATGGGACTGGGTCAAACATGTCTGGTTTGTAGGGACCCACATGCTTGCCAGGTATGACATCATTGGGAACAGAGGGAAACAACACAAACTTGGGGAAAACTTGAGATTAGTCGAGGGTGGGGGGGTGGTGGGTGGACTAGGGAATGTCAGAGAGAAAGCATGGAACTTAATAAAGAAAACATTCAGTAGGAACCTGATAAGAGAAAATGCTGTGATAGGAAGTATAAACCTGGGCTTAAAAATAAAAGAAAGGAAAATGTGATGTTAGAGGAAAACAAGGGTTGCGTACAAGGCAAACTCAGATTGTAACCTATCATGGGAACAGTGTCCTGGAAAAGAGTGGGACAAGATGGGAGCATCAAGGACAAGATTGAATGGATGATATAAAAACAACATGAGCTGTAGGACAAAATCCACTAGACTAAAGGTTGCTTGTTTCATCTGCTAGATTAAAGTTCTGTAGAGCTCTTATTTCCCTACTGTCTCTTTACCCAGTGGTAATCCACTCCATACAAGTCCATAGTGACCCCACAAGAGCACAGCCTTCCTCCTGAGAATCCCTGTTGTATGTTTTGGTTCTTGACAACCAACTTTCTCTTCAACTGCTTTCAAAGACATTCTCTTGATGATCTCTACTGGAGTGTGGTCTTAAAGAATACCACACAAGGAACTAAAAGGAAAAGGGTCAGTGTGTTCAGGGTCAGGATCCATTGTCCTATCTATCTGACTATGACAGGGTCAGAGATGCGCCATAAACTAAGCCAACGCAGTAGTTCTCTTTGTCTCTTTGGAACTTGCTAGAGAATGCGTATGTTGTGCTTTGGGATTGCTCTCTGAAACTCTAGTGTCAAAAATAACAGTTGGTGTCAATAGATAATGCACACTACTAATTTACAGTTGTCGTAAGTAAATTGCAATTTGACTTCTCTTTCAATCGTTCACTATTACTTCTTCCCTTAAAATGCATGCAAACTTTACAAAATGTCAAAGTGAAATGAATATGAAACTGTCCTCTAACGCAACCAAACCACAAATTGTTATGAACCTCTTGTCATTGCATTTTCTTACATGTATTCTATGTGTCCGTATTCTCACTTAGTCATTAAATTCCTACAGGAAAATGTACTAATGAGATAGCTTATAGGGTTTATAAATCATGGAGCAGGGTGAACTGTGATACAGTGACTTATTGAATCCAGGATACCATATAAGAAAGTGAGATTCTTGCTCATTTAATTGTGATCTTAGTGCACAAATACATTGTGGCTGTAGTGCTCCCTGGGAGTCACACTTGTGCTCACACATGTACTCACCAGGGGTTATACTTCCTGTCTGTAGTGCCTAGGTGCTCATCAGGGCATCGCACTCCTGTTTTCTGGTGCTCACACACACCTGGCAATGGTTGTTCTCATTTTTAGGGATTGCCAAGAAGAGCATTGCCAACTCATTTAGCAGTTCTGCCTGGATCACCTTGGTCACATGTGGCCAAACTAGGAGTTGAACTCTTGACCTTAGGCTTATACAGCAGCCTCTCCTCCAGGCCACCCATTTTTGTTTTTGAATCAGAGACTGTGAGTTCATGAAGATTCTGATCAGACTATCCAGGTTGCTCAAAATTCTAAATTCCAAGGACTGTCTTCATTGTCTGTAGCCTTGACCCTTTGCTGTTTGACAATTGTTCACAAAGGTTAGAATTAAGGACAGTTGATTTTCCTCTCTGCCAAAAATAAAAAAATGAGTCAAGACTTCATTTTCAAATAACAGTGTATTATAGTTACTTGGACAAGAGGACAAGAGCAATTTTCAGGTTAAGGTGAAACCAAAAAATATCCTTCCTTTGAGAAAATTTTTTACTGATGAAATTTTGCGTATTGTGTATGTATATTTGTGTCCCACAGCTGAATTTTCCTTTGAGAAAACAAACAAAAAACTTAATTAGTTAGGATTTGAATGTAAGGTAGATTAGTTTTTTACATCTACTCTTTGTGACTCTCACAGCCCAGTATCTACACCTCATTCCCTTCCCCAGCTGCCAGAGAACGCCATCACCAATCTGGGAAGTAACTTATTACTTGGACTGTGTCCTCTTCCTTCAACAACTCTCAAACACACGCATCTACTTTTTTAAATTAAAAAAATATATTTTTATTGAATCACCGTGAGGCACAGTTACAGACTTACAAACTTTTATGATTACATTTCAGTCATATAATGATCGAGCACCCAACCCCCTATCAGTGTCCCTTCTCTACCACCCATTCTCTTCCCAGTATTCCTCCTGGCACCCCCACCCCATCCCACCCCCTGCCTCTGTGACAGGCACATTCCCTCTTACTCTCTCTCTCCTTTTGGGTATTATGGCTTACAATACAGGTAATAAGAGGTCATCGTGTTTGGTTTTAAGTGCCCCCCCCAACACACACACATTTTTTTCTTAATATTTTTTTCTAAAGTTTTTCCAGAAAAGACATTTTTCTAGAGTTTCAGTCAATGACCAATTCCCAGGACTTTTTCTTTAATAAAAAGTCCCAGTGCCTACTTGAGAATGGCATTGATGGTGGAAAATAAAGCCACAAAAGGGCCAGTATTTAAAACATCTAATAAGCTGATGAAGCACTCCACTGTCCCACCTCCATGTTTAATTAACCCCTCATAGATATGTAATTGGGGTGGATGGGGGGTTATGAATCTTTTTAATTGGGACCACGTTGATAAGTAAGAAAATTCACATTTTACCCATAAAATGCTAAGTTGTAGGCAACTTTATAGGTGATGGTCCCTATTCTCAGTTAACTTAAATAAGATGAGAAGATTTTACTGCACCACCAGAGACTTCTGAAATCCATAGTCTGATTTTTCAAGCTTGCTATAAATGTTTTCAAGTCCACTCCTTGCTTTGCACTGCCTGAAGCTCCCAGTGTCCTGTCCAGACACTTGTGTTTAGCCTAGAAACCATGGCAAAGTAAGGAAATCATTCATTTCACTCCCCTAGCCTGGACTGACCACATCATTTCATTGCTTCAACCTTTCAAATTGGCATGTAGCTAATAACTTTCTTAAAGTAAATGTTTTCTGCTGTGCAGAAAACAGAGGATTATTAGAGTTTGGGGATGCTATTTTTAATTAATCTGGAGGAATTATTTTTCACTGAAGTACAATTTCAAATTGAATTATAAAGATTATTTTATGTGGTCAGATAGTAAATCTGTAAAGCCACATTAAGTATTTTAAGTCTTGGTTAAAATCCTATTTGATGATAAAGGACAAGATAATTTATGCAGGAAATACCCACTTCTGAAAACATTGTGTAAGAATTAGGAATACTAATTGAAATGAACATAATAGCTGTCACCAGAGGTTTTTGGTGTTTTTTATTTTTAACTTTTCACAAGTCTGTGTTAATTCTCATCCTTCTTTAAAATTTCAGTAAACACACAGCTTGGAAATAAAACACAGTTAAGCAAAATACAATATGCATTGTTAATGGACAATTGTTGGAATTAAATGAATAATAAAGAAAGGAATCATGGAATGGAGTGGTATACAGGATGCATAATAAAATACACCTGTGTCTTGTTTTCTACATAAAAAAATATGTGGAGACTGCAATGTATATTCACAAAGCCATTTTGGAGTCTTTTATCAGAAAAGAAATATTAAAGAACTAATTAAAAATACTATAGCTATCTCTCAAATATACCGTGGCTATATATTTTGTATTCAACTCAGGAAAAGTATGTGTAGGTCTGTGTACATGGATGCATGCATAGCACATGAATGCACACACCCCCTTAAATTTTCTCAAAGTTGTAAACTGAAATGGCATGGGTTTATTATTTCTAATTTTCTCCCAATGGATCCATTTTCTTTGTGTTGTAATCACTTTTCACACTTCAGTGCTTTCTCTGATACTGCATGAAAGCCCTAGTTCTTCCAAATGGTTGAAATTAAAGAACCTCACCGACCCCCCCAGAGGCAGCACACAGCCAGAAGCCTCAAACTAACCATTAAAAGAAAGCAATTATGAAAATACTACAATGCCTTTAATATGGATTAGAATTTGGCATCAGGGGCCTCTGATTTAGATATTTTTTGTTGGACTCTCCTGTCTGCCTACATTCCCTCTTCTCCCTCATTAGTTAATGCCAAGTGAATGTGGCAATGCTGACAGTTGCCACTTTAAGCAGCTCTGCCATTCCCTTCTGTTCCACCTCCATGTGTCCCTTTAGTTGGGCCAACTGCAAGGGAAGGGGTACAACTGGCAGAAATTAGTAAATATCAAACATTAGGAAATAGCACACACAATACGAACAGGATGCTTTACATCAGGAGTGGAGCCAACATCTGCAGTCTCTGCAGAATTTCCACTTGCATTAGGTGTACTTGACTTGTGATATACATCTAAAGGAAAGGTGCTGTATTTTTCTCCACACCGAATTAAAATATCTTTGCTTCCAACTAAGCTTCATATATTTTCAACAGGAAATCTGGAGTTCCGAATATTAGTCCTGACTTGCTGCCTTATGTTTCTCATTTTCGAAGCTGAACATTAAGACAGCACACCCATTTGCACGTGCTTATAGCCAAGATGGAGGGGTGTCTTAATTAGTTTTAATCATGAGGAGAGTAGCAGCTAAATGTCTGCTTATGCTGAGCTTAGCACAATAGAAAATGGGTTTCTGCTGCAACAAAAGAAAATTGGGTTACTGACATAGATAAAATTTCTGATGCTGTTGAGTTGTTTAAGTGGGATTATTATAGAGACTAGACCTCCAATTTGCCTATTTGCCTAAACACCAAACACAGCAGTGCCCATGAGGTGATGGAATAGGTGAGCTTATTTCTTCTATCTTTGATCAACTATTTTAGAAAATAGTTTTTCAGCTGAAGCATGCTGCATTTCATATTCCTGAGTGAACTCCCCCATTGTTCTTTAGTTGTAATTACTTGCTAGTTGTGATAAAATAATGTTTTCATTTGGATTATAGACAGATTTTTAATCTCTTTGAAAATTGAATTTGGCTTATTAGCATGCATCAACTAAAAAATAAGCTGATGGGATTCATGAAAAGAATGACCTTGAGGGTTCCCAGTGGACGAGAGGGGAGCAGTGTTGATGAACAATCTGTTCCCTGCACAGCACTGCATGGAGGCCTACCCTCTGCGTCCCTCTCTGCTGTGACACTTGATAACCTCGGGCCCACACTTGGCCGCTGTGCTCCCACATCTTTAATTCAGGTTCTCCCTGGGGATCGCATACTTTAGTTATATTGCTCTCACACATGTGACTGTGAGCCAGAGAGCACACACAGTGTGACACCAGGGGACCCGCAGCTGAGGCCCAGGACCACGTACAGTCCCTGTGGGAGAGCACCAAGGCTCAGATTCCTGGCTTCCCAATTGCAAGTCAGGTGCTTTTTGTCACTGTGCCACCCACCCCCGACCTTTTTTCTAGTGAAGGTAATTTCACCTTTATAGTAGAGATTTTTCCCTACTTTAGAAACATCTTAATTTTATAAAACTGGTAATATATATATATTTTTTCATATATATTTATATATTTATATATATAACGGATGATAAAAGATTTTAATGGGAATTTTGGCCCACACCTGGCAGGGCCCAGGAGTCACTCCTGGAAGTGCTTGGGGGGCCCTTGTGCCAAGAATCTAACCAGGAGAATTGAACTCAATCACTGCACAAAGTTTTAAATATTATTAGCCTGTCTAGAAGGCCACAGCCCCGTTTATATTTTCTTTGCTAGTCAGTGGGAGGGGGGGAGCCCCCATGCATTTTTTAGGGGTCCCACCAGCAATTCTGTACCAACCAGGTTGACAGTTCAGTGAAAGAGCTTGAAGATGTGATACTGCTTGGCACTGCCATGGCAGAGACACCCTAGCCAACTTGAGTGTTCTTGGGAACCCTGTGGTCCTAGGAATTGAACCCCTGACCACTGTATTATCTCCAACCCTTATCATGGTATATTTTCTTCTACTCTTTCCTTTATTTTCAGTAAATTTATTATACTTGTTGAGCTATAAAAGTAATACCAGAACTTGATTTGTTGTTAAATATAGCATTACAGCACAAGCATTTTTTATCTGCTTATGTAACATTTTGCTAATACTGACTTAGTATCTGTGATACATTCCACTATAGTAATATAATACCTTTATTTAATGATTTATCTGCTATTATACTTTCTGGATTATAAATAATGTTGTAATGGACTTTTACTCGTCATCTTTATTCACACGTGATGCTCTTTTCTTAGCAATGATACTTAACCTGATATTCATCCTAAGATATAATACTCATAACCAACTTATGATTTTTATTAGTCTGCAGAATTACAGTCTACCAAACAAGTGTTAAAATATCTCACTGACACACCTATTTCTTATATTCACTAATATTTTCAACTTTATCAAGTGTTGGATCCACATTATCTTATATTTTAATCAAATCTAAATTTAAACAAAACAGAACAATTTAAAGATGACATCACGCTTTTTAGAACAAATACTTATTAATGATTTACTACCAACCTCATTTTATTGGTGTCAACCCATATATTTAAAATAAAAGTTGAATCACCAACCTAAATGTAATTTGTGATAAAATGTATATATATCCTTTCTGTAAAAGCATTTGGACTCTGAAGGAGGTATTTGCAAACATAGCTGGAAATAAAGAAAGCACAGTAGAAATGACATCTGCAGTTGTATGTTCATTGTAGCACTGTTCACAATAACTAGAATCTGGAAACAACTCGAGTGCCCGAGAACGACAACTGGTTAAAGAAACATTGGTACATCTACACAATGGAATACTATGCAGCTGTTAGGAGAGATGAAGTCATGAAATTTGCTTATAAGTGGACGGTTATGGAGAGTATCATGCTAAGTGAAATGAGTCAGAAACAGAGGGATAGACAAAGAATGACTGCACTCATTTGGGAATATAAAATAACATGATATGAGACTGATACCCAAGGTCAGTAGAGACAAGGGCCAAGAATATTGCACCATGGTTGGTAGCCTGCCTCATGAGCTGGGGGAGAAGGCAGCTGGAATAGAGAAGGGATCACTAAGACAATGATAGTTGGAAGAATCATTCAGGATGGGAGATGTGTGCTGAAAGCAGATAAAGGACCAAACGTGACCGCCTCTAAGTATCTATATTGCGAACCATAATGCCCAAAAGTAGAGAGAGCGTATGGGGGAAATTGTCTGCCATAGAGGCAGGGAGAGTGGTGGATTAGAAGGTGGGGGGCACGTGTACTGGGGACATTGGTGGTGGAAAATGTGTGCTGGTGGAGGGATGGGTGTTCAATCATTGTATGACTGAAACTCAAACATGAAAGCTTTGTAAGTGTTGCTCATTGTGATTCAATAAAAAAATAAAAACATAGCTGGGAATCCAAGTTGCCTAAAGAATGCTTTATCTGTGTAACTTACTGGACCATTAAATCAGAATAACCAAGGGCCAAGCCAACAGAATTGGCAATTTTTAAACCTGACTGATTAATTTTGAAGGTTGACCTGGCTAAAAGCCCTGAAACCCAAGGACATCATTTCAGCTTTTATCTTCTGATACCCTTTCAATGGAAAAAGATATCAAGTTTAAAAAGAAAGGTGTGAAGGTGCTCTATAAGTTAAGGCAACATAGCTCTCAAAGTCCTCTTATTTTCCAAAAGTTCCACAGAATGCTACCAAATTCTAACCCTTGAGGGTCTTTTTGGACCACTTAGACGAAACAGCAAAGAATTCTGAATCTAAAGATTGTGTAACCCTTATGGTCTCTTTTGCTTCACCATAAGGAGGGGGATAAAAAGGTTAGCGGAATGTGGGAGTCAGTACCCAAAAAGGTTTTGTATAAGGCAGTATTTACCAACCATCCCACTGTTCTAAATTTACACACTAATATTCATTGTACTTATTCACTTAGAAAGAAAACAAAAAGCAGAAGCCTTGCTACCTAGATAAGAGAACATTGTTTTCCTCATTCCTCTCTTTAAAAGAGAGAGAATAGATTCTTGGATATTAATTCTCTTGCACTTGTTGAGTGTCAGTTTTGTAAGTGGTGATAAAGGTGATTCCAACTTGACCTCTCACCCTCCATTAATCCCATAATTAAATCAGCCAAACTAAATGTACTGTTCTCCCTATTTCACATTTTTATGTAACTTGTATGAGAACTCCATGTTCAGATAAAAGTGATCAAGGCTGCCATAATGAAAGTTTATTTAGTAATGGAGAGAAAACAGTCAGGCCTCTTCCATCTACCTGTCTGCAGAATTGAAAGGCCCTGGGAAGGCGGGTGAGGGAAAGACTGAGGATTCTGTGATTTCCATGATCCTTAGAAAACATTGGTGATTACAGAACACTTCTGAATAGCTCTAAGACTGAAAGGAACTGAAGAGTGTGAGCTTGGAATTCAGAGTCAAGCTTTTTTTCAGAGTCCCAATTCTGAAACGTGACAAAGGCGGGGAAGCAGCAAGAGTTTATTCCCACTTCAGAATAGAAAAAAAATCTGAAAATAGAGCTAGGTAGGGAATGTACAGGTTCCTTAGTAGAAAGTTTCCAAGGCAGAAATCCCAACTTTCTGGGCTGGAGAGTAGTACAGCATCCAACCCAGGTTCAACCCCCAACACCCCATGTGGTTGCAAAGCCCACCTGGAGTAATTTCTGAGTATAGAGCCAAGAGTAATCCCTGAGTATCACCAGGTAGGGCCCAAACACCAAAATATAATAAATGAATACATTAAAAAATAGTCACAACATTCTTTACTCTTTGTCTTGAGTGAAACGACACATTAAGCTTCTGCAATAGAACAAACCGGCACCATCTTTGACTCTTTAAGCAAATGGTAATTTACTGAAAGCTATTGGAGTTCTTTTCCAGGAGAGGATGAGAGACCAGGTTTGAAGAACTTTAGAGTCAATGAAAGTTTATGGCTTGTGCTATATGTCAGAATAAGGAGGGAGCATGAAAATCTGTTCCACATAGTTACCTCCAACCATATTCACTATGTTTATGGTTCGTTTTAGCAGATAAAGAAAGCCCAGAAGGGTCTCAGACTGGCAATTAAGTGCTGCAGCCAGAAATGCCGTGTAATTTCCACCCACAATCCACTGGCCAAAATTAGTCATTGTCTCCTCCCCTCTGCAAGGAGATAACATCCTCCCACAATCACTGAAAGAAAGGAAAAAAGATAAAGGTGTGTGTTTGATGCCTCTGATGGGCAGGAGGCAGGAATGACAGGAACCTTTCTTTCCAGAGGTACTAAAAGAAAATAGCAGTTTCAACGAGCAAATTATCCAGGACTATAGTGTATCACTAACAGTTAATTATATTTGCCACTGTTTGGATGTATCTTAAATTTTTATTTTACAAATAAAGCCCACTTTTTTTTTTTTTAAAGATTTGCTCCAGTCTTCCTCTGCCCCAACCTCTTCCCTAAGGTTGCCTTAGTTCTATGGTCACTTTCCACTTCCTTATTTTTTTTTCCTTTTGTTTCTCATTATTGTTTCTTTGTATTACTGACATGGTACGGTCATCCAATATTTGTGTTTTCTTCTGACTTATTTCCTTATATATCCCCCTAGAGTTACTTTTGTTTTGCTATGAATGGCAAAAAATTACCTTTTTATATAGTATTATTGCATATAGATTGGTATATCCAATCATCTATCAATCAGCCATTAATTTGTATATTGTTATGAAGCGTGTTCAACTCGGAGTGGTGACTAAGACTTATGAGATAAAGTTGTTCTTTTATCTGTTGTCATTGATTTGAAAGTCTAAGCTTGGAAATGCGTATTTTATGTTGTTAAATTTTAGAGGAGTACAATACAGTGTAAAGTGTCATCTGATGTATTCTAATTTTAACTTCTTTTTACAATTTCATCTACTAAACTGGCTGTTTAAAAACTAATTTTAAAAGTTGTCATTACGTGCAGATAATCCCAGGCAAAGTATTTGTATGAATGTCATATGGCCGAGGATGTTTCTTTGAAGCATGTGTGCATTGTTTGTGACTGTCAGCCTGGGACTGTCTCCAGATCTCCCAGGAGTGATATTTGGAGCCAGAGTTGGAGTTGATTACATAACTGATGATGTCATTTCAAGCAGTTTTTTCTGATTCAGTTTACTCAGGTTGGTAATGCTGTAAATATTAAGTTAAATTCCATTTATTCAGTAATATTTTTTAGTGTAGCCATAAAAGAGTAAGGTTTATACTGTGATATAAGTGTTATGGAAAACATAGTAGTCTGATAGGCTTTATAACATACTTAGTATGTACCTGGTAGTTGATAAAGGTGGCCGTGCACATATTAGCAATGAAATTTACTCCCTGTCGTGGACAGGTCTTCCTAATGCAAGGAGGTGGGTATATGGATGGGTAGATATATTGGTGATAGAGAAGCATATTATAATACTAAATTGTTTCTAATAATAGTATGAATATAGACAGTAGTAATCTTTATGATGGTACCCAGTTTTCCTATGGGACTTTAAGTTTACCTGGTTTTAATTATCCCTTTCCTGCTGCTTGTATTATCTAGTTTTGATGAGTAAAGTAGCAGACTGCCCAACGCTTGCCTTCAAGAATCTAAAAGTGTCTCCTCAGTGATTTAGCAAGCTTAAAGAATTCTCATGTCCTCCCTATCTCCCAAAAGAAGCTATAGCATGGAGACATTAGCTTCATGAGTTTGGGTTTTTTTTTTTTTTGACATATGGAAACCCTGGGCCCCTGGAAATCCTATTTGCTATGCTATCTTGAGCCCATTTTTTATAAATAAAAAGAAAAAAATTGTTTTCCAACATAACTATTGGAGTTTCCTTCCCTCAGCACTGAGAGTGAGATTTGGTGAGATTTTGAATACTCCTGAAATATAACCATCAGAATATTCTAATTAAAAATTGTTTTCCAACATAACTATTGGAGTTTCCTTCCCTCAGCACTGAGAGTGAGATTTGGTGAGATTTTGAATACTCCTGAAATATAACCATCAGAATATTCTAATTATCACCTTCTTGCTCATAATATTCGCTGTTGGAAACTTGATGGAACACTTAAAATTAATCACCAGCATTACTAGTTTGAGCCTCTTTTATTTTATTATATTTTTACAAATGACTCTTTTCTGATAAGTATTTTTGAAAAAATCTAGAAATTATTTCTTTCAGTGTGTATAATCAATCTATATTTAAATTATGATTATCTTAGTAAGTAGCTGGAGTTTAGTGCCAGAATCCTTGGGTTCCTGGAAGGATCCTTGAATTTATTGAGTCAAACAACTTGTATAATTTGTTTGCACATCCTAGTGCAAATATATCTATTCTAAAACATGGTAATATTTTTATAATGTAGGAATATTCCTATTTATTCAGCCATCAATTAAGCTGATTGAGTTGGGCATGAACTCCACATTACTTTTTCTTTATTTATTCAGAATGTTAATTTTACTTTATTATTTTATCATTAAGCTCCTAGAAGACATCCAATAGTCTAGTTCTCCCTCTTGGAGATCCTGACAAGCTACCGAGATTCTATTGCCTGCTTGGGAGAGCCTGGCAAGCTCCCTGTGGCGTATTCATATCCCAAATACAGTAACAGATATATGTATATACCTCTCGGAGAGCCCGGCAAGCTACCGAGAGTATCCCACCCGCACGGCAGAGTCTGGCAAGCTACCCATGACGTATTCAATATGCCCCAAACAGTAATGATAGGTCTCATTCCCCTGACCCTGAAAGAGCCTCCAATCATTGGGAAAAACAAGTAAGGAGAGGCTGCTAAAATTTCAGGGCTGAGTGTAATAGAGACGTTACTGGTGCCCGCTCGAGTAAATCGACGAACAATGGGATGACAGTGATGCAGTGATTTCATTATTTCCCCCGCACACAAACACAGTAACATTTTAATGAGGGGCTTAGCACATGAGATAATATTCTAGAAAATATTTTCAATTTATGCTTGAGGGGTGTTAGGATCAAATTTAGGACTTTGTGCATGCATGAATATACTTTGCCATTCACTGAACTCTGTCTGGGCCCAGGGAAATATTATTTTAAAGATGCCAAGTTGAGGTCAATTTTATCAAACAAAAACCTCATAGATAAAATTCTCATATATACCAGTGTCTCGTTTTCCCTCTCCCTCTGCTCTCAAAGGCTTTGACTGTTTAAAACTCTACTGTATCCTCTTCTATTCCCTACTCCCCTTAATATAGTGCTAGACTATGCTTGGAAATGAGAAAAAGATATATAAAGAGCTTGGTAAAGTGGAAAATTCTGCCAGAAGGTAAGTTCCTCTTAGTAAGTGAATCATACCACCATTTCCTCTGGTTTCCATAATTATATAGTGTGAGAAATCAGCAGAAAATCTTTACCTTTAGACTCAGTGTCAGGTCGCTTTTTGACATGACCCTTGAATCTGAAGGAGCACATGTGCTTTTCTTTCAGATCTGGCATTTAGAGTGTGCTTCTGGTGGTTTTTTTTTTCTTTTGGGGTCACCCAGCAATGCACAGAGGTTACTCCTGGCTCTGCACTCAGGAATTATCCCTGGCGGTGCTCGGGAGACCATATGGGATGCTGGGAATCAAACCCGGGTCAGCCATGTGCAAGGCAAATGCCCTACCCGCTGTGCTATCACTCCAGCCCCACTTCTGGTTTTTAAACTGCTTGCCAACAAATTAAAAAAAGGAACACTAGGGGGAAAAAAGAGTCCTATTTAAAATTATCCAGATTTGCTGGCTCCCTTACAGCATTAGAAGACCCCTTGTCCACTTAAGCCATGTGAGTTCTGCCCTATTTATGTAGCTTGCACTTCCTGTCAGCCAGGCCAGTATTCCTTTTTAAAATGTTCACTCAAGGAAAATGAGACACCTGTTTCTGGTCCTGGTTATACATTTCCAATTTTATGATCATGGGACTGTTTCTCAAGCATGCCCATTCCTTTTCCTGTGAGTCATTTATTACTCAGAAAACACATATTCCTAGGACTGTGCTCTCATTTGCATTGTTTTCCTGGTCCAGACCTGACTCTATTTACATAATGCAGTTGAAAATTTGCCATTCGGGGTCAATACCAAAATGATTGAACGTATTGAAAGTACTAATGAGGATATGAATTAAAAATGAATTCTGGGGGCTGGAACAATAGCACAGTAGGTAGGGTATTTGCCATGCACGCGGCCGACCTGGGTTCGATTCCCAGCATCCCATATGGTCCTCTGAGCATTGCCAGGTGTGACCCAAAAAGCAAAAAAAAAAAATTGAATTCTGATGTATTGTTGATGGGGAGAGTAAACTAGTACAAACTTTATAGATAAGAATAGAAAGTCCTTAAAAAAAATAGATATTCCGTATAATCCATCATGCAACTCCTAGTTATTTAGCCAAAGGTATGAAAACACTAATTTGAAAGTATATTTGTATCTTTATTTCATAGCAGTATGCGTCACAGTAGCCAAAACAGGAAATCAACTTGAATACCCCTCAACAGATTAATCGATTCTGAAAAGCTGTGATACGTAGACACTATAGAATACTATTCTGCCATTAAAAAAGATAGAATTGTGCTGTGGGGCAAAATGGGATGGATTTGTAGTTAAGTATGCTAAGAAAACAAGAAGTAAAGACAGTTGCTGAGTCGTTCTAATAGTATATAGACTATACAAACAAACTGGAAAAGAAGAAACCTAAACTAACGTTTAGTTTTGGTAAAAACTTTGTTGGTTACTGGAGGGAAAAAAGTAATGGGGAGAATAAGTGAAGTTGGGGTGGAATTGTACTGGAAGTTTTGTGATAGGTGTGCCGAGTCCTTTACACATATGAGGTATAAGCTAACCCCCTGAATTTCCATACGATCATAAACCAATAAGAAATCCATGGGTGGGAAATGCCATAGGAAAAAAGCTGATGTTCCAAGGGTAATTTTGTTAACTCCTATTGAGATAAGTACTCTGCATATTATTTTCAGAATAACACTGTAGTAAAGAGACCTTCAAAGTCTACTGACAGTAAATAACAGTGACTTTTTTACACCGTTCGAAAAAAAGTTGCAAATTCTTAGTGTAATTCCTAGGATATATCCAAAGTATGTGTCTAGAAATGTCAGTAGCATTATGTATTCATCTCTGTTGAACACGTGAACTGAATATCATTTGATAAAAGCTGTGCAATTTGAATTTTTATGAAATTTGACTTCAACTTTCTTTTTTAAAAATCTCCACCAGATCTTTTATGCATTCAGTCACTCAATATTCACAGAATATCAGGCACTATTCTAGATAGGAGAAATTCTGCCATTTCTTAGGAAAAAGCAGTCTAGAATTGGACTTTCAGTGATTAATTGTAAGAATTACAGATGTTGATTAATAATGATCCACACTTGAAACTTACATTTAAAAGGCAATGTTCCCTTAATAAAAGGCATATATAATTAAAAGTACATAATTTGTATTTAACATAAGATCCACAATCCAGAATAGTTTAATTTTTTAAAAAAATTAAAAAGGAAAGAGATATAGTTATCAATCCATGTAGCAATAAGAGAGCAGATAAGAAAAGTAAAACTGTGGGCTGGAGTGATAGTACAGTGGGTAGGGCATTTGCCTTGCATGCAGCTGACCTGGATTCAAACCCCGGCATCTCATATGGTCCCCCAGGCACCACCAGGAGAAATTTCTGAGTGTAGAGCCAGGAGTAACCCCTGTGCATTGCCGGGTGTGACCCAAAAAGCAAAAAAAAAAAAAATTAAAAAGACGTTACATTGGTGTTGGGGTGGAGTGAATCAACATTACAGTGGGTAGGGTAGTTACCTTACACGTGGGCAACCTGGGTTTGATCCTTGGCATCCCATATGGTCCCCCAGCCTGCGAGAAGTCAGCCCCAGACCACTGTGTGTGTGGCCCAGATACAAGCAGTGGAGATGAAACTGAGTCAGGGGCTGCAGTATGGGGTGGTGTGAGTTGAGCGTGCTTCCCCTGCCCCCACTTCTTGGTTTAGAAAATAGACTTTTCTGTCAAAATAACATCTTATAGGCTATGATCAATGAGAGATTTCTGTTCACTGTCATGCATTGAACTACTTGTGTGTTTTATTTGAGATATATTTTACTTTGCTGGAAGCATACCTTAAATACTAAACTTGTTTGGGGGCTAAATTTAATAAGCACTGTTTGAAACAAGTGAAAGGCACATTTTATAGAGAAGCTGAGTTGCGGGAGAAAAGCCAAGGTCAAAGAATGACAAATTGAAGATCCAAGAAAAATGACTGAAGCTTTGAAAAGTTCAGGTGAAAATGAATGGCCCTAGAGGACAAGCAAAGAGATAAGCCTTCTGGACAGCAGGAAAAAAACTTTTATGTCCCAGTTCATCGAAATGGTAGAAACACTCAAGAAAAAACAAAATCAGCACATTTTGCTGCTTTGCACCAAATATCATACACCCCGGTCAAGTGAGGTCCATTTCTATCTTGTTTATGTTTTATAGTATTTTATATAGTGTCACATAGAAGGGCTGGGGCGATAGCACGGTGGTTGGGTGTTCGCCTTTCATGCGGCCGACCTGTGTTCGATTCCTCAGCCCCTCTTGGAGAGCCCGGCAAGCTACCAAGAGTATGGAGCCCGCACGGCAGAGCCTGGCAAGCTACCCGTGCATATTGGATATGCCAAAAACAGTAACAGTAAGTCTCTCAATGAGAGACGTTACTGGTGCCCGCTCGAACAAATCGATGAGCAACGGGATGACAGTGGCAGTGACAGTGACACATAGAAAAGTTCTTGTTCCTTTTCCTGTTACTCATATATGACTCAAGTCACCATCTTCCTGTCATTTTGAAACTCCCAACTTTCTTGTCAATACTGGTGTTGATCCTTGCAAACCCACAGCTCAGTTCATCCCCAGGGCCCTGGGAGAGAGAGGATGCCATTTCCAAACAGAAGATCCTAAATACTGTCCTGGGATATTCCACAAACAGGCTTCAGATATTGTGTGCCATGAAGAGGTGAGAAGGGGAGTAGAACCCCAATCCCTGGAAATGAACTGCAACCCAGGCTGAGTTCATCTGCACCCAGGGAGTACCCAGAGCCTTGTTGGTGGCACTCCATCACGAAGCCACAAGCCGCCTGTCTGCCATGGCCAGGTTGGAGAAGATGCTCAGCATCATGGAGGAGGTCACGGCATCAGCTTACCCTCATCCAGTGTTGCCACATGGAAATGAGGGGCTGGTTTTTTTGCAAAAAATCATGTAATTTTTTAAATTCCTTTTATGCAAAATTTATTTGTGACTGTTGGCAACACAGAAAAAATTTTAACTACCAGTGAGAATTTTAATGAGGGAAAATGTGGGACCCACTAATGAACAGTATGACTTAAAGAAAGGCTGTTCTGAGTGAAGATAGCCTTGCCTTAGAAGACAGGTAATGTTCCAGAATACATTTTCATACCTCTTCAAAATGCATTGCCACCCCATACTACACCTACCACCACTGTGTGAATATGTCCTCGCCACAGTCATTGGACATTTTTATCTTCCTCTCTCCCCTCCCCTCTGGTAACCTCAATGTTTTTTGTGAAATCCAAGGGTTTTCTTTCCTTTGACTGTGTTCCATTTTTTTAAATCCTCCACATACAGTTGAAATTATTCAGTATTTGTCTTTCTCCTGGTGTACTTAGGTTGACCACCCCCACTTGTTTATTCACATTGCCACAAATGAAAATATTTGATCTTTCCTAACAAATGACTAGTTTTACACACACACACACACACACACACACACACACACACACACACACACACCCTGCTTTTATCTATTATCTGTTTTTATGCAGTTAGGATGTTTCCAGATCTTGGCCATTAAAGAGTCTTGCACTATACGCAGAACATGGTCATGCATGTATCTTTTCAGATTGATGTTTCAAAATAAGTCCTCTTTACTCCATATGTTCATGATCAAGAAAGTTGATTCTCATTGTTTGTGAGGCTCCTTCCAGGTCTATGAGTCAGTGTTTGTCATCTCAAAACCACAAATGCATTCTAGGATATGACAAGGGCAGTCAGTAATGAAAGTGTGCCCACCTTGTCTACACAGGCCCACTTCAGTATGGGAACAGAAAATTCTCCTGGCTCTCTGCATCATTAGTTGCTATTTCAAAAGCAGGTGGATGTCTTCAATATTTAGCAAACATTCAATGAGAGGTAGCTGCTAAGTTACATGCCTGATCCCATCCTTTGGATTTTGTTTTTTTCCAATGTGAGTAAAGATTTTCATTCTTTCCAAATCGAAAATGCAGTATTCACAACTCTCAGAATAAGGGTTCAATAATTATTGTTCTTTACCTGCTTCCTGAGATAGTCTCCAAGGAAAACAATTTCATTTTGCTTGACTTTTTACCAGCCCCTAGGATATGTTCATCTTCTTTTAATAATTCTAAATATCCTCAAAAGCCAGGTAAGGCAGTAAAGCCCGTTGTCTTTCATCTCTGTCTGTAAACCCAAAATTCTGATTGTTCTGATTCTAAAATATTTATTGAGTGTCTACCATATCCTTTTTTTTTCCTTCTGCCAGTGAATAAGACAGACAGGGAGGGCCTTGTTTACATATACTGAAAGTGTATGGGTGTTGAAAAGAAAGGAAGAAACAAGTTTTGAATGAACACATAAGTGTGAAATTTGTCAGTCTTGTCATGTAGTCATTTTGGTCTTGACATTGGGTGGCCAGGAAAGGCTCATTTTAAAAGTTGCTTTATTATAAGGTTTCTCTGTGGAGGACCCAGTGAAAGAGTGCATGCTACACAAGGAAACAAGGTGTAAAGGCCCAAACAAAATTAACATTTTGAAAAATATAAAAGAAGATCCTGCAGAAGAACTATTTGCTATAGATATGAATTTTTAATAGATTTTTAAAAACCATTTTATGCAAATAGTTTGTCCCACAATTGGGTTATATTTTCCTTTGGGAACATTAAGATTCATCTTTTTTGCATTTTGAAACAGTTGCTTTTTTCATACCTTGCTTATTAACTGGATGTGAGAAGTTCAGATATTATTTAGTATGAGAACCAGGGTTACAGTCAGTATGGTGTGATAGGAAATGTTTTGAATGGCTGCGTCTGACAGCCTAGGAAGTTTGAAGAAGTACACTCTTGTCCAGCTGCTGTCAGCAGTACCCAAGTGAGGATAAATGATACTCCTTTCTGTCCACTTCATCTATGTGATGTTTTGACTGCATGTTGTTTTTGAGCCAGTAGCCAACAGACTTCCATCTGGTTTAGTAGATAAAGAAGCAAGGACATAGTCATGCATTTTTGTAATTAAACAATAACAGCCACAAGATGGCCTTTCTCCACCATGTCTGGCACTTGGGTAAGGGGCGTTCTTATTCCCATCCCTGATAATTTACTGCTGCTTCCTATTCCCCCTTCATCCTCTGTTGCCAAAGAAAGATTAAAGGTGGCTGGAATGCAGGCTGGAGTCATTACGTGTTCTCACCCGATAGAACAAAACACAAGACATCAGCCGGAGCATGTTCTGTTTCATCTTTGGCTTTCCAGTGCTGAAGGAAAAGACATTGCAGATAGGAACGATGTGTGAAGATATTTAATTCTACCTCCTTGTTTGAATTCCAGGGGTAAATTAGTAGAAATAGTTTCAGTAATTCATGCATTTCCATACATTTTGAGGCAAAGATGTCTTATGGAATTAACTTAGAGGTGGCTGCTGTGTGTCTTTGCCTAGTTAAGGTATATGTGGATTTTTACTTGGTGGATGTGTTAGGCTGGGACATTGGAACAGGCAGATGGAAACTCCTCCCTAATTGTACTGCCTTCTCTCCACTGTCCTCATCTTAAGCCCCTGACCCCAGGGCCACCCCAAAACAAGCACTCACCAAAGTTCAAGGTTTAGTTCTGGGTCTCTTTTGTCTTTCTCAGTTGATAAGAGAGCAAGCAGAATGTGCTCTGATAAAGATGGAAAATATCGATATAGCCATTCCTGATTATTTTGCTCTGTAAAAGCTCTTTGTAGATTAGATCATTAGCCCTCTTCGAAGCTCAATGAGCTGCTTTTTCCATGTTTCTGTGAATAAAGCTTGTGTCATGGTCTTAGCTTGAAAGAAGGAAAACAAGAAAGGGTACACTTTGTTACTACAAAGTTTTCAGGAGTCACATCAATGACGTAAATAATGTCACCATTCCCCCCTCCCCTTTAAATTTTATTTTCTTACTGAATACTAAAAAAGGACAGACATTACACAAAATCCACATCCTGGTGCTCAGTGTTTTGTGTCTCACACATGAGCCATGGAGTGTACCTTTTAAATTATTACATAAAAAGTACTATTTTCTGTTATGTATTAAAGTTAATGGACAGGTGAATTATACTTTTCTTTACCACTTTTTATTTAATCTTAATGATCAGACAGGATGGGTTGGAGTGATAGCACAGCAGGTAGGACGTTTGCCTTGCATGTAGCCAGCCAGGTTCGATTCTTTCGCCCCTCTTGGAGAGCCTGGCAAGCTACCGAGAGTATTCTGCCCACATGGCAGAGCCTGGCAAGCTACCCGTGGTGTATTCAATATGCCAAAAACAGTAACAAGTCTCACAATGGAGACTACTGGTTCCCGCTCAAGCAAATTGATGAGAACAGGATGACAGTGATAGTGATCAGACAGAATACCAGGGTGCATGGACACTGTTATCTTTTCAAGAAAGGGATATGATTTCTAATTTCCTCGCTCAAGAGTCTGCAAACTTTCTCTGAAAAGAGTCCAGATTGTATGTGTCTTACATTTTGTTGGGTGTATAGTCTCTCACATATTGACATACTTTTGTTTGTGAGCAGTGTATTTGGAATTGCATTCTTATTTCTGCCTGCCACTAGTTTATTATTTAACCACAGCCATTAACAATCTAATTCAAATGTCATAAGAAAAACAGGTGTTATGGGGTGGGATCAAGCCCTGAGTTCACATGCTGTTGTAGATGCCAGTGAGATCTGGGGACAAATTAAAGTTTGTCCAACAAAGGCTCAACTTCAGGGTGGGCAGGATGGGAGCTAGGTAGCTTTTTAGGCACTGGATTTCAACAGTGATTGAAATCACTATTGCATTTCCTTCCCTGACATGGTTTCTGATATTAGAGAGTACCCCTAAGACCCCTTGGGTATGCACGTGCCCCCCCCCCCCATGGTTCCTCTCTGCCTCTTCCCACCTACTTGAAGCCTCTGGTAGGTACATACAGCATAGATCCCTTCATTAGATGGTGGTAACGCAGGATGTTCCTAGTGGCCATCAGAGCCAGAAAGTACATCGATCAGGTCGCATGCAGATTCAGCACTGTGAGGGAAAAGAGATCCCATGCTTTGCATCTACTATAGTCTCCTGACCATTCAGACTGCATCATTCACTCATAGATTACTCCACTGGCCAGTTGCAAGACAGAGGACTTGCAACTCAGGGGAGCTGTGCAGAAGTGGACCCACATTCTAGATTCCTGGTCAGGAACCTGGATTGGCAGGGAAGGGCAGAACGTCTAAGCCACTCAGACTTTAAAGACCCACCCAGAGGAGTAGACCCAAAGCTTTGCTTTGAGCCCTTGACTCTTCCTTACATAGCCCAAAGTTGTGTGTAGCCTTTAGAATGAACCTCCAAGTAATAAAGTCCTGCTATGATTCATGAACTTGTTCTTTAAATCCGGGAGCGGTATCCTCCTCTTATAGAGCTGAGCTGAGTTTACTTACACAGTCCAATGTCGTCAGCCTTGGCAACCATTCTCCGTCCGTACCCAAGCCTCAATCTCTGTGCTGGCTAAAGCATAAACTTCTGTGTGATCTTGTGCTAGCAGTTTTACTTCTGTTTTCCACTATAAATGGAACCACACCAGGGGGCCAGTTCTTTATCTTCCAGATAAAGAAATGTTATCTCTCTTAAAAAATTCTTAAGATACCTTAATGTTTGAGTAAATGATCTCTTAGATGGTATGGCTTTCTCTAATTCGGGTAAAATAATGTGCTTTTCAATAGGGCACACTTTGTTCTCATAAAACGAGGCATAAAATGATGACATCATATGCCACTACAGAATGTTTCGTGACCCACCAGCCTTCCCATTCAGGGCTTGCCAGCCTCCCCCATCAGCCCCTGTCACCCTTTGGGGATATTAGCTTCTGTCCCCGCTTCTCCTCTTGCAGCTGCAGTATCTGTAAGATGAGCAGCCATAGTTTGGGAAACAAAATGTCCTGGCCAGGGGGTGGGTGAAAGACACAATTATGGGAATTATTACTCTTCTTATTTAGTATAATTATAGCATGTTTTTCTCCGAAGAGCTCTCGAGAAAGGTTGAATCAGTTGAGCTTATTTATCCTAGGGATGAGGAGACTGGAGGGGAGGGCCATAGCTCACTAACAGTTTGGAGTATCTGGGTGACGATAACCAACTGTTCTGTCTTCTCACTGCAGACAGAAGATTAAGAAATTGGTAGGAGAGGTTTCAATTAGATGTGAAGAATAATGCCTTGCCAGAAAGAGTGATTAAGCACCAACAGGAGTTCCTAAGGAAAGATCTGACTGGATGAGGTCTCTGAAACCCTGCCAGAGTGGAGGCTTTTTGTATTCTGATTTCTAGTGTGAATACTAAGGACTGTGAGTAGGTGTCCAGGAGGTAGATCTACAGGCCTGACTCTTAGGCTGCCTGGCCCCCAGTACTCTGATAAGTCAGGTAAGATGAATTAGAAAATCAACCTCAAGCTCGAGAACTGCAGTAAATGTCATCTAAGTGAAGGTTGTGGCATCAGAGGAAAGAGCTAGGTCAGGCAAGGTAGCCTGGTTCGATGGAAGAAGAGTTTTCTCTCACTTGGGCTACTCTGGCCTATGCTTTCCTGTGGTAGCCTCAATTTTCCATAGCCTCAGTCAACAGGACCTGCCCCATCTCTGACTCTGATGCTCATACAACTCACATCTAAGGTTGGTGTATCAATCACAGGCCACTGTGGCTCTATGTCACTGGGAGTTTGTGGATTCAGAAACCAGCACAGCCTGTTGATTCAGAAACAGGTACAGGGTGAGTAGGGTGATGGGTTCACAGGTGGTCCTTAAAAATTTGCAACACATCCGAGTTGTTGATCCCAGATGTGGTATGTCTCTAAATGACCGCCCCCCCCCAAGAAATTTCAGAGCTAGCTCTGGTTGTGATGAGAGGGGTACCCCATATACTCAGGATGTCACATTCCCTTGAGGAACTATGGTCAGAAGCCCAGGCTTTAGGACAGAGATTCAAATTCAAAGGCCTGGTAGAAACCAGGCTCATAAATAACATCACAGCAGGAAGCCAGACCAGGGTGTGAGAGATGATGGTGGGGGTTGACTGGAAAACCACCACTGATCAAACTGCATCAGTAGGAGACCCTGGACCAAAGGAACAGGTTCGCTAGGCAATTGTTATTAAAAAGCTCAGAGGAAGGACTGGAGCAATAGCACAGCGGGTAGGGCATTTGCCTTGCATGCAGCCAACCTGGGTTCGATTCCCAGAATCCCATATGGTTCCCTGAGCACCACCAGGAGTAATTCCTGAGTGCATAAACCAGGAATAACCCCTGTGCATCGCTGGATGTGACCCAAAAAGAAAAAAAAAAAGCTCAGAGGATTTCCATAATTTTCTATGAGACTTTTTTGTTTTCTTTTTTTCTTTTTTTTTGGGGGGGGGGTCACACTCAGCGATGCACAAGGGTTACTCCTAGCTCTGCACTCAGGAATTACTCCTGGTGGTGCTCAGGGGATCATATGGGATGCTGGGAATCGAACCCGGGTCTATTCACTGTGCTAGCACTCCAGACCCAGAGACTTCTTCGTTTTCTTAAACCAAATTCTTGTTGAGGTAACAGTCAGAGATAGTGTAATTTTCATGCATGTTGTTCATATCTATCCTTCATGAGCTCCGCAGCAGTCCTACAGTGCCCTTCTCACCCACTTCACCCACCCCACAACATCTCCTCTCATCATCCCTGTTCTCACTTTCGCTCCTTTGTTTTACTATCTTCCATATGAAAGAGATCACATGCTAGCTCTCCTGGATTACTCTCCTCAGCACGGTTCTCTCAAGGTTTATCCCCGTCATTATAAATAACAAACTTTCATCTTTTGTTAAAGCTGATTAGTATTTTATTATGAAAAACTAGTACATCTTCTTATTTACCTGTCTGTAGGCATCTAGACTATTTCTGTGCCTTGTCTATTATAAAGAATGTTACAGTGAAGATAAAGGGTGCATATGCCTTTTTAAATTAGTGTTTTCATATCCTTTGGAGAGGCACCAAATCTCAATTTGTAAGAATTGGCAAGTAAAAAAGAAACTGTCGTGAGGATTAAGCAAATATGTGCTTGCTGTTTGCTGCCAGTGTGTGACCTTCCCTTAAGCGTCAGTCATTCATAATGAGATTCAAAACATGGCTGCTTACTGTGGGTGAGCTGGGCAGGTCAGGTCAGCTAACCGCACTGCCCTCTACTTTTTCTCTCCCAAATTAAGTGGAGACTCCTTCATCAAGTGGCTATGAGGACTAAAAGAATATATGAAAGAAATTAATACAGTATCCTGCATGCAGAGTACTTAATAGCTATTAAATAATGATAGCAATGATGGCTATATTACTGTTAGATTAAATCACCTGAAATTGCTGATGTACAAATATATACTGGAGCAATAGCACAGCGGGTAGGGGTTTGCCTTCTTGCACGCAGCCAAACCGGGTCTGATTCCTCCTACCCTCTCGAAGAGCTACTGAGAGCAGAGCAGAGCCTGGCAAGCTACCCATGGGGTATTCAATATGCCAAAAACAGTAACTACAAGTCTTACAATGGAGACGTTACTGGTGCCCGCTCGAGCAAATCGATGAGCAACAGAATGACAGTGATACAGTGATACAAATATACTTGGCATAGGGGCTGGAGTAATCCACAGCGGGTAGGGCATTTGCCTCGCATGCAGCCGACCCGGGTTCGATTCCCAGCATCCCATATGGTCCCCTGAGCACTGCCAGGAGTAATTTCTGAGTGCAGAGCCAGAAGTAACCCCTGTGCATCGCCGGGTGTGACCCAAAAAGCAATATATATATGTATATATATACATATATATGTACATATATATGTATATATATACATATATATGTACATATATATGTATGTATATATTTGGCATAGAAAACGAAAATGGTATGACATGGTTTAGCATATTATGTGAAATACCACCATGTGTATATTATGTTTTACCATTATTATGATGATTATTAAGACTGACCTATGCTTTCCCTAAACCCCCCCCCCCTCGTAGCATTCATCTTATTGGTCATAGTAACTTACATTATTATTGTTTGGCTTATTGTCTTTCTGCCTTAATTCTGCTGACATACATGCTTCCTCAAGCTATGGATTTTTCCTATTTTATTCTTTGTCTTGCCTGTCCCCCAGTGCCACCCCAGCATGCAGAGATAATGCCTCTCAAAAGATTCTGTAAATCTGCATTGAATAGATTCACTCAGTTTACCAAAAATTGAACTCAGTATACTGTGGACTCTTTTTCTTCAAGCTGTATAGTTTTGAAGGCGCTCTTCTGCCAGTTCTAAATAACATGAAGTTTGAGTTGCTATCCTAAAAGGGCTTTGACTCTTGAATTCACATATAATTTAGTGAAAAGATACCTGAATATTTTCTCTCTCAAAGCTAACAGTTTTAATTCAATTACAGTCTAAAATACAATTACCCAAATTGACCAGGAGCTTTCAGTAAGGTTTTGGGTCCCCGCTCCCTGCCCCTGTTTGAGCATCACGTAGTACTCTCTATATACTTTAAAATGTCATTATAGTAGTCCTCAGATAGAAGGAAACTAGATATATAAGATACTAAGCTCCTTGGAAATACTGTGTACACTTGTATACATGTAATATATTCCATAGTAAAGCTCACGTGGAGAAAGAAATTAGAAGTTGAAAAAGTCTAATAGTAAAGGTCAGGCCTGACTGGATTCCAGAGAGACGGGGAAAATGGCAGTATTGTCTTTAGAAGGAATGCCAGAGGAGCCTGCACACAGAGGAAAGTGCTGATAAGCGGAATGACAAAAGCTGGTTTCATGAGTGATTCCCAGCCACCAGGGTGCACTCCCAGCTGATTGCCCTACTATTTTTGGTATTCCACATATCATGACTGAATACACAGAGCTTGACGGGAGGCCACAAATATGGTAAGTCTGGAAGGAACTCTGGGAGGAACTGCGTGATTTCTAAGGACTCGGGCACCTTTCTTCTGCCTGTTGACCCGAACTCAGCCTCCATGAAGGAGTTAAGAAAATTCCGACTCTCTCAGACCTCCTTACTGGGAGGTGCGGGAAACCTTTATGTTTCCAGAGGTGGATATTTTTAGATGTGATGTTCAGTCCAAAGTGTTAACTAATTGAGTTATCAGGTTTCAGACTTGGCCACAGAGAATGGCAGTGGGAGAGGGCGAGAGCTTCCCAGAACAAGTAAGCATTTACAGTTTCCTAATGAAATGTGTGTTCTCAGAGTGCTGCTTTCACCTGAATAGTCTGTCATTAAAAAAAAAAAATGAAACTTTCTATTGCCAGCAAAGAGTATTGATAGAACAGACGCTGTCTGCACCTGGATTGCTTGAGTTAAACGTGTGTAGGACTTTGCTCTGTCTTCCCCCCCACACCCTGCTTTTTGCTCCGATCCAGATTTTAGGTGTGTGTTGTTTCTGGTATAATTTAGAGTCTGATTCGTTCAGGCCTGTCTTTAAAAAGTGCTTAATGAAATTCAAGCAGAGAGAGGGTGATTTGGTATCCAGGAAGGTTTTAAAGAACTCAGATATGTAATAAGGTTCAAGTGTTTGTATTTTCTCAGGAGAATTCTGAGGGTTGAGATTCAGCTTTTCCTGATAGATTAATGACATGGGCCAGGGGGAGATAATGGAATTTAATAGTTTGGAAAAAGACATATTTAGGGTTCATATTTGCTCTTGAAACTCACAAATGATAGGTAGAAGATGTAATAATAGGTTGGAAGTACAATTTTATTTGTTTCAGTAGAACTGTAGATTGATACATCTATATATCTCATTTAATAACTTCAAAGCACTAGCATAGACCATTCTCTCCTTAAGGAATATTGTATGGGAGAAGGGAGGCAAATATTTGCTTTGCCTTTATAGAATTTGAAAGTATTTGATTCTGAAGGATTCATAAGATATCATTTGACTTGTGGCATAGTTAAAGGTTCAGTGTTACCTCTTGTTCCTGTGTCTTTTCAATTTGTACCATTTAACTATGAAAAAACATTTGAATAGAAGCAATATTTGCTATTAACACAGTACATTTAACTCTGAGCATAAGATGGATCTTTTGTACACAAAATACAATAAATTGATTATAGTGACTAGAATACATCAGAAATAATATGAGTGTAAATTATAATATCAAACAGCAGGCATACTAATTGTTTTGAGAAAAGAACTTTCAATTCAATGTTGCAGAGCAATTCAGAGAACTCACTTAAAAACTTTAACCTTCTAATCTTCATTCTAATCTTCATAATCCTAAAAGATGGGTTAATCTAAAGGATGTTATTTTACGAGTTATATAGAATGTTGATGTTAACTAGTGTCAAACTTAAGAGATTTTAATCTAAGTGAAACTACAAACATTGTGTGTGCTTCATAGAAAGGCTTTTCTAACTAAAATGAGATTCATACTAAAACAGTGAATATAAAACTCTAGGAATAAGTGTCAGGAGTAATTTACTGGTAATACATTGTTAGGTACATCACAAAAACCATGTTATATTTGGACTAAGCCATTAAAAAAATTGAGTTGCATTCAAAGGTTGAATTCCAGATGTTCTGTTCCATTAGTTGTAGAAGTGAAAATTTTGCATGTTATCATAATGCTATTTGCTAATTATTTAATGTGACTTGGCTTTGAGAAATAATGTTTATTAGGAGTATTTTCTGTCAGGCACAAATGTTACAATTCTTAAAGAATGTTCCTGCAAAGAATTATAAATTAACGAGTTAATTTTTTTTTAATATCTGACATCCAAAGAAGTGTCCCAGTAAAATCAGACCATCTTGTTTATGCCTCATGTCAGAATACATCAACTCAATGGTGAAAGCATTTGCTCTCAGCCCATATGTGCAGTATTTTCTGTTTTGGTGCCCATTATGCTTTTTAAAAACATGTAATACAATGACAGACTGAATTTGAAATTTTCCTGCCCTAAGCAGTGACTCTGGAAGGGTACTGACCCGATATCAGGTCATACAGAAGGTCCCCACAATATACTATCACTGTGCTGGGCTTAGTTGGACTATGAATAATAATTGCTCTTCTGCTTTTCCTTTCTGAGTTGAATGGAAGAATGAAAAGTTTATCTGCATGAGATGAGCTTTGGATAAAATCCTTGCAAAAAGGAGAGTATTGTAGTTAATAACATTTTCAGAAATGATCGTTAATACTTCCACTACTCTTGCTTGACTTATGATCTTGATACAGAAGTTTTCCTCAGAGTTTGTGAGACAGTGATGGGTGAGAAATATGTCACAATATTCTAGAAGCATAGATAAACATAGGTTTATGTGTGTCCTTGCTGTTTGAGAAGTTCTTGTGGGTTGCTAATAAACAAGTCTTTATGAAAGAACTAGTTTTTCTACAAATGATTGGTGAAAAGTTAATTCTTAAATAATGATTATGCAAAAAAGTTTAATATTAGCAAAGTTTGAATTTAACATAGGTTATTATGAGTCCTTAGAAACAGCTAGAAGGTCTTTCAGTAGCAAATGCTGTGAGTTATTTTTAGGTCCTCTGGTGTCCTGTTATTTTTTTTAAAAAATTCTTGAATCATAAAAATTATACTGCAGTTTTATTTTCATCTTACAGCTCTGTGTGTTCAATTTTATATACTTTTTTCAATAATTATTCCAATAATATGCGTAATCTTTGGACCAACATCTCATGGATGATTTTTGCTATAGGGAATTAAAGGAAGATAAGATAATTTATGTAGGCAAAGTAAAAAAGGAATTACAAGATCTTGTTTTGAAATGGAACCTTTCAGGCATATTTGCTTAATGGAATTTGTTTTCTTCTGACAATATAAAGGTACTGTCTTACCTCATCATAAGTTTGGGTATTAATCATGTTTAAGCATTATGCTTAATGCTAGGACAAAAATATCTAAATATCATCCTTCTGAATGTCCTTTATAACGTTAGGGCATTTTCCTGCAAAGTAAAATATTTGTGATAATTTTTATCCTTATGGAAATATGCATTCATTATGCTTTATACCGTGGTCCTTTGAATATATTTCAAGTGCTTACAATTAAGATTAAACTATGTATTCTAATTTGATAAATTGACTTAAATATTGTTAAAGTAACAAAACTTCAGATTATATCACAAATACAACTAATTGATCATTTATTAAGCATAAAAGCTATAGAATTTCTTTACTCATATGAAATATCTATAAGGCACTGCTGATACTTATTTTTAGAGAATTGTATTGGGAAGATAATGCCATTTGCATTAAGCCAAGTGACAAGTAACTGATAAGATAAATTTAAAAATATAAAAGTGTTAAAATGGCTTTTCAAAATCTAAGTGTGCTTTCATTTTATTTAGTCTTTATTTCTAGGTAGATTGTGTTCTAACTCATTATTCTTTTGATAATTATTGTTTTTACATATGTCTATAAGTGATAATCTACTAGTGATGGTGTTATATTCCAAAAACATTTCTATCGGTGAAATAGCCTATTCTCTGAATATGTTAGCTCTTTAAGCACAGACTGTTTGATCCCCTACTCATGTTGGATCCCCAAGAGCCTGGCATATATTAAACATTTGATATGGAGGAGGGAGATAGTCAGAGTTTGTACCTGACCCAGATTTGATTTCTGGCACCATATGGCCCCTGACTATTCTTTGATGCAACCCTGGACGCCCCTGATCACTTATGTGTGGGGCCCTGGAGTCCCCCCAGCATTGCTAGACTGGGCGTCTCCAGCACTGCAAGGCCCAAGTACTATTTGCCAGCCTTGCACTGAATTGCTGACCCCATTAGACAAGACTCACTGTTGGGGCTCCTAAATCTCCCAAGCACCACTTACAAGCCCCACCCAAAAAAAAGGTAGGGGGGGAAACATTTGATAAATATTTGTATTAGAATTTTTAGACCGGTTCCCCTCATTAAAGCCTTCCACAGTTTTAAGCATCACATCAAAAGAACATTTTCATTAAATTGTGAGTAACTTGTTATTATGTAGCTGGAAGAGAACCAAAAATATTTGATAAATTTACAATGTTTGACATTCTAGCCACCATTTATTCTTACCATAAAATATGCTATTTTATTTGCTTAAAATTGTCAATATTTTAATTAGGACAATGTAGTTAACTTTCCCATTCGGGGACCCAAATTAAACTATTATTTCCGGTCTAGAAGTTTCCCAGAGTATAGAACATAGTATAGAACAGAGTATATGTACCTCTATTTGTGTTCACAGACCGTGGCAAATTGTGAACTTTTTCTGATGTGACACCACTGGCAAAGAAATGTACTTATTTCTCACATATTATCTCTGAGAACTTTGAGTTGATATTCTCAAGATGGTTATTATCAATTGGGAAAATGGAAACATTGGGTGTGGACATGACTGCTTGTAAAAATCCTTTGGAAATTCAGTCTGAGGAAGGACAACAAATAGTGGCAATTAGAGTGGTCCTGGCATTTACTCAACAAAAATAGCAGCATCTGTTTATTTAGACTCTGTCTTTCTCTTTAGTCATGGAACTTGACTAAGTGATTCAATTAATTCTATTAAGACTTTGCTGTAACCCAACTACTCTCAAAGTAAGACCCTGGATTCCCTCAGTATCTCTGAGACCTTTCCAGAATATTTGTGAAGTTCCTCCTTTTCAAACTACATTACTTGAAGGCAGATTTTCTTTATATGCATCAACTAGACCAATGCTGGGCTAAAGACTAGAATGCAGAAGTAGACGTGAGTATCTAAATCTCTTCTCTTGCTTCAGTTATTAAGCATTTATTAATAAGCATTTTGGCAGTATGCTAAATCTTTCTGGAGATCCCTTTGTGGATCATACACTTAAAAAAGAAAAATTAAAATGGAAAGAGCAGTTGCATTCTGGTATATTGGTTTGAAGAATAATCAGTATAAAACTATCTCCCTGCAAGCCCCCAAAAAAGGCAAATAGTTTCATTTACCAGCAAGGCTCCAGCTGCACCAGCTGGCGCACAACATTTCAGGATGATAAATTCAAGAACCCTTCTCTCACTAACGAACGCCTCCTCTCCCTCTGGTGTTATGGGCCTCACCCTTCAATTCCTCTGGGCTCTCAACCTCAGGCCTCTAATTATCTGACCAGGAAGCTAAGTCCAGTGCGATTTCCTGGCTCTTTTCCACCATCTAAGGTATATTTATGCATAGAAGGAAAATAGTTGTGTTTTCAAAGTCTATGCACGCTAAAAACCAAGCTATTTATTTCCAATCTCAAGGGGGGAAATAGTTGAGAAAATGTTCATCTACTCAAGTAAATACTCTTTCCCCCCCCCCCCCATACCTAGACCAATTTTAGCTTATCACTGTTTTTCAGTTACTATATTTAAAATGTGAATAGTTCCCTGGATTAAATATTTTAGGATTCACGCCAATACCTCCTACATAATAAGGATCCCAGGCATGAAGCCCTGACATCCTTGTTCTGATTCATAACATACCAAATAAGTGGAAAAATCCCAGTTTGTGTTTTATATAATCCACCATTTATGCATAATGCCAGAAGTAAGTGCTGTAACTGCTGTGTATTTCCCAAGTGATAGGTTTCAGTGTCTTAGTACTGCAAGATACACTTCTGTTTTGGAGCCACAACCAGAAGTGCTCAGAACATATTCTTGTATTTGTGCTCAGGGATCACTCCTGGTGAGGCTCATGAGACCCTATGTGGTTCCAGGGATCAAACCCTGGTTACCACATGCAAGGCAAGATCAGAAATGGCTGTACTATCATTCATAGACCCTGCAAGGAGCACTGAAAATTATTGTTTAGCCAAATTGTGCATTGTGATATTTTTCTTATAAGCAAAGATACCCAGAGATTCCCATACTTTTGTTTAATACTACTTCATTGGGGGCTGAAATCAGCTTCATTTGGGTTTAAACAGACAAAATTATTGTCTATAGCCCTTCTCTTCTGATAGCTTTGGGTCATTATGTCTAGATGTACAATTAGTGCCCTGCAGGATATATGTAGTGGCCATGCAGAGAGAATTATAACATGGGTGATAATTTTGGAAGTGGGAAGGCCTATTAGCTAATATTGGAAATTGCATTAAACTTAGTATACTTTCAGAAAAAATCCTCATCCAATTTCACTTACTATTTGAACCTATAAATTTTTGCAATGACATATGCCTGTTCTTGATCAGGAGGTTGTGGAAGAATATTAAATCCAGGGATCCTAAATTCTGTTTTCATCTATTTTCTAACTAGTAAAGCAAACCATGCTCTTTGTTGTAGTTCCCATTTGTATATGAAAGATTATCATGTAGTGCCTTACCTTAAAATGTATTAAGAATAGAAATATGTTTATTGCTAATTCAAAGCAAGCTACATGTGACTGAACTTTATTATCTGCAGCCTTGAATATTTGCAACCAGTTTATTATTCCAGGGCTGCGTACCCTGAAATTATTTTGTAAATGTTGTTAATTGAGGACATGCACATGTTATTCTTATGCTCTAAGACAGTTGTAAATAAAAGCATGATAAAGTACATGTGAATCCTTCCATGGGTGGGAGAACCTCTGTTTGAGTCAGCCACTTCCTTGGGAAGACAATGGAGTAGGGGTAATGCAATTAGTATTCTGTAGACAGCCTTGTGCACAGGAGAACAAAAGAGAATTTCTTCAGACATGTTCATATGGGAAGTAATTGAGACAGAAAAGTCAGATGAAGCGTAGCAAGGAGAGAGAAAGGGATGACTGATAATGAGAAAGTTTTAAGACCCCAGTGGTCCTGTGATTTTGTTGTTGTTGAGCATTTGCCTTCTGCCTGGCTAATGGAAAATGCTTTCATTTGTAGGTATTGGAGCGCTTGTCATCCACAAAATTCACACATTATAAACCAGCATTAATTGTTAACTATTTTAACCAACCTTCCATTGCATGTCTGTCCTAATTTAGTGAGTAAAATTATTCCCTGAAATAAAGATGATTAAGATTTCCAAAAGGACTAAAATTTCCTTTTATTAATATTACATCTTTGTGAATTAAGATAGAAGTGCAACATTCTCTGGGGATTTTATGGTCTGGACTGCTGAGCACTGAGAAAACTGAAGATAGACTTGTTTCTTTCCAGAGCAACATAACATATTACCTCTATTTTGTGCTGCTTTGTCCCAAGAGGTAGAAACATATCAGAGCATAGCAAAGGCTTACAACAAGCTTGGTAACGAATATACCTCAAAACATATTTTTAAAACTGGTTTCTCCATCTATGGTTATTTTTCCAAGATTTTTTATTTGAATTTTTACATTTTAAACAACCAAAAATCAAGCCCAGTGCCTGTATCACGCATGCAAAGTAAGTAAGTGTTCTAACCACAGGACCACACCACTGCCCCCCCCCAAAAAAAAACAATATTTTGAATTTTAAGGGAAAGACATTGTATATCTTTACTTACATATGGGGAATTTGCTTTGTCCTAAAATGTTCTTGAATATATTAAATAATTTTGTTCTCATTTAAAATGCCAAACATCTTGGGTAAAGATCTCCACTGCTTTTTATATCTATATCTGCCATAATGGAACTTTTGTTGGCTCTTAGCCATTTCCTGTTTGGGTAACCATATTTCTTTTAAACATAAGAGTACTTTCAAATTACACAATACTATAAATTTTTAGGGGAAGTGGGAACTCATGTCATCTAGTAAAATAATTCTGATTTAAGAAAAGTGCCTGCCATAATGGTGGGGGGGGGAGAAGTGGGCAGGAAACTGAGACCATGGGTAGTGGGAGAGTATACTGGTAAAAAGACAGGTGTTAGAATATTATATGACTGAAATCCAATCATAAACAACTTTGTAAATGAGTACATCACTGTGGTTCAATCACTGTATCACTGTCATCCCATTGCTCATCAGTTTGTTCAAGCGGGCACCAGTAATGTCTCCATTGTGAGACTTGTTGTTACTGTTTTTGGCATATCGAATACGCCTTGGGTAGCTTGCCAGGCTCCACCATGCAGGTGGGATACGCTTGGTAGCTTGCCGGGCTTTCCGAGAGGAAGGAAGGAATTGAACCCAGCAAATGTCTTTTCCGCTGTGTAAATTTATCAGTATCATTCCTAACATTATATTCGACCTAACAGTAATGTTAAACTAATCTGTGCCCTGTGCCCATAACATTCAAAGATTCACTGCAACTTTCACAGTGTGAGGAATTTATTTTTTAAAAAGTTTTAAGTCAAAATGCGTTTAAATTGTGTACCAGACCATACAAATCAGGACAAAATACAGGCCTTATATTTTGAAGATACACAAAACTCACCTCTCCTGATGTGGGTTGGTGACATGGTTGTATATTCATTGAAGGACAAATAGTCCTGGTTCTCCATATTATTTTATATTAGAAAAACTTGAGATGAAACTCAAATACATTTTAAGCAAAATCAGTTTTACTTGGAAACATACTGAATATAGACACCTCCCGAAGAACAATCAGTTTGTATTTCCCCTCCCCTTGGAAACCTCTTCTTTGCATTTATTTTTATGGCTAATCAATCTCCAGGAGAATGTGGGGTCTCTGAATTTGGGTGAGAACAGATAGGACACAGGGCTGGATTCTGGATCTTCCTTTTGATGTAAACCATACTTGATGAGAGCAGGTTTTATCAGCTTGGAAAGTAAAATCTCTTTAAACAAACTAACAGCAACAAAAGAATGGTGCCTTTGTGAGAACAATGCCTGCCAGTGCTGTATTTATTTTTGTAATCGAGTCCCACTCTCTCCCCTCTTGTTAGAATGGGAATGTTACACTGCTTTCCCTTTGAGAGGCCACTACACACTCAGATTAAGGCAACATCTCCCTGGCAGCAGTGCCCGGGTAAAGATGCTAACCATGCCTAACATGTATTAGGGGACAGTGACTCACTTGGGGGTGAGGAGGGGGGAGATGAACTGAGGTCACACCCGTGCAAAAGCCTTACAAAAGCAGGCTTGTAGCAACTGGAAAGAATCTGTGGAGGCCACCCCTGTACTTTGGTTTTGGTAGTGATGGTTACTAACCCAGACAGCCTGTAACAGAGAAGCATTTCCCTCCTCCACCCCCAGCCCACTACCCTCGCTGATTTACAACAGAAAATGCTTGTTTATTTCCAATTAATTTGGTAGCTGCTAAACAGAAAAGAATGAAATCTAAATAACCAAGGTGCAACAAAAAAGAAAATGGTTTGGGTTCATAAGCAATTTCCATGCAAGGCACAGTCACACACAAATTCCCCTCGAAGATCTCTCAGCCCCCTGAACACACAGACGGACAGACAGACACACACACACACATAATTTATTTGCTAACATAAAGACCCTGGTACACGTTTGGGAGTGGAGGGAGTCTGGGAGAGAAAAACCAGTCTCCAACAGAACTGAGACTTCTACTGGGAATAAATTTTAAAAATTTTCCCAAAAAAAGGCTGATTGTAGCATGAATGTTACAGTTGTTTTAGGTTGTGCAATTGGTTGCATTCTTTTGAAATTGGTAAGAAATTAGATCACTGTGCCACATATCTATAAAATATCAACACATATTTTTCGGTCATCTGGCAGCTTTGAATGGGCACAGAATGACCATGTCCTCCCAGGCTAAGTGCAGGCACTGCTCTGGTCTATTAAGAAGAAGCGTTTCTTTGTCTCTGGTGACCCTTTCATGGGCTTGGGCAGCACCAGGTTTGATGAACATGAGCCTTAGCTCCGTTTGATCCTAAAGCATTAGCAGAAGAATGTGACTTTCTAGTCATTTGACTTTTAATGAAAGCTGTTTCATTCTAGGGGCTGAGGACATGGCCCACTGGTAGAGAACTTGCCTTGAAGGTGTAGAGTCCTTGGTTCAAATCCCCAACGCCCAATATCATCCTGTTGCTCATCGATTTGTTCGAGCGGGCACCAGTAACGTCTCTCATTGAGAGACTTATTGTTACTGTTTTTGGCATATCCAATATGCACGGGTAGCTTGCCAGGCTCTGCTGTGCGGGCTCCATACTCTCAGTAGCTTGCCGGGCTCTCCGAGAGGGGCGGAGGAATCGAACACGGGTCGGCCGAGTGAAAGGCGAAAGCCCAACCACTGTGCTATTGCTCCAGCCCACCCAATGTCACAAAAGACAAAAACATGAGAACAATGAGAACAGTGCTCTCCCACTAAGCTAGGTTTCCACCCGCACCAGGACCCTGGGATGTGTCTCAGTGGTAAAGTGCCTCCTCATGTGCCTGAGACCTGGGTTTGAGCCTCGGCACTTTGCACCCCCTCCAAATTACTTAGTGCCCAATTCACTCATCTTTATTTTGTAAAGTCCTTCAAAGCAGAATTTGTATTTTCAGGCTGTAATTGGCATTGAAATCACTAAGGAGCATGCCACAGAAAATTGGGGCATTGTAATTTATTTATTTTAGCTCTCAGGCCACACTCGGCAGTGCTCAGGGCTTAATTCCTGACTCCGTGCTCAGGGATCACTCCTGGAATGGCTTGAGAGCCCATATATGGTTTGGGGTCACACCTGGATCTACCTTGTGCAAGACAAGCACCCAACCTACTGTACTATCTCTCCAGCCTCCCAAAGTGCACATTTAAATATTTTGAGGTTACCTTCATTTACAGAGTTGTAGACAATTTAAGAATAGAGTTCATACCTCTTCAAATGCATATTAGCAGACACATCCATCAGCAAAGTACAAGTAACCCTGCAGTCCACTGAATCTGTCTTTTACTCCCACTCTTCCTCCCTGTATGGTTTACTCAGTACTGCAGGCAGAATAACTTTGTGTTCTCTTTCTTTGCTTTAATTCTTTATATTTCATGAATGGGTGATGCCATCTGGAGTTTCTTTATCCTCCAGATTTACTTGCATATACACCTCGATTTGTACCCATGGTGGGGAGGTGGGAGCAAACAGTACTATTTCATTTCTCTAGCTGAATAATATCCTCTGTGTGTGTACATGCACAGGCACATGCACATGTGTATATACCACATGTTCTATGTCATTCAGTCATCATTGATCACAGGTGATTTTCATATCTTGCTTATTATAAATGGTGCAGCAATGAATATAGGAGTCTGTGTATCTTTTCGTTTTCATCTTTGAGTCTCAAGATTTGGATAAGTAGGCCCCCATATATGTATTTGTCCCCTTTCTGACCAAGAGTGATTTTGGATTCTGTATTACTCTATCCATTGTGTTACTGAGAACAAATTTGATTTTTAGTTTCTGATCATAATTGTTTGCTTTTAAAAGTTCATAGTAAGAAAGTAAGAGGAGGGAGGGAGAAGCAGTTATAAAAGTCAAAGTTTAAGAAACTGGCACGAAGATCTTAATAATGTGTTGCTTGAAATTAAAAGTCTGTCTGCAGGCCTCTCAATGGATTTCCCATCATTATTTTACCCATCCCACATTCTGTGCCTCCACATTTCTATATAATATAGAGCCTAACTTTACAATAACCTCGTTCAAGGTGCTCACTGCACAGTTGCTGAGCTGCATTATCAGACCAATTGAATCTCTAGGAGTCATACCTGAGTTTTCTCTGGAGATCCTTGAGGCATGGTCAATTGATATCCACTGACTATCTTTTTTGTCTCCACTTTCTCTCATACTATGATTTTATAATACAGATTTTTTTTTTATGCTCCACACCACCCTTTACTATCTCCAAGTCTTCAAATCCAACTTAGCCGCCATTCCAAATGTTCTGTGAACCTTTTATACTCCCTCCCACCCTGCCCCCCACACAGACTTTCCTTCTTGGTGGAGATTATTCACCACTTTTCAAACATACTGTTTTTCTCTCACCACTTTTCCTTCCTTCTTACCTCCCCTGAGTTCACTCTTGAAATCTTCCCCATAGCTGTTGCCCACTCTATCCAGGATGCAGAAACAAATTTTTCCAGTGAGCTCCTAGTAACTCTTACCATCTTCTGCAGATGCTTCTACTGTGAATTTCAAATTCTGTATGCTGACTCAGTACAGCTAGATCATTACATCATTGAAAGCAATAACTGCGCCCTCTAAATAGAGGCCAAATAGGCATTATTAACTGCTAAATTTTGAACCCTCTATTAATAGAGTACGAATCTTTAATCCTGATAATGGAAAGAGCAATATAATATTTAATTTAAAGGGTTTTTTCATGGTACTGGGGAGACAGTACCATGATTAAAGCGCCTACCTCGCATACAGTCAACCCAGTTCTCACATGTGATCAAAAACCAGGCAATATGGTTTGTTAGATCTAACTACTAGATATTGCTCCCCAAAAAAGTTAATTGATGTTTTATTTCATCTTAAAATATTTTGAAATTAGCATCATGAGAAGGAATGTATACACGTTAACAGGATTTTTGTATAGCAAAATTTTTCTGTTGTTAACTCTTTAGAAAATAATTAATAGCCAGAAATAATAATAATCATATTTGTGCCTGGTTGTTCCAGTTATAGTAATTATATAATTTAGATAATTAATCTGTGATTGTATAAGAAATCTTTTTATGAAGACTAAATAAAATTATTTGTAAATGCTTATTAGAAAGAAGTTTCTAAAAATATTGTGGCTGAATCAGTATGGATCAGATGACTGTAGGGTCCTAAAATAAAAATCAGAAAAGTCCAGAAAGATTATATTCTCAGATTACTTCTCAAATTTCTATACTGTTCTAGTTTTCCTTTAAAGATGTTGAAATCGGCACTCAGAGAGAAAGCATTTGTGTTATGGAAGGACAACATGAAGGTCAAGCAGCAGTTTCATGCCCAAAGAAAAGACCATATCATTATTATATCCTTGGGGAAATGATGTGAATTTAAGAACAATCATTAAAAATAAAACTTTAGTAAGTGTATTTGCTTTGGAATATAGCAATATTAACTTATACCCAACAAAATTTCCAGAATAATTTCCGAAAATCTAAGCTCAGAATAATCAACTACAGAAAGTGTAAACTCATACAGTCATTTTGAAAAACAAGTTATTAACTATGAAAACTGAATAAGCACATACCCAATGGGTAACCTAAGAAGTATCCCTTTGAAAATTGTTGCCTGTGTACATCAAAACTAGTGTCAAAAAACGTATAAAATCACTGCACAACAGACCCAAACACAAATGTCCATCAACTCCACAGTAGATAGATGTTGTTATTACCATATAATGGAGTCTATAGCAGCAATGATATTTTGGCTACTTTTGCATGAAAACATAGCTGATTCTAAGAAACACAGTAGTATTAGGCTAAAGAAGCATACCACAGAGTTTACACACACACACACACCTCAAAGGGAATGAAATAATTATATGATGTTTATTTGGGGGAAATATATGTAGATGCTAAAGCTACAAAGAAAGGCATAATAAAAAATTATCAACTAAATCCGAGAGAGTTCTGGAGAGTCAGGAAAAACTCATTCGCAGTTTGCAAAGCAGCTTTCATTCTCAAATTGACTGCTGTTTTTTCTCCTTTTTTTTAAACTACATCTTTTATAATATTTGTATTTGTTCTTTTATTTTTTTGTTAAGACATCATGATGTTCAATGTTCTACATAGTTGAGTTTCAGATGTACACTGTTCCAAAAACAGTCCCACCAAAATACCTAGTTTCCCTCTTGCCTCACCGTCCCCACCACTCAACCAGACTACGGCCTGTCTCCTTGACAAGCATATTTTAAAGTATAGTTGTTCTAGTTTGGAATCATGCTCTGAGTGTTGTTGGCTCAGAAGTTTGGATATATAAATGTGCATCATCTTTATACCAGTAATGTGCCAAAGCCCTCGATCCCTACCCCATCCTCCTTCTTTTACTCTATCCCTTAATTTCTATCCTTCCCTGTCCTTTACATTTCTGTAATCTAGGTTCAGGGGTCATCTAGTAACCTTTGATACCTTGCATTCTTTTTTGTCGTGTTATTCTAAATACCACAGATAAATGAAATCATCCAGTATTTGTCCCTCTAATTTACTTCACATAATATCATGCATTTCTATCCAAGCTTCAGAGAACTGCATAGTTTAACTGTACCCTGCAGTGTATAGTATTCCATTCTGTGTATATACACACCAAACCTTCATTATCAGCTCATCTGCCATTGGGTACCTAAAATGATTCCATATCCTAGTTATTGTGTTAAGTGCTGTGTTGAATTATGTTGTGCCTTAATCCTTTTGAGTGAAGGTCTATCTGGGGTAAGATACTTTTATTTTTCTTTTAACTGCTTTATTTCTCTAGCAGTGTTTTATACGTTTTATATACATTATTACAAGAGGATATAAATTATAAGATTACCAGAGGCAGAATATTTGATCAGATGCATGCATGTGACTTTCTGGAAGAAAATTTAAGAGGAAAATTAAGAAAAAAAAAACAAGAAAAAGATTCGCATGAATGCTATGTGCTCTGGGGCCAGAGACACAGTACAGCGGGTAGGGCACTGTGCACAGCCAACCCTGGTTTGATGCCTGGCACAATATGTGGCTCCCAAGCCCTTGCCAAGAATGATCCCTGCACACAGAGCCAGGAGTAAATTCTGAGCACCACCAGCTGTGGCCAAAATAAAAAATGCATTGAGGTGTAATATTGGTTTCTGAGAGTATAAATATTTATTTTCTAAAAGTGTAGTATTACCATAATGCACTCACCATCTAAGTGCCAATACCTCTCTACCATTGTTGGGCTCCTTTCTTTTTTTTTGGGAGGTGGGGGGGTTTGGGGTCACACCCAGTGTTGCACAGGGGTTACTCCTGGTTCTGCATTCAGGAATTACTCCTGGTGGTGCTCAGGGGACCATATGGGATGCTGGGAATCAAACCCGAGTCGGCTGCGTGCAAGGCAAGTGCCTTACCCACTGTACTATCGCTCCAGCCCCGGGCTCTTTTCTTTCCATTCATCCCTGCTCTACCTTAGGTTACCATAGTTCTGTTTTCAGACACTAATTGAACATCATCTCTCCTGTTGGTTTGTTCCTTTATATGGTACCATCAGTGAGTGAAATCTTCTAGGATTGTTTCTCCTTTTGATTTGTTGAGCTGAGCAAGACATATTCCAATTCTATCTATGTTGTAGCAAAATACAAGCTTTTGTCTTATAGCTGAGTGGTATATCCATAGTTTATCTGTAGTTTATCTATTTATCTGTTATTGGACACTTCTGCTGTTTCCAGCTCTTGACTTTTGTAAATAACAGTGCAGTGAACACAGATGTGCATATATCTTTTCAAATTAGTGCTTTTGTGTTCTTGGGGATAGATACTTCGGAGTAGAATTGATAGATCATATGACAGCTACGTTTTGATTTTTTTTGAGAAATTTCCATATTGCTTTCCATAGAGAACAGACTTCTCTATGAATTTATACCCCTATCAGAGGTAAACCAGAGTCCTTTTTTCCTTCACATCTTGAACAATACTATTTCTATTTTTTGTATAGTTCTGTCATGTTTTTTTATTGTGTTTCTTTGATAATCAGTAATGCTTTATTTAAGAATGTTTTTCTTCTTCAAATGCCTGTTGGCTCCCCATATGTCATTTTTGGAGCAATGCCTTTTTCACTCATCCCTCTATTTTTGATAGGGCTTGGGTTTTTATTTAGAAGTTTGGTGTTTTTGTGAACAGGAATGTAAGAACTTTATGTCTTCTATCAGTAAGTCTATGATAAAACTGATTCTGATTCACATTGTTTCACATAAAGTAGAAGTTTTCAAGAACCTGTGATGTCAGGTTAGAACTTACTATACACTAGTCCCCATTTTTTCCATTTCTCTTTCTCTCACTACAGTTGCCCATAAGCAACCACAGTCTTTAGATATTACCAACAGTTAGATATCCTGAGAAAAACCAAATTCATTTTTATAATAATCTTATTATTCTATTTTATTATTGTTGGTAATCTCTCTTCCTATTCATAGTCTATAAATTAAGCTTTTGTCATGTGTATGTGTAGGAGAAAACCTAGTATGTATATTTAAAGTTTGGCACTGACTGGTTCCAGGCATCCACTGGAGTTGTAGAAAATCCCTCTGAGTGTTATTGGGACTCTTGTATAAGTAGAAATGCTGTTATTATATTCATAACCATATTTAGTTCTCCTTGAAGCTGTTTGAAAAACACACATGGTTTATATTTCTTTCCTGTCTAGTAAAACGACTAAGTAGACAAGGCATTGATGGTGATGAAAGATACTTCAATTTTCTGAATTCTTTCATCAGATTTTTGATCACCAAGGGGTAAAAAAAAATGTTGAACAACCTGCTTGGTTGTTTAACATTTGAGGTAGGGGGGCTGGGGACGCCAACTGGTTCCTTAGGCAATGACTTCTTTGTCTGACCTCCTGTTTGGCAAACTTAATATGGCATCTAATTTCCTGCCATTGCCATATGTCTAATACTGCCTTTAAAGAAGCAAAAATATTTTTGTTTTGTTTTTTGACTGCACCAGTGATGCTCAGGGGTTATTCCTGACTCTGCACTCAGAAATTATTCATGGCGATGCTCAGGGACCATGTGGAATGCCAGAGAGTAAATCCAAGTAGGCCACATTCAAGGCAAGCACCCTACTTGTTATACTATCTCCTAGGCCCCTTAAAGAAGCATTTTTTTTTTTTTGCTTTTTGGGTCACACCTGGCGATGCACAGGGGTTACTCCTGGCTCTGCACTCAGGAATTACCCCTGGCTGTGCTCAGGGGACCATATGGGATGCTGGGATTTGAACCCGGGTCGGGCGCGTGCAAGGCAAACGCCCTACCCGCTGTGCTATCTCTCCAGCCCCATTAAAGAAGCATTTTTAATAGAATGTTTAAAGTAGAAAAATAGGCTGTAACCAATGTTAAGAGTAACCATACTTAATTGTTAAAATGACATTCAGAGACACACATTGGGGCTAGGAAAGTAACTCAAAGGATTAGAGTACATGTTTTATATATGGGCTGGAGCAATAGCACAGCAGATAGGGCATTTGCCTTGCACGCAGCCGACCCGGGTTCGATTCCTCTGTCCCTCTCGAGAACCATGCAAGCTACCAAGAGTATCCCACCCACATGGCAAAGCCTGGCAAGCTACCTGTGGCATATTCGATATGCCAAAAACAGTAACAACAAACCTCACAATGGAGACCTGGTGGTGCCTGCTCAAGCAAAATTGATGAGCAACGGGATGACAGTGACAGTGACAATTTTATATATAGGAACCCTGGGTATGGTCTCCAGTGTGTGACCCGAAATCAATGAAAAAGGCAATAACACATATCAAACCCAAACAAAAATATTTTTTTTCAATCTTAGGGAAATGAACAATAACTTATAGTTACTATAAGTAGAAGTTTTTTTAAAACAACAGAGTCAGAGAGATAGTACAGGGGTTAAGGAGCTGCACACAGCTGTACCTACTCTAATCCCTAATATCACATTTAGTCTCCTGAGTACCACCAGGAGTAATCCCTGAACACAGAGCCACTAATGGCCCCTGAGTACAACCAGCTGAGGTCCAAAAGAGAAAGATAAAAACAAAATTAATAAAGGCTTTATTATTTACACTGTCATATAAGGAGCACAAACTGGGGAAGTGGAAGTGGCAGGAAGGGTCTGAAAGGCAAGGAGACTTTGTGCTGCATCTGTTTTGTTGACTCACCTACAGACAGGCAAATGCACAAGCAGCATATCACCAACAGTCAACAAATGTTTAGGGAAGGAAGGACACAGTGCTTCTAAGTAGCTGAGAGTAAAAAGGACTTCTCTTAAGTTGTCAGTTTTTTTCCCTAAGAAATCATTCCCTTTTTTATTTTTTTTTTGTATATTTCTCCTCCATACTTTCCCTTTAGAGTATAAAGTGATGAATTGTGATATTGGTGTCTGGAACATATCTGTAAGCTGTAGAGGGCTGAGAAAAGTGAAGAAAATGTTTTTTATCCCTTCTCTTCTCTCATAATATTCCCTGGTGAAGTATTAACTACTTCAGAGAATGATTCGATATCCTGGATATTGGATGGATTAGAAATAGTGAAGGTATTCACCAGCTACTGATTTTTTTTACCATTAGTGAAATTGTTCTGAAGCTCTATATGAAAGCAGGCTTAGCAGTCCTAATCCACATGGAATAGTTTGTGCATCATGGACACACTAGCTTAATGTATGCATTGGCACATGTGATGTGTGTGCAGATTCATTTGGATCTAATTGCAGCCAGAGAAGGGGTTTATTTATAACCCTTTTTAATCTCAAGAGAATCAAATATTAAGTTAATAGAGAACTACTGAATTAGAGGAGTTGGTTTACATCATTTATGCTTTGTTTGACTTAGAGTTTCAGGTGGGGAAAAAATTAGAGAGAAAGATAGAGAGCATATAAGATCAGCAAAACCCTCCAGATGTGAAATCTATTCAGTGGTCTTCCTGGCATGGTAACATCTTTTAAACCTTCCTTCTCAGCTTTCCTTTTGTACTGAGAGTAGGGCACTGGGGATGGTTAACTCAGTTATCTCTGGCAGTTGAATATCCAAACAGTCTAATATTGTTAGTTCCCATAACAGCATCAAGGCCCTTATGGGCAGATTCACTGATAGTTGCTGAGCAGGCACAAAGAAGATGCGATTTTATGGCACAATGAGCCATCGCTGCATAGATCATTTATTTCATTTTTCTTTTTATCTTTTTATTATTTTTTATGGGGGTGAGGAGACAGTGTATTCAGGACTTACTCTTGATTCATGCTTAGAGATCACTCATGGCAGGTTTGGGGGATTATATGTGGTATTGACAATCAACATATAAGGTCAGCCACATACAAGGCTAGCACCCTACCACTTGTATTATTTCTCTGGCCCTAGACACTTATTTCTATCACAGTTTACAATTAATCATTCCAAAGTAGCTAATTTCTTTACAGACGTTGTTTTATTTAAGTTCGTAGGAGTTTTGGTTAGTTTTCTGTTTTGACTAGCATTGCTAGTCTTTCTCTTAGCCCTCTGCTTTATTAAATGACTTGCGTCCAAATCTCATTCGTAATTTAGCAGTATCTACATGTATTTTATAAGATCTCACTCAGTGTCTCAGTTTATGATCTTGGAGGTCAGCTTTATATATAACATGCTATTGTTTGTTTTTTGTGGGGGAGGGCCACATAGTGGTGCTCAGGATGACTCCTGGTTCTGTGCTCAGGGACTACTGGTTCTGCTCAGAGACCACTCCTGGTGGGACCCAGGGGACCATATGTGGTGTCAGGTTGGCCGCATTTACAAGGCAAATGTCTTAACCATTTTATTATCCCTGGTGCCCATACTCCTAATTTAAATAACTACTATTGCTGATGAGAAAGTTTCCTGGCAAAATTTTAATCAATAGAATTATTCTCATACAACTTACTGATTTGTTCATTCCTTCAAAATATGAATATCTCATATGTGCTAGGATGTTTCTAGTTTTAAGGGAAAAGATAGATTTTATACATAGCAGTCATTGCATTTGCCAAGGTCAAGCATGTAACAATCTAGGCTGGATGCTAAAAAGGCCACTGAGAGCGTACAGCCTTAAAACAAATTGGTCTACTGTTATGTAAAGCATTAATTCTCAGCTGGAGAGATTTCCCTTCTGTTCAGCAGCCATTTGGCAACTCTGAAAACATTTTTCGGTTATCACTTCCAAGGGACACTATTACCAGAGACGCTAGTAACCATTGACCCTACCCAGAGCCACTGCAAAGAATTACTCAGGTCTGTGCTATACCTGTCTGATACTGACAGGTTCTGATTTAGGGAGAACGAGTCTTGAGACATCTGAGATGCTGGGAAATGTCCCTGGGTCTGCCACATACAACGCTTGCGCTCCAGCCCTTTGAGTCATCTCCCAGAGTCTGCAGAGGTCAACTCTCAACTGCCTACTCCAGAGGCACAGCCCCTTCCAGTTCAGATAGAAATTCCTTCATCACATTGACATTTCTCTGGTTGAATTGCTATTCTTTAAAAAATGGCATCTTGTAGTTTTTCCAGTTACCTTATTAATATTTTGTTCATAAGAGGCTTTTAAGGCATGCAAATTACTGCCCCCAAACTAGGATGCTGTCTAAAACCAGTTGATTGGTACCCCAACCTCCACCCAGCTGGGGTTGGTCTCATAGAATGAGACAAACACATGGTCTAAGTTTTAGGGTTGCTTGGGCATCTCCAAGAGAACACTCAGGTTGGCCATTTATTTGATACAAATTGCTGCCCCACCCTGTTCTTAACACTTGAGTTATTCTTTTAAGTTGTCATACTTTAAGGCTTGTGAGTACATACATCAAAATACATTGGATACATAGAGCATAGACTGGAATGTTCCACATAGCCAATCAGTAGGCATCCTTATAGAGTAAGGTCATAACACTTCCCAATTCTGTTTTCAGTCATGCTGCCCTCTACATCTGCAAAACCCAAAACTGTTTTATTTTATGCATTCTTGGATTGCCTGTTTATAAGACCTTAGCTGTTTTTGCCCTGAGGACGACCCTGACCTAGGCATTGTTGTTAGGGAGATGGTTTCCCACTGGATGACAAGTAAGGTCAGTGAAATTAATGCTTGGGAAGCAGTGAGCAGTTAAATTGCCTGCAAGGCATGGAAAGGCTTTCTAGAATGAGGCCATGTGTGAAGGGGTTCTTCAGAGGAGGTATCCCACAAATGGCGAAAACACTTTCCTCCGTGAAGCCATGCCCTGCCTGACTGCATTTGTTACCAATAGTGATTGGATTTGGGCTGCCCCTCCAGGAAAACCTGTCAGCCAATATAATAATAGTCAGTGTATTTATGAAGTGCTTCAAAATGTTGGAAAGTTAGATGTAAACGAATGAAACAGATAATCAGATTTGGGCAGCATGGCCTGGAGGAAGTTCTAGGAATCTGTTTATTCTCTGGAAATTGTATGTTGATTGTACATATGTTGGAAATTGTTTCAGTTTAAAATCAGTTGTGATATCGCAGAAAGGATATGAAAGAGATACAGAGAGAGGGAGAGAGGGATAGAGGGAGGGAGGGAGGGGGGAAAATATGCAGATGGGGAGGTGGGGGGGGCATGCTAGAGATCAAACTGAGGTCACATAATATGTTTGCTCTGCTCTGACTCAAGAAACTTACTTTTAAAGACTATGGATTTTTCTCCTGCTTACTTTACCAAGACCTTTTCAATTATGTTTGTGTGATAAAATAAGATGGTTCAATTTCAAATTCCCATTTTACTTTCTTTTTAAAACCAGTAGCTTTCAGACAGTGTTTGGTTTCATCGCTCATGTATGTTTTTCTTTTTTTTCTTTTTAGTCTGATGCCAATGCAAGTTACTTAAGAGCAGCCCGAGCTGGACACCTCGAAAAAGCCCTTGACTACATAAAAAATGGAGTCGATATTAACATTTGCAATCAGGTTAGTTGTGGCTATTGTTGTCAGCATTGTTATCTCTGAAATTAACATTTTAAAACCCAGACTGAATTAACAAGACTTTTTCTTTCACCAAGGTTTCTTTTTTCCCAATCTAAATTAATGCTATATTAAATTAATGAACGGTAATTTAATATGAAATATATTTCATGATCATGAAAAGTAACTCGAACATTAAGAGACTGTAATCATAGTTATATAGAATTCCTGCACCAATCCATATGAGTGATGTAACCTTTTAAAAATTAGAAATGTTTTCATACAAATAAAGTAAGCTGCTGTTTTATTTTATGGGGTGCTAATACTGCAGTGAAGTTAAGTGTACAGTGTAGTTTGAAGAGGTTGGGCTTCATTTAGAAAAAATGAATTTCAAGTCTTCCCTTCTTACACCCTCATCCTTTTTGCTTTCTCGCTACCACTTGCTACCTAATACATGGTCTTTAACATTTTAATTTCTATCAAAACAAAGTTCTTTCATTTAAGAGATATAAGAGTTGGACTAAACATACAGAATTTTTTCTTTTGAGTACTGAATGCCTATTATACCAGATCTTTATCTTCACTTCTTCCTTGATATTCAGTCTTTGTATTTAACAGTTAAATGAACATTTCAACTGAGATGTGTTGCAGGGTTTTGTTTTGATTTTTTTATGTTGAATTTACCCAGTATAAATTATTAAATTATTTTTTATTTTGTTAGAGAAGAAATGTGGTTCTATGTCCTCTAATCACCCTAAAGTTTACCAAAATGATTGTATCAAAGCAACCTACCCAAATTTTAAGTACTTCTACACTTAATCAAGTTCTTAACACTGCTTATATGCAAGTAGTATTGGTGTGATGTTTAAAGCTCTTTGTTGACTGTTTACTGCTCTATTTTCAACCTACTGAGTAAAGCTTTTCCTTTCCATCAGAATGGCTTGAACGCGCTCCATCTTGCTTCCAAAGAAGGCCATGTAGAAGTTGTGTCTGAACTGCTACAGAGAGAAGCCAATGTGGATGCAGCTACAAAGGTCAGTATCATATTTTTAATGATTTTTATATCACTTGCTAAGTAGGATTCATCCCTCACAGAAATCCCAGCATGCTTCCCTTGCTTCCCAAAGTTGTTAGCTTTGGGGATGTAGAGATGTTTGATGTTTTGTAAAATAACTAAACAGAGGGGGCAAACTATATAAGCTGTTATCTTGATTTCATTTTCTAGAAAGGAAACACAGCGCTGCATATAGCATCTTTGGCTGGACAAGCTGAGGTGGTAAAGGTCTTGGTTACAAATGGAGCCAACGTCAATGCACAATCTCAGGTATATGTATAACTCTATTGCAAAGAAATTTTATTCCGATTTTTACATCCTTGGATCATTCAGTTCCTACATATAGGTATCTGTGATCTTTATGTATAAGAAGTAGAGAATTTTCAAAGCCACCCACCTATTTGTTGGAAGTCATAGACATAAATATTTGTGGGCTCTCTATAATTCAAAGTCAACAGTATTTTGAAATACTCTCCTTATTTATAAAAGACAGGGTGATCCCTGTAAATGAGGAATGTTCTTAGAGGTTTAGAATATATCAGCCCTTTATTTTACAAGGGCAAGCCACTAACTCCTTTGAATTCTTATTTTGTGAAATAATTCTTATTTTGTGAAACCACAAATTCTTATTTTGTGAAACCAATTCTTATTTTGTGAAACCAATTCAAAAGAGAAACAGGAAGCAAAATAAACTTTAAATGTCCCAAAACATTAAAATGTTCATGTTGTTGTCATGATTATCTGCTAATTTATTTAACGGACTCTCCTCTAAACTCTCAAATCTTTTTTTATTTTTCCTTGATATACTTTGAATCAGAGAAAAAAACTACACTGTATTGGCTAAAAAGTATAGGCCCTTCAGGTATGTTTCACTTAGATGGTATAAAGGCAAATTTCTGGTGTCTTAAAGTGCTAACTTAGCCACTTGGCTGGAAAAGTAGTTCCTACATATAAATGAATTGTTGCTTCTGCTTTGTCCTAAGTGTAGGTAAAAATTATCTAGCCATACATTAATTATCTACCCATTTTCTTATCTGTTCTACTCTAATATAACATTATGGAGTGGAAGATAAAAATACACAATATAAAACACTTGTTAGATGACTGTTCACCTCAGGTTCTATGCTGAGATTCGGAGCCTTCATCAGCCTATTTTGGAGATGACTCTGCCTGCGAGCACAGACTCTGGGTATTTATAGTTACAGAGATAGTACCAACATTTAATGTAAGCAAGATTTTTATATAGATGTACGATCCTTATATATGTGCGTATAAAATTTTCTTATAGATAAAACACTCATGAAAGTAAAATGTGACATAGAAAAATATAAATAACTTTTAGCATAGTTGAAACGTGGGAAATATAAGTGAAAATCTAGATCTTCATTATTCATTGAGTCCCCTCAGAAGTGAGGTTGTTTAAGAAATCAAACTTATTATAACTCTATAAAACCAAGTTATTCCACTGTTCATAAATTTGTAATACATTATGGATTTGGCCATTTTAAAAAGTAGTTTCTACTCAGAAACTCTTTCCCGTTGCATTTACCTTTCCCTTTTGTTTTTGACTGCCCCCAGATGTTAGATATTGTACAGGCTTGTAATAGAATTGCAGGATTAGCAAAAAAGAAGAGGAATTTTATGAAGCCAAAGAAAGTGATGTTGGGGAATTGTTTCATGCACAGCTTAAGTAAGGCTATATGGTTTGCTGGTAGCATTAAACCATACAGCAAGTGAAGAGTGAAGGTGATTTCCTGATAGGAATTTCAAATAAAAATTATTTGAAAATCAAAGGATTTAAAAGGAAAAAATTAGGTGAAGCTTTGATTCTCAGTACTTTTTGAAAGACTGTTTTGTTGCCCTTTTTGGTGCTAATTCTTTAAGTGCACTGTGTCCAGCTAGTGTATAATCTGTTTGAAAAAAATTATACTTCCACCAAAATCATACTTTAGTCTTTGTTTAGGAGATCATATGAATACAACTCATACATAAATGTGGATATAACCTGCATATTGTTAAATCACATTAACTTGTATCTACAATTTATAGACTTTTTTTTTTTCATTTTTTACTCTCACATGTTAACTAAGATGAAGCTCTGATTTGGGGCAAACTCTAATCCAGTTTAATTTCCTTTTTATTTCCAGTTTCATTTCATCTCCACTCCCCACACCAAGGAAGAAAATAATAAGCCTCTTTTCTTTAAACACTGCACATGTTCTCACTTATGCAAGAATTTAAAAGCAGCATACTTTTAAACCTCCACTGCAATGTCTGTGAGATGCAGCAGTTGAAATCAAATCCTAATCAGATTTGATTTCAGTTGCTACACATTCCCTACTGATGATGAAGTGAAAGAGAACATAGGCCGGGGAATTCTGTTTCTTGCAGCTGCCTTTGTAATGCCCAGCTATGGGGTTCTCAGTAAACATATCCTCCTTCATTTAAACACCTGCTCCTATAGGTTTAGTGAGCTGCATCATACCATGGACAGAACAAGGAACGAGTTCATAAGATGACCATGTACCAGAAAAGAGTTTTCACTATAACTCCTGGTAGTGACATAGAAATGCAAACCTTTGTTGTGTGAATGGTATCAGGAATTGAACCCAGAATCTTATACATATGTGTTCTGCCACTGAGCTGTATCCCCAACCCTCAATAAAAACTTTCATGGAGAGCAAAAAGTAATAAATTGTTCTACTTGGGTTGCAACTTATAAAACATCACAGAAATACTAATGTTCAGTGAAGACACTAACCTTGTCTAAGTAAAATTTTAAACTATAGGCAATGTTTAATAAAACTCAACAAGTAATAGTATCGAGAGAGTTGCTTCGCTACTTAAATGTAACATTAAAACGAAAACTGATTTTTGTTTGTTTGTTTTTTGCTTTTTGGGTCACACCCAGCGATGCACAGGGGTTCCTCCTGGCTCTACACTCAGGAATTACTCCTGGCGGTGCTCAGGGGACCATATGGGATGCTGGGAATCGAACCCAGGTCAGCTGCATGCAAGGAAAACGCCCTACCCGCTGTGCTATTGCTCCAGCACCTAAAATAAAAACTGATTTTGAGCATCACAGTTGTGGCCCAGAAACAACACAGCAAAGAAAAAAAAAAACTTGTTATAAGAGTTGGAGAGATAGTACAGCATGCAAGGCGTTTGTGTTGCATGCAACTGACCCAGGGTCTATCCCTGGAAAACTATATTATATCCACCAAGCTTTGTCAGGAGTGATTCCTAAGTGTCAAGCCAGGAGTAATCCCTGGGCGCTGCTGAGAGTGCTGCCCCCCAAAAAAATATTATCATGTGTCAATCATTGCAAACGTATCACTATATCTTAACATTTTAATTAAAGGCCGAACTTTATGATGTACTAAGACTGACTTTCAGAATTGAGGTCAAATCAAAAAGGGTATGGGGGCTGGAGCAATAGTACAGTGGATAGGGCATTTGCCTTGCACTCAGCCGACCCAGGTTCGATTCCCAGCATCCCATATGGTCCTCTGAGCACCGCCAAGGGTTATTCCTGAGTACAGAGCCAGGGCTAACCCCTGTGCATTGCCAGATGTGACCCAAAAAACAAAATAATAATAATAATAATAATAATAAAGGGTATGGCTGAATTTTAAGTTCTTACCTAAATGGCATCACAAGAGGATTTTCTAGTTTTATTTTGAGGAACGTAAGTCACTGTGTATGTGTGTCTGTCTGCAATCCATAAGATTATAATTCTGCCCATTTTCTTGCTTATAACATCACAAAAAATGCTCAGAACAGAAGATACTAAAGGTATTAGTTGAAAATCAGACATTAAATAGCAGACTTGTTCTTGTTCTCTCTTTTGAAAATGAATTCTATTGTTTCTATAAAAAATGCAAATTGGGCATCCATATGTTCCGTTTTGGTCAGCTCTTTGCTTTGCAAATTTCCTGTTAGGGTATTTTTAATAAAATAGCACTGCACACTTTTACAGTGTAATATTTTACTCCCCAATTTAAGTGCTTTTTCATAGAAAATTATTATAGCACTTGGTTGTCGAATAACAATGTACACTTTTGCCTTAAACCTCTTTGCATGAGAGTAATCGTAACATGTTGATTCACTCTTTCCAAAGGATAATTTAAATTAAATCCCCTGAATCACAGCTATGTTATATGTGTATGTGTGTGTGTTCTTATGTCTTCCTGTGGGTCTTTTCTTTTTTTTTTTTTTTTTTTTTTTTTTTTTGGTTTTTGGGTCATACCTGGCGATGCACAGGGGTTACTCCTGGCTCATGCACTCAGGAATCACCCCTGGCGGTGCTCAGGGGACCATATGGGATGCTGGGATTCGAACCCGGGTCCGCCGGGTGCAAGGCAAACGCCCTACCCACTGTGCTATCGCTCCAGCCCCCTGTGGGTCTTTTCTTAATAGGAAAAACAATAGTATTTGTATTATATGAATTAAGCACTAAGATTTTTTTCTTTTGGTGTCATACCCAGTGATGCTGAGGGTTACTCCTGGCTCTGCATTTAGGAATTACTCCTGGCAGTGCTTGGGGAACCATATGGAATGCCGGGTATCAAACCTGAGTTGGCCATGTGCAAGGCAAATGCCCTACCTGCTGTACTATTGCTTCGGCCCAGCAATAAGGTTTTGAAACATAGAATTTCACTGATGTGAAATATATTGCTTCAGAAAATAAACAGATGCAAAATATTTGTTATAGAAAACGTAAAATGTAATTTACACATTCATTTATTTTAATCCAAGTACTTGGGCAGTTTGGACACGTATCAGAAAACCATGCACATGTGTATATATGTGTGTCTGCATATCTGTGTGTCTGTATATATGCATGTGTGCATGTGTGTGAATATATATATATATTTTTGAACTTTTAAAAACATGTCTTAGGCAGGATAGTAAATGATTAAATCAGGCACTTACCTAACATGCATTTATAACCACAACTCTGGTTCAGATCCCAGCACCAATACTATCCTGCAGCACAGAGCCAGGTGTGGTCCCTAAGCACCACCAGGTGAAGAACAGAAACCAAAGAAGTAAAACCACATCTTGGAAAACATACACAGACTCAACAAAAGCAAACGAATAATTGAAATCAACTTTGAATTTAAATATGCTGTTTTACAAACTGGTTTTCTTTGCTCTATTATCCACCTGTAGTAAGCTGTGTGTAATTAATGGAGATTCCTTCCAAAATAGGAAACATTCAGATGCAAAATTTTATGTATGAGCATTGCTTACTTAATTTAAAATAGCTAATTAATGACTGAAAGCTGCAATGGCCAAGTATATTTTTTCCTCATGCCTTTGTAACATTTAGTAGAATATATTTCTCATGACAACTGCTCAATAGCTGGTTGATGATTAAATGCGTCTCCTTGTCTAAAATAGATGGGTATGTTGGTATCCATTATACTTAGAAGAAGACTATCAAGTGTAGAAGACTACACTTGATCTGTGAATTATGAAATAGTGTTGTGGATTATATTATAAATTTTTAAACTATAGTACCTTGGGTTTTCTAACAAATGTCTTCATTTAGGTTGTAATAGAATTATCATATATGAGCAGTTCTTAAAACGATGTTTGTTACAGACAAATAGATTTATTTATTAATTTGTATCTCTTGTGGAAAAATACTTTGTTTTTCTTCATTGTTTTTTTTTCTTTGTTTTTCAGAATGGGTTCACACCATTATATATGGCAGCCCAGGAAAACCACCTGGAGGTGGTTAAGTTTCTTCTGGACAATGGTGCAAGCCAAAGTCTAGCCACCGAGGTAAGATACTTTGTTTTATTCTGTGTGTAAGTTTGCATTTATAGAGAATTTTATGAACCTGGACTTGTAAACTGAAAATTTGTCCCACTGATATGTCACTTTTGCTAAATATTAGCATGTTCCTAAGTTTTTATGAAATATATTTAAAAGTTTATAATATTTTAAATAGTCTTCCATTACATATATCATTTCTATTTTTGAATGCCTGATTGTACCTTATGACTGAGCTATTTAATATTTATTTGCATGAGATTTCCTTTTCCTTACAATTTTATGTCAAAGGCAATCATTGTGAAATCTAAGATTAATATGTAATACTTAATCTGTGATTGTTTTTTAAATATTTATCTATAAATTTAAGGAAGCTTAATGAGTGTTTTTCTAAAGTTAGCTAATTAGATAATTCCTATGCCTAAAGCTAGTATACATTTTAAAGTAACACTGTAGCAGTAGCACTGTCATCCCATTATTCATCGATTTGCACGAGCGGGCACCAGTAACGTCTCTATTGTGAGACTTGTTACTGTTTTTGGCATATCAAATACAGCACAGGTGGCTTTCCAGGCTTGCCATGCGGCAGGATACTCTTGGGAGCTTGCCGGGCTCTCTGAGAGGGACAGAGGAATCAAACCTTGTGTAAGGCAAATGCCTACCCACTATGCTATTGCTCCAGCCCACATTTTAAAATACTATGTAAAAGTACTATGTTTAAAGTACTATGTAAAAATTTTTGCAGTTTTGAATAGATATTTGAGTAGTTATTTTTACCTTCATTTTGTGTTTTGGCTTTTGAGCCACACCCAGCAGTGATCAGGAGTCACTCCTGGTGGGGCTCAGGGACCAAAAAAGGAACCGAGGAACAAACCTGGGTTGACTTGTGACCTATCTGTGGTACTGTCACTCTGGCCCCTCTGGTATTTTTTTAGCTTTCAAGATCTGATGCCAGGATCTAACCTAAATATGGTATATGATATCCTCAAACTACTAATATATTTCATCAAAGAACATATTGAAAATATTTTGCTTGTTTTAATATTTTGTTAACATTTTTATGGCTTTAAAAGCAATATGGAAATATTTTATTTAAAAAGTTACTCTCATTTCTTTAAGGTTATGATCATAACTTTACAAAGAAAAGTTATCTGATTTCCTAGAAATTTCTGAATATTTGCATTGTTTTCTCCTTTTGTAATATTCATATCACAATGAAAAGAAATGAAAACAAATCAAGAACTAAGGTGTTTTATTCATAAAATTCATAAAAGATTCACAAATCTTCTTTGGCACTGTTTTTACTAACAATGACATTGATGTTGCTAATTCAGAAATGTAGTTACGGGGCTGGAGCAATAGCACAGCGGGTAAGGAGTTTGTCTTGCACGTGGCCGACCCAGGCTCAACTCCCAGCATCCCATATGGTCCCCCGAATACTGCCGGAGTAATCCCTGAGTGCAGAACCAGGAGTAACCCCTGAGCATCACCGGGCGTGACCCTAAAAAAACAAAAAAATTAAAGAAAAAGAAATGTAGTTACAGGGCCAGAGTGATAGTATAGCAGGTAGGGCTGACATGGGTTCGAATTCCCAGCATCCTATATGGTCACCTGAGCACGGTAGGAGTGATTATTGAGCACAATGACAGGAGTAACCCCTGAGTATTGCCAAGTGTAGCCCCAAAACAAACCAAAAATAAGAAATTTAGTTACAAAATAGTAAATAGGTAAATAGTACAGAGTAGGAGACAACTTAAAGGATTGGTTACATGGAAAACTTTAATATGATTCATGATTTATTAAATTATGTTAATCATAAATTTATAATTTACAAATTATAGGATTTTCATATTCCTGCAATAAATATCTTTTCATTTGTATTTTGTTTATATAAAGTCTGGTGATATTGTAGTTTCTGAAACCTTTTCTTGATGTGCACTTCCTACTGTATATTTTTCACAGAAAATTTTCTTCCTTTTGAGTCTGAACTATAGGATGAAATTATGTGTTCCCTTCTTCCACCAGTAATTATTAAGCACCTACTGTGCCAGAATGTAGTCATTCAACAAGAGGGTTTTGTGGTGGAAGAAGGGAAGCTCCCAAGTTGTACTCACAAGGTCTGGGGGACCCCATCAGCAATTCTCAGCTAACGTGGCTGAGGATAAAGGCCCAAGGAGGCAATGCTGTTCTGGACCTGTGGTGCCAGAGCACCGGGTCACCACGGTGATGCTGGCAGCTTCCAGGGCTACACTCAGATGCTCAGGGAATTGCATGGTGCCAGGAATTGAATCATGGTCAGTTGCATGCTAAGCATTTGCCCTCATTGCTGGACCTGTCAGATCCATATTGATGATCTTGGCTTATATTTTTCTCTTTATGAATAGCTGCACAAAGCAAACCAGAGTGTTTAGACTGGGTTTGGAAACAATCTGGAGCTTGTAATTTTAGCTGTTAACACCTTAGAGCTGGTATCTTTATATCTTTAATTGGCTGATGCACTAAGCACTTTATTGTCAGCATTAATTGCCTCATTGCCATTTGTTTTCTGGTGCAAAGCAGCTTCCTTTATGTATAGGCCCTGTGAATTTAAAAATTCTTTGTGGAAATGTCACTTAGTTTAGACTCAAAACAGAACCAGTTTGCTGTCTTTATCTATTATGTTTTGTTTAGATTTTAAATGCAAGATGCAGTGCTAACTCAATATGATTTTCTCCTCAATATATTTTTTCCTTTTTTTTTTTTTTTTGGTTTTTGTTTGATTGTTTTTGCTTTGGATCCACACATGGCAGTACTCAGCAGTTACTTCTGGGTTTGCATTCAGGAATTCTGGTGATGCCATGGGACCCTATGGCATGTTGGAGATAGAACCCCAGTTGGTGCTGTGTGAGTCATAGTCCTGGCTGCTATACTGTCACTCTAGCCCTCATTACTGTGTTTCTTTTATCATTCTCTACTTTGATGAAAACTGTGCGTTTGCATTTTTCCAAAGATTGTACATTATGGGAAAGACAGATTGTAATTAAAAAGCATAACAAATGATCAGTGTTGATCTTTCCTTGAAGATAATAGTTTTCACTCAGATATTTTGTCCATGTATTAAAAAGTAGATTATATTTATCCATATACTTATACAATGAAATAGATTACTTTATAGCATGACATTAAATTATAAGCTTTATGTCCTTACACACAAACTTTTGTAATCATTTTGGTGCCACCTTGATTATTTCCAGCATTTTTTTGTTGACTTATGATAGGACGTCTTTCTGTTTGTTATTACACATCCATCCCCTCATTTGTATCTTCTAGGATATGAGTTGAAAGGATAAGATGGAACTTTAGTCAGAGAATATGTAAAATTTGTACATTGAAGAGAAAAGAAGGACCTTAAAGGGTGAAGAATACCATGAGTATAGGATTGGGGTAGAAATTAGGTTGCATGTCCACGGTCAGTAAAGAGACCAAGGAAAGGAGTTAGGAAGATCATGGCCAGTATTATCTCCTATGTTCTTTGGCTCATTATTTTGCACATCCTTAAATATAAATGTGCTGATTTGCATTTAGTCACCTAAGTGGGAAGATCCCTTATGTTTTACCAGCAAGGAAAAAAAGTGATAGAAGTTCTAAGTTCTGTTTTAGGAGGAGGACCTACCGGACATTATTTGAAAAGTAACTAATTTTCTCTTTTTCAAAAACTTCCAAATTCTCACCACAACGCTCTCTCTTTCTCTCTCTCTCTCTCTTTCTCTCTCTCTATATATATACATATATATGTGTGTATGTGTGTGTATATATATATATATATATATATGTAAGATTTGGGGGGAGTGGTATTTTTTGTTGTTTGTCTGGAAGCCATACCCAGTGGTTCTTAAAGCTTACTCCTGGGTCCACACTTGGATCTCTCCTGGTGGGTTCGTGGAACCATATGGGATGCTAGGGACTGAACCCAGGTCTGCAGTATGCAGGGCAAGCGCCATATCCTCTGTACTATTTCCCCAGTTCCTAAGAAAGATAATTTTTGAGTATTCAGTGTATAGTAATGAAAACATTGAATAATTAAAATGTATGAGTCAGAATGTTTTACTTTGCGCTGTTTAATCTACAGTGAGTAGCACTATATCATCCACAAATTAAGTGAAATTTGTTTTCTCTTTGCTGAAGAAATTTGTTCTACAGCATCACAGTGGGAAGACTCGAAACATAGAGATTTATTTATGTGTCTAAGGTTGAGACATATTTTGCAAACCCCTGTGATTCTTAATTTGTCAGGGAAGTCCAAAGTATTTTCTGTGGATCTTAAAACAATGACAGTAATTCACTCACATATACCAGTTGAGCTAGGCATATATGACAGACTCTGTGCTCAGTAACCAAGTACAATGAGGAACCACACAAGCATATTCCTCAGGTTCTTTTACTTTTAAATTTTTGCATCATATTTAAGTAAGCTCTTTGGGGAAAATTGCCCATATTTAGCCTGTAGTGCTTTTATTTCCATGATTCAATTTTATGAATAATTTAAATAATGCCATTATTTTCTTCTTACATGATAGCTGTTTATTTTCAAATTTTGTGCAGTTAAAAATAAGTAACTTTATAATGGTGTAAAAAACATACATCACAGGTCTGGAGCGATAGCATAGCGGGTAGGGCATTTGCCTTGCATGTGGCCAACCCAGGTTCAATTCCCAGCATCCTGTATGGTCCCCTGAGCACCACCAGGAGTAATTCCTGAGTGCAGAGCCAGGAGTAACCCCTGTGCATCACCGGGTGTGACCCAAAAAGCAAAAAGAAAAGAAAAAGATACATCACAGATTTCTGGTTGACTGTGACTTGGTGGTATTTGTATTTTGTACATACCTTTTTGTGTTTATCTCCTCCACTTGAATCTTTTTTTGCCAACATAGCCCTCAACAGATATTGGCACATGGCCATCTTCTTATTTGTGCATTGGATAAGAGAGAGCCAATGAGACTGATTCTGGCCCTTCCATTTATTTGCAGGATGGCTTCACACCTTTGGCAGTTGCATTGCAACAAGGTCATGATCAAGTTGTTTCACTCCTGCTAGAAAATGACACTAAAGGCAAAGTGCGTCTTCCAGCTCTGCATATTGCTGCCCGGAAAGATGACACGAAAGCCGCCGCCCTGCTACTGCAGAATGACAACAACGCGGATGTGGAATCCAAGGTGAGTCTTCAGGGAAGCCAGTCTGGCGTGCAGTTATCATATGTCAGGAACCCAAACTTTAAACAAGCCTGGTCAACCCCTTAACCTTCATGGACCAAATGAAAATTCGTGTCCAAGTCAGCCAGGCGCATCCTTAAGCATCTAATGCTAGGAGCAGGTAACTAGGAGTGTCGTCCCATGCATGCTAACACAGATGCCAACTGAACGAGATGAATTTGTATGCACCCAAGGGTTTCCTCTTTTTTTAACCACTTCGGCTTAGATGTTAGGGTGAAAAGTGAAAACCTGCTAATGACCATGTACACAAACATTTTGTTGATATCTAAGCGGACAGGCAATGCACTGAGTATTGATCAGCTGAGGAAAGCATGCCAGCAGCCAGCATCTCAACCCAGTATTCCCCCGTGTCATGCCATGTGCTACTTGAACATCTCTGTGAAGGAGAGGTGGCGTTTGGAGTAGGCCATTGTGTAGCCCTTCATCCAGTCTAGCTTTCTGTCTGTACCTGATGTGCTTTCATCAGATCCTTCATCCCCATTATGTAGCAATCATGAGCTTTCTGCAGTTCATATCACCAATAGCAAACTAACCGTTCATTTTTTCCTCCTCTTTGCTTCCAAATGTGTTAACCTAGATGGTGGTGAATAGAACAACAGAGGTATATATATATAAATATACATATAATCTATATCTGCATCATCATTTTCCCATTATTTAGTGCTGCTGCCTCATTTATTTTCCTCGTCTTTGCATTGCCTTCTGTAGGCTAGATACCTGCTTTTTACCTTCCACCCCCAAAGTAGCATGTGCCAGAGAAGAAAGTAGTTTGATTACCAGGGCTTTCTGCAGCTGAAGCTGGTGTTTGAAAGGAAGGAGGAATCTTGGAAACTTAGGGGTGTTATCATGGAGTTGTTGAATGAGATGAAGAGTTTGACACTTCAGAGTCTCATCAGCTACACCTCAAGCTGCAGACAACCCTGTCATTCTACTCATCTAGGGCTGATCCCTTCAAGTACTGCATGACACTTACCCTCAGTGGTGTCAGCAAAACGGACAGTACCCCCAGAACAATACCGGTACAACCCACCCTTCCACAAGAGTTAGTAAAATAGCTTAGCATGGCTCAGAAGCTTGCTAACAATTTAGAGATTCATCCAGTTCCTATAAGGTTTTAATCTTTTGGGATTAAGTGAACTGCTGCATGTTTTAACACTTTTTTATGGAAGTAAAATGACCTTGATGTGAATAATCCTAAAAAATTCTACTGAGTAGGCCTTTATTAATACAGAGACCAATTTGGTGTCTCTTTATGGAATGAAGTCAACCACTATATAAAACTGTAGTAGTACCTGTCCCCCCAAATTCCTTTTTTTTTAATTAGGATTGGCTTTAACTATTAATTTTACTCCTTATTAGATATATAAAATAAATTGAGCTTCAGTAGTTTCAATGGACAATTCTGTCATCCATAATAAACTAGTGGCACGAATCAGGACTGCAAGAAACTATGAACATTTTTTTTGCCGTCTCTCTTTCAACTTGTAATGTCGGCTTCTGTACAGTTTTGCTTTTAGATGACCAAAATTACCCAGTCTCCACCCCCAGTTTTCCCCTTGGCTATTCCTGGCATTTATGTGAAACCCCATAAGCAATTGGCACTAATTGAAAGAAACCTAGTGCAGAATGGAATGTGGACCTCAGCATATTTTGCTTCCTCATTTTTATTTCGGCAAGATTATGGTATTAGGATATCCAGCGAGTAGCGAGTAGGAAATGATTGAATGTCTGCCATGTTTTCTTTACAGAGTGGCTTCACTCCGCTCCACATAGCTGCTCATTACGGAAATATCAACGTAGCCACGTTGCTGTTAAACCGAGCGGCTGCTGTGGACTTCACTGCAAGGGTAAGAGCACTGCACCCACTCTGACATGCTCTTTGCGTTTGAAGTGATGCTTCACTCCCCTTCCCCAGCCTGAGGTGCAAGGCCTCCAAGCGTCCTTTTCTTCCCTCTGGGAAGGTTGTCAGGTTCTTGCTTTTCCTAGGTGTGTCTATGACCTTGCATTAAAGAGTAAACCAGGATCTGGTTGGGGTTTAGAGATGAGTGGGAAATATATGAATAAGTGAATATGTCAAAGTTGGAATGCAAGTAATTCTAACTGGAAGCCGGCTGCTCTTCCCCAGTTAATTCCCAAGACTGACCAGTTGGTCAGATGTTGATCTTATAGATAGGGATAGCAGAGCGCCCGGGTGGAGCTAACTTCAGAGCCCGGAAAGAGACCTTCATTTGCATTTACTGTCTGTCCACTAAACTTTTATAATGAGTAACTGCATTTGGTTGCCTGAGAAGCTCTGATTTATAAAGAAAGAAATGACAGTGTCACGTGTACCTCTGAACAGCAGCCTGGACATGCAGAGTAACACTGCTTCAAGGATAAAACCCCTCCTGGAGCTCTACTTGAGCATCACAGACGTCATTGGAAGCAAATAAAAAGAGGATTCACACAGAGTAGGGGTTTCCAGAGAGGCCTCAGAACTTGATGCCCTGAGTTCAAATGTTGAGTTCAGACCTTTTCAGGTTTCTTGATTATAAGAATTAATAATATAAGGGCCAGGGAGGTAACTTATGGTGGAGCTGTGTTTTGCATATATGTGGCATTAGTTTTGATTCACCTCAGATTTAAAAAAAAATCATATAGAAAAAGATTAAATAAGTGCCAGGGATGTAGCTCAGTGTCTGAGTACTGACTGTGATGTGTGAGGTCCTGGGTTTGATTGCTGGCACCACACACCAAACAAAGGCACATTGATATAAATTATTAAGTTAATAGCAGTTTATTCTTACTGCTTCCTCACTGGTCACTGTGAAAATTCAAAAGGTTTGAAAAGCACTTGAATAGTGTAACATTTCATTAACAGCACTATGGTTTGAATTGCTTTACCTATAAAACCTCACTTATTAGAGGAGAACTAACTGGGAGTAGGTAAGACAAATATCAGGCCTAGTACTTATAATATAAGTACTATAATAGTTGTACTTATATTAAAATTATTACTATGTTTAAAGTCCTTATGCTTAGTAAATGCCATTTTACTCTCATTTTTCTTATATCAGTCAAGGTGTGTTCTTCCCTCTTATACAGTAAGTCTTAAAGATAATGAGCCCAAGGTCATAGAGCTAGAAAATTAAAAGAGATCATCAGTCCTGTATTCTGTCTCCCTTAGGTAGCTTCAAGGTCTCGTTTTTTCTTTTCCTTCTTTTACTTCTTTAGTTATTACAAAGTAGTTAAATACTCAGGTTGCACGAATAAAATAACCACTTCCTACCCTGTTGTCATCAGCTTATTAAAAGCCATTGTCAGTCTAATGACACTAAAGTGTCATTCTACTCTCTTACTGCATTATCTGCCTCTTTTCAATTCAGGGGCATGAAAACCTGAAGCCTCGGTTGACTTTCTGATGGATGAGGTTAGGCAGTTCTCTGAGCCATGTAAAAAAAGCAGAGGTGATATCCAAGTTAAAACAAGTTTTTTCAGATGCTTTCTTTGAGTTTTACCTCTGCAGTTCACAATATAGCAAGATCCTGATTAAGTCATCTTTAAGTTAGGACTTTTGGAAAATTTAAGTCAGGGTGTTGTTGAAAATGTACCTTTGTAAATTGTTCAGAGATTTACCAGTAGTGTTTCTGAAAACAGAAGATTAGGAATTATTTAAGGAACTTAAGACAAAATGCAGTATTTTCAGATTCCTTTGAGCAATTCCATGGCATCCTTTTATCTTAATAATGATGACTTCGATCATTTTTTTTCTTTTTGGATTACTCCTGGCAGTGCTCGGGGGACTACATGGAATGCTAGGTATCGAACCCGGGTCAGCCACGTGCAAGGCAAATGCCCTACCAACTGTAATATTGTACTATCGCTCCAGCCCCAACTTTGATCATTTTTATTTTTTTATTTTATTTTTTTTCTTTTTGGGGTCACACCTGGAGATGCACAGGGGTCACTCTTGACTCTGCACTCAGGAATTACCCCTGGCCATGCTCAGGGGATGCTGGGAATCGAACCCGGGTCGGCCACGTGCAAGGCATACACCCTACCCACTGTACTATCACTCCAGCCCAACTTTGATCATTTTTAAATGATGCCTTTACTTAACTGTACTAAAGAGCAATGGTGCAGCACTGTGACCTACGTTGTTTACCATCCCTGGGTTACCATGTTTGTTTTAAAATAATAACTCTCTGCTTTTGTAAGATTTTAAAATTCTGATGCTGTTCTGATTCAGAGAAGTATGTTCGACAGTCTTTTATAATGACACCTAAAAATACTATGAGCTGAAAGCTGTGGTGGAGTTTCGTCATTCTTTATAGGATGCCTGCACTGTTGGTTACAACCAACAATAGCTGCTTCTCTCTACAGTTGTTGATTGGTGACTTAATTGTCTTTATGAAGGGTGAGGAGGAATAACTGGTCTTCATAAAGATCTTAGCATTTCTTTCAATTTTAGGTTCCAAATCTCTACATAATACCCAGTATCTCTGCTTTTACTCTGCAAAAGCCTATCCTATGCCAGCCTTCGTACGGTCTTTCTAGGACACAGAGCTGATTATCATATTTCTCAGGAACGAAGCAAAAATAGCAGATAAAATGGCCTAAGATGTCCTGGAGTGAGGATGGGCTCCAATTTTACCTGGCAGAACAATAAAGGGAGGATCTGTACATCACATTTGCTAAGAACTAGCTCTAAATTAAATCCATATGTTCCATGCTTCAGAAACCAGGCTTAGAGAGATTCATTAGAAGGTTAGAGGCAAATTAAGAAACCAGCAATTTTTGTCTGAGGGAACTGTGATTTCTGATTTCTGACAGTGACAGGTCAGTGAAGAAAGGTAGGTATAATCTTAGTGGAGATTTTTTTTCTGTTTTGGAGCAGTTGTCGGGGCTTGCTTACTTCTGGCTCGGTGCTCAAGGATCACTCATTCCTGACTTCGGTCAGTGCCAGGGATTAACTGTGTGCAAGACAAGCCCCTTAGTCTCATTTGGGCTCTCTCTGGCTGATAGATGTAGTCTTCGTGAGCTCTGCGGTCTTGATCTAAAGAATAGCTACTTGCTGGCCAGGAAAGGAAGGGAATAGGAGCACAGACATCTCCGGATCCCCTGCGTATAGTAGATGTTTTATTTCCAAAGCAGATTAAGGCAGAAAGGAAACAAACATGATATGATTATAGGAGTATACAATAACACTACTCACTTCTTTCTCTGCTTCTATGTAAAGTTAAGTAATTTATATAGCCACCAATATAGTGGATCTGGGCTGGAGCAATAGCACAGCGGGTAGGGCGTTCGCCTTGCATGCAGCCGACCCAGGTTTGATTCCTCTGCCCCTCTCGGAGAACCTGGCAAGCTACTGAGAGTATCTTGCCCGCATGTCAGAGCCTGGAAAGCTATCCGTGGCATATTCAATATGCCAAAACAGTGACAACAAGTCTCACAATGGAGATGTTACTGGTGCCCGCTCGAGCAAATTAATGAGCAACCGGATGATAGTGACAGTGACAGTGGATCCCAGCCAGTCAGGAATGTTACTTCAAGTAACAATTACATAACTGGTTCACGGCATACTTGCCAGTTTTATGGACTCTTTCACTTAGATTCTTATTACAATATTCGTTTTTGGTTTTGTATAGTAATTTTGCCATGAATAATTACAAGGTCCTAACTGACATCGTGAGTCTTTGGTCATCTTCATGAGCCCCTGGCAGGAAGTTGATGGGCTAGTTGCCGCATGCTGCAGTGTAGCTGAGCACTCTGCATTCTTGAACCGAGTCTGTGGAGAGGGCCTCGACATGGTCAGAATTTACATGTGACCTCTGATCCCTAGAACATAATTCTACCTCAACTGGGAAAGAAAATGTAACTAAGGCACACCAGAGCTACTACCGCTGATCATTTCCAGTAAGGAACACTTAGTATACTGGAGCAACTAAAGGGCAAATGAGGTGGCTGCCTGTAAAGCTCCTTTTATTGATTGAGAGTGATAGATTACTGCTTTGCTGGCTAAGAGGTTTTTCATCAAATGTAATGGACCACCTAATTTAATCTTCACTCTTACCACTGACCTTCTTCAAAAATTATTAGTCAATATCCCATTTTTGAGATTATAATTGAATAAAATATCCTTCTACCGGGTCATATTATGTAGTACTCTTTTTGGTTTTGATTTCTGAAAAGATTAGGGATTTATATGTTTGATTGCTATGCTTCATTTGTTTCCAAAAGGATTTTAGTTGATTTTCCAGATTAAGATAAAATGCAAACTATGCACTACAGATGCATCAGAAAAAGTCAACATTATTACACAGCTGGAATGAACCAGGGAATACAGTGGAGAATATGTCTAGGCTATGTGCCTCTATCTAGATACTAGAGAGAGAAGCATGGGTTAATTTGTTTTCATTTTTTTATTGAAGGAAATCTGTTAACAATAAATAATTTTCCATATGTGTGAAATAATTCAGAAATTATGTTTATCATGTAAATCCCATTAGGAATAGCAAAATAAATAGTTGGCAATATTTTTATTACTATGCCTAAGAAGACTCAATTGCAACTGCCTAATTCTGCCATGCTAGTGCTAAATAAATCTTCACTGTGAAGACTCTTGTATGAGAGGCTTAAAGACTGTGACCTGGTACTTAAGATTTTTGATGTTCTAATTAATTGTGTATGATAGTAATTGCCTGGAGCAATAGCATAGCGGGGTAGAGTATTTGCCTTGCATGCGGCTGACCCAGGTTCGATTCCTCCATCCCTCTCGGAGAGCCCAGCCAGTTACTGAGAGTATCTCGCCCACATGGCAGAGCCTGGCAAGCTACCCGTGGCATATTTGATATGCAAAAAACCAGTAACAACAAGTCTTACAATGGAGACGTTACTGGTGCCCGCTTAAGCAAACCAGTGAGCAATGGGATGACAGTGATACAGTGATACTCTGAATAATAGCCAAATGGTCAGAGATTAATGATAGGTCACTTTGGCATTGGACTGCCTTTTGCAGATATCAGATTTTATAAACAGTTTTGGCAAATGCTGGGCATATCTATTGCATGATATGGAAGATGATTATAAGTAGAATTCTTTAGTTTTTTTTTTTTTTTTTTTTAGGAAGGGATTTTTCAGACCATTGAGCTGTTAATTCTATGGTGGAAAAATAAAGTTATCAGACTTACATTTTACCCAAGTCAGAGACCTGCAAGAGCAAAACAGGGTCTGGGCGTAAACATTATCAGGAGATTTTCTTTCCAAATTAAATTCAGCTTAGCAAATATTTCAGAGTTTCTAATATGAGCTAGACTTGGAAGGTCAGACTTGAGTAACCCACTCTTCTTACATTCCTAATTTATTGAAATTGTGCAAAGTGCTCAGCCAGAGACCAGTAACCCAGAATCTCATACATGTAGAGCATGTGCTCTACCTCCACAATATGCCAGCCCCTGGGGTAGGTTGTTTATTTCATAAAACATTGCTCACTGTGCAATAAGGAAGCAAAATCCCTGGATTTTTACACCATACAGCTCCATATCTGCCTCTCATTAAATAGTCCATGGAATGTTCTTCTGTATTCCTTTCTCTCTCTCTCTCTCTCTTTTTTTTTTTTTTTTTGCTTTTTGGGTCACACCCGGCAATGCACAGGAGTTACTCCTGGCTCATGTTCTCAGGAATCACTCCTTGCGGTGCTCAGGGAACCATATGGGATGCTGGAAATTGAACCTGGGTCGGCCGCGTGCAAGGCAAACGCCCTACCCGCTGTGCTATTGCTCCAGCCCCTTCTGTATTCCTTTCATCCCATGGACTGAAGCTGTGAAAGTATCAAGGATCCTGTCTGTTATAAACTAAGTAATTAATAGCTATTTATTTTATTCCCTTTTGGTGTAGGTGAAATTTATCATAATAATGATTTCTAAAATTTAAAAAAAATTATAATTTATTGAGTACTATGTGAAAGCTTCTTTTCTAAGCATTTTTTATACATGTCAACAGTCTTGTGAGAGGTGAAATTGATTTATCATGAAATTTGCTTCCTACATCTTGCCATTCACCTCACTTGTAAGAGCTAATTCCTCAAAAACATACTGCATATTGTTAAACATTTTTAGAGTTCATAGGGTCTAGCCCGAAACCAAGCACTGGGAAGGACTCCAGACATATTTATTGAATTAATAAAGAAATTAATAAATAACATCTAAGTTTGTCCCCATCTCCTAGGTGCCTGTCACCTCTTTTCACCTGCTTTTCTCTAGCTCTAGTTCTCACCCTACTCTTACCACTCTTTCAGCTGAATATCACCTGCTATTGGGAACCTACATCCCAAACTGCCATCAGCTACATTAAGGGAGATGGGAATGTTTTAAGAGTCAAACAGAATTTCATGCCAGTGCACACCTGTGTATTGAAAGTTACATACCAACAGACTAATGTATTGGAGCAGAATTGAGCCTTGTTACTCAGAAGTGTAGATAACCTTGGAAGATAGACCTAGAATAAAAGTCTAGTTCTCAAGGACTCCTGCCAATATTTGTTCAGTTAAGGGGGCTTTTCAGAGGAGCTCAAGCTCTGCTCTCACCACCCAACCAATGCCACCACCAGTACAATGGGCATGAACGACTCTAAATGAAGAAGAGAAGATGAGAATGTGGCCTGTGTTTGTAATGGCTTCATAAGGATGCCGGGCTTCTGGAGACGGTGATGTTTCTCAGGGTACAAAGTCACCCCATGATCCTATGGGTTATTCAGAGACTAGATAAATAAATATACATTAGATTGAAGAAATCAAAAAGTAAGGAGTTTGTTAATAACATATATAAGCTCCGGAGAATACATGGGAAACATCCAGCAAAGCAAAGTAACTCATCGGTGTAGTTTCAGAGACCAGCTTAAGTGAGTATCACTAAAGCTAAAGCAGAAAAGGGATTAGAACGGAGAAAGGGTAATTAGGAGGGGGACATGGTGGGGGGGGCACAGCACAGAAATGCAAACTTAAGTTTTGCCTTGTTCACAGAAAGGAGATGGGAGGTAGTTTCTGAGGGAGAGAGAGAGATCATTCCTGGGAGGAGTTTACACATAAACATACTCTTTTTTGAACCCAAAAATATCTTTTGCAAAAGAAACATTCTTCACCTGCATATTCAGAACACCTACCCCCCAAAAAAAAACATTTGTCAGAGACATTTTGGAAATGGTATGTATTGGCACCTCTGCATGGTGTCATCACAAAGCTATTTGTAAAATAGATTTTTCCCTCTTTGTGCAACTAAATTTTTAAGCAAAAGAAAATTAAAACTCCCCCTCTAAGCCCTATTACATTTAACACTTACGTATCTGCTGTTGCGAAGACCAAACATCCAAACATAATAAGCACATTCATTTTATATATTTTCAAAAATAGTCGATTAGCTTTATCTCAGTATAGGCTCAGTAGCATTAAGGAGATTTTTTTTAATGTGTTATATAAACCGCCCTCTGAATAAGAAATTGAGAGCATTTGCAAAGGGCTGTGAGTTAAGGGGAAGTAGCTGTGTGGCTACTTTAACCAGAGCTTTGTTGCCATAGAGATATTAACATCACAAGAACAAAACCTATAAGGAAAGGGATAGACATTTTATAGAGAATTTGCTTGAAGTATGCAATGGAGGTGTATTCCTGCCTTTTCCATTTAAATTCCTGAATACCACATCAGAGGATAATTTCCCGTATCGTTCATTTAAAAATATTTTTGTAGAGATGAAATAGGTTTTGGATTTGTGTTGCTACTGGCCTTAAGATGGGTATTTCTTTGGTGGGTTGGGGGGTACACACCAGAGCTTACTCCTGGCTCTGGTTCTCAGAGATCATTCCTGGTAGTGCTCAAGGAATGTGGACCATTGTCAGGATTCAAACCAGGGTTTCCCGAATGGAAGGCAAACACACTTTAATCTCTACTGTCTCTGTAGCCCCAGAGGGATATTTCTAAACTGGAGCATCTCGGAGTGAAGAGTCGTCCGATCTATTAAGGAACCTGGCCTTGGTGCTGGCTGTATCACCAGTCACTGATATGGTGCAAGACAAGTCCCTTGTGTGTCTGAAGTGTTTTTAACAGTCAGTTTAGAGAGGTGTCAGCCAGCTACTAAGTCTCTCTCCTCTGCTCACCTTGTTCCATAGTGCTGGAGGCAGCTGTGGGCTTCCCTGTCCCTTTCACATCCAGACTAGAGACAGTCCAGGCTCAGAGGAAATAGTTTTGGAATCAAACTACCATCGTTCCTCTGTGCTCATGAGCAAGATATTGGGGGCCTTAATTTTATCACCCATAAAACTGGTCCCCTAGGAATACTCAAAGCATTGTGTGGTTGTGCTGACCAAATGAAATCACCTTTAAAAGTTGCTTAATTCAGAGCTTGAGACGAGCAAGGGCCTGAGCCACTATCGTGGTGTTTGTTACTGCTTTGGTTGCTCTCATCCAGGAGGGGACACATCATTGTAAGACAGTCCCTGCCAATGGTGACCTACCAAGCAGGAGACAACCGCCGCTGTTGAGAGCACTTGCAGAAGTCCTCAGAATCTCACTGCACAGAATGCTGATGTGCCGGCAACTTGTAGCACTTTTTGTTAGTGCAAAAAAGATCATCCTTTAAGAGAGTGCTAATGTGACATTGTTGAGACAGCAAGAAACTACTTTCCTGGTTGCAAAATGCTATTCTAGAACAGAGAACATTTTTTAAGGATCTGGATACATCTGATTTTGAAATTCTTTGAAACAGAGTTCTATGAAGGTAGGAATTGGCAAGCCATTGTTTTATTCATATGCAGTTTAAAGAAGCTGCGATTTCTATTTCCTCTAGTGAGTGCATATAGTAGCAGAGCGCTACTATGGCCCTCTTCTCAATGTTCTGGAAGTGTTGTGCACATTCACTGTGATCAGGGATGCTTTTGGACCATCTAAGATATACCCTGCCCCTCTTCTAAGCATAGGAGGTTCTTCTATGAGAAAAATGTGCTTTGTGGGGGAAGGGAACACCCAGTGTACTCAGGACTTGCTCTTGGCAGGCTCACGGGGCCATATGGGGTGCCAGAGATTGAACATGGGTCAACCGTGTGCAAGGCAAGCACTCTACCTGTTGTACTGTCTCTCTAGTACAAGGGTGCTCTTTCTCTGGTGGTTTAAAGAGGATGTAAGAAAGGGGAAGAAAAACCTAAAGGAAGGAGATTAGTACCTAGTAAAACTAATAGGTTGTGAAGGCATGAACTTGGGTTGCATGCACTATCATTTTATCACTTTACCATATCAAAGAATAAGATTCCAAGGAAAACAAGCTCAGGCAAGATTTCATCAGCATCCTAAATAGCTGAAAAAGAAGAAAACTTGTATTTCCATCATAGCTTAGATTTTTCAAGCATTAGAATCAATTCTAGGAACTGGGAACTGAAGCTACTTGCATATGTGAAACTGGACTGAAGACAGATGGCAAGTTCAGTCCAGGGAGAAGGGGCTTCCTAAATAACCTTGAACCTGTGGGGGGAGTCATTGCAGGCTTTTTCAGCAGTGGTGTGAGGGAAGGGGTTTGGTTGTACTCAGGTACCACACTCCTGGTGATACTCAGGCTATTTCTGGCTCTGTACAAGACTGACTCCTGGCAGTGCTCAAGGACTCTCTAAGGGTCTGAAGGTTAAACTGGGTCATCTGCATGCAAGGTAATTGACTTCATTTCAATACTAGCTCTCTGGGTCCTTTTTTCTTTAAAGGTAAAAATGTTAATATTATAAATTAGTAAGATGTGTCATGTATTAATTTGACATCCATATAGTGCAATGATTACTTCATAGTATACCTAACTCATCTATCATTGCATAATTGCCTTTTATTATCTTGAGTTCACACCCAGCGGTGCTCAGAGGCTATTCCTGGCACCGTGTTCATTGGTCATTTCTGACAGTCCATGAGGGAGTATGTGGTGCTGAGGATAAAACCCAAGGCCTCTGCCTGTGAACTAACCCTTCCTCTCTTCCTCATCCCAGCCCACCTCCCTGCTATGAATGTCTCTTTTTTAAAGAACAGTTAAGTCTAGTTCTTTTGACAGTCATTGCATGGTATTATTATGGTAACAACATTTCTCAAAAATGTCTCTGCTTTTGCAATTTCATGTCCTTCCAAAAAAAATTCCTAGGGGCGGAGATAGAGTACAGTGGGTAAGGCATTTGTTTCACACATAGTCAACTTGGTTTGACCACTCCCACTCCGTATGGTTCTCCAAGTCCCTCCAGGAGTGATCTGAGTCCAGAGCCAGGAGTAAGCCCTGAGCAGCCCTGAGTATGCCTCCCATCATATATATATACATATATATGTATATATGTATATATATATATTTCTAGCAACCACCATTCTATATTTTTCACAGATCCATTTAGATCTTTGGCTTGAGAATAGTGTTTTGTTTGATTGCAACTATAGTTTTTCAGTTGTGTGTAATTTTTTAGTAGGGGCTTCCGAAGCAGTGCTCAGGCTTACACTCCATGTAAGCCACATCACTCCATTCATATGAAGGGGAAATAGACTGACAGTGAGTGGTGGCTAACTCTGTACTCAGGGAAAAGAACTCTGGACCAGGACAAGCATTCTCAAACACCTGGAACAGTGCTTTTATCACAGTGATGCTTTTCTCAGATGCAACCCAGAGTGTTGCAGAACTAGTAGGCCCAGTGTGGGAAGAGCACTACATTCTTTAGGAGACTTGGAGAGACACTTTTGATGGTCATAGTGGCTAAAATGCATTGATGAGTCCCAGGATGGCCAAACCTTCATAGTGTCAGATAGTTCATTCAGATAACAGTGCCCCAAACAACATACTGATAATGCCACTGAGACATCCCAGATGTAACACCTCTGCCTCCAAGAGATGGAAGTGTGGGGTGTTCCAAGATGGGAAAGAAGAGTCCATCTTTCCCATCAGGGGATCATGCTCAATCTGAAACTTTCCTCAATGGACATCAGGCTTCCCCCAGGGATGTGCCCCTAAAGAGTGGCTGACCAGGAAGATCCTGCACTGTCTCTGTTCCTCTGAGACTTTGAAAATATAAAGTGGGAAAATGTAGCACAGAACTTAAAGGTGAGGAGCTTCAGCTTATCACTAAGTACAATTGTAGGTTTCCTACACATGCTTTCGTTTATTCCTCACAAGAACCCCATTTTACCTGAGCAGGCAAAACCCACTCAGCCTTAGGGTGACGTAGCTTGAACTAGCAGTAAGGTAAACAAACAAAGTAAAAATAGACCCAGTAAGGGACTGGAGCGGTAGCACAGCGGGTAGGGCATTTGCCTTGCATGTGGCCGACCCGGGTTTGATTCCCAGCATCCCATATGGTCCCCCAGCACTGCCAGGAGTAATTCCTGAGTGCAGAGCCAGGAGTAACCACTGTGCACTGCTGGGTGTGACTTAAAAGGCAAAAAAAAAAAAAAAATAGACCCAGTAATAAACCTAGTTAAGTGACCTAAACTGCCTCTGCACTGCATATTTCTTGATCCTCTGACATTGCAGGCAGCTTATGCAGCTTGGAATTAATCCAGAGCCATCACCAGGCAGCCAGGACTGACAGCCGAACCCCTTGTACCAGCTGGCGGTTCATGCTCTGCCTGCACCCGAGTGTACAATAAAGCATTTTTAAAATTTTTTTTAAATATTGAGAGTTATGTTTTAATTTGCAAAGAAAGCCCTTTAGACATTTAACAGCATTTTAATTGGAACTTTAGCAAGCCTAAAACCTGGTAAATACCAAATTCTAAAATAGGATGTCTTCTTATTTCTGCTGCATTGTAGTTATTATCTATTGTGCATTTTTTTTGATTCCTCAAAAGAATCCAGTCTTTAAAATGGAGTATCTCAATATTCAATGCCTTTATGACAAAATGTATAATTTCTGGAAAGAACCCCAAGGCAGACTTATCTCTACCAGTGGTGAGTCCCTCTGAATTTGAAATTTTTAAATCTTATTATTTTCATAGTCACCACATTGTAAGCTCTGGAGCCAGTTTTCTACCAGGAAAGTCCAGTCCACCAGAGGTTCAGTGATCTCTCATCCCCCAAGATTTAGATTTACACAGCTGTCCTAAGTTTGATCCATGGCACCCCATATGATCCTCTGAGCCTGACAGGAGTGACCCCCGAGTGCAGAACCAGGAGTAAGCTCTAAGCACCACCCAGCGTGACCCAGAAAACAAAAGAGTGTGGATGATGTGGGGGAGTGATTCCTGAGCACAGAGCCAGGAGTCAACCCTGAGAACCACCGGGTATAGTTGAAACCTCCCCCAAAAGCAATTGATTATAATTGCATATTTAATGCTATATGTAGTGCAGTTGCTACATATCTCTGCCCATTGATATTTCGAGCTGTGAGGGGCTTTCTAAACATAACTTGACACCAGGTTCCTTTTGAATGACCAGTTAACCTGTAAAGAACATGACATCCCTAAATTCTCATTTCAAATGGTGGTTGACAGATGGTCGTTTTTGTTTCCAATTCTCTTCCTTCCTCATTGTTATCATTGTCATTATTGTCACATCCTGGAGGGTCACACGCTTGGTTGCTCTTTACCAGAGTCAGCACTTGTCATAGTGCCCACAAAGGCAGTGCCACCCCATGTCACTCGATGTGGGAATGTAGGGGGTGGTATCAGGAATCTGATTTGTAGCCTCATGCCTGCAAGGCAAGTGCTCTAGAGTGGAGCCAGAGCCTGGCCCTCATCGAGCCATTATTTTAGGCATTGAACACTTCAAGATCTGCTGTTCTCTATCCGTTGGGATTTGTGAGTCAGCATTTTCAGTGTGGAGGTTATACTTCCCAGCAATAGAAATTATATCTATGTAATAGTCTGCCAAGGTTAAGAGATTTGCTATACAGATATAATTTTTCTTGTAAAACATACTGTGAAGAGCCAGCATGACTTTGGGAATAAAAACATGTAAGATCAAATCCCAACTCAGCCACTGAAGCCCTCTGAGCTCCCTTTGTTCGCCTATAAATCTGAGTTAAGGCATCAGTTTCAGGGCTTGCTGGAGAGATGAATGCAATGACATGTCTTAGAGGGCCTACACAGAATTGAAGAATTTGGGGTATTTTTTAAATTATAGTCATTTTTTTCTTCTTCTTTTTTTTTTAATTGTAGGAGTACTGCTATTCAGCCACTGATTAAGTTGACTGAAGCGGGCATGAACTCCACAATTACGTTCATTTTTAAAATTATGTTTGTTCTCCTGTTACAAGAAGGGTTGCTTGGTTAAAACCAATCAATATCTAGGTATTTTTCTAAAAATAAATTCACATGATGAAAAGGCATGTACGGCTTCAATCTTCAGTGTAAATGAAATTATAAAAAACTCAGTGTATACTGAAATAAATATTTTTAGAATGTATCTATGGGGCAGGAGGAATAGTACAGTGGATAGGGTGCTTGCCTTGCATGTGACTGAACCAGTTTGATCTCTCATGCTCACATATCCCCTGAGAGGGCAGAGCCAGGAAGGAGGAAGCCCTGAGCACTACTGAGTATTGTTCAAGATTCTTTTTTTTTAATATACCTAGAAAATCCATGATTATAGCGATGGTTTTTTGTTTTGTTTGTTTTCTTAGTATTGGCAGGGATATCAAAAAAAGGAAGCCTGTTTGGTTTGTGAGAATGTAACATCATAAAGGCACTAGGGGAAAAGTATGGAGGGTTCTCAAAGGGTTAAATAGAAAGTTCCCATGAGATCTAGCAATTCCGCCTTGGGATAGATTGAGAGCAGGGTTTCATTCGTACAATTATGTTTATAGCTGCATTAACCACAATAGTCTAAAAAAGAGAACAGTTTAAAATGTGTATAGAATTTCAGAATTTTAAAATGAAAAGAAAACTGGAGATCAGTTACACAATTTGAATGGATTTTTTTTAATAGTACTGAATTGTACACTTAAAAATGGTTTCTATGGGGGCTGGAGTGATAGCACAAGCGGGTAGGGCGTTTGCCTTGCACGCAGCCGACCCGGGTTCGAATCCCAGCATCCCATATGGTCCCCTGAGCACCGCCAGGAGTAATTCCTGAGTGTAGAACCAGGAGTAACTGCGCATCGCTGGGTGTGACCCAAAAAAAGCAAAAAAAATATATATGGTTTCTATGGAAATAGTGCACATTGTATTACAAAGATTTTAATGTTAACAGTAAGTATTGAAAATCACTGTATTAGATACCTCAGGAAAATTCAATGAGTTGTAACATCTAATGGTGCACAGGTAGAGATTGTTTTTGGGTTTTTAATTTTTATTTAGACTGGAGCAATAGCACAGCGGGTAGGGCGTTTGCCTTGCATGCGGCCAACCTGGGTTTGATTCTTCCGTTTCCCTCAGCAAGCTACTGAGAGTATCCCGCCCACACGGCAGAGTCTGGCAAGCTACCTGTGGCATGTTCAATATGCCAAAAACAGTAACAACAAGTCTCACAATGGAGAAGTTACTGGTGCCAGCTCGAGCAAATTGATGAACAATGGGATGACAGTGCAACTTACACCGTTGTCCCAGACTTACATTGTTATCATCTCCAGTGCTACCACACTCTGAGCCCATCTTTCCACCAATCACCCCAGGTTCCGTCCCACAGCCAAGCTGACTCTTTGACAAACTAGCGCAGTTTGGATCCCATGCTTTTGCCATAGTGTTGGGTCTAGTGGTTTAGATAATATATGCACACCTCGCCTACGCCAGACTTCCAGGTCTCTCTAGGCCAGTCCCTCTGATACTTTCAGACCTCAGAAGAGGAGATTGCAATTGAGATCCTAAGCAACTTCAGTCCCAGTTTTCTCTGGCCCTCTGGTGACAGTTGTAATTGTGTGTTTGACTAACAAGAGGTGGGGGAGAAAGAGTTGTGGAATATTTACTCAGAAGTGTTCTGTCTTTCTACTGCTAAGTCCCTTAGGGAACCAGAGAGAGCCCCACAGTGCCTTAAGTAAAGGGTTGATGAGCCATCTCCTATTAATTCACTCTATTCATGCCTCTGACAGTAGTAAGGATAAATAGTCTCATATTATCTCCAAATGAAAATAAGTGGCTCACTTGAAGATTTTGCAGCAAAGCAGATACAGATACTCAGATCCTGGTTTCACAGCAGACATTAAGTACCCAAACATTTGCTGCTGCTACTGTTTCATGAGAGTCTGGAACTATTGAGTGTTGAACCAAATAGAATGAGACTAGTCTCTTTTGGGAAAAGAAGTGTGAGTGACATTAGACTTCTCAGTGTCAGTCTCAACAAGACCCCAGTGGACTTCTCTCCTGACGTTGAGGCATAGAGAGAAAAACTGACATAGTTAATCAAAAGTCAGCAGTTAAGTCAGAGGAAAGAAAAATACTTGGTCTCGGGACCGCTTTTAATGAAAGCCTCAGGAAGAAGAGGAAATTGTGCTTTCTATAATATGGGTGATGATCATAATATTTGTTGTAGTTTAAGACTTAAGGAGTGATAAGCAGTAACTTCCCAAGTTTATTTTATACTTAATAGGCTAATAGGTCCTCTAAGGGTAACCTTTTTTGGTGTTAGACTATAAGGGCTGGGGTGCTTTCCTTTAGCTTGAAACTGCCCTGGGTATGTCCCTGAATTCTCCGATCATATCACTGCGGCATCTTGAGTTTGCATATGTTTTATGCATTTCTTAAGATATTAAAAAGTTATGCATTCCCATAAAGAAGAAATAAAATACTGACACATATTGCACATGTGAGTGCAATATTTTTATCTTAATAAATTTCTTACAGAAAATGAACAGTAAAAGAAACGTTAAGCTGGGAAGCAATAAAAAACTACACACACACATGTACACAGAGAGAGAAAAAACGGTTGTGGGCCAGTGTGTGGCTCAGTGAGGAGCCGCTGCCTTGCAGGCATAAATACTCAAGTTTGATCTCAGGCTCTGTCCCACCAATCTGGTCCCAGGGCACTAGAGTGTTTGAATTCTAATGCAAGCAACCAAGGATGTAAAATTCCTGTAAAATTCCTGTCATGAAACAACATCATCAACAAGCAAGTAGGTGGGGAAAAATAAGAATAAGTCTGGGATAATGTCATTTTCTATGCTACAGAAAAACATATATGACTGTTAATTTCCAAACATTTTGTATATGCCAGCTCTGTGGTGGAGGATTAGCAGATATGATCTGGTAGTAAAGGGGCAAAATATCCTCTCCGATTTTGGGTTTGATTTTTTTTTTTGTTTATTGGTTGGTTTTTGGTTTGAGGGACATACCTAGCCTTACTCAGACTTACTCCTGGCTCTGCTACTCAGGAATCACTCCTGGTGGGTACTGAGGGACCATCAGGGGTGCCAGGGACTATACCCAAGTTGAACACACAAAAACAAGCACTCTACCCGAGGTACTATCGCTCCAAACCAAAAATATCTGTACTTTATTTTGTTTTGCTTTTTGGGTCACACCCAGTGATGCTCAGGGGTTACTCCTGGCTTTATACTCAAGAATTACTCCTGGCAGTGCTCAGGGGACCATATGGGATGCTGGGAATCAAACCCGGGTCAGCTGCGTGCAAGGCAAACGCCCTACCTGCTGTGCTATTGCTCCAACCCCCAATTTTAAAAGCAGATCTCTAACACACTGAGATCTTCATCTTAAATATCTTGTTTTGCAATTTAACATTTTTTAACTATGATGGTAGCTTAGAGACATAGACTATTATCATGTTAGAACTAACTGTAGATGGGAAATTTCCTTTCAATTTGGTAATTATTTTAGAAATTATATTCATGTGAGCCATATAAGAGTAGCCATGACATTTTACTACCTTAAACACTGTCACATTATCTGCTCCTTCACCCAGTCATAAATGTACCACACATTTTTAAAGGAAAGGAGAGATGTGTGAATGGAAGAGATCAGAAATAAATGCCTTTTGTATATGGGATGAAAGGAATGAAAAGTTTCCATTTTTTTAGAAGTGAAGTGGAAAATGGTCCTGATTGCATTTTTGCAGGCTGAGGAAATAAGTTTTCTTTGTGCTGATTTTGTATAAGAACTTGGCCACTGCCTCACCTGGGCTTCTCAGAAATTGCTTCGGTAAGAAATAGGCCAGCAATCCCACCAATTGCCAGCAGGGGTAGCTGTCTCTTCCAAGTCTCTAAAAGCCTTTTGTTTGGCACTGTCACTGTCACTGTCCTCCCATTGTTCATTCCTTTGCTCGAGCAGGCACCAGTAACGTCTCCATTGTGAGACTTGTTGTTACTGTTTTTGGCATATCGAATACGTCACGAGTAGCATGCCATACTCTGCCATGCGGGCAAGATACTCTCGGTAGCTTGCCAGGCTCCAAGAGGAATTGAACCCAGGTTGGCTGCATGCAAGGCAGACGCCCTACCTGCTGTGCTATTGCTCCAGTCCTTTAATTATTGTTCTTGTTTTAACGTTTATTATAACTGTTGCAGCTAAAGTAGCATATTTCCCATAGGACTGACATTTATTGTCTTTGTACACAGTTACAGCATTTTAGACCCACCAAAGAGCACAAGACCCTTTGCCAGTGTCCTGTGCTTGTTACTCTAGTCTGCCTCTTCATTGCCCTTCACTGTTCCCAGTGGGTAATTAGCTTTGTAATCCAAGGACAAAGGTTTTTCATCACTCGGTATTATCTGTTCCCCTGCTCTGCTTCTCTTTATACCATCTATGCGTGAGATTATCGGTATTTATTCTTCTTCCTCTGGTTTACTTTGCTCTGTGCAGTGCTTTCCTCTTCCAACTAGGTTGCAGAGAACTGCAAGGCTTCATCCTCCCTGACAGCTGCATGGATTGCATCGTGCTTGTATACCAGTTTCTTTATCCATTCACCTCTCATAGGATATTTGGGTTGCTTCCACGTGCTGGATATTGCATTGTACTGAGCACTGCACTGAACGTGGCTGTGCATACATCTTTCACTTTTATCAGCCAAATGGTCCTGTACCCTTCTCCTCTCTGCCACTGGCCACAGACCTTCTGACATTTTCCCAGATTTAGCTGTGCTTAATTTCCAAAACTTGGCTAAATCTTTTTTGCACCCATCCTCAGAACCATGTGCACTTGAGTACCTTCTTGGAGTTGATTAAATATTTCGGGTCTGCTTGTCTTTTCTAACTGAACTTATATCTTAGTGAGATGAATAATTTTCTTTTAAAGATATGTATGGAAAAATGCTTTTGTAAAGTATCAGCTCAACTCAACTGTTTCATTAAATGCAACCATTTTATGCTGATTAATTCAGGCTTTATAATTCTGTAACATAATTCTATAGCAGAGATACTATTATTAGCTTGACTTTTATATATTAGAAATCTTTGGGGACCATAGCAATAGTAGAGCAGGTAGGACATCTGCCTGGCACACAGCCATCCCTAGTTCAATCCTCATCATCCCCACATGTTCCCTGAGCTCTGCTGGAAGTAATTCCTGAGCTCAGAGCCAGAAGCAAGCCCTGAGCACTGACAGCACCCCTCCAAACAATAGTCTTTGATGGGGAAGAGAAAAACCCTTAAATAAGATTTCCTAAAGCTCTCATAGCTAGGACAGTCGGGCCATAGTTTGACCCTAAATAGCTGTACTGGGCTTGACAACTATACTGTGACCAAACCATCTTTTATGTCTTAGCACAGGTTCTATTTGCACTGATGGGCAGTACAGGAGCAGCACAGTCCAGTGTAATGGGAAAATGTGCCACGGCTGGTGCCAACTTGTGATTTTTGACAAATTATTTTGATTTTTTTGTTTGTCTCCTCATGATAGATAGATAGATACATTTACTTTTTCAAAGACTATTGGGTGAGACTTTTTTTAAGTACTTGTGAATTTATTTCTTCCTTTTGATATAAATTATCCCCCATGTTCTCTTTTATCCCTTTGTTTGTTTGTTTGTTTGTTTGTTTGTTTGTTTGTTTGTTGGGGGGTTGGGCTTTTTTGGGGTTTTTTGGGGGGTTGTTGTTTTTTGTTGTTGTTTTTCCTTTGGGGCTACTCCTCACTGTGTTCAGAGCTTACTCCTGGCTCTGTGCTCAGAGGTCACTCCTGATGTTACTCAGAGCTACCGTACATGATGCCAAGGATTGAACCTGGGTTGCACATGACACAAGCATCTCATCTGTTCTGCCATCTCCCCAGGCCCCTCCCTTACGTTCTCTGGATATTACATTAGAGGTGTAATATCCTCTCTACGGTTAAGAAAAGATGTTCAAAGTGAATAAGACAATACTCCCAGTAACATTTACTGGGAAATTGAAAATGGCCAAATATAAGATTTATGGCTCCATATATTCATTCCCAGTAAAATGTGCTTTCTCAGGACCTGTGCTAAGATACAGGCTCAAAAAAAATTTAGAATCAGGAGAGAATTTACAACTTCACGAAATCATAAATTTTGTGTTTCAAAATTAGTTTCCTAGTTTAGAAAGCTCAGTAAAAATTCCTTATTTTTGAAGTTAATTTTATGCACTATATAGTAGGTATTCTATACTGTACCTTATTATGACATAATGTCATGTTACTCTCAAGTCCTATGACAAAATTGTAGAGGAATATACTGAATTTGTACTGAGATCTTAGCTTTGGGCAATTTCTTTCTTTTTTTTTTCCTAACAGTAGAAGGGAAATCTTTGAGATTTATTTTCAGTGGCTACCACCTTCAAGAATAAGTTATGGGGCTACAGTGATAGCACAGTGGGTAGGGCGTTTGCCTTGCACATAGCTGACCAGGTTCGATTCCCAGCATCCCATATGGTCCCCCAAGCACCGCCAGGAGTAATTCCTGAATGAAGAGTCAGGAGTAAACCCTGAGCATCGCCGGGTGTGACCCAAAAAGAAAAAAAAAGTTATGATGGAAAGCCTTATGGGAAAATCAAGATGAAAACTGTACAGTATATGTGTTATGGGTATCAGTGTGCTTCTACCTGGAAAGACATTTCCCCTACTCTCTGGCTAATCACATATATTTTGTTATGTAGTCTGGAGGAAGAAATCCACATTGCAACAATACATGAATAGAAATACTGGGTCATGGCCACGGGCTTGTGTGCATGCTGGAGCCAGGCGCACGGTTCTCACTAGCTGCCATCTTCCAAAAGAGGATTAAAGAGAAGCAGATGCTAAAGAAAGGAAGTCATGGCCGTATTGTATTCTATTGCCTTGGTGCTTGGGACAGTGTAGCTCTGCGTTATGGATGCTGTACCCAGCCTCTTCTAGGCTCTCTGGGAAGTGGGGGCAAAAGATAGGAGGGTCATTGGGACTACACCTGGCAGTGCTCAGAGTGTCACACGGTATAGAGGTCAAACTCAAGGCCTTGTAGATGTTACTTGCATTATCTCCCCAGAACATAATGTTGCTTCACTTTCCTCTTTTTTTTTTTTTTTTAAGAAATGAAGTAATTCCTGTTTTTGTCAGGATGGTGAGGGATGCATCAGACTGGGACTCAGTATCTAAGAGCCTGTGTGACCTGGGGCAGGTCCCTTTATCTCTCTGAGCTTCAGAATCATGTCCATAAAAAGATCTCCCACTAGTCCAGTTTTTTAAGTGAGCCCCAAAGAACTTCGCCCCAAAATACATAAGGGGTAGTGTTTGAGAATTGGTTCATTCCCAGTTGTGACTCCAGGCATGTCCTGTAGCCTCCTTGGTCTCTTCCCTGTCTATAAAATGGGTGGTTAGATGGAATTAACTTGGAGATCCTTATCAGTTAGCAAACAAATTTTCAAAATGCTAATGTCTTTCATTATGTTGAATTTGTCCTGGGGGTGCTCAGAAACTGCTCCGGGTGGTGCTGAGGGAACCATTTGTGATGCTGAGGCAATCAAGAGTCAGCTAACTTCTGTACTATCACTCTGACCCTATTTTATTGAATGATATTTCTCTGATGCCAGCAAAAATCTTCTATTAATAAGCTAAAAAATACTAAAGTAGGGTTATTTTGTTTACACTAAAAGCAGACCAGCTTTAAGATTAGACTAAATTTGTTAATTTGTTTATATTCAAATTTTAGATCCTGTTCCTTCTTAGAAGAGCATAGAAATCCTTGACTCCAGCCCACTAATTTTTCTACATCAATGGGGGAAGTAGTAACATGAATTTACCTTCAAGATCTCTCCAGATTTAATAGATTCTCTCAGTTCAATTATTAAGTTCAAAATATGTTGATAATATGTTGATAAAAACCTTTCTAAAGCTGCCAGAGTAAAGAGTCGTGGGAACTGGTAGGAGGACTACAAATTAAGCAATAATTGGTTTAAAATTTTTATTTCGTTATCGTTTAGGTAGCACAGTAACAGTAGTGTTAATGTAGTATTAATGTAGAATGTTACTGCAACCCTCTACCTCCCATCAATACCTTATATTACTTCTAATTTACTTCTTCCTTCTCCCTTACCCCACTCCTTGACCCCCACTGCTTGGTAATCTGAGTTTTATAATTCATGACCAAGGTTTGGTCATTGTTCAATACTGTCTATTCATTTGTTTTATCTCTATATGCCATGGTGATTGATATATGTCAGGCAACAATTTTTTAACACTAGAACCTTTTATTTTCATTGTACATTGTGCAAATGTATTCAATAAAATCTTTTACAAATTCATAAGTAGAAAATTTTTTCATAATCACACTGCAAAGATAAATTACCAATATTCTTACAACCTTCTTATAATGTCATATGCATACATTTATGTATTAAACTGAGAGCAAATTTTTGTTATTTTGCATCTCTTTAACACTTATTTCATAATATATTTCCCATGTTATTTAAGTCTACCTTCAAGTGTTGTCACTTTACATATAATTTAAGAGACTGAAAATTATTTCCTCCCATCTAGATGTGGTTGGGGACATGCATTTAATTTTTCCTTTATTGAGAACCCCACATTTAATTGTTTCTATTTCCACGCTTGATTTTTGTGTTTTATCTATTAGTGCAGATTTTAATGTCTGTCCAGTATCATTCCTACTGAAACCCTTCCTCTAATATTTTTTAAATAGCAGATCTGTTGGTAATGGATGTTCTCAGCTTTCATAATTTAAAAGTCTTTCTTTTTCTCTGAGCTTTAAGGATAGAGTACAGAATTCTCATCCTGTGAGATTTATTTTCAGTATATGCAAATATCAGTGTTTTTCCATGTTGCATCATTTTTGACAATCTGCTATGATTTGTTTATCAGTTACTGTGAGATCATTCTTGACCATCATCTCTTCAGATATTTCCACTGCTCCTTCTCTTCTCCTTATGCAACTTTAGTCAGCTGGTGTATATTGACTCAGAGCTCATAATGCTCTTTTCTTATTTTCCACTCTTTTTTAGCCCTTTGTGTTTTCATTTAGGTCATTGGTATTAATATGTCTTTATATTGTAAGTTTTTTCTCAGTTGTGTGACATCTATCAGTGAGCCAGTCAAAGGAATTTGCATTAGATATTGAGGTTTTTCTCATCAAATATGTACCTTTGACGCTATCTTAAGAATTTTCCCTCTTTGCTAACATTCCTTAATTTTCATTGCATGTAATTCACTCCTTTCACCAGACAGAATGCAAAATAAATTGCCTATAGTATATAATGGGAGAATGAGGTAAATAATAGCTCTATCTGGAAATGGGCACACCCCTTCCATCAGGCTGTAAGTGTAGAAAGTTGTCAGTTTAATTGAGTTGAGCAGAATTTCCATTTTGTTTGAGGCTGCTCCAGCCTTCACATTTCCCTAGATATGGGCTGCCCTTGCATATGCTTAGGACAAGGGTGCCAGAAACGTGACCTGGGGTCAGTTCTTCCACTCAACTTTCCCTCTATTCTGACACATGGAGAATCCCTCTCTCACCGCAGCAATTGACTACTGCATTCCTGCTCTTTCTGCTGTGGCCATCAAACCACAGCCTTGGCTTGTGGTTGTAGACTTAAAGACCCTTCGTATGTTCTACCAAACTGCATCCCCGCAAGCATATACTAATTTAAATTTCACCAGCAGCATGTGAGGGTTTTCTTAAACAGTTCCTTTGTCTAAAGCAGCCTTGAACTTTGAAGAATGTTGGGATTCCATGATTCAACTGCTCACTTAAACAAGTGGAAATATGACACCAGGCTTTGTGCTTAGTAAGGCTTGAAGCATTTTTATTACTGACCAGTTCTAGTCCTCTGCCAAAGAGGTTAAGGATTTTTTTTCTTCAGTAGATGGTTGTGAAAATAAATTCAAGTTTATGTAAGTGTAAGCCCTCTATAACACTTTAAGTGTTACAGAAATATAAGGCATTTTTTCGGAAGGGGGGGTCAGAGAGGTGTAAAAATCTGTGGGAGTTAGAAATTCAAAGCACCCTTTTGACATCTACATATCACTATATGAGAGAGTACATGAATATGGAAGAGAGCAAAATTAGAGAGCTCTTCCTCTCACTAAAATTAGCCTACTTGTGATAAAGGTTAATTAAGTCTTTCTCAGAGGCAAGGGCACATTTTTAAAGGGAAATAGCATGTAAGGCCTAACTCACACTAGGAAGTGATGAGGGCTTTGTGTCATATCCCACTCTGGCCAGGGAGCATTCAGTCTTAAAATTCATCCACTATGCTGGTAGACTTGTGAGAGAGGAGCAAACTAATTATAAAGTCAGCAAGAAATAAAGTTGTGGGGCTGGAGCAATAGCATCGTGGGTAGGGTGTTTGCCTTGCACGCAGCCGACCCGGGTTCGATTCCCAGCATCCCATATGGTCCCCTGAGCACTGCCAGGAGTAATTCCTGAGCTCAGAGCCAGGAGTAACCTCTGTGCGTCACTGGGAGTGACCCGAAAGGAAAAAAAAAAAAGAAAGTTGTTCTTTCTACCTTTCTCTCACACTAATAACGGTCTCTTACTAATTTGAGAACTAAAGCATATACCATGCACAGTAGATTGTTTTACTTCCATAAGCTAGTTTGTCTGCAGGGGCAGCAAATGATTGCTTCCAGGCCAAATTTGCCCCATCTGTTTTTGTAAATAAAGTTTTATTGAAGCACAACCATTCTCATTTCCTTAACTATAACTGCTTACAGATGACTGTTAGATAAATAATTGCAGTAGAGATTTATGGCCAGCAAAACCAAAAATATTTGTTGTCTGGTTCTTTGGTAAAAGGTTTGCCTACCCTGGTCTAGAAATACTAAGTCTATTTGCCAGCCTCATTCCTAGAGCAAATTTATTTTATTCAGATCTTTCTTCTTCATTTAATGAATATGTTGCTGATTTATAATTTAGTATCTAAGAATAGTCAGGTCAATAGGGTTCGTCAGATAGAACATTTAATATCCAAAAGTGCTTAATGAGAAGTTTATAGAAAAACCAAGGGAAAAGGGCATGTTAAACTATATTTTGTCCTTATGGTTAGCCAAATTTATAATGTGGAAATCTTACAAAATAAATTATGCAGACTTTTAAAGTCTGATTTTAATCTGATGCAATATGTAGACCTTTTAATTTAAACACACAATTGAGATAATTTGAAATAATGGAAGAAATTAAACTTTAACAGTATTGTTGTGAAGAACATAGTTTTTCACTCTTTAATTGTAATGATGATATTGTGGTTATTTGTTTTAAAAGATTTTTTTGTGATTATTAGATGCCACATCTAGGTGTGAAAAGAATGATGCTGAGGATTATTTTCCCCTTTTAAATCCACTCAGTAAGGAAAAAAATGTAAAGATCTTGAGGTATTAATATTAGCAAAGATTGATAGTTATTGAACTATCAATGGTGAAGAGTACATAAAACTCATTGCTATTCTCTCAAACTTTACATCTGTTTGAAATGTTTCGCCATAAGGTGCTGTATAGTGGGCATGTACTTGAGTTAGATTTGAAATGAATCCTGGTTTTGCTGATGGTGTCCATATCTGTAAAATGGACATTGCAATTCAGATTATCTATGGCATTGTGAGAATTCTGAGTATTAAATGAAATAGTGAAAAGTTCAAATAGTGCCTCACAGAAAAATTATCAAATCTGGCAACTCTTATGTTGTATCCACTACCCAAGAACAAAAACATCTTTCTCCATGAACTTAGCTCATTTGTTATACAGTTGATTTTTGTTGACAACAAACCATAAGCCCGTCTTGCTTCACTCAAGAATGAGGCACCAAAGATGAAGTTTTGTGCTTTATAGTTGTTTTACAGTCTTGAAACAATCATAGCACCTGTAAGATGTTTAAAGGGATGAATTATTATACATTAAACCATGATTAGAATTTCAGATTGTCCTAATAAAATGGCAGTTTCTCAATAACTGGGTTTTTCTTTTTCATTACAGTTTTCTGTGTGATTGCCACCAATGCCTATGACTACATTTTATCTCAATGAGCAGAGGAACTCTGGTGATTCTCTGCAGGAATGAGAGATTGCCCATTTTGTGTAGCTCACTTTCTCTTTTTGACCTCTTTGACTCAAATGAACTGAGGGAAGGCTCTGAGTAATGCATTCCTTTAGCTCAATCTAGGCTCTTAGTCAACAAATCATTAGCCACTATTGTAGCAAAATATGTTGATGTAAAGGTACAAGATTTGGGAGAAAAAAAAAATCCTGATCTCATTATAAAATCACCGCAAACAAAAGGTAAAGGTTCCTACTTTGAATATAGCCCTTTGAGGTCTCCTTTTTGCAGGAGTAGAGGGAGCTAGGCTCACTCCTGGTATGCTTGGGAGGACCATGTGCATTGCTTGGTGATTGAATCAGGGTCATCTGCATGCAAGGCAAAATCTTTCTGGCCTTGGACTCCTTTTGTCTTTTGGTTTGGGTTTGTTTTGTTTTGTTTTGTTTTGTTTTGTTTTTGTCATACCTGGTGGTGCTCAAGGGCTAATTTCTGGCTCTGCACTCCTCAGTCATTTCCTGGTGGTGCTTGAGGGACCGTATGGAATGCCAGGGATCAAACCTTGCATATGTTTCTTGCAATTGACCATATGCAAGGCAAATGCCTTACCCGCTGTACTATCACTCCAACCCTGGTCCTTCTGAGAGAAATTATAGTCAAGAGAGAAATGTTTGGGAATTATTTAGGCCCTTGATGAATAAAAGAGAAAGGGTGAAGAAATAATGTTTATTTGTATATATACAATGTTTATTTGTATAAATACAAGGATATATTTGGGATGATTTTGGAAGCAATGTTTTGGTCAAACTTATGATGCCAATTTTGTTTCCTGTTCTTCCATAGAATGACATCACACCTTTACATGTCGCATCAAAAAGAGGAAATGCCAATATGGTAAAACTGTTGCTTGATCGAGGAGCTAAAATTGATGCCAAAACCAGGGTAAGAATGCAGTTTATACATATGCTTATACTTCTTTCTGAGGATGAAGTGATACTTTTTGTGATGCCTTTTCCCGAATTCAATACTGATCTTATTTTGTGTTCATTTGCTTTGTTTTTCCAATTCTTGTTCTCTCTGGAAACAATAGTTAGTCCTCTTTCAAGTGGTATGATGAACCATGTTTATAAACACTTCATATATTTTTATATAGAGCCTGACTTTAGTTACAGAACTAGAAGATCAGGATTTCTAGCCTAGAGTTTTAGTTGAGTTAAATTTTCAAAAACATAATCACTACTTCATACTGCGAATGAGCTATTTGATCAGGTTGTTACTAATTCTTGTAGTTACTCTATTTAAAGCAAGAATGTCTACTGTTCTGCACTGGTGCTGAAAATGTATAATAGTGTCACTTCTATAAAAAGCAGTAAGGAGGTCCATCAAAAAAGAAAAACTTACCACCTGAGACAATTCCACTTTGGGAAATATACTTAAGAGAGTGGAAAACTGTATCTTAAAGTGCTGTTTGCACACTGTGTGTATTGAAGCATTATTAACAATGACCACAAAGTGTAAACAGTCCAAAACGTGATACACAATGAAATATTATTTAACCTTAAATAAAACATATCACATGCTATCACATGGGTGAAACTTGAGGACCTAATTCCAAGTGAAAATCTGATCACAAAACATGTCCTTTATGCTATAAGGTATTTAGATTAGTCAAGAGCACAGAAACAAATATAATAATGGTTTCCTGAGGCTTGGGAGTAGGAAAACCAGAAGTGATGTTGCTTACTAGATATAGAATTTTAGGTTTGTTAGGTGAAAAAATTCTAGAGATAGTATTAGTCAACAATATGAATACTATTGACACTGATAAAATGTATATATGATTACAAATCATGCAGTTTTTCCTCAGTGAAATTTTTTAAAACACAAATCTGTCTAGGTAGGTGTGTGACATATTACTTATCACAATGAGTTATCTGGAAGTTAAAGGAGTGGATTAAGAATCATATTTTTACCCCAGACTCCCAGACTGGTAGGTTCTTTATCTTCTGCTTATTGTTCCTACATCTGAAAATAAAATTAAGGGCAACCTTAAAGTGTTGTTGCAATAATCAAGCCAATGTTTGTAAACTCTGCTGGCATAAAATAGGTCAGAAGTAAAGTTCAGCCATTTCTGGTATAATTTGGGGATCCAATTATCATTAAACTTGTAGCTAAGGGATTTTCTCTTTCATCATCCTTTAGGTTTGTTCTGAAGTGTGAACAAGTGTGATGAAAAGGGAATCTTGCCATTAGCATCCACCTGACTAAGGGTTTTGGGTAATTTTCCTATCAGTAATTATACCTTCAGCAACTTGGTGCTTCTCTTTCCAAGAATCCTTATCTCCATGTTTCTAAAATTGTCCTGCAGTAACTAAATCTTGAATCTCATATCTTTGTGATTTATTCCTTCATCTGTGACTCACTGCACTGAATATTCAGTGCCCACTTTTTGTCATACACAGCTAGATTGAAAAGACAAGACACCTTCCCTACCCCCCCAAAGTTGTTAGTTTTTCCTCCTATAATCTGACCCTAAACAGTCCGAGTATAGATACTTTGCAAAAGATTGTAACTTCTTTTTTCCTGATGACTATTGAACCTAAAGATCATGTTTTTGTCTAAAACATGTGAAGGATGGGGACATAAGTGTGACTCAGTAGCAAAGTGCTTAATTTATTCTAGTTCAATATTCAATCTCTTGTACTGCAGATAAAACAGTGAACGGGGTGAGGGAGGGAGGAGGGTTCCAGAGAAGATGAACAAAGGAAACGGAAGTTATCCCTTAAAGGACTGTCTGACTAGAAAAAAGAAGAAATTAAATCATTATTTCCAGATGACTCTATTATTTAATAAAAAGCAATTTCCAGTGGGCAAAGAAAGTCCAACTATTGCTTTAAATGCTAGAGGTCTTTAACCGAGTATGGTCTACTTATAGAGGTTGTAAGGAACAATAGACAAAGACAAGAGAATCTGATAGAAATAGGAGAGAATTAGGATAAAAAACAAAACAAAACAAAACACAATACCACCAGAAATGAGTATCAGAAATCCAAAATCAAATACAAAAGCAAATTCAGTCTACAGCTGTTTTTCAGCTACTTTGCCTTCCTGTTTGTAGATGCTGCCTTATTTTCAGTAAGGTATAGCCTCCTTTGGGCCATTCATCTAATTCTCATTGAAATCAGGAACCCCTTTGTGTTGTGTGAAGGATGCACGGGGGGGGGGGGGGGGGGGGGGGGGGGGGGGGTGAAGGAAGCTTGGAGAATCTGAGAACAGAGAAGCCTGCCATCGTGTTCTTGTCCAGCATGGAGTAGGGCGGGTGTGAGGGTTTTAACTGGGCACAGACTGAATTCCTGGCAGACCACATGGAAGAACATGTAGTACATATCCCAAATATGTGACCAATTTTGTATTTTCCTCATCAAAGCATCTCTTCTCTGTTGCCAGAGTGCCTGAGTAGTGACTAGATGTGAGGGCGAAAGGGAGGGAATCAGCTAAAATGTCAGAAAACCCTGGGAACAAGCCTAAAAGCAGAAAATAAAATTTTTCATGAGTTCAAGCTCGAGCAACTCAATCCTATAGTGCTTGAGAAAATAGACATTGTTATCCGTCTACCCATCTAACGCCTACGAGGCACCAACCAGCTGTACCAACAATCTGGCCTGGTGTGCACCAGTTCTCCCTCTTAGAAACAAGAAACAGCCGTGGACCTAATGCTAAGGTTCCTCCTTCATTTGTTCGGTCCCTTAATGGCTGTTGACCTAATAAAGGTGAAATTGATCTTGAAACATTGTGTGGCTGAAAATCTAGCATGCATGCAATTGTAAGACAGCGCCTAAATTTAAAAAATTCTTTGTGAAATATTAAATATATGTGTAGTCATAAGATAATCACAGTCAGATGGAATTCTAACAGTACTTTCTTCTTAGAGTTTTGAGATACACCCATTGGCAAGAGCATTTAAAGTAACACAAAAACTCTAGATTTTCATTTTTAATTGAAATTCTTTAATGAAAAATTTTATTCTTGGCACCAGGATTTACCATGCTATTAATCCACTACCCCCACCTTCTACCAGACTGACCACTTATCTCCACCATTACCTCAGTGCTCCACCTTTTTATAGCAAAAATGAAAGGATTCACTATTCCAATAACCACAATTTATAGGGAATAGCTTCAGGCATGACTTATTCAGAAATTTGAGCATTGCCAGAAATTCTTTATTTTTTATTTTTTTAAATGTAGGAGTATTGCTATTTAGTCAGCCATTGATTAAGCTGATTGAATTTGCCATGAACTCCATATTACTTTTTTTTATTCAGAATGTTAATTTTATTATAATTATAATTATATTTATATTATAATTATATGATTATAATTATAATCAGACTCCAGAACATTCAGGCATCTTAAATAAATGGTTTGTTTGCCTGACAATGTAAATGTACTAGGTACTATTTAACTATATACTTAAAGTGGTTAAGGAGATACATGTTCTGTGCCTTTTGCCATGAGTAAAATTTTGGAGATGAAGATGGGGGAAGGGTGGTAGTTTTCTGAATGGGGAATTGGAGATTTATTAGTCTATGAAAGTAAGTGTGGAAAAGGAAGCTAGATTCCAGAACCCAGGCAGTTAAGTGCTGAGACCAAATCACATGTATCATCTCTCTTATATGCCTGAGTCATTTTAAACTAACACAGGACATAAAGGGGAAAGCAAATCCACAAGGGGGCCCATATAGGACTGAACTGGTGCCAGTGATGAGCAAAATGTGGCTACAGAGTCCTGTGTGTACACAGAGACTCTCTACTCCCACTACAACCCAGATGTCCATCATAAGTTTTATGCCATGTGTTCCAAGTAACTTCCTGCTGCCATCTTCAAGAATGAAGTGACTCAGGAAGGCATTTCTCCTCAGGACATAGAAGTTGAAGGTCTACCTTTTCACCATTGTTCTTCTCAACAAAGACTGAAGGTGGTATCTCAACACAGCAATGTTGTCAGTTGTTTGTCTTGCATACACATCCTGCCACCCCCCCCCTTTTTTTTTTTTTGCTATTTGGGTCACACCCAGTGATGCACAGGGGATACTCCTGGCTCTGCACTTAGGAATTACTCCTTTTGGTGCTTAGGGATCTATATGGAATGCTGGGGATCAAACCCGGGTTGGCCTCGTGCAAGGCAAATGCCCTACCCGATGTGCTATTGCTCCAGCCCCCACTCCATTTTCTGTGTCAGGATACACACTGGATCATTCTAGTTGTTCCAAATGTTAATCATCTCCTAATCGGTCCTAATTCCTTGGTATCACCTGCCCTTTCTAATGTCTCTGCTTGGTGTTCCCACCACTACTATGGCTAGACTCTGTCTGAGTCACCATCCCATGGTGACTAGGGTCCACTGGTGCATTTGGGACCGATGACCATCTTCCCTCAGCTGATGGATGAAGGAACGGGTCCATAGGCTGGTAACCAGTGGTGCTTTATTCATATCAGTCAGGATTATTATAGAGAAATTGTGAAGAGTTGGGATGCAGCAGTTACACATAGGTGTGGTTGAACGTTAGCATAAACAGTGAACTAATGTAAAGCCCCTCCTTCAGGGGAAATTCTTCTAGGAGATCCACCTAATGGCAACGTTCCATCTAGGGTCCTCAGAATTCTAGATTTTGTCTAGGAGATCCCCCAAAGGGGCAGAATTCCATGTAGGGACATATTGTTTTCTCCTTTCTTTTACTGGTAGCACTGTAGCGCTGGCGTCCCATTGTTCATTGATTTACTTGAGCGGGCACCAGTAACATCTCCATTGTGAGACTTGTTACTGTTTTTGGCATATCGAATATGCCACAGGTAGCTTGCCAGGCTCTGCCGGGCGGGTGAGATACTCTTGGTAGCTTGCCGGGCTCTCCAAGAGGGACAAAGGAATCAAACCCGGGTCGGCCGCGTGCAAGGCAAATGCCCCACCCGCTTTTACTGGTAATCTATTTAAACAATTACATTCAATTTACTTAATAATATTTCTAGTCATTTCGTATAGACACAGTAAGATTTAGACCTTTCTCTATATAATCTATCTCTATATAGTTTGAGATTAAGTTTAAAATGGTCTTTCTGGACTCATGGTAAATGGTAGCTTTTCCTGGAGACGTCTCACTATATTTCACAGACTACAGTCCTCTGACCAGGTTAATTTTTCCTAACTCCAACAGGATCTGTATTCAGTTACTTCCTTCCTTTTGGTTTATGACAGAGTTTGTTCCATGACTGTGCTCTTAACTTATACTTCTTATGGCCCTTAGGCTGTCCCATGTCAAAGCCAGAGTAGCTGTGACTTGCCCTGGGTCCATCCAAGTCCAAGTCCCTCGATGCGTCCCACCTTTTGGGGTGTAAGAAACTGAGGTCAATCAAGGGCAACTGAGCTTAAGTCAAGTAAGGTTCAGGAGTAAATTTTTTTTATTTTTTTTTCTTCTTGGGTCACACCTGGCGATGCACAGGGGTTACTCCTGGCTCTGTACTTAGGAACCACTCCTGGCAGTGCTCAGGGGACCATAGGGGATGCTGGGAATTGAACCCGGATCAGCCGCATGCAAGGCAAGCACCCTACCTGCTGTGCTATCTCTCCAGCCCCAGGAGTAAATATTTTTAGAGTCAATTAACTCCCATATTACAAAAACATGGTGTAAACTCTCTTATGTGTCTATACAAAAAAAGACATTGCTCTAAAATTAAAATATGCAAAGGGCATAAAGGAAAGAGAAAAGAAAATATTTCCCTTATATATACAAAATCCAGAGCCATCAGATTTGACATTATAAGTTACTGTGTCTGGAGATATTTGTGACGGATAAACTAATAGGGGAAGTGGGACACAAAGATAAATGTGAAAGGTTGGGAGTGCCCAGGTAGAATTGGGTGTGCCCCCAGGAGCACTTTAGTGAGTGCAATTCAGTCAACCTCAGCTCCCTGCAGGAGGAGAAAGGACAACCCAATGTTAAGCCTAAAATGCTTGGAACTATAATCCAGTAGACTCTCTCCTTCAGGCTGCAAGCAATTATTTCTGTAGTTGACTCCAGGCCTCCTCCAACTTCAGACCTGTTCGTGGTCTCTGTTATCAGTTTGACACTCTGAGACTGCAGTGTTCAAGGGCTATTCCTGGCACTCTGTTCTGGAAGGATTTGCGGTGGTGTTTGGGGGACTATATGTGGTATCAGGGATTGAATTGCGGTAGACCACATGCAAGGCACCTTACCACCTGTCCTATCTCTCTGCCCCCTTTCCTGTTGATCCTGTGTTTTTCTTTGGGTTCCTAAACCAAGCTGTCATTTTAGCTAATTCTTGTCTTTTAATTGTCTTGTTGGATCTCCTTGAGTAGTTGTGTAGTCACCATAGTAATACAACTAATGAGATTCCACTTAGGTCTTTATAATTTTTTAGACTATCTGTGGGTTCTATTATTGTTCTCTGTCAAGGTACCAGGCTGGAGGGATAGCGCAGTGGGTAATGCATTCGCCTTGCACGTGGCTGACCCGGGTTCAAATCCTCCACCCCTCTCAGAGAGCCCGGCAAGCTACTGAGAGTATTCCACCCACACAGAAGAGCCTGGCAAGCTACCCGTGGCATATTCGATATGCCAAAAACAGCAACAAGTCTCACAATGGATGCGTTACTGGTGCCCGCTCGAGCAAATTGATGAACAACAGGATGACAGTGACAGTGAGAGTCAAGGTACCAAAGAGCGTCATCCTTGTAGGTTTCCACATTAATCAAAACTAACTTGAAAATATTTTGACATGTTAAAAAGTGCTCTTTCATATCATTTTGTCACAAATATATAAGAAGTTCGTTGAAAGCAGTTTTATGTAAAAGACACCAGTAACTTTCCCTTGATTTTGTTGTGGACTTTAAACTGCTCTATAAAATCATCCTTAAAAGGAAGCCAGAATAATAGTATAATGGATAGGATGCTTGCTTTGTATGTGACCTACCCACATTCAATCCCCAGCCCTTCTGTATGGTCCCCCAAGCCCTAGCTGGTGTGATTCTTGAGCGCTGCTGGATGTGACCCCAAAACAAAACAAAAAGACCAAAATTACCAAAATTTTCATAATATAAAAAGGAGGACAGGGGGACAGGTGATCACAAAATGCCCTTAAGCCTCTCCAAATTCAAATAACTCTGAGGCCAAGGGGATAGTAAGGGACTTAGGCCCTTGCCTTGAATGCAGCCATCCCAGGTTCAGTCCATGAGCACTACAAAAAGTGACCCTTGAATGTAGAACCAGGAATAGTCACCAAACTCACCAGTGTGCACAAAACCCCAACTGCCCTCCCACAAAAAAAAGAAAATTCCTTTGAAGGAAAAATGTTTATGAGAGTTCTAACTAGTTCTGAGCAGATAAACTACAGTAAACTTTTCCCTAATGAGTTTACTCCAGCTGATTTCTTTACCCAAAAGAAATCTAAAAATTTTATGTAAACATCGTGTGTCACTTAAGCCTAGTTCTCTTTTAAAAAAATTGTCTAAAGTCAGCTAGAGAATTTTTATTTTAACTCACTATTATGTGTTTCCAAGTATTGATTCTTAGAAAGTAATTACTTTTCCTCCATTTTCCTTGATATATAGTGGTAACATGTTTATCCTTTTTTAAAAAAAGAAAAAAAGCTACATCTGGGGCCAAAGTGTTAGTACAGAGGGTAAGGTGTTTGCCTTGCGTGCAGGCGACCCAGGTTCAATCCCTGGCATCCCATATCATCTTTCAAGCACCACCAGAAGTAATTCCTGAGTGCAGAGCCTGGAGTAACCCCTGAGCATCACTGGGTGTGATCCAAAAACGCAAATTAAATAAATTAATCAATTAATTAAAAGTTACATCCATTAGGCACATAACTATTTTTTATAGTTACCGAACATCTCTAATGTTATATTCCTTTCCTAAATAAAAGAAACAGTATTTTTACATGTCATTAGCTTTTTAATCATGAATCTTAATTCGAGGTAGCTTTCTGTTCCAAGCAACATGTTCTACGAATGATATAAAAGGAATAATCTATTCCTAGAAGGGCTCTTCCCAGAGTAGTATATGATAGAAACAAAAACTTTTATGGCTGAGTCTATAGTGGCAAAACACTTGTTTTCATTCAAATGTATGAATTCTGATCAGTGATGGGCTAGGTTACTTTGTATTAAACTTTCTGCTCATAAGGAATCAAAAGCTATGAAAAAAATGTTTTTAAAATATATCTGGAGGCCCCCTAAAAAAAGCAGTCAAAAGCTAGGATGCAGTCCGATGAATTCCACTTTTGAAAAAATTAACACCGGATGAGGTTTATGTTTATATGAGAAAGAGAAAAGGCCAGTTCTGTATATATAGAACTCTTGCAAAAAATCACAGCATTATTAGTTTGAGAACAGAGGATCAACTTTGGAGCTATATGAGTGAATATTTAGGGAGAAATAATTAAAAGAAGGAAACTTCAAAGTATAGTGTGCCCAAATCCATATATAAACTCTCCATAATCTTTGAGTGACTCCTAAACTATGACAGGCCAGAAGGAAATTACAGCTCAAAGTTTAAAGCAAAGATTTTTGGAAGTTCAGCTCCGTGTATAAGAGAGACAGAATTTTCATATCAGAATGGCTTGGTAAACATTTCCAGATTTTTATTGAAATTACATAAGGACTGCATCTTAGTAGATGTGATTATGCCCAGATCCTTTTAATTATGACCAAAGGAATCACCATAGGAATAAGATCAAAACTGAGATATCTGCTGTCAAAATTCTAGCCTCTACAAGTTTAGTTTTTATAGTATACAACCCACAAAATCTAGCTTGTAACTAAATATTATTCTATGTGAGAGGAAATGAGAATATGTGGCTTATTGTAAGAAAGGAAAGTTAGTAGGAACAAACCCAACACCAACCGATGACTGAGATATTAGAATTAGCAAGCTTTGAAATAAGTAGACAGGTGCCTAATAATCTGAAGGGGAAAACACATGCAATGAATAAAGAATCCCAGCAAAAGAAGAGTTGTCCTTGAACAGAACCAGGGAGAAATGCTAGAATTGAAAAACATAAATTTAAAATTTTTCATTTGAGGGAACAAAAATCAGATTGAACAAAAATAAAAGAAATGATGGGCTTGAGGATGACACAGTTTATCCAAACTGAATCACCAAAACCAAAAAAGCTTAAAAATTACCACCATGTCAAAAACCTAAGGAATAAATATAAGCTACTTCTATGTAACAGTTGAAGAAAAAGGAGAAAATGTAATGGGTAGAAGAGACAGGCAGTCATGCATTTTTTTGCATGTCAGTTGACAGTGGAACACATCATGTGTTGATCCCTGTAGACTTTGTGTGTCTTAGGCTATACCATGTTGATTTGTGTAATTATAACTCTATAATATTCTCACAATGACAAAAATCAGGTAAAGGGCCTGGGAAGTAGTTTAAAGGACTGAACTGCATGCTTTTCAGACAGGAGGCCTGAGTTTGATCCCTGGTGCCATGTGGTCCTCTGGCACTTGTGGGAGTGATCCCTACACACCACCCAGGTGTACCTCAAAACATATATCTTACAGAAGTGTTGATATATGGATCTATTCAAAGATTTACAAATAATACTCCACTAACCCAAAAGAAGTTTTTAAGAAGACAGTTATGGTCCATGAAGAAGAAAATAGAAAAGTCTACAACAAACAGCATAAACAGTATGTATGTTCCAGGCTCACATACAAAATTGGGTTTTTCCTAGACATTAAAGACTCCTAGAAGAACTGAGCCTTACTAATTTTATTGATATAGAGTGCATGATAAAAAGGGATTAGGAGGTGATAGAAGTGGCCAAAATGAAATTTGGTCTTAAAAGAGGAACCTGGCATACTAGGAGTCCAGTCTTTCCTGTGGAGACCTAGCCTGAGCAGGTGCTCTCATTGCAACCGCTTACTAATATGACATTCAGTTAGTCCGTTAATCCTCCAGGACAGTTCTCTTTCTATAACTGGACTCTGATATCTTTATCAAGAATTTGTCAAAGTTCAGTATGAATTCTAGTATAAAGTGGCAATAGAAAATCTTCAAAAATTGTTACTTCTTTCCTCTTAGACGTAATCTAAAACTGCTAACATAGCAGCATGACAATGCAGTCACAATGTTTAGGGGGTAATACAGATCGGAGAATTGCTTTGCTATAGACTATAATTGCCATCCTCTCTGGCGATTATAACTCACCTCTCCTGAGCACTACCCTACTTGTATTTTTTTCATTCAATTTTAATTTAAATATATCACACCTGGTTCTTTTGTTTTAGGGCCCATTCAGCAGTGCTTAGGGCTCTCTCCATCCTTGGGAATCACTCCTGATGGTGTTCTATTGTGTTGTCAGGAATCAAACCTGGTTTGTGTGTATGCAAGACAAGCACAGTATCGGCTGTTCTGTTCTATCTCTTGAATCCACACTCTTGGTTCTTTTGTCGGGGTTCAGCTGAGATCAGAACCATGGTTCACACATGTGAGGCATGTGTCCTACTATATATCTGTATTGGTATCCATACACACAACATATATATATATACATATACATATATATATATATATATATATACTGTCACTGTCATTCCATTGCTCATCAATTTGCTCGAGTGGCACCAGTAACATCTCCATTGTGAAAGTTGTTACTGTTTTTGGCATATTGAATACGCCACAAGTAGCTTGCCAGGCTCTGCCATTTGGGTGAGATATTCTTGATAGCTTTCCGGGCTCTCCGAGCGGGGGGTGGAGGAATCGAACCGGAATTGGCCGTGTGCAAGGTAAACACCCTACCTGCTGTGCTATCACTCCAGCCTCTGTGTGTGTGTGTGTGTGTGTGTGAGTGAGAGAGAGAGAGAGAGAGAGAGAGAGAGAGAGAGAGAGAGAGAGAGAGAGAGAATACAGTGCTGGCAATAAAAATCTAACACCTAACACATGCAAGGCAAGAGCTCTACTCCAAAGCTACTCCATCCCTGGTGCCATGTGTGTGTGTGTGTGTGTGTTTGTTTGTTTTGCCTTTTGGGTCACACATAGCAATGCTCAGGGGTTAACTCCTGGCTCTGCACTCAGAAATCACTTCTGACAGTGCTTGGTGGACCGCATGGGATGCCAGAGATTGAACCCAGGTTTTCACATGCAAGGCAAATGCCCTTCCTGCTTTACTATCAGTCCAGGCCCAACGTGTATATTTTAAATGTATATATCCATAGTGCTTTGTTTAGTACTTTTGCCCTTCCTACAATAATATATAGATATAGATTTGCTTAGAAGGAACAAAAAAGATCTTTGAGGAAATGGATTAAAAATATTTTTCCCCTTCAGTGTATTTCCCAAGTCAATTGTGTTGCCTCAATATTGCCTTTAAGTATATTTAACCTCTTAAGGGCATATCGTAGGTTCACTATTCTTAGGTGTGATGCCTTAATGCCATGCATTATATACTTCAGAAAAAATCAGATCTGAAAAAATGTCTTTTTGACCTTCATGTGTGCATAACTATGCTCTAAGGTTGACACCAGAGAGCATTTTTGTCTACCTAGTGATGTGCAGTTCCCACCTCACTAAAAAGATTATTGTCACTGAAATGAAATATGAGATCTGGACTCCCTAGTTTGCATCGCTTCAGAATTCTGCCCAAGGGAATACTTGTTCATTATGTGAGTGCTTTACAAATCAGGGGAACTGGAAAAAAACTACTAACCCTGTGCAATTTCATTTCCCTCCCATAATGTTACTATGGCAACTCAGCATCCCTCTCTCGCTCTCTTGTGTCAGTGGCATACAGTGCCTTTCTTGCAGCAGCCTCCCTTGAGTCCAGGAACTGCCTTTGTCTCGTTTCTCAACTGGAGCTTATTGTATGCAATTGAAGAAGTGCTTTTGTAGTCCAGGCTTATTGTGAACCACACTGTATGTTAATAGTAAACTTTTAGAGATTAAAGCAAGTAAAAATTCTCATTTTAATTCGTGAAAAACATTCTCAATTTAGGTAGAGGAGTACACAGTTTCACTGAAATGTTTTATTTTTTTATTAGGATCTGGGAGAAGAAAATATTTGCCTTGTCATACACAATTTTATTTAAAATAATACCTAATTTTAATAGAATAGATACATTCAACTCCATAGTTATGATTTAAGGGGAGACATTTAGTCAGAGAGAGAGATCAATATGAATTGCAAGGTTTGTAATAAATGTCATGGGTGATCTGATCATCAACTTTAGCTGTTTCTCTTTTCTTATTTTTTTATCTTTTTTTTCTATGTAAAATTTATTCTATTTATTTATTATTAGTGAGTCACTGTGAGCTGCAGTTACAGGCTTACAAACTTTAGTGCTTGCGTTTCAGTCATACAATGATCAAGTACCCATCCCTCCACCAGTGCCCATTTTCCACCACCAGTGATCCCAGCATCCCTCCTACCACCCCCACCCCATCCCCTCCACCCAACCCTACCTCTGTGGCAGGGCATTCCCTTTTGCTCTCTTTTTGGGTGTTGTGATTTGCAATAGAGGTATTAAGTGGCCATCATGTTTGGTCTGTGATCTACTTTCAGCCTGAATCTCCCATCCTGAGTAGGTCCTCTTAGCACCCTTTACTTGGTGGTCCCTTCTCTATCTGAGCTGCCTTTTTCTCCAGCATGTGAGGCTAGCTTCTAAGCAGTGGAGTGATCCTTCTGGTACTTATCTCTGCTATTCTCACTGCAGTGTTTTAAAGTACAATACTCAGAATAGTTTGTTGGGTTTTTTTCCAGGTAATTGTGTACTGAATCAGAAAGCAAACCTCTGATTTTAGAGGAAATGTTCTGTTTTTTCTCTTACTCTACTATTCTAAGAGTTATAAATTTTAGTTCTTATTCTTTATACCATTTACAAGGTTTTTTTTTTGTTGAGACTTTAATTTTTTCTGGAAGAGAGGTATGTTTTAGTAGTGCTTCTAAAGGTCAGAAACTTAGTACAAGGGTTAAGTCTCCTGCCTTGCATGCAGCTGACTCTGGTTCAATCTCAGGCAAGTATGATTCCCCAAGCACACTACCAGGAGTAACCCCTGAGCACAGAGCCAGGAATAATCTCTGAGAACTGTTGGATGTGACTCAACACCCACTTCAAAACAAATAAAGCACAAAATGAGCCTTTAAGAGCATAAAGGTACAGGACTGGAGAAATAATACAGAAGACAGGCTTCACATGGCCCGGTTTGATCTTTGGCACTTTATATGTTCACCTAGGTCACACTTGGAGTGATCCCAAAGCACAGAGTCAGGAGTAAGCCCTGAGTATCACCAGATACGCCCCCCCCAAAAAAAAAATTGTTTTAATTGGAGAGGGGGATATCTTTTTAGGCAATTAAAAAATGTTTTTAAAAGACTAACCTAATTTCATTCACAACTCCCATTCTTTCATCTATCTACTCATTGTTGTTAAGCAACTCTCATAGGTATGGTTTTGAGTTAACTGCTCTATGAGTTTCAAATATCCCATAGACTAGTAACCTCTCAAACAGACTCGTTGAAATGGTTACATGTTTGTAATATGAAGTACAATGTGAAGTAGAATGCTAATACCTACTTTTCAGTCAATAGGTTTCACTTTCCATCTCAAGTCAACTTTATGTAACTACGATAGGATTCTACTAAGCCTAGTTAGGCAGGTAGAGACTGAGTTATAACAACATAAGCCTCCAATTCAGTTAACTGTAATGGGTAAGGGTAGAGCAATAAGTTCAGGAGTGGGGCTAGATAACAAATAGCAGTGGCAGGTCTTTTCAAAGTTCCTTCGAAACTCCCATTCCCAGGGATAATGGGGTTTCTTCTCCTGATCAAGGATCTGCCCTGTCTGGAGAGGTTTCAGGCTCCCCAGGTATCCAGTCCAGAGGCATTTCAAAATTAGCCCAATTTGATGCCCAAATTTACTTCACATTTAAAAGGTGTGTTTTCAGGGCCACATGTTAATTTTGATTTCGACAGGGCCTCTGTCTTCAGCCAGTTTTTGTGGGGTTGTTTTGGCGTTTGTTTTGTTTTGTTTTGTTTTGTTATGTTTGGGGAAAGGAAAAGGGGTGGGTCACACTCAGTACTCAGGGCTTACTCCTAGCTCTGTACTCAGGGATCACACTTGCTGTATTCAGGGAACTATATGGCCTTGCTGGCATTAAAACCCAGGTCAGCTGTGTGCAGGCTGCCTTACCTGCAGCCCTATCTTCCCAACCCTGAACCAACCAGATTTTTAAAATTTGTCCTTGTTGGGGCTGGAGCAATAGCACAGCGGGTAGGGCATTTTCCTTGCACGCAGCCGATCCAGGTTCGATTCCCAGCATCCCATATGGTCCCCTGAGCATTGCCAGGAATAATTCCTGAGTGCAGAACCAGGAGTAACCCCTGTGCATTGCCGGGTGTGACACAAAAAGAAAAAAAAATTGTTCTTGTTTTTGCCATATATATGCCTGTTTTATATTGATAACATGTCATTCTCTCTTCACCCCCACCTTTGTGCTAGAAGGCATTCTATTTTATGGGCCCCCACTTTTTTTTTAATCAACTGTGATAGTTATATTGTCAATGTATATAACATTTAAATTTGTATGAATCAGTGTAATGCTGAGCTGAAGCAATAGCACAGTGGGTAGGGCATTTGCCTTACGGCCGACCCAGGTTCGATTCTCACCATCCCATATGGTCCCCAAGCACAGCTAGGAGTGATTCCTGGGTGCAGAGCCAAAACTAAACCCTGAGCAGGGTGGGGGAAGAATCAGTGTAATGCAAACCTTTTTCCTCCTCCCCCCAACTCCAACACTCTCACTCTCTCTCTCTCTCTCTCTCTCTCTCTCTCTCTCTCTCTCTCTCTCTCTCTCTCTCTCTCTCTCTCTCAGAATGCAAGATAAAAAGTAGCAGGTTCCTCAAAAGTCATATGGTTAAAATAAGACATAATCATAGTTGAATGGTTATGCCTACTTTGGAAAAAAGCTTCAGAAAGATCCTGTACTTTCCTGTACTTTAAAAAATAGTTTTGAGCGGGAGACAGTAGAAAGCAAACCTTGAGCTACCTGAAAGACTGATAGCAAAAAATGAGAAAACAAAAGATTTCTACCTGGAGCTGCAAAGGGTTTGTTCCTTGGAGTAGGAAAGAAAGGAATAAGGAAGGTCAATTTAGTTGGTATTAGCATTAGAACGCTTTGCTAATCTGAGGGATTTAGATTTAACTGAGGAATCAATGAGAGGAAGAAATGTATTCAAAATTCAGATGCTTTTTGATTTTAATTTTGATTAAAATCTAGGTGTCAGTGAGTAAAGTCAACCTCTCATTTTCTCAGTTTTCCATCTAATCTTGCTCTGAGTCACTAAGGGTTGGCTTGGGACTTCCTGGGTTTAGCCGATCTGGTTTCCTTAAGGCTTAGAACACTGTGATGCTAATTAAAGATCTTTAACTCCAGGCACTGGTTTTCCCACCGACCTATGAATGTCCCAGCAACCAGGCTGGTACTTTCTGTACAGCCAGGCCTGGGGACGTCTTTCTTATACAGTTTATGGGACATCTCTCCTGCCAGAATACTGGCTATTTGAAGAGTTTGAAAAATGCAGAAGCAAATTAGAAGATCCAGAGGAGCAGGCCACTTGAAGCCAGTGTTAGAAGTGCAAAGCCATAGTGGAAATGACCTTCAGGTAGCTCATGGCGGTCCATGGAGGAACTGAGAATGCATCCCCACTGAGTTTACCATTACAACAGGGGAATACAAAAAAAATGAAGGCTGGAACAACAGCACTTTATATAGTTTTGCACCCTTGAAAAGGTCACCTTTCCTAAACAAGTCTCTAGATTCTATAAGCATTTAATAATCAAACACCCAGTGGTAACTTCTGAATGGTTTACAAATAGAGAGGTTCAGAGTGGCCTAAAACTTGATCATAGGATCTTTGTCTTAATAAGACATCCCGTGGTGGGGATGCTGACAGCACTTAACTGTGGCTCGGTTCTGAATTCAACCTGTGTGGCCTCTCTTAAGTAATTGAACTTATTCAAATAGGGGACAATAGAATTCAAGACCCTTCAAGCCGGGATCTAGAAAATGAAGATTATCTCTTTCCTGCAGAGTTAGTTGTGAGAATGAAACATGATGCTGTGGATTTGCTTCAGAATAATGCAGGAAGCTTGATCCGGATGTGACTGAGTCAGGATTGTTGCAGCTGAGCAGCAGATTCAGAGACTCTTAATTCAATCTACGTGAGCCTGAAGTAGCTTTGAAATTCCCTGTAATTAAAACCTCTTTAAAAGATGAAATCTGCAAAAAATATGTTAGGCATAGTATACTTCAAAGGATGAAGAAATAATGATTGATTTTGCTCCTAGATAACTAAACACTTCACAGTCAATATTAGTATTTTGCTAAACGAAGAAAATGTCAAGGCTAAATGAGTTTACCTAAAATAATTTTTTTCTTGTGTGACCATATTTTGAAAATGCCCTCAGGAATTGTACATTACATTAGGGTCCATTTAAGAAATAATAAAGGGGGGCTGGAGCAATAGCACAGCAGGTAGGGCATATGCTTTGCACACGGCCGACCCGGGTTCGATTCCCAGCATCCCATATGGTCCCCTGAGCACTGCTAGGGATGATTCCTGAGTGCAGAGCCAGGAGTAAACCCTGTGCATCGCTGGGTGTGACCCAAACAAAGAAAAAAAAAAGAATAAAAGGAAACAATTGTGGTCTTTGTGTTCATTAATTATCATACTACAAGTCTGGGTAAGGTATTTTATTTTTTATTGCAAGGTACATATAATTATTGTATCCTTTCTCCTTTGGTTACCTGCAGTTGTATATTATCAGAAAGATATCTTGACTTTATAGTTTTTTTTTTGTTTTCAGAATTTATTTTTCTCTGTTAAGAAAAGAAATGTTTCTAACCTGAAAAATTGCTGCATTGCTTTCTTTGGTTTACAAGAGAAAAAGTTTTAAGATAACATAAAAATATTGAAATATGCTCAAAGAACGTTCATACCTGTTCATGTTATATCTACAATTCAATTTTCATCTTTAAGGAATTTAAATTCTAATGATATGTGGCTAGTAGTTTAGAAATAAGATTATATCTTATTGATTATCCATTAGGATAATTGGTCTCACTGCTAAGATCTGCTCATATGTCTAGAAAGTGATTTTAATGTAATAAATTCAATTTTGAAGTATTTTAAAATAATCAAAACCAGGCCTCCTGGATATAGACCATGCCATTAGCCCTTTCCACCATCTTTCCAGTCCCCAAATCTCTAAATATATTTATTGCTATTTTTTATTGTATTTGGACAATTATAATAATATTTCTGATCTGGAGTGATACTTTAAAGTCTTATCGTCTCAAGAAATAATTAGGCCTTATTTAAAATTATATATTTTCATAGCAAAGAAATATGATATGGTAATCAATCGCACTCTAGTATAAAATTATGTTACATTAGATAAAATTAGGTGAGGGTGGAAATTAGAATAGGAATAAAAATATTAGAGGAAAAAGTACCATGTGAAATTCTTGTTACAAATTTCCATTTTTAAAGTTTTCATAATTTTGTATAAATTCATCTATTCACAGTATTTAGTATCCACTAGATATTTGGGGGCTTGGGGGGGTATTTGGTGGGGGGCTGTTTGATTTTGAGTCATGTTTGAACACCATTGATGTTCAGGAATTACTTCTGGCTCTACATTCAGAAATTACTCCTGGCAGTGTTTGGGGACCGTATGGGATTCCAGGGATCAAACCTGAGTTATCTACCTGCTGTGGTGTCTCTCCAGTCCCTCCACTAATCATTTTGAAGAACAACAGGACAGCTACATATAAAAATGCCTCTAGTCTCATATGTAGGAAGTAATATAGTTTGTCACTGCTTGTGAAAAAAAATTTTCTAACCTAAAATGTCAAATTATTTCACGAGATCTGTGAGTAAATGTTTGCTGTGTACTAGTCCCTACCATGTTGGATACACAGTGACTCTCAAAAAAAAAATGCATTGTGCGTGTTTGTGTTTAGACACCCCAGCACCTAACACACCCCCTGGTCAAGTCTCATTGAACTGTTTCCATTGTTCCCAGGACGGACTGACACCTTTGCACTGTGGAGCGAGGAGTGGCCATGAGCAGGTGGTGGAGATGCTGCTTGATCGATCCGCCCCCATTCTTTCAAAGACAAAGGTAATTTCTTCCTTAGCTTTGCTTCCTTTTGCTGGTTATGAACTCTAGGTTCTTTGAATTGTACGGATAGTATTATGCATTTGTTAGAACAGTAAATGTTTTTGTTTTTGTTCCACCATTGAGTTGCAATAAGTTTCACAAGTGCATCTTCACACCACAGTTGATGTACATACCCACCCCAAAGTTCTAGAACTATTAACTACACAAATTTACCCCCCTCCCTGTTCTTTCTGTTCCTCCACTTTCCAAATGCACCCCACATATTTTCTAGCAAAAATTCTTCAGGCAAGAATAAAATCACTGTATCACTGTTGTCCCATTGCTCATCGATTTGCTCGAGCAGACACCAGTAATGTCTCCATTCGTCCCTGTCACATTCAGGGTGAGGGGAATGAGGCCCATTATTGTTACTGTTTTGGGCATATAAAAAATGATATGTCTAATAAAGGACAAAATTTATCATCCAAGCCTTGGATGTTGCTCAGTGGTAAAGAGCCTTGCACGTGTGAGGACCTGAGTTTGATCTGTGGTACCACCACCGTAATAACTACAGCACTACCAGCCAGAAATCCTCCATGTTACAAAAATCATTCAAATATAATAGAGACATAAAGACTGTCCTAGGCAAACAAAAGCTGATGGAGTTTACCATCATCTCACCTGCCTTACAGGAACAATAGAAAAAGTGTTTCTTTGTTTGTTTTGGGAGACCACACCTGGTGGTGGTCAGGGGTTATTCCTGGCAGGCTTGGAGGACCAACTAGGGTTGAATCTGTGATGGTTGACCATGTGCAAGGCAACTGCTCTACCTGCTATACAATCTCTCTGTCCCAAAAGGAGTGGTTTTTTTTTTTAAGGTTTTATCTTTTTTTTTATTAGTGAATCACCGTGAAATAAAGTTACAGACTTACAAGTTTTCATGCTTACGTTTCAGTCATACAGTGATCGAATACCCACCCCTCCACCAGTGCCCACCAGTGGTCCCAGCATCCCTCCCGCCACCCCCACTCTGTCCTCTTCACCCCACCCTGCCTCTGTGGCAGGGCATTCCCTTTTGCTCTCTCTTTTTGGGTGTTGTGGTTTGCTATAGAGGTATTAAGTAGGCATCATGTTCAGTCTATGGTCTATTTTCAGCCTGTATCTCCCATCCCTAGTGGGTCCACCTAGCAAAGAAAAAAGCATGCTAAGCTTGAAGTTAGGTAACAAATAGAAAAACAGAATCTGAAGTATAAAAGCGATGAAGGACTGAATCTGAAAGGGTAAATGATGACATCATTTTAATTAGCTATTTTGATGACTGTGTTCTTTAAGAACTTTAAACTGTGGTCTTATAAAACCTTAGGTACAATAATACACTTTAGAATTACCTTAGACTACACCTGAATAGAGTTACACCAAGTTCTGGGTTTTAGGCCACACCTGGCTATGCTCAGAGCTTACTCCCAGCTCTGTGGTCAAGGATCAGCCCTAGCAGAGCTCAGGGAACCATATATGGTGCTGGGGTTGGAACCCGGGTCAGCTGCATGCAAGGCAACCACCCTACCCGCTTACCATCTCTCCAGTCCAGCCTTCATTTTTGTGCATTGCTTTTGTTTCATTTTAGTCCTGTCAAGAGGATTAGTGCTTCACCTTATCAGCTTTTCATAACTCTTAGAGTCTTTTATACAACAGTTTTAAACGCAAATCTTTCAATGTATGTGACATTGTGTTGACCTTTTGACCTTTTCAGTGTTTCTGTCACCCAAACCAGTCTTTTTCTTTCCTGTACTTTTTTTTCTATCTTCTTTCTACTCTGTTATGTTCAAGTCGTATCATTTCTCAGTGAACTTTAATAATAGCTTTCTTTGGTCCTTGTTCCTTTACAACTCAGTTCCACTTTGCAGGCTGTGGCCATATAAATTGTCAACCAAATCATGTCAGCCTCCTGTCTAAAAGCCAGTTTAATAAAATACTTATTCGTATTCTCTTTTAAATTAATTTTGGTTTTAAGTTTAAAAATCAAATCTCCATGAAAGAGATATACTACAGGGGATAAGGCCTTGCATGTAGCTAACCTGGGTTCCATCCCCTGCACCCCATGTGGTCCCCTGAGCCCCACCAGGAGTGATCCCTGATCTCAAAGCCAGGGGTAAGCGCTGTACACTGCCAGGTTTGACCCCCTAAAATCAAATTTTAAAGTCTTCTCTTTTGTCTCCTTTTGTTTTTTTGTTTGTTTGTTTGTTTGTTTGTTTTTTGCTTTTTGGGTCACACCCAGCGATGCTCAGGGATTACTCGTGGCTTTGCACTCAGGAATTACTCCTGGCAGTGCTTGGGGGACCATATGGGATGCCGGGGATCGAACCCGGGTCGGCTGCGTGCAAGGCAAACACCCTCCCCGCTGTGCTATCACTCTGGCCCCTCTTTTGTCTCCTTTTGTTCTTCTGTTTCTGTTAAATCTTGGTTCTTTTCCCATCTTCTATGCTAATAGTTTATAGTTATTCATTATTAACAAAACATTGGTAATAGTCAGCAATGTTTTCTGCTTCTCTGATAGTTTCTTAAAGTATCCAGTCTTGTTTTATGCAAACATTTTCATTTCCTTTCTGAGAATATACAGCATAATTTGAATACTGATTTTTTTTCCTATCCTCCTGTCCCTCATCAGACTTTCTTCCTCTCGCCCTCCCCTACCCCTCCCCTGTGTTCACTTTGGCTGTTCCCTGGTGGGGGTGTCCCACAGATATCATCCCTGAAGTGCTGGCATAGGGGAAACTAGGCAGGGCTCCCAGGAGTGTATTAGTGGTGAAATAAGAATCCTTGAATATGCAGATTAGTTGGCCTTTTCTTTGTTCTTTTGTTTGATGTTGGTTGACATGACAGTGTTTTACAAAAATGTTTGCAGAGGCTTATGTGTAAGTTGCCTTTTTCTTTAGGAAGTTTGGTTCTTGGAAAGATGAGTTCATTCTCTAACCTTTGCTGAGTACACTGGTGTGAGTACATTCATAGTATTCAGGGGAAAAGAAAAGGAGCCATCTGTCTCCTGTTCCTCTGTGCTCACTTTAATCTTAATGATACCTTTTGTCTACAGTGATTACCACATGCTCTCTGTTTATATTAACCCATTTAACCTTCTCAGTAAAATACTTCTGTAAGATACTAGCATTACTGGTATTCCCTTTTTATAGATTAGGAAACCAAGACTCAATGAGATTATGTTGCTTCCTAAAGATATTCCTCCCCTCCTCTCCCAATGCTCCCCTTCCTTTTCTCTCCTCACGTCAACTTTTTCCTTCTCTCTTCTTGTTTATTTTGTGATCATACTTGGCAGTGCACTTGACTTCCCTCTGGCTGAGTGCTCAGGGCTCCCACCTGGCTGGTGTTTGGGGAACCATATTGCTGTGCCAGGCAATTGTTGCAGAGATGGCATTGCAGATATGTACAAGAAAAGCGCCTTACTACATATACTCTCTCTTGGGCACTGTCTCTTATTTTCTGTGAGCATAGACTCGGTTTAAAGCCTCACCCCTGCCCTCTATTCTGCTGGGTTCATCTGTCCAGATTCTCTCTGGGTCACTTTCTCCAGAAACTCAATTTTCTGATTACCTGCAGGGAACATGGGGACTATTATCTTGCTTTGCTGCATTTGGAACAGAATAGAGACCTGACAAAGTTTATACGTAGGTGAACCAATATCGGCTTTTGCCCAATATTGCATTTGTCTTTTAAGATATCAAATCTCCTTATCCCCAGCCCTTTGGAAACTGAAAGATAGGTGATTTGTCTTAATTATACCAACAGTTTGCTGGAGCCAGATTATGGAGTTTATCCATTTCCAGTTCCCTGTTCACTAATAATCGAGTTTGATTGCTTGAAATGGCTCATACCGGGGACCTATATATGCCATGGGAATAGACAGAAAATACATTTCAGAGCTTTTGTTTCTGCACAGAGCTGTTATTCAGCACTTCAAGCACACCATGTGCTTAGACCCTTCCACACACACTTAGGCTTCAGCTTCTTTTCTTCTGGATGAGTTACCACCCTTCAGTCTTCTCTCCATATTCCAAAACTGAATAGCCCTTACATATCTGGTTTTGCTTCCTTTCCCTTGGACTTAGGTGGTTGTGCCCTTCCTTCGTAAGTTCCTTTATTGCTTTTAGTGGCACTTTAGATGGGGAAATGCTCATGTATATATTATGTCTGTGATACATTATTCAGTGTGTCTAGAAGTATCTCCCATGCACTAATACTGAAGTCCTTACCTCAGAATCTAACCATTTCTCTACCTCATCTCTCATCCCACTCCTTATTCTCCATCTTCCCTCATATATACATGGTCTGTTACTATTTCTCCTGTTCTCCATTTGTTCCAGATTTCTGCATCCTTCCCACATTTTTTTTTCAACTCATGTCTTTTTCTCTGAGAGGACATCTTTCTCAATATTTGTTCTCTGGCTCTCTTTACCTGATTCGTGCAATGCCTGAAACCTTTTGTTTGTTTGATTGTTTGTTTGAGCTTTGTTTAGGGAACACACGTGGCAGTGCTCGTGGCCTACTCCTGGCTCTGAGATCAGAAATCATTCCTGGCCATTCTCAGGGGACCATATGGGATGCTGGGGATAAAACCCAAGTCAGTGCAGGCAAGTACCTTACACACTATACTATCACTCCAGCCCAGGAAACCTTGTCAAAGGTGTTTGTCAAAGGTGACAAACATTTGTTGAAAGAATACAAAACGAATAAATGCATTCCTGACCTTAGGACCATCTGTCCAGGGCTGGAGCAATAGTGCAGCAGGTAGGGCATTTGCCTTGCACACAACCTACCCGGGTTTGATTCCCAGCATCCCATATGGCCCCCTGAGCACTGCCAGGAGTAATTCCTGAGTGTACACCCAGTATTAACCCTTGTGCATCACCAGGTATGCCCCTAAAAGCCAAAAAAAAAAAAAAGACCATCTGTCCAATTCTTCAAACTTTCATCTTGAGACCAGAGAGATAATACATCAGATGCTTGCCTTGCAGTTGGCTGACCCACATTGATCCCTGGCTTCACATATGGTTCTCCCATGTATTGCCAGACTAAGTTCTGAGCGCCACTGGGTGTGCCCCATCTCCCCAAAAAAATACCTTCATCTTTCTGATTTGAGAAAATCTATCACTTTGGATTCAAATTCTGAGCCTCTTGAGGACCTTCTATATATTTAGCCCTTCCTCCCACCCCACCATTAGCAGGTGATTCTTACCTTTTCATTCTTACATTCATGTCCTTTCCCAGTAGGACATGAATGTCATTTAAACCAAATAAATTGAATTGTGTTCTCTTCTAATTGATTTTTATTAAAAACACCATGATATACAAAGTTGTCTTTCTGTCATTATGTTGTATGTCATGAGGGAATTTCCTTGTATTGACACTTTCCTCTTCTGTCCACAGAGTCATGTTTTTTCCCTCTCAAATTTTGTTTCTTTGTTTACTGCATGATTTCCTTGAAGACAGCACCAAAACATAAAGCAGATGGATGTTTGGGCAGGAAATAAATGAGTACATATGTTTGTGGGTGGCAAAATCTTAAATGAGAACTATTATCATCTTAGTTTCTTCTCGGTTCAGAATAATTCAAGTGGCAATTTTTTTGGGGGGTTGGGGTTGTTTGTTTGGAAATCACACCTGGCAATGCTCAGGGGTTACTCCTGGTTGTACATTCAGGAAATATTCCTGGCAGTTCAGTTGGTGTACCAGGGATCAAACCATGTTGGCTGTGTGCAAGGCAAGCACCCTACCTGGTGTATTATCTTTCCAGCCTCATGAGTGGAACTTTTAAAGGAGGAAATATCCTGATTTATTGACAGCATAGGAAGTCCTTAAATATACATAAATATTTACTGGATTTTATTCTGTTTCTTCAGAGCTCTTTGCTAAGCAATTAGGGACAATGTCACCAGTAGCAGCTTCCTCTCAAGAAACACAAATAGTTGAAATATATGACAGTGAATGAAGTCATGAACATGGCAAGGGAAGAAATAGTCTGTTATTTTATGAATATCAACTGGACTGGGGAGGTGCTCTCAGCAGTGCCAGGGATCAAGTCTGGGTCTCCAGCGTGCAAAGCACGTGCTCCAGCCCTTAAGCTTTCTTCCTGGTCCTCAGTATTTCAAGTGTCAAAAAGATAAAGTTAGGGAAACAATTTCGCCCAAAGGGTTCAGACTACCTAGTTCATCTGTGCATATTTAATATATGTCATTGCTTTCAAAATTAGTTGATGGCAACGTTTTGGAAACTGAATCATCTCTTCCCCAAAATGTCATATTATGTTGTAGTAATTCATGGAGCCTCCCTTTATAATTAGAATCTCTAAGAATGTCCTGACTTCTCATTTTGGCGTTGGGGGGAGGGGTAGGGAATCAGAGTTTATTTGGTCCACACCTGGCTGTGCTCAGGGCTTACTCCTGGTGGGACTCAGGGGACCATATGATATGCCAGGATCGAAAGCAGGTCAGCCACCTGCAAGCCTTACCCGCCATCTTATCCCTCTCGTTCCCAGCTGACTCCTCATTTTTGTTTCCATATTTAGATAAAGTGTTCTTGAAAAGAGTGACATTGCTTTTTTGTGTTCGTTGGGAAATGTGTATTAAACACTAAATATTATTTTGTCCTTTTAAAAAAAGTGTGATTTACCCTTTACCCCATTCATTTCTTCTCTCAATTATGTTTTAGGGTGAGGTAGCTTTCTAACTAGGGCCAAGGGCAATCCGAAGTCACTCCTAGAGATTTTCAGCCAAACAGGACAAGCAGTTCCGGAGGTGAAGAACACAAAGGTGGAGAGAAGTGACCACCCTGAGGGAGTGTGTGGCGCTAGCATTATTTTGCAGAAAAACCAACTGTGAACAGTTGTGTGTACCTTTGTGTATGTGCCTAAAATAAGTGCTTTATTTAGTTATTTGGGAAAGTAATATACAATGGATATTAGATAAACTAACACTGTTTTTAAGTCAAAGAAATTGAATTGTGTTCTCTTCTTATTGATTTTTATTAAAAACACCGTGATATACAAAGTTATCCATTATACAGTTGTTTTAAGCATTTAGTCTTTCAACACCATCAGTGTGACCTTCCTATATCCCCTATATCCCCAGTTTCCCTCCCATCCCCATCCTGCCCCTTTAGGTACTGTATCACTGTATCAGTGTCATCCCTTTGCTCATTGATTTGCTCGAGAAGGCACCAGTAATGTCTCCAAGTGAGACTTGTTGTTACTGTTTTTGGCATATCGAATATGCCACGGGTAGCTTGCCAGGCTCTGACATGCAGGTGGGAAACTCTTGGTAGCTTGCCAGGCTTTCTGAGAGGGACAGAGTCAGCCACGTACAAGGCAAACGCCCTACCTGCTGTGCTATTGCTACAGCCCTTTAGGTACAATAAAACAAATTACTTTATATTATTTATTCCACCAAAACTTTAAGAACTGGCAAATAAAATGATCAGAAAATAAATCACGAAGGGCCAATTAGTGATAACTGTATGATTTTGACCTATATAAATAAGGAAATTAAAACAATTTGACAGGTGAGACATGATTTTTACCATAACAAGATCCAAATATGAAGTAAAAGTTAATGTAATACAGTTTAGATTTCAGAGTTGAAAATGTGTATATGTAAGTAGAATAAACAATTTTTGAATATTGAATTGTGGGTTTTTTCCATTTATATAAATGAGAGGACTGTGTAATGTGAGCGTGCATGTATGAGCTCATGCCCTGTCCTGGGATTGAACCCAGAGCCTCAGGCATGCACTCTTCCACAGAATCGCATCCCAGCCTCAGAAAGGGCTAAGTTTTTTGGTTTTGGTTTTGGTTTTTAAATTTTATTGAATTACCATGAGATAGTTACAAGCTTTCATGTTTGAGTTACAATCACACAATGATCAAACACCCATCCCTCCACCAGTGCACATTCCCTACCACCAATATCCTGAGTATAACCCCCTTTTCCCACCCTCCCCCTGCCTCCAGGGCAGACAATATTCCCCATACTCTCTCTCTACTTTTGGGCATTATGGCTTGCAGCACAGACACTGAGAGGTGATCATGTTTGGTCCATTATTTACTTTCGGCACGCATCTCCCATCCCAACTGATTCCTCCAGCCATCATTTTCTTAGTGATCCTATATATTGGAATACTATGCAGCTGTTAGGAGAGATGAGGTCATGAAATCTGCTTATGCATGGATAGACATGGAGAGTATCATGCTAAGTGAAATGAGCAGAAAGAGAGGGTCAGACATAGAAGGACTGCACTTATTTGTGGAGTATAGAATAACATCACATGAGGCTGACACCCAAGGACAGTAGATACAAGGGCCAGGAGGATTGCCCATAGCTGGAAGACTGCTTCATGAGCGGAGGGGAGAATGCAGATGGAATAGAGAGAGGGCTAAGTTTAAAAGTATATTTCATTCATAAATGGCAAACCCTTGTAAGCACAAAAGCCTTCCCATGTGCAAATCTCAGGTTTTCATCTTTTCATATCTATAGGGGTTTTGTGTTTGGCACATTTGTACCTGAAAGGTGAACAGTAAACTCCAATTTTCTTCTGTGCTCCAGAACGGACTGTCTCCATTACACATGGCCACACAAGGCGATCATTTAAACTGTGTCCAGCTGCTCCTCCAGCATAATGTGCCCGTGGATGATGTCACCAATGACTACCTGACTGCCCTGCACGTCGCTGCCCACTGTGGCCATTACAAAGTGGCCAAGGTTCTCCTGGACAAGAAAGCTAACCCCAATGCCAAAGCTCTGGTGAGTGGCATAGCTGGCCAATCCAACATGCATTGTCTGTCTGACAACTGTGAAGAGATTTCTTTTGAGGTGGTAAAATTGGGATTTCTGGTTAGGTGAAGTGAATATCTGGTGAATGTTATTCCCAAGGAGGCTGTAGACCTTTCTGTTTCTGACATGCACAAGACCAATTGGGCTAAATCATTAATGCCTGTGTGTGTGTTCACAGTAGTGATTCTTCTGTGCATGACACCTCAAGCCTGTCCATGTATAAAGGTACTGAAAAGGTGAGCCTCTCTTACTGAAGGTAAATCTCTAATTCTTTCCACTGAAAGTTTTCTCTGAGATCATGAAGCAGGAGTTGACATGGTCAAAACACTTTCTCTTAAATATGAGAGGCATATTTGTGTTCTCTTAAGTCTGTGAGCAGAAATTTAATGTTAATCAATGATTCTTTTTTATTTTTATTAATATTTTGGTTTTCAGACCATCCCCAGTGGTGCTCAGGGCTTACTCCAAGCTCTTCGACTTGGTGTCCAGGGATCAGTCCTGTGGTACTTGGGGGACCATGTGGGGTGCTGGGGATTGAACCCAGGTGAGCCACATGTGTGGATATGCCCTACCTGCTGTGCTGGCTCTAAGCCCCTAAATACTCTATTCAAGTATTTTCCTTCTGAAGAGCCAAATTCTGGTCTTACGTATAGTCTGAACTCCTGGAATTAAGCACTTCTTAGCTCTGCTATGGGAGTTTTGCAGTCAGATGGCATTTGTTGTGTCTGAAAAAACTAAAAATTATTTATATTTGGTGAGCTGTTTAAATTTGGTTCAGAGTCAGTACCCATATTTAGGGGGCAAAAATCAGTTACTAGAATGTTCTGAGAAACTTGTGACATCGCTAGTTAACTTTGCTATAGGGAAAAGTAGCCATAGTTGAGCTTTCTGAGTGATTCTGCTTCTTTTCCACAGGTGAATTCAGCCATTCCTGGGTGCTCTGTTCTCTAGTGCTTTGCACATCCTGGAATTCAGAGTGGGGAGGAGAGGTGGGGGAGAGAAGAGGCCTTCCAACCCCAAGCCCAGCCATTGCTGTTGTCATTCTGAGGCTCTCCCCACAGGCACTTTTTTAGGGCTGTTGACCTGCCCCCTATATTGAGCAGATTCGTGAAACTTGAGAAGAAAGTCATAATTCAATTTTACCCTATAAGGGAAAAAAAAAAATCTTGGGCCTGGAGGTAGGGTGTTTACCTTGCACGTGACTGACCCAGGTTTAATCCCCGGCATTCCATATGGTCCCCTGAGCACTGCCAGGAGCGATTCCTGAGTGCAGAACCAGGAGTAACCCCTGAGCATCTCTGGGTGTGACCCAAAAAGCAAAGAAAAAAAAGATATCTTTACAACTGGGCGTATTTCAACTCTCACTTCGCTCTCACTAGTGCAGAGGTCAGAGCTGGTCAGCCTTGAATGGACTCTGGTCAGGCACATGGTCCCAGGAGCAGAGTTCGGGTAAACCCCTGCCATGACTGGCTGAGTTTATAGTGGACCCTGAGATTGGGTTGTCCAAAGTCTCAGTGCTCAGTCAGAACAATTTGGTTGGTGATTTGTTAAAAAGTAGGACTTCTTTTTCTTATTAAACCTGAAGCCAAGTGAGTCTAATCAAGTTGGGTTATTTAACTTTCTGCTTCCTGGGAGCTGGCACTCATTGGAAACATAAAGTTCACAGCAATGAACAGGTTCTGGAAGTAGCCCTGTGATTGTCCTAAAGGGCGACAGCGAGGTTTTGACTGACAGGAGAAATATTTGGTCCTGCTTTGAAGTCCAAAGCAGAGGAGGGGCAAATTATATGAAACCATGATTCAAATACAAAATAATCTTAAGAAATGCATGATTGTTTTGCCTAAGCTGCCAGAAATTATGATAGAAATTATCTTCCCGTTTATGATAAATAGGGTACTTTGAATTTTTTGTAGCAGCTCAAATAACTACTAGATTCTAGATTTTAGAAGAATTCTAGAGAATTCTAGAGAAGAATCTACATTCTAATTCTAGAGAAGAATCTGCATTCTGTTTAACTTTCTTATTCTTTCCAGATCCTAATAGAACATCACTTATATGGATATTTTGCCATATATTGGTAGAAATGGATTTCAGTGGAAGAAATTTAACTAGATATATGTCTTTGTCCATTACAGAATGGCTTTACTCCTCTTCATATTGCTTGCAAGAAAAATCGAATTAAAGTAATGGAACTCCTCCTGAAGCACGGTGCATCTATCCAAGCTGTAACCGAAGTGAGTGCCGGAGGGTTTCTGAGATTCCCAGAGTGTTCCGAGAGTACAGCAGCAGGGCAGCCCCTCGCCATCCGCCATCCCTAAGGACCAGTCTGGTTCTTGATGTGATTCCTGCACTTTCCTCCAGGGGGATGCCATTCCTTAAGACAGCAAACCAGTGTGTGGATGGATGAGTGCAAATACATTACCATGACTCAAAGCATAATCAAAAATGCATGAATCATGCACAAGGCTGAATGGCACCATCACTGGAAACACCATTTCCTTGAAATCCTATGATACAGTGCTTCTTAACTAGGAGTTACACCCCACACCCCTGCGCACGCGAGCGCTCGCACACACACACACACACACACACACACACTCACACACATATTCATACACAAGCATTGGTTTTTTTTTTGTTTGTTTTTTGTTTTTTGTTTTTTTTTTTCTTTTTGGGTCACACCCAGCGATGCTCAGGGGTTACTCCTGGCTTTGCACTCAGGAACTACTCCTGGCGGTGCTTGGGGGACCATATGGGATGCCGGGGATCGAACCCGGGTCGGCCGCGTGCAAGGCAAACGCCCTACCCGCTGTGCTATCGCTCCGGCCCCTACACAAGCATTGTTTAGCAGTACTTTTAATTGTCACATCTCGATGGTGCTATTAGGGACCTTTGGCTAAAGGACAGCAAGTATTGCTAAATATTCTACAGGGTACAATGTCATAGCCTCCTACAACAAAGTAAACTCAAAACGTCAAAGATCCCAAGGTTGACAGTCTCTGCTCGTGACAACTTCTGCTGTGTGTTTGTGAAGTGACCATTGCTCTAGAATAAAACTTAGACCCCATGAAACAGAATTGTTGGCATTTGTAAAGCGATCGTCTGGGCTTTCCCTTATACAAGGCAACTTAGATCTTAGAGAATCAGCCGCACCAGAATCAGGGCTGAACCTTCAACACAGCACACAGGGCCTGGCATTTGCCCATCTACACCTTCCCCATCCCACCAACCCACCCCTGCCTGCCCCCCCCTCACCAACCTGCTCTCTATGGATTTTAGCAATCAGCATTTCCCTGGACTAAGCGTAGTTTTATTTACCTTCATTATCTCCGCACTCTCTATGTTATAGCCACACTGCCGGGTGTCCCTTCAGGACCACATTTGGGAGGTCTTTGTTTTCTAGGAAACATCTCCATGGGCTGGTCTAAATGTTCTTAAGACCATTCCCTTGAGCAGTATGCGCTTCCTCCCAGGAGCCTGTTGGGATGTCTTGATTATGGACCAGCCGCTTCTCCCTGTCCTCTGCCCCAAAACCTGCAGGCGCACTCAAGGCAGATTTGAGTTTTGTTCATTTCATCGACCCGCAACACAGTAGCTCCCATCCTAGATTACCGATAAAAATTTGATGCAAATGTAAAAAATAACAAGTGATCATAGATTTATTGCTTTGCTTCAGTTTCTTATTAGCAAGTCAGATACATGCCGTGATTTGTAGCACGTCTGACTTTTTAAATATTAAGTGCCTGACAGTATTAACACTGGTTTATTCTTTCATCACTCATATGACTTCATGGTAGGTCATATTAATTATAAAGTAAGTTTATACTTAAGACATGGCAATTCTGTTTGAAACCCCGAATGGGTTCTGAAATAGGCATAGATTTTTGTATAAAGCTTAAGGTTCCAAAGATGTCAACCAGTGATTAGAAAGTTTTTCTTCCTGTTCTGTGCTTCTCTTGAGTTTTGCAAGGCAGTTCTGACCAAGGTGATGGTGTAGTACATTTATGTTCCAACAGTGCCCCCTGCTGTTGCCAAAAGGTCTTTTTTATTCTCCATTGTCACTGAAGTAACAGTCAGAATTTCATCTCTTTAGAATTCCTTTTGCATATTCTTTACATTTCTTAAAATTCCTTTGAGATTAATAACCCCTATAACACTTCTTTTATAAATCAAGTAAACATTTTGTTGTCATATTAAATACTTTAACCAGGGTATGGTATTTATTTTGTAAACAGAATTTTAAAAACATTTTAACACTAACCACTGAAAAAGCACAAATACTTAAAAACAAAAAATACATATGTATGTGTGTTTAAGATTTGAAGCAAACATAAAAATTAAGTTATAACCTAGTGTCCATTGTAGTATTTGCCTTAATTAAACCACCTTAACTTAGAATTCTTTTAAACTTAAGTGATTAAAAGTCTTTTTTTTAAATTATTTTTATTAGTGAATCACCGTGAAGTATAGTTACAAACTTATGAAATCTCATGTTTACATGAACTTTCATGTTTACATTTCAGCCATACAGTGATTGTTTACATCCCTCCACCAGTGCCCATTCTCCTCCAGCAGTGTTCCCAGTATCCCTTCCCGTGATTAAAATTCTTAATGCTGAATTGCTTGTTTTATGAATGGGAATTGTTTCCTAGATGCTATACTTCCCTATGTATAGCATCTGTGATTCTGAGTGGATAGAAATAACTTTTAAAGACTAGAGTATAATCTGATATGAATCTTTTTGTTATTAATGTGTCTATGACTTCTCTGTTTGTCCTCTCCCAAACACACAATCACATTCATAGGGAAGGTTTACTAGCAAAGTGGGAAATATTCAAAAAAAATTTTTGTAATTATTTTTCTAAATTATTATATTTGGGGGTGTTTTGCCACAGGGCTTACTCCTGACTGTCCTCAGGAATGAGTCCATCGCCTTCCTAAACCAGCTGGGCCCAGGAGACCATATGTGGTGACAGGAATTTGAAGTAGGGTCAGCTGTATGCAAAGCAAGTGTCTTAACCTTGGTACTGTCTCCCTGGCCCCTAAAATATTTTTATAGATAGATGTAAAATGTATGAAATTTTCTCCTCTAGTATTATTCCATAAGCCTTTCATAATCACAAAACCTGCTTTAGGGACATGATTAATATTACATATGCCTTATAGAATATTTGATCTCATGGGAAATGTTATGGTATCTTCTGATCTCACCACTAGACTGGTTATGACTAGTGGATGAGTGGATGGAAGAATGAACTCATCATTCATGAATTGACTGATAACACAGAGGCAGGGAAATCCTTCCTGCAATAAACCACCATCTCCTTCTTTTCTCTTTAGTCTGGCCTTACCCCAATCCATGTTGCTGCCTTCATGGGACATGTAAATATTGTATCACAGCTAATGCATCATGGAGCCTCACCAAATACCACCAACGTGGTAAGTCTTCAAAAAGAATTTTAAGGCTATTAGAAGTATGATAATAACTGGTAATAATTACTTTTATCTATTTATGTTTGTTATAATTACATTAACAACTGACAGCTTAAAAGAACAGATTTCGAGACTATATTTAGCATCTTTACTTCAAAGAAACAAGATCCATTCAATCACAAGCTGATCACAATTTGTTAGGAATTATGGACTGTGTCCATTACCCTTACAGTTACATACCACTGGGTGCTACACTTCAAGTAATAAAGGTCTTGCAGAGGGAGACCTTTTGTGGGGGTTTTCTTGCTTTGTTTTTTTACAGTAGAAGTAGTGAGTGTTGTATATGACATTGAGGAGGTGGTTTAAGTGTTATCATTTCAAATAAATGCAAAATAATTTCTCTGTAGCATGTTTGGCCATATTATGGCTAACCCAAGGAATTTGGTTGATCAGTTGTCTAGATGATTTTCCACATAAAGCATGACTCTACAGAGCCATGGGCCTTGGCGTTCATAGCAGAGGTGCAACATACCATCCCATCTGGGTGTGACACTTGGCATTATTTTATAAGCTTTAAATTCTGAGAGCATCATAATATCAAAGCTCCAGATCCCAGGCTTATGGAAGCCAGCTGGTTCCATGTGGACCCCAAAAATGAAAATAAACAAGATTCTGGCACATAGATAAAGACAAATCAGGAGGTCCTGCCCACTGGACCCTGTTAAACTCTGCCTCTCAGACCAACACACCACGAGGCAGAAGCAAACCCAGGGCTCACCGCAGTTCGGTCCTCCTGGATACAAATAAAGGATGAGTTCAGTGCCTTTTCTCTCCACATGACAAGTTTCATGCAAAGTATATTTCACCTGCTTCCACAGAAGTGGAATTCCTGTAGAACAAAGCCCAACTTAGCAAAGCACTTTAAATATGGTCATTTTGATGTTGTGTCTGTGTGTGGTATCACAGATTCAATCCAGGGCTTCACACATGCAAGGCTCTACCACTGACTGAGTTATCTTCCTAGCTGCCGTTAAATTTAGTTTGGGGGGTTGGAGAGGGTGACATACCCAATTGTGCCCAAGGGCTACTTCTGGCTTTGTGTTCCAAGATTGCTCCTAGCAATGCTTGGGGGACCATGTGGTGCTAGGGATGGAACCAGGGTCTGTTGCATGCAAGGGAAATGCCTTAGCCCTTGTCCCCTATACTTCATTTTTGTTCCTCGTTTCATTTTACTCTACCCATATATATAGTTACTAGGTCCTACCTGGTAATAATCAGGTCTTACTTCTGGCCCTGTGCTCCAGAATTTCTTTTGGCTGACTTCCAGGGACCATGTACGATGCCAGGGATCAAACTTGGGTTGACCATATGCAAGGCAGATGCCTGACTGTGTTTTATCTCTCTGGCCCTGACTTGCTTTTTTTATTTTCAAAAAAGAAAAGAAGTTAATGAGTAGTACATCTGAATGAGTCTTTGGTTAAAAGGGGGGCAGTTTGAAGTTCAGTGGCAAAGAAATGACCCCCTTGAGATAACATCCAAAAACATGATGCTGATCTGCTAAGATACAGCAAAGATCACGAGCAGATGAACCAAACAGCACTCTGGGGGGTATCTACGTTATTCTTGCAGCACGTGGGGTTTTGTTTGGTTTTGAATTCTGATTTTGCATTCTGTATTTAAGAAAGTCATGCAAGCATCCAGACGGCTGGATGCTTTGGGAAAATAGTGAGGTCTGACATGATACAGCGTCCATCCTACCCTGTATATAGAGCCACCTCTAGGGGTCACAGACTGGCTGGGGTGGGCACTCTGATTCCTTCCCTACCTTCCCCTTCACCCATTTATCCTCCTCTGTGGCCTCTTTGTGGTTCACCTTTCAACCTCCAATAACCCTAGGGAAAAGTCACCTTGGAGATAACTGAGTCATATCCCTGACCCTGCTAGTAATATAGCTCCCCCAGGGAACAAAAGTCTTTCCATCATGGGACAGGTTCCTATATGATTCTTAGGTATTTAATTTTTTTCTCCTTCCTACAGTTAAAAAGTGCTTGCAACTTAAAAATAATAAAACAACTTTGTGATGGCTTGTTCTTCAGCCTATGTTCTCCTTTGAACACATCTCTCTTGCTTGTCATGCTCTCTTTGCCTATCTCTCTGCACTCTGGAGAAGCCTGTGTTCTCCTTGAACGCGTACTTCTCATTTTCTCTCCTCACGTCTGTCTAAATTAGTTTCAGTAAGGACTATCTTGCTGCATCGCCAACAGTGAAAAATCCCTATGTGATAAATTTTATGCAAATGAAGCGTGCCACTGTTCTTCTGATCTGCCGTTTTTGTTTGTTTTTGTTTTTATTTTGCTTACATTTTCCAGAGAGGAGAAACAGCATTACACATGGCAGCTCGGTCTGGACAAGCTGAAGTTGTTCGATATTTGGTGCAAGATGGAGCTCAGGTGGAAGCTAAAGCTAAGGTCTGTGCAATATGGAAAATCCTTTACTGAAGAGGATAGAGTGGGGGGTGGGTGGGGAGTTGATTTTTAGGCTTGAAAATCAAGCATTTCTAAGCTAAAACAATATGCAAAGGTTTAAAACCTTCAAACCTATGCATGCTCCCTCCCTGGAAAACCTTTCAAAGGTAATAAATCATCTCCAATCACAAAATTCTTTACCACATAATATTTTTTTAAAAGTCCCATTCCTGCACATGTATCCAACTCAAGTATTTAACAGAATCAAATATATATATACATACATACATATATATGTATATATGTATGTATGTATGTATATATAATGTATGTATATGCATACATACATTATATATATACATATATATGCATATGTATATATATATTAGAACATTGTGCCAGAAAGAAGTTTGCATCCTTGGCACTTAGGTCATTTTAACAGATTAGGAGCTAGACGTAGATTTGGTTCAAAGTTCTTCTCACTCTCTGAAGAAGAGCTTATGCCTAAAACTAATGGAACAGGTCCAGCCTGCAAGCATAGTTTAAGTCTCTTTGACTTATATATCAGCTGGCACAGCCAAGAGAAAAGTGGTTTCTTTTTTAACTTTTTCTTTGCAATTTGAATAGTTTATGTTTTGTCTTGGGATCACAACCAGAGACACTTAGGGGTTACTCCTACCTCTGCACTTGGGAATTACTCCTAACAGTGCTCAGGGGACCACATGGGATGCCAGGGATCAAACCTGGGTTGGCTATGTGCAAGACAAACGCCTTGGGGCTGGAGCAATAGCACAACAGGTAGGGCATTTGCCTTGCACACAACCGACCCGGATTCGATTCCCAGCCTCCCATATGGTCCCCCAAGCACTGCCAAGAGTAATTCCTGATTGCATGAGCCAGGAGTAACCCCTGTGCATCACTGGGTGTGATCCAAAAAGCCCCCCCAAAAAATAACCAGAAAAAAGGCAAATGCCCCACTCACTCTACTATCACTCCAGCCCCTTTCTCTGCAATTTGGGAAGCCACAAAGGTTGCAACTCTACCTTTGCTTCAGGGATCTGCCTTTACATGGAATGTCTGGGATGGATTTGTATGTTTTATGCTTGGTCTGGGCTTAGTCAACAGGAGAAGCCCGTTTGTCTGTCACACTGTGCAGGTGAATGAGGGAGTCAGTATGGTTTTCAAAATGGGAATTCATTTCGAGAACTATAAATGACCATTTGATTTTAACCCAATACTACATATAAGTGGTGTATTTCTATTTTTTACATAATCTAGTTGGTTGTTTTGGGCTAAGTGGAGAGAAAGCAGATCTCTTTTTTAAGCAGTTTCAGTACAGAATCTATTTAGTCTCTTATCACTTTCAAGCCATTGTACTCTGCAGTTTCATCCATATCTAATGTGACCATAATTGTTTGAGTTTTTGTTTATGTCACCCTCTTCCAGGACCCTTTAAAACTTTTTTTTTTTTTTTTGCTTTTTGGGTCACACCTGGCAATGCACAGGGGTTACTCCTGGCTCTGCACTCAGGAATCACCCCTGGCCATGCTCAGGGGACCATATGGGATGCTGGGATTTGAACCCGGGTCGGCCACGTGCAAGGCAAACGCCCTACCCGCTGTGCTATCTCTCCAGCCCCCCTTTAAAACTTTTGATTCAGTTTCCTTACGGGGAAGAAATGACATCTTTCCTTTGGCATTCACATTTTATCAGAGAATACATTGCTCACTTATTTGAAATAGTTAAAAGATAGCACAGACTGATAAAGTCACTAGCGCATGCCTATCGGAACAGAACACACTCTGTCACCGTTGCTGAGTTCTCTGATTCTAGAGCTCAAGCAGAGAGAGAGGACGGAGCAGGGCCAGTGGACCTGGTGGGGTCTAGTAAACCTTCATGTCCAAGTGCAAGCTGCTGCTGGTACTGTGCTCGGCCCGAACCAGATGCTGTTGGCTAAGCTACTACACTGGTTGGGTAGAATGTTCAATCATGGTTGTAGTCTCCATTAAGGAGTACTGCTATTTACATAATGATTTACATAATTTACATAATTTACATAATGAAACCTTGCTCGCTCCAAAGTGGCTTTACCAGCCAACATTGAAGGTAGAATTTGTACTTGTCCTTTCTCTAAGGAGACTCTTTAAAATCCTGAATTTCTCCGCCCAACTGTTTGGGTGTGAGCCTTGGTTTGCAACTATAGCTGTGAAACCAGTGGGTACACCTATCTATGTTTCTTTCCTTTTCCTTTTCCAGTTCTCTCCTTAAAGAAATGTAGGAATAGTAATAGTTGGAGTTCATGGGCATATCATTATTACTGATGAATTCTCAGAGCCCGGGCCATGTAGCTGCTCAATAAGTGTTTAGTGGAAGTGATAACAGTAGTGGAGTTTTCCAGGATTTTCCTTTGTGTTCAGATTCTTTTCCTTCTCTGTGGCACCTCCACTAACTCTTTTCATGCTTCCCACTAACTTGAAGGATATCTTGCTCTGCCTTTGACCCTCTTCCTGCATACCGTCGCAAAGCAGTGTCATATGCTTTCTGCTTCTCTCTACATAAAGATTGACCTGAAATTTGTTTGGGGGCCCGTTTCTGGCCTGATGCCCGAGGCTTGCCCCCTGTGGTGCCCAGGTAACTGCGCAGTGCTGGGGACAGAAGCCAGGGTGCCAGCCTACAAAGCCTGCACGCCTCACTTTGAGCTGTCTCACAGGCTCTTTTCCTGAAATGTTCATGTTCTAGTTGGGGATTTCTCTCTGGAAATCTACCCATGGGGGAAAATTTGGAAGTTAAGAGCCTAAGGCTGCTGATGGTAGTAAATACCTCTTTCCTTAGAATATTGTTGAGTTCCGGTCAACTCCAAGCAGATGCTGGTCTGGCCAGACCGCAGGGCAGAACTGGGTGAGAGAGGATAGGCCGGCTTTCAGCCACCATCAAAGCACTTGTCTGAGAGCCTCTGGACAGTCATACCTGCACAACCCTGAGTTGTCCCGCTTTCCTCTGCTTTTGACTCTGGAAGGGCAAAACAGTTAAAAAAAATTGATTCCAGGGGGCTGGAGCAATAGCACAACAGGTAGGGCGCTTGCTTTGCATATGTGGCAGACCCAGGTTTGAGCCCTGGGTGTGACCCAAGAGCAAAAAAAAAAAAATTTGATTCCATACTAAATACATAATAACCGGTGAAAGGATTATATTCCTCCAGGTATTTGTGTTTTATCAAAATCCACTTCCTTGGGGCAGGACTCCTGCCTGGCATGCAGCCAACCTGGGCTCCATCCTGGCACTCCATATGGTCCCTGAGCTCCACCAGGGGTGACCCCTGAGCACAGACCCAGGAATAAGCCCTGAGCATGGCCACGCATGACTCCCCAAAATGGAAAAAAAATGTATTTTCTTATCTCACACCTAAAATAATATTTTTTTTAGTATTCAGAGATTTTTATTATAATCTTTTATTTACTAATGCAGACACTGGACTAGTATCTACAATATAATATTTTCTGATATAAAGTCAATATTCCCTTTCTTGTGATAAAACACTTTATTTTATAGGACTACTCATATTTTACCATCTAAATTTTCTTAATTCTCTTCACTCTTACTAAACTCTTATGTTTCTTTTTTCTTTTTTTTTTTTTTTGCTTTTTGAGTCACACCTGTTGATACTCAGGGGTTACTCCTGGCTCTGCACTCAGGAATTACTCCTGGCAGTGCTCAGGGGACCATATGGGATGCTGGGATTTGAACCTGAGTCAGCCGTGTGTGCAAGACAAACGCCCTACCCACTGTGCTATTGCCCCAGCTCCTCTTACTAAACTCTTTTTTTTAATTAAATTAAATTTTTTTTATTGAATCACCATAAGATGCACAGTTACAAAGTTGTTGATGATTGGGTTTCAATCATGAAATGTTCCAACACCTGTCCTTCACCAGTGTCCATTTCCCACCATCAGTGTCCCCAGTTTCCTCTCTCTCTCTCTCTCTCTCCCTCTCTCTCTCTCCCTCTCTCTCTCCCTCCCTCTCTCCCTCCCTCCCCTCTCCCTCCCCCCTCCCTCCCCCCTAAGAAGGGAATCTTTTTTTTTTAATTTATTCTTTCATTGAATCACCATGTGGAAAGTTACAAAGCTTTTGGGTTTAAGTCTCAGTTATACAATGCTTGAACACCCATCCCTTCACCAGTGTACATATTCCACCAACAATAATCACAGTATACCTCCCCCCTCCCCCCCACCCCTCCTTTGAAACTGGTAAATTTAACTTTACTTTCTAAGAAGGGAATCTTGAGAGGTTAAAAATCGATAAAATACTGCAGCTGAAAGTCAGGATAACTTATAATGATACCTCTCATCGTTCTCCTAACAGTGTTACTCCAAGGGTATTTGAGTCACTTATAACCACCACATGTTTTATTTTTTCCTTTAAATAAAATGGAAATGTGTTAGTTTGCAGCGTGTAAATGTTCGTGTATCTTAGGAATGCAGTGTTCTCGAAACAGACCCACCTGCAGTGTGCCGGTACCCCTTCAACACAGTCCAAGGTCCTATTCCCATTTTTTCCTGCCCACTTGGTAACTGCGATTCTGCCAGCAGTGTGAGCTTTGCTTCAGTGGATAGGGCTGATTGTCTGTGAGCACCATGCCTGAGTTAGGTAATCTGATATTTGTCTTTCACCTTCTTTGCGTAACAGCATCATTCTTGCATTCTGTCCTGTCGTTTAGGATGATCAAACCCCTCTTCACATTTCTGCCCGACTGGGGAAGGCAGATATAGTCCAGCAGTTATTGCAGCAAGGAGCATCTCCAAATTCAGCCACGACGTCTGGGTACACCCCATTGCACCTTTCAGCCCGGGAAGGCCACGAGGATGTGGCTGCTTTCCTGCTGGATCATGGCGCATCTTTATCTATAATAACAAAGGTATAAAAGCGTGTTTCGGAATCCTGGTATTCTCTGACCATGGTAATAGGTACAAAAGCTTGGCCACAATGTTTGTAAGTGGGATCTTATGGGAGTCCTAAACATGGCTGCAAAGCCCTGGTTTGAAGTAGGCTAATTTAGAGTGTGAGTATGTGTGTAGGGGGGTGGGGATGGGGAGGAAAGATTAATTCCTCAGTATGAACAATGAATAATGGTATCTAGAATTTGTTTGGGGTTTTGTTTTGTTTCGTTTGGATCACATCCAGCTATGCTCAAGTGGGTTACTCCAGGCTCTGTAATCAGAGGTCACTCTTGTGGTGCTCACGGGAACCATATGTGATACCAGGAATTGAACCTTGATTGGCAAGTCCCTTAGCCACAATACTGTCTCTCCAGTCTTAGAGTATCTTACTGATGCCAAGTATACAAACCACTTTATAAGATCTCAGTTGATTAAAAATTGTATAATATTTCCACAACCAAAGATATGTTTCAGAGTTGTTATTCTTGGACTATTTTAGTTTATTGCCTTTTTTTGTTATTTCATACAGTAGTTTGATTTTGTTTGTTTTTGTTTTTAAATCTCAACTCCACTGCTTTAGAAATTAACCTACACTATTGCCCTTTTGGTGAAGAACATAAAATGTAGAGCTCATTTTTCATAGGATGCAATGTAAGCATATCAAGAGTACAATGAATTGGCCCTGGCATTTCTTAGAAATTTTTGGGATTGTCCCTGGCATTTCTGGGAATTGGGTTGTACCCTCATAATTGGGGCACAAATAAGAACCATTAATTTATGATCAGTTCAAAGAATATTTATAAATACTTTAAAAATACCTGGATAGATGATGCCTACTTCACACTTTCCCCTATGAGACTCCTTATGCTCTGTGGTGTAGTTTAGATGCAGAGCTGAGTTTCCAGATCTTATCAATTATGTAAAACACAGTCGTGGGTGATGCAAGTCCCCTGGCTTTTCTGTCACATCAGCTGCTCATTGGCTGTGGTCAGCTATTGTCTCGTGAGGTCAAATGCACTGATGATCTTCCAGTCACTCACTTACCTTGGACCATACTTAGAAGTGCTTTCTTATTGTTTGATAACCTACATCCTCCAGAGGTGATACCAAAAGCAACTACTTAGTTCTGAGTATCCAGTTCACGCACGCTTATGGCTAAACCATGTGTGGTTCTTGAGTTCTCCTCAGAGAGCTAAAGTAAGAGATTCTCTGGCCCCTGCTTCTGAGGCTGGAACATCCATAGCCATGTGCAATATGGAAAGGGGAAGAAAACCAATATAGGCTGGTACCATGATTATGGGAGGTGCATATTTGCCCTGGATTTTTCATAGCTCTCCAAATCTGGTTAGGCCAGGTGTCCTGTAGCTTTTTCTTCCTCCCTATAACCAGTTCCCCATATGACCCTCAAATAATCCCCAAATCCAAATCTGCAACATCAAATGCTTGGTTAGTCCCCCAAATAGTGGCATATATATATGGCTCAGTTGTTAGGGGGAAATTGATCACTGACTCGTTAGATGTCCTGCTCATCTTTGTAACCAAAGTTTACAAAGCTATTATCTACCAGCTTTGATCTTTTGGGGAGGATGGGCCACTGGGGCAACCAGCAGTGCTTAGGGTCAAGTCTCAGCTCTGTGATCAGGAGTGAGCTCTGGCAGTGTTTGAGAGAACTTGTCTAGTGCCAAGGTTTGAGCCAGAGTCAAGTGTGTGAAAGACAAGCACCTGTACTATCTCTATGGCCCCAGTTTTGATCCTTATATACAGACTTAACTTTAATCATTAAAATAATACATCAACTACAGAAAATTGGTATTTCACCTCATTTTTATTTCTCATTACTTTTGTTTCTTTTTGTTTTCCAGAAAGGATTTACACCTCTTCATGTGGCAGCAAAATATGGAAAACTTGAGGTGGCAAATCTCCTGCTCCAGAAAAGTGCATCTCCAGATGCTTCTGGGAAGGTAAGCAGTTATCAGCCATCAGTACCATCATGGTACAAAATAAGCACTTACTAATGATTACCAATAGCCACCTAACTAATAACTAAACATAGTTAAGTTTCACAGGATAAAGAGAAGTAGGAAAATGAAGGTCCATGCTGATACCCATTAGTGATGAATTTGTTAGACTCTATGGATAGCTAATTTAATGCTGTCTTCAAACTCTAAGGCTCTAATGTTCACGTAGTCTTGACATTGCTTAATGTTTCTGCACATGTTTTTAGAGCGGACTAACTCCACTGCATGTAGCTGCACATTATGATAATCAGAAAGTGGCCCTTCTGCTTTTGGACCAAGGAGCCTCACCTCATGCGGCCGCAAAGGTACTTGTACTTCATTTGCAGATGGGCAGTATCTATTGCTCTGTGTGTGTGTGGGGGGGGGGTGGTTGTTTAACTGCATCCTTCGTCTGTGACACTATCCTAGTTTAAGTATATTTTATAATCAAAAAAGTAAATGCTTCTTAGGAAATCTGTGCCTTAAGTTACTTTGTCAGCTAATGTGGTTGGTGCTTAATAAATACTTATTTGAAAATTCAGTACATCTTGGAGCATGAGGAGAAAAGAAGTTGAAGTTCTTTAGGGCCAAAGATACGGTACAGAGGGCAAGGTGCTTGCCTTGCATGAGGCTGACTGAGTTCAATCCCCAACACCCTATATGGTCCTGCAAGCCCGCCAGGAGTGATCCCAAATGCAGAGCTAAGAGTAACCCCTGAGCACCACCGAGTGTACTTCCAACCAATAAAAAAAGAAGTTGAAGTACACATTAGCTAGATAGTAAACATAAGTACAGCTTCAGAAAATGTCAATTTGTCAAGCTTATAAAATGTGTTAGATTTTCCTTACTGCAGAACATTGTCTTCAAGCTCTTTGTTATACCTAATAAAGTAGGTTTGCTAATTTAAAAGTTTAAGCTTATCAGATAAAAGTTTATCTAATAAACTTTTATGTTATTACCAAGGAGAATGGTGAAAGGAGGATTGGGCCACATCAGGCCCTGGTTTGTCCTCAGGCATGACCCCTAACATGCTCAAGGGACCGTCTATGAAGGCAGAAAGCTTGGCATAAGCTTCATGCAAAGCAAAACCTTCTCTCACACCAGAGAATCTTCTTGTTAGACAATTTCTCAGAAAAGTTACATTAACACACACATACTGTAGCACTGTGGCACTATTGTCCTATTGTTCATCAGTTTGCTCGAGTGGGCACCAGTAATGTCTCTACTGTGATCCTTGTTGTTACTGTTTTTGGCATATCAAATACACCACGGGTAGCTTGCCAGGCAGGCAGGATACTCTTGGTAGCTTGCTGAGCTCTCAGAGAGGGACGGAGGAATTGAACCTGGGTCAGCGGTGTGCGAGGCAAACACCCTACCCACTGTGCTAAGTACAGACACACACACACACACACACACACACACACACTCTCTCTCTCTCTCTCTCTCTCTCTCTCTCTCTCTATTCTAGTACTCTCGTGTTATTTAAATATAGGTGAATAGAGTGTTGTTGGCTGGAGTGATAGCACAGGCGGTAAGCCATTTGATTCAAGTACTGAGAGTTCACTAGTCATTGTGAGCTTCTAGAAATGCAAAGAAAGAACATAATAAATTTGTGTTTTTAATTTTACTGAAAGAAATAATAAATATTACCAAGTATCTAATATAGTAACTATTCCCAGGACTTTTGATTGGAGTCCACTCAGTAGGAAAAGGGTATGAATGTGCTGGAAGTTAAAACTTCTCATGAAGGCATGATCCTTGAGTTTTGAACCAATAGATGCTATCCATCAGGATATGCTGGGGGAAAGCATTTTTTTGGCAGAGTAATGTAAAACAGAAATGTTATTTAGGGGATATGCTGAAGTGCTGAAATCCAGCACAGAATAACTGGTTGCGTAAGAGGAGAAGTCAGAAAGGGCAAATAAGAGTTCATTATGCCATCTTGACTATCGTGAAAATTAAATTTTAACTTAAAAGCAACATATAGTTTAAAGGGAGCTTAAAGGTAGAATAAAAATAACTCTTAACATTCCTCAGTGGGACCTTATTTACTTATTTCGCTTTCCTTTCATCACCAATTTAAACAAAGTGAGTATTTATTGATCACCTACTACATAACTACCTGTAAGAGGGAATTCTGTTTTCCTCTTGTAAAACCAGCAGGCACTTCTACCATGAGTTTTTTTAAGCCATCAAAGAAAACCTCTAAAAAAGGGAAGCAGGCCATGCACTGTTTGGATTTTTATCTTGTAATGAGGCCTGTGACCAGGTGATCTGTGTTGACAGAATGGTTATACACCACTTCACATCGCTGCCAAAAAGAACCAGATGGACATAGCGACAACTCTGCTGGAATATGGTGCTGATGCAAATGCAGTTACCCGGCAAGGCATTGCTTCTGTCCATCTTGCAGCACAGGAGGGACACGTGGACATGGTGTCACTGCTCCTCAGCAGAAATGCCAATGTGAACCTGAGCAATAAGGTAAGCTTGTTCTCTCTTTAAAATATGCACAACTCAGTGAGATCTCACTTCTCGGTGAGAGGGCATAAAAAAATCCCTCTCAAATAAAATGTTTTCAGTGCAGTATTGCAAGATGTTTATTAGTGTTCTTTATTATGGCAAAGATTTGGGAACAGTTTGTCTGCACAAGATGGACATGACTGGACAATAATTGTCATACAATTGACTAACATCTAAGTCATAAAACGGAAGCCAAAGCTCAGGATTTTGCTCTATTGGTAAAGCACCTATTGTAGGCTTGAGCCGAGTATCTGATTTCTGGCTTCAGCCCACTTTGCCAAGAGCTATTTCCAGTGCTTCAGAGATCCTTGCTTGGTGCCACAATAAGTGTGAAAACCCACACCACCACAAAGTGTTCACCCCTCTAGTCTAACCCTGTAACCTGTTGTGTGTAGCTTTGTGCCCATTAGAGTCAGACAGCAGTAGCAACACTTTAGCCAGCTCAGTCCTTGGCCCAACAACTACAATTGAAGGCACCCTGTTCATATTAAAATGTAAGGTTTTGGGACTGGATTGTTAGTACAGGGGGTAGGGCATTTATTTGTCTTGCATGTAACTGACCCGGGTTCAATCCCTGGCATCCCATATGGTCCCCTGAACACCACCAGGAGTAATTTCTGAGTGCAGAGCCAGGAATAGCTACCCCTGAGTATCATTGGGTGTGACCCAAAAAGACAAAATAAAAATAATGAATAAAAATGTAAGGTTTTATGAAAACAGACATTTAGATCACAAAAACAAAATAGTGGTTATTAGGGGAAAGAGAAAATGTGAATAAAAGATAGTGGATAAATCAGGTAAAAGAGGTCAAGTAGGGGCTCAGAGAGCTAGTACAGGGGTTAAGGTGCCTGCTTTGCATGCTCCCACTCAATTCAAACCCAGCACTGTGTAAAGATGCCTGAGCACAGAACCGGGAGTGATCCTTGAGCACTGTCAGGTGGGGCCCTATCTTCCTTTCCCCTCACCCAAAAAGGCACTCACCTCTATGGTGATGGATTTAAGCTAGAATTCTAGTAGCCAACCTGATGTTGTGTCTATACATACTGACTTAAAATATTTAATATCTGAAGAATATATATATATATATATATATACATATGTGCAATAGGGGCTGGAGAGAGAATACGGGGGTTAAGCCACTTGTCTTGCATCCTGCTAACCCTGATTTGAATTCTCAGCACTGTTTATGATCCCCAGGCTACACCAGAGGTCACTCCTGAACCTTCGGCCAGGAATCTCCCTGAGCACTACTGAAACAAAAAAATTTAGAATTTAATTATGAATTGTATGAATTGTAGTTGGGGCGGGGGGGATATTTCGTTGTTGTTGTTTAGGAATTAGAACTAAAACGGGAGTTTTGTCATATTCATTGAGCAGCATTATTAATTCGCTGAACAGAGCAAGTTGCAACTTGTGGAGTGTTTAGTCATTCTGTATATAACTGTGGAGTATCACTCCCTGACTTATTCAGTTCTTGAGAGAGCAGGGAGTTGGGCTTGCAGCCACACCCAGTAGTGTGTAGTCAGGGCTTACTCCTGGTAATGATCAAAGGACCATTTGTGCAACCAGGATTGGCCACGTGAGACGGTTGCCTTAACCCCTGTATTATCTCTCCAGTTTGACTATCCCAGTGTTAAGCTAGTTAGAAAGGGCAGGACTTAATAATAAAACAAAACACTTTATTTTATTTAACACAATGGAAAGATTGTTAACTTACATTGAGTCTATGCATGTACATTGACAATTCCAGGATACTTGGACCTTTTCCCCAAATTCCTCACATCTCCATCCTCATTTTCAATAGTCTCATTATTTATAGGCAAAAAAGGTGCCAGAGTTTAGTGAAAAAACCATAATTGATGCAAGATATGCCTTCTTATTACATGCATGCAAGGGTCTGGGTCAGCTGAATCTGAATTGTCCCAATAGTAGGGCCTATATAAATATATATTTTATGTATATATACATAGATCTAGATATATAGGTATAGATACCTGTGTATATATGTATGTATATGTGTTTATATATACATATATATACTTTTTTAAAATTTCTGTCTTAGGAGTTGCTCCCAGGGTACCCAACAGTGCCAGGACCAGGGTGTGAAGCATATGCTTAGCCTATTGAGCTATCTCTGGTTGGTTTCTTAATCTTTAGATAATACGTAACTGCAAGAAAGTCCAGGAGTTCTTGATATACAAACCTCCTGGCATTTAACTTTTCCTTCACAGTGATATCATTGAGGCATTTCTCAGCTATCGTGTATTTATTGGAGTCACTTCATCATAGTAATATTTTTATGCTGACAAAAGACAAGCAATTTAAATATTTTGGACATAATGTGGCCTTTAATTTGGAATTACCAAATTTGAATCCTCTTACTTAGAGGTGAAATTTAGGTAATAATGAGAGCTCTCAGAGCCTCAATTTTATCTGGTTGGAAAATATTAATTTTCAGAGACATCACAAAGACTCACTAGATAACATTCATCACCTTCTAAATAAAAATTGCTAATTTTGTTTATTTATTTATTTTTGCTTTTGGGGTCACACCCGGCAAAGCACAGGGGTTACTCCTGGCTTTGCATTCAAGAATTACCCCTGGCGGTGCTCAGAGAACCATATGGGATGCTAGGAATCGAACCCAGATTGTCCTCGTGCAAGTCAAATGCCCTACCCACTGTGCTATTGCTCCAGCCCCCGATAATTGCTAATTTTGAACTTCTCACAATTTTGGAAAAAGTTGCTTTGTACTGAATTCAATCCATAAGTTGTAATTCAGTAAATTCTGAAGACCAAAATAACTTAGAGAATTTTTCAATGTTTCTTTTTTGTACCTTGAAAATTCTTTGTCAGGAGCTGGTGCAAAAGTACAACAGGTAAGGCATTTGTCTTGCACATGACCAACCCAGGTTTGATTCCCAGCATCCCATATGATCCCCTGAGCACCACTAGGAGTAATTACTGAGTGCAAAGCCAGGAATAACCCCTGTGCATTGCTGGGTATGATCCAAAAAGAAAGAAAGAAAGAAAAAAATTATTTGTCATCATTACAAAGCCACCCCTGCACTATAGATGCCTCTTTTTTAATGGGCAGTTGTTGGTATTCCATAAAAGAGTAGCTAATAATTTCTGAACCCACACTGACTGCTTGAATCATGGTGTGGTTTTTTAAGATATCCTGGTATAGAAACTGGGTTTGTAACTAAATAGTAGAGCATATAGCTTCCATATATGAGGCATTGGGTTTGATGCCCAATATCTTCTCCACCCCACCTGGATAAAAGTCTTTGCTAACCCATACCATTACTATGAAAAAATATTTTTCATTATTTCATTTGCCCTGTCTTATCTACACCATGATCGCTGTGTTCCTCATTCACTTGACTGATAGGTGTACCTGCTGCTTATGTAAAATTAGAAATGCAATATTTGCCTAAACAAGCTGACAGCAGTTTCAGGAAGACAGACAAGCAAACAGTTTAAAGGCAGGATTATGATGCTCTTCGTGAAGGTGAGCCCTGGAAGGTGTGCCCAGGGCTTCACAATGAGGTCTTTGTAAGGTAGAGGAGGTGAGGCTGGCATGGGAATGTGGGAAAGTGGGTGTGACTCAAGGGGAGGGGAGGACGCCTCAGAGTTGAGGAGTTACTGGAATCTATTTCCCAGCTTTGCCAACAATCACTCAGTATCTTCAGAATATTTGAAGCCTCAAACTCAGAATAGGAGAATGTGACACTTTGACAAAATGTGATGGCTGGAAATATTAGTTTCCTCTTAAAGAGAACAAGGAACATCATTCACTGATTAGTCAGTGTTTTTAAGGTAGTGCCAGTTTTGGCCCCAACTTAATTTGTTTTGGACTTCAAGAGTCTACATTGCTCCTCCTTTTCACATTCCCCCTTTATTCGGTATAAGTGCACTTCCTCCAGAATTCTATAAACATTATTAAAATGTTGGGGCTGGAGAGAATACAGCAAATAAGATGCTTGCCTTGTACACAGACAACCCAGGATCCATCTCAGATACCACACATGATCCCCTGAGCCCTCCCAGAAGTGATGTGATCCCTGAGCACAAAGCTAGAAATAATCCCTGAGCACAGCTCAGTAATAGTCCCCAAAACCAAACACAGACACTCTCTCTCTCTCTCTCTCTCTCTCTCTCTCTCTCAATTACTTGACAGTCAAGAGCAAGCAGCTCTTCCTAAGACATTTAATTTATTTGATGGTTAGCAACTTTGAAATGAGTTCTTGTATTCTCCAGGTGTTGGCTGACGCACCCCTCTCCTCTGACAAACAGAACCAACTGACTTTCTCAAGGCATAGGTGTCAAGGGAGGGAGGGGAAGAAAGAAGTCCCCAGAACTCAATGTACTAGATCATGTGCTTCTAATGGCAAAATGATAAATCTGGAAATATCACAGCAGCTCTTAAATATTATTATGTAGAAATTCAGAGGACTTTAAAAGGATGATTCTTTACTTTCATACCTGCAAGTTATACAGTTGTGTCAGTTTAAAATATTCTATCTTATTAAGCTCATATGCCATCTAAATGATCTGAAAAGTCTTTATGATACCAAATTCATATTACATTTCATGGGCCATCTGTATTGCCCAGGAACAACCTACAGAACAACTTTTGTCAAGATGCTTTAAGAATTAGTATTTAATAAAAAAAATTGCCATCCTATGTCAGTAGTCAATTTATAAAGTTTTATGTTTATATCATTTGCTAAAGCTAGTTTCATTGGTAAATGCACCAAAACTCTTGCAGAATTTTGTGAGGACGGGAGGAAATTATCTTTAAAAAAGAAAAAAAAGATGAACATGGGGGCCGGAGGCATAGTTCTATAAGGCACTTGCCTTGCATGTAACTGACCTGGGTTGATCTCCGGCATCCCTTATGGTCTCCTGAGCACTCTCAGGAGTAATTCCTGAATGCAGAACCAGAAGTCACCCTTGAGCATCACCGGGTATGACCCCCGCTCCCCAATAAAAAGATGAACAACGAAGTATCAGGTAAAAGGAATAATGCCTGGGATTAAAACAAACAAGCAAAAAACTCAGGGCAGGGAGAAATAACAGGACAGTAGAATTCCTGCCTTGCAGGCCCAAGATCACCTCAAATCCCCTTCTCCCTCAACACTGTCAACCCACAAGCTAGGTTTGAGCTTAGCCACTCTGCACTCTGGGATCCCCAAATGTGTGCAAGCACTACAGCTAAACAGAGCACCCCCTACTGTGCACCACAACCAAGTGTGTGAGACCCACCCACCACCCACCACCCACCTCTTGTAGACACACCTGTCATCACCGAACATCTTCAGCAAAGGGAAGGATCAATCAGGGAAAACCCTTACACAAAGTCAAAAGCAATAATAATTGCTGCCTCTGGGACCTGTAGAGAAATTTGAGTTCTTTTCTTCTTTTGAGGATGTTGTCAGTGTTTAAGTACGTTGGCAGATAACAGTGTTGGTACAGTGCTGGTATTTGAACTTGGGCATTTTGTACTTTCCTGGAATTCATAAAACCATGCCTGAAACATGCCTTTGTGTAGAATATTTCCTCCTATAAGATGTTTATAATTTGACTTTGCAGAATGGCCTGACCCCACTCCATTTGGCTGCTCAAGAAGACAGAGTGAATGTGGCTGAAGTTCTGGTCAACCAAGGGGCACATGTGGATGCTCAGACAAAGGTAAAAGGAAAGAATGGACCAAGTATATTTTAGGTCACCTTTCATACAGGTGACTCCTATATGGAAGTGCAGCCAGTTTTATATCGGAGGAGGGTGGGATCTAACATAGGGTCTTTCATACATAGTATTTCAAATGTCCCTTATGTAGGGCATACCAGGGTCTCTGATTGTGCTGTCTGAGATGCTTTTAAAACGCTGGGCTCTTTGGCCTCTGTATACCTATCCTGGTAGAACAGACCCATCCTTCAGGCTAGAGAGTAAAAGCTTGTATCTTTCTTAGTTTGGGTGACTAAAACTGGCACCTTTAGAAACTTTGGTCAGTGATTTGTGATCTTTCAGATATAATCCATGATAAAGGCTATGTTAAGGCTTATTTATTATTAGCCTGCTAAATCCTTATATGTGCTTACTAGACCCCCTCTCTCCACCCCTTCGTCTGTTTCTCCCCGAAAATGGCTCTTTATAAAATGAGAAAAATCGCTAATCTCCTATAATGATACAATTTCAAATGCAGAAAAGAGAAATGATGTTTCTGTCAATCATCCAAGAGCCATATAAATAGATATAAATCTCCTTTCTCTAGATATTTCTTTTCCGTGCTTAATTGTGTTCATTATTCTGAGGACGGGGGTGTAACTCAGCAGTAAAGCAATGTAACGTGTGTGTGTGTGTGTGTGTGTGTGTGTGTGTGTATGAGAGAGCACACGCCTTTACACTTTATTCAATTTACACTGAATGCAATTACCCATTCAGTACCCTGAGTCTCTTGAGATCTTCAGTGCTAAGAACCAGCCCTGCAGAGTAGACACCAAGGCCAGATTTTCTTTATGCAGGAAGCAGCTTTAGGGCTTAGAACTCGGGCTCCCATACATACAGGTTGTCAGTGTGGGTGCAGCGATGGTTCAGCTTGCGGTCAGAATCAGCTCTTTAGGCATCCTTCCTCAACCCTTCTGCCCCTGCAGTGGAACAGCACCTGCCCTGCAGGTCACCAGCAGCTGTCAGCAAGCTGATAGACCAGTGATTTAAAATCAGTGAGGTCATTTTTCCATTGATCTTTTAACAACGCTCTTTCCATGTTGTTAAAAGACTGGAGAGGAATAGGCACTTACCTTGTATGTAATGACCCCATGTCAAATCCTGGCACCAAATGTGGTTTCCCAGCACCCAGCACCACCAGTGATCATTCTTGAGCAGAGTCAGGTGTAGCCCTTGAGCTCTGCTAGGTATGGCCCCAAAACAAAAACAAAAGGGAAAAAAAAGTAGGCATTCAATATCTCTAGGCTATTGGTTACCTATTGTTTCATCTTTCCTTTTGATTTTCAAAAGTTATGAGAATAAGTTTTGAAAGGCGATATTACTAATTATACCTAAGACTGTGAATTATCAAGGGCATTTTCTTGTCACTGTTGTTGTCTTTGGAAGAGATTATTCTCCAGGGGAACAAATATATATTTTTGCTTCTTTTAGAAAAACTATCACCAGTGGTATGTTTATCTTTCTCTTTAATTCCAGATGGGGTACACACCACTACATGTGGGCTGCCATTATGGAAATATCAAGATTGTTAATTTTCTGCTTCGGCATTCTGCAAAAGTGAATGCCAAAACGAAGGTAAATTCCTTTCTCCATTGCATCCATCAAAAGAATTGATTTTGTGTCCAAGGAAGTAAGACTCAATCTTCTCTCTTCCATCTGCAGAATGGGTACACACCATTGCACCAAGCAGCCCAACAGGGACACACGCATATTATCAACGTTTTACTTCAGAACAATGCCTCCCCCAATGAACTCACTGTGGTAAGACCTAAGGGTTAGGAGGACAGGGAGGAGATGAGCACTCTGTCATTATACTGAGAGCTGTCCACAGAGTGTGATGAAGGCTGGTGTTCCACACTTTAAAAATAACTGATTATGGGCTGGAGCGATAGTACAGCGGGTAGGGCGTTTGCTTTGCACACGGCCAACCCAGGTTCGATGCCCTGCATTCCATACGGTCCCCTGAGCACCACGAGGAGTAATTTCTGAGTGAAAAGCCAGGAGTAATCCTTGTGCATTGCTGGGTATGACCCAAAGCCAAAAAAGAAAATAAAATTGCTGGTTACGGTGTCATTTAGTAAGAAGTACATAAATAAGAAGAAAGGCGTTTTTGTTTCCTTGATCACTTAGAACAGTCAAATGCCTCTTGGGTTCTGTTCAGAGGCAGTTCTGTCTGTTGCATGAGTAGGAACAGGTTTGGTGGCTTCAGGCAAGGTTACAAGGTTTGTCCTGAGGAAACAGAGCCTTGTTTGTGACAACGGAATGGGACAGCAAGGAATCTCATCTCAATGTTTTTCCAACCTAAAACGTATGGATACACACAGACACAAGCGTGGGGAGCATGTTAATGACCTGTTGCCTTCCTCTCCTGCCAGAATGGGAACACAGCCCTGGCCATTGCCCGGCGGCTCGGCTACATCTCAGTAGTCGACACCCTGAAGGTCGTGACGGAAGAGATCATGACCACAACGGTAAGTAGCAGCTGTAGGACTTTACTACCCCCTCCCCCACCACCACCGTATTCATCCTCGTACATTTTCCAGGGCTTTTCAGAGAGGACCTTCATTCACAGAGGAAGCACTGGGGTTTCAAAGTCTCTTGCCTTACTGCCAGTAGGCTGCACAGCAAAAGTCTCATTTCTGAAACTACAAAAATTCAGAACATTGAAGATATCTATCTGCACATGTAGTTACAGAGTTTCACGTGCCCTGTAAAACTTATTTCATTTGTTGGAATGAAGTATTTATGACATGAGGATAGGAATGTTTTCATATCTTCGGCTTTGGCAGTGTAAGAAAGTTGGAAAATTCTAAGTTCGTTCCCTTCATGGTTTTTGGGTTTGGGGTCACATCCAGCAGAATTCAGGGGCTACTCCTACCTCAGTACTGGGATGATTCTGGTAGTATTCAGGGGTTCATGGTGCCAGAGATTGTACTCAGAGCTCCCAGATTCAAAGCATGCTTTCAAACCCTTTGAGTTGATCTGCCTGCCTTTCCCTAAAATGACATCTGGCACCTTTGAACTTGCATTAGAATTTGATGTCTTTGGAATGAAGAACAGATACTGCACCATATCAGAGACTTATTTGAATTATTCTTGACTTCATAACTCACTACTGAGGCCCAAGATAGACTCTGTACCTTATAAATTTAGGACTGAAACATTTTCTCTTCCACCTCTTTCCATCATGAGGGAATGCAGAGTCAGCACCTGCAGATTGTTTTGTGTAAAACGTGGGTTGAAATCATGAACAGTTTTGTAAGAGTTTGTGTCACAGTGATTCACACTGTCTGCACTGTTGTGTGTAGCACTGTCATTCCGGTACTCATCGATTTGCTCGAGCAGGCACCAGTAACATCTCCATTGTGAGACTTGCTGTTACTGTTTTTGGCATATCGAATACGACCAAAGGTAACTTACCAGGCTCTGCCATGTGGGCGGGATACTCTCAGTAGTTTGCCTGGCTCTCTGAGAGGGATGGAGGAATCGAACCCAGGTCAGCCATGTGCAAGGCAAATGCCCTACCCTCTGTGCCACAGTGATTTGATAAAAAGGTTTTTTTTTTAAGTTTAAATAAATAAAAACATGGGTTGAGAGAGACACAATCAGGTATTGTGACCACTTAATAATTGAGTTAATTGGTTATATAAAAACTTTTGGATACTAGATAATCCTGTGATCACAAGGAAAAGGTTTTGTAACTTGCAATAGAAAAACAATAGCTTTCATGGACAAAACACTGTAGCACTGTCATCATGTTGTTCATCGATTTGCTCAAGCAGGCACCAGTAATGTCTCCAGTGTGAGACTTATTGTTACTGTGTTTGGCATATCAAATACACCACAGGAAGCTTGCCAGGTTCTGCCCTGCGGGCAGGATACTCTTGGTAGCTTGCCGGGCTCTCCGAGAGGATGGAGGAATCGAACCCGGGTCGGCCGCTTGCAAGGCAAAAGCCCTACCAGCTGTGTTATCGCTCCAGTCCTTCATGGACAAAAGCAGTATTTATCAACTAGGGCATATTTCTCATTTCCAGAAAGGTTAATATTAAATAAAAGTTTCCAAATGTCTTTATCTCTTGAGTATTTTTTTTACCTTAAAATTTATTCTTGTGATAGGGAGGTAATTTAAAGGGCTAGAACACATGCTTTGATTGCAGATAGCCCAGCTTAACTTTCATTTTATCTACTCTTCAGAGAATAATGTAAAACGATGATGATGATGGTGATGGTTTTAGCCTTCTGTGTATGCAGAGAATGAGAAGGACAAGGCATTAAACAGTGCCCCTGTGTTGCAATGCTACAATAGACTGGAACTTATTGTGATAAATATTTAAATCTTGGGTTTTAGTGTTAAAAGGAAAAAATGAGACAGATCTATTTGATTTAATGAAAATTATATTCTCACTTATTGGAAATGCCCCAAATAGCTTATTTTAAAAGAAAATAAGCTTCAAAGCCTTGCATATGGCCAACTCGGGCTTGATTCCCAGCATTGCATATGGTCCCTCAAGTTTTCCAGAATTGACCCCTGAGCATAAAGCCAGGAGTAAGCATTGAGTACCTCCAGGTGTGGCCCACCTCCCTTCTCCCCGTCTAAAAAAGGAAAAGACTGATGCAATTCCTTAGTGGAATCTCTGATCTTAAGCTAAATAAACATGGCACATCTCCACCATAATGGAACTTTACACAGTCTGTTTACAGGGGCTTCAGCAGCCATTGTCTCCAGAAGCAGACTTCAGTTTTCAAAAAACTCTTAAGAAGAACAATGTGCCTTTCATATGAGTACAATGGATATAATGTCCTTAAGTAAAGCATCTTTCTCAGAATTGCCACTACATTTATTGTACTTGTAGGGAAGAAACTGAATGACTAGAAACTGCTATTAAAAGTGATAAGAAGGAAGCTGTTAAAGTTGCATTGTTTAAATTACTCAGTTCACTAGAAATAACAGAGAACATGTACCACTTAGATATTGATTGTTAATAGTCTCCTCTAATAAAGGAAACCAGGATAGATCTCCTTGGCAAAATGACTAAAGCTACAACTGGTGCAGAAAATGAGCCTAGAACAACTAACAGTGCCAAAGGAGAAAGAGCTTCCCCTTATAAATAAGCAAATAAACATTCAGCAATAACTAGGAAATTGCAAAGGTCCATGGGAATGAACTGAAATAGTTACCAGAGATCAAAGTTGGAACAATTTGAGCAATAAATAAAATGGCATTTGATGTATAGCAAAAATATAAATTAAAAATATCTGTGAATCTATAGGGAAGTAAAAATATGATTAAATAAATATGAAAAAATACTTCCTCAGGCTCAGTGGTATCAAGTAATCTCTGAAAATATTTTATCCCCAAAGAGATGGAACAAGATTCTCCACAACGTAAGTATGGGTTTAGTATAATGGCTTCACTCCCAAAGAAATAGCACGCTAGCACTGTCGTCCCATTGTTCATCAGTTTGCTTGAGTGGGCACCAGTAATGTCTCCATTGTGAGACTTGTAACTGTTTTTGGCATATCGAATACGCCACAGGGAGCTTGCCAGGTTCTGCCATACGGACAGGATACTCTCGGTAGCTTGCCAGGCTCTCCAAGAGGGCCAGAGGAATGAAACCCAGGTCGGCTGCATGCAAGGCAAATGCCCTACCCGCTGTGCTAATGTCCCAAAGAAAACTGTTACAGAAAGGTGGAATAGAATCACTGACAAACACAGCCTCAGCAAACTGAGAAAGTCACATTAACCCTGAGAAGTTGTATTGATTGGATATATCTTCAAGATGTAATAAAATGGCACTTTCCTGTCTTGCTGCCAAGGATGTATGAACCCTGCTAGTCACAAAGAAAACACCAGACCTTTCTCAGCTGAAGGTTTTTCTTAATTGGCATGTCTGGCCACTACACAACAGAAACTCTCAAAGTCATTGAAAACAAACTGAGAAACTTTCATAATCATAGGAGCCCAAGGAGGCATGACAACAAAAGATCTGGATGGGATCCCGGACCAGATAAATGACTGTGACAGTCTGGCTGAAGAGGTAGTACAGCAGGCAAGGCACTTGCCTTACATGCAACCAACCCCGGGTCTATCCCCAACACTGCATATGATCCCCCAAGCAGTCATATAGTGCAGACCCAGGAGTAAGCCCTGAACGCTAGTGACCTAGGCCACCCCAAAGAAGTGAGAGTATAAATAACATGCCAAGTATTATAAGAAGTACAGTAAGAGGCCAGAGAGATTACCTGAATGATAGCATGCACACCTGGCATGGACCAGAGCCAGAGTCAAATCTCCATCCCAAATGGACAGAAGAGCACCCCTGGCTGTGGCCTCGATAACCCCCACCAAGGACTGCTGAAGTGACCCTGTTGTGACTACCAAGGCGCAGGTATTGAATTATCCAGCCCATGCTGCCAGACTGAGTGTCACTGGGATGTCCAAAAAAAGACTTAAGAAAAAAATTTTATTGACAATAAGCAAAACCAATAGAAGCTAAAGAGCTAGTACAGTGAGTAGGGTGCTTGCCTTGCATGCGGCTGTCCCAGCTTCAATCTCCAGCATCCCTTTTGGTCCCCAGGCCCCTCCAGGGGTAATTCCTGAGTGCAGAGCCGGAGTGGCCTTTGGACATTACCAGGTGTGATCCAGAAACCTGAAGAAAAAAAAAAACACCACAGCCAAGACCTTTCAGTTGTTTTATCTAAATGAGCATTAATATTCCCACACCATGAGTCTTTCATATTCTCAGAACTAAGGGGGAGAATAGTATTTCAATAAAATTGTCATATACTTTGCAGTGGTAGAGTGCAGTAACTTTGTACATCACTAGTATAAACATAACCATGTTACCTAAACCAACGGTCTTCAACCATGGAAAGAGGTAGAAACCCGCTGGTCTGCAGCCTGGCTTATAATTGCCAGTCCGTGAACTAATCTGTAGAGCAGGTGCTGATCTATGGGTGTGAAACACTGAAGGATGCAACCCTAAGCTATAGTAACAATAATAATAAGCAGCTATGTTATTATAAATAAGTAACTCATAAGTAAGCATAGTAAGTCAATAAATTTTCTTATAAGGATTGCTGTCAGTAACTCAGACGCTTAGAATCTATATACAAAAAATGTTACAAAGAATAAGTGAAAGATTCCGTAAGGCTTTGTTCTGTATTATACCATCGTTAAAAATTTGGCAGAGGTTAAGATGATCTTGCAGGGGCTGGAGCGATAGCACAGCGGGTAGGGCGTTTGCCTTGCACGCGGCTGACCCGGGTTCGAATCCCAGCACCCCATATGGTCCCCTGAGCACCGCCAGGGGTAATTCCTGAGTGCATGAGCCAGGAATGACCCCTGTGCATTGCCGGGTGTGACCCAAAAAGCAAAAAAAAAAAAATGATCTTGCAGATGCATTGTTATTGCTAAAATATTTTCTTCACACACTTACAAAAATTATATATCCAGCTTCACATTTTTAGGAATTAAAATGTGAACAGGGAGGAACAGACAAAATATGTGGCTGACTTGGCATTATTAGTAAGATTATTATTTGTTGTCTTAATGAGTTCCCTTCAGTCTAGGCTTTAAATAGAGAGGTGGCAGGTGCATAAGACCATGAAAAAAGTCTTGGAGTGAAGTAGAAAGAACCTGTGGAAAGCCTTATTAGGAACTTAGCTACACTTTGTCACTAGAATTTTTTCTTTTCTTCACTATATATGGTGAGGACAATTTTGATATCATTTTGTATGTAAGTCTTAGAATATTCAATAGCTAAGTCCCACAAGAAACCAGCTGATGAGTTTGGGGAGGGGAAAATACTCAGGAACCAGTTTGTGTGAGACATTCACCCTATCATTTGAGCCACATTCATGGGTCTCCACTGGACAAATTGAGAAAGAAATACATATAGAAGGTACAATATGCTCTTACTAAAGTGAGTGCTTTTTTTGTTACTAGACTGTCACAGAGAAGCACAAAATGAATGTTCCAGAAACGATGAATGAAGTACTTGATATGTCTGATGATGAAGGTAGGAAAAAAGATATTTTCAAACTAATATTGAGATTGTGTATGTGTATTCTAAAAAAAAAAGTTTAGTGCAAAAAAAGTGTTTTGTTGTGGTATCTAGAGGATGCATTTTCACACACTTAAACATTGTTCACTTAAATCATGCAGTGCGTAAAGCCAACACCCCTGAAATGCTCAGTGATGGCGAATATCTCTCAGATGTTGAAGAAGGTATTTGCCAATTTTTATTATGTTGAAATTTAACTACCAGATTTACCTTCCACCCTTTGAATTGTAACACTTCCTTGAGTTACTAACTTTTCATTTTCCCTTGTAACAATTAATTCATCATTTCAACAATGTAACTTTGGTATTGCTGATTCTTCTTTTGGACTCTAGGGACTCTACCCACCCTTTAAGTCCTCTTTCCAACTTCATAATGCAAGTGTCACTAATTATTTCTATATGTTTCCTTTATGTGTAAAATTGATGTTTTTATTCCTCACATCTAAAACTCTAGAAAGGGAAAATTGATCAATGTTTATAGCTCAAAGAAATTCTAAGATGTAAGAGATGGTAACAGCCAAGTACTCATTCCAAGGATTACTGGCAGCTGTATCGTAAAAAGTAGATTTTGATCTTGAATTTATCATTAAAATTCAACCTGAATAAAATTGCTTTAGTAGGTACATCTCAGTAGCAGTTTTATGAAAGGGAAAAAGTATAAATGACGTCATTTGTATTTCACATGATTAAAATAAACTATTTGTGTTCCACGTTACTTAAAAATCAATACATTTAGAACTGGAGAGATAGGACAGAGGTAGAAGACACTTGTCTTGGATGTATCTGGCCTGGGATCCATCCTTCGCACCCCAGATGGTCCTTCACACCCTGCTTGGAGTGAATCCTGAATGTAGAGCCAGAAGCAAGCTCTGAACACTGCCAACTGTGACCCCAAAACAAAACTCAATAAATTTGACCTGATCCTGATATATAGATGTATTGATAAAAGTTTGAAAGATCATTGGAAAGCCAGCACTTTCACAGTAGATAGGATAAAGATAGCAATTCTTAAATTTCCACTGAAAGAAATGTTTCCTTATAGAAGAATATAAATTATATTTCTGCTTCTCTCTACTATCATTTGACTTTCCAAAACATTGTTTCATTGCTACCCTCATTTGCCACCATGCAAGACCTTTTCTTCTTTGCTTAGTCCTAGTATTGCAGTCTCTCCCTGATCTTAGGTATCCTTACCTGCTCTCATTCTTCAGTCCATCCTTGATTTGTACAAAGTTCAGAAATGTAGACAAGGAAAGCCTTCCTGATCCAGTCACTAACTTTCTCCAGTGTCCAGTGACTGTCTTTCTCTTTGACTGCTTAACAGCTCTGTTAGAAAGCCCTGTGGTCATTTGAGGGGTCTGGGAGGACCCTTTCCCTATTTGTAAATGTTGTTTCAGTAAACTTTAAAGGGTTTTACTCTTTTTTTCCTCTCTAAAGAAAGCATCAATTATATGTTTAACTTTGTTTATTCCCAAATGGGTAATATTTGTATCATCCTTAGGACTTTAACAGGAAAATGCTTGGCTGTCCTATTACATTTCAGTACCTCTTATAAAACTTTTTCCGAGAAATTTCCCCTTTTTTGCAGGGGAGTCACACTTGGCAGTGCTTGGGGCTATGCCCAGCTTTGTTCTCATGAATCGCTCTCTTGGTACTAAAGGGATTGTGCTGTGCTGGGGATCAAACCCAGGCCCCCCACATACAAAGCCTGTGCTCAGGCCATTGAACTATCAGTCTATCCCTGAAAGCAATTTCTTCTGTGCAAAAGATAGAAGTAAAGTGGTGTTCTCATATACACATGTGTATAGATTAAACAAATGATCCAGAATCATGTTCTCTAAAATGAAATTACTGTGAAATATGATATGACAGCCAGAGACCAAAATTTGGTGGTTCCTAACAAAATATCTGCCTTGATATGAGGCCAAGTGTGAATACATTCTATAGTTACCCTGCCTGTGTTAATACAGTAAGTTTAAAAAGGAGAAAAAAAATTCACTCTCTTCATTTGAAGATTATCAAAATGTATAACTAGAAATGACTATTTCCTTTAGATTTTTCTCTGCTTGTAATTGTTGATCAATAGGCAGGTTTTAACTATCTTTGTATCTTTTCTTAAACTCATTGGTCCTTGCTTTAAGCTATGTATGAAATTTGGGGGGCGCTAAGTGTTTTCTTGTAGTCATTTCATATATACAATGTCTGACACCACACCCACTTTCAGAGTGTCCTCTTCTTGCCACCTATGCCTGGTGGTCCCCTCCCACCTGTCCCCAAGTCCCTCACCCTTACTAAACTCCGCTCTGGAGTCTAAGCCTGTTGCCTTTTCCACATGTCACTCCTTTACTAAGTTTCCTTATGTCCCCCATATGAGAGCAATCCATCTGTCTCTGCCCTTCTCCTTATGACTGACTCCAGTCAGCCTGACGCCCTCCAGTTCCAGCCTTGTAGCAGTAAGTTACATGATTTTATCTTGTGCTTTTTCTCTTTTTCTTTTTGTATTGAGCCACATCTTACTGTGCTCAGAGATCATTCCAGGTGTGTCTCAGGGGACCATACACAGCGTGGTTCAATGCCCAATTATGGCTGAACCCAGTTGACTGCATATAAGACAAAGCCACCATGGCCCTGATTTTATCTTTTCTTATAGCTGAGAAGTATTCCAATATGTGTACATGCCACAGTATATTTTTATTATTATTTTAGTTTATTTGGGGACCACAGCCAGCACTGCGCAGGTACCATTACTAGCTCTGTGCTTAGTACTGACCCTGGCAGCGCTCAGGAGGAGCATATATTAAGCCAGGGGTTCGATCCAGAGTAACTGCTGCCATTGCCACATGCACTATTGATCCACCCACATACGCCACAACTTCTTAACTCATTCATCTGTTCTCAAGACACTGAGTGCTTTCTAGATCTTGTTTACTGTGAATAATGCTACAAAGAATATAGGAGTACAAGTATCTTTTCAAATAGTGTTTTGGGCTTTAGGGCCAATGCCAAGAAGTAGATCTTCTGGTCATGTGGAAGCTCAATTGTCATTTTTGGGGAAGTGTTCAAAATTGTTTTCCTAGGGACTAAACCAGTCAACATCCCCATCAACAGTGGATGCAGGTACCGTTTTCCATCCATACCAGCACTGGTTGATCCTATTTTGTTTTTGCTTTGGGGCCATGCCCCAACATGCTTAGGGCTTGTTCCTGGCTCTGTGCTCAGAGATAACTCCTGGCAATGCATAGACCAACTGCAGTTTCTGGAATCAAACCCAGGTTGGCGAGGCAAAGCACCTTACCCCTTTCACTTTCTCCAGCCCCTACATATATTCTTTCTGATGTGCGCCAGTCTCTCTGGTGTGAGGTAATAACTCACGTTGTAGCATTTCATGTTGAAAGATTGCTCAATCTGAACAGCTCTCTGGAGTGAAAATCCCTCCATAGAATTTTCTGAGTATGAGATCCTTTGCCCAAATACCACAGTGAGGGGCAAATATTTTCTAATTCTCAGGCTGCCTGTTCTACTGTGAGCAGTTCTGACTTGAAAATTTTTACTTTGCTGAGCATCTTGTAACTTCTACTAAACGATTTAAGTTCTGATATATTTGGCACTGTTTAGAACAAAATGTGCCTTCTCCAAATCTCCATGTATTTTGAAAGATTTTTTTCATATAATTGCCAATCTTTCCACCATTCTGACACCATCACAGTCAAATTCTTTGGGCACTGGTTTTTGAATTTTATTTCTTTTGATTTGGGGGCTACAGCCAGCAGTATTCAGGGGCTACCCTGTATCTGCATTCAGGGGTTGCTCCTTTCAGGGTATGGGGAACCATATGAGGTGTCCAGGATCAAACACGGTTGTCCGTGAGTAAGGCAGATACCCTATCTGCTCTGTTACCACTCTTGCCCCATCAAATATATCCATATCCTGCTTGATCTAAGGTGACCAGAACAAAACACAGTATTCTGGATATAGTCTAATCATAGTGTAAGAGAGTTACTGATGTATTCATGGAAGATTTTGAAAATCTCTTAATTACAATAAAATGTTTTTGAGGCTATAGTGTATGCTTAATTGACTCATTAACATCACTGTCAGCTTTTTACATGCCCAATCATATATAGATGCTGTATAAGTTAGCATTACTTTATTACTTCAAACTTCAGAATAACTCATTTTGAAATTTTAATTCTAAAAGAACCCCTAAAACTTTAGTGATAGTTTTTATTTCTGACTTACTTGCTAGACAATCTTCTTAACATTCTGCCAATTTAGATTCGCTGCTGCCTGTTTCAGTAAGACTGCACTATGAAGCAAATACTTATTTCCCTGACCCTAGAGCATGTCTCAAGTATGTCTCTGTAAGAGCTAGCAAAATCTAGCTCTCACTGGTATCTGAGGGTACTGGAGATGCCAACAGCTTTTCAGAGCCAATAGCAATAATTTTTGCTATCATCACTGATACAGAATGTCAGTTTTTCTCAAAGGGAAATAGTTTATGTTGTATGACAACATATCATTTTAATCCTAAATTATAAGAATCAAGTAGTAAAAAAGCCCTAAAAATGGGTTTCACTTTTTCTTCTTTTCTCTTTTCCTTTTTCACATTTACTACCAGTCTGGCTTCTCTTTCTTTGGTCTTCTGTAAGAATTTAGATTAGGTGAAAGAATGTTTTGATTAATTGCTCATAAAAGATGTGAGGGGTGAAGGAAAACAAGCCTACACAATGTTGTTAGTTAAAAGCCAGAGAAACAATAGAGCAGGTTATAAAGTGAGCAAAGGTTGAGTGTCAGCACAGTTAAGCAGTAAAAGAAAAGAACAGAAAGTAACCTTATCTAAGAGAGGTCTTTAAACCCAGACATTATATTGGTGAGGCATAAACAGGATTCCACAGAGGGACAGAGTGATTTGCAAATATTTAATGTTATACTATCCTCTTTCTCAGAAAATGTTACAAAGGCATACATTTAAAATACAAAATTAGTGTTGATTTTTGTTTCCATTAGAGTCCTGAGTTTTGAAATTCATTTTGTAATGAGAAAAGATGGAAGATGGGAGGAGGTAGGGGTCAATGAACCGGAAAGAAAAAAATGTAAGAATGAAAAGACAGGAAAGAGAGAAGAAAGAACGAAGGGAAAAGAAAAGTAAGAGAGGCTGGAGTGATAGCACAGAGGGTAGGGCATTTGCCTTGCATGCGGCCGACGCGGGTTCGGTTCCCAGCAGCCCAGATGGTCCCTCAAGCACCTCCAGGAGTAATTTCTGAGTGCATGAGTCAGGAGTGACCCTTGAGCATTGCTGGGTGTGACCCCTCCCAAAAAAATGTCAGAATGAGGAAAATTCAAATGACATTGCTGGGTGAAGCTCAGCGGGCTAGGGTACCAGGCCTCCTGGTGTGCATAAGGCCCTCCTTTCATCCCCAGTGCCATGTGGTCTCTTGAGCACCACCAGGAATAGTCCGTTTGGCCCCTGGCACTGTTGGGGATAACAAGTGACCCCAAACAAGAAATAAATAAGTTGAGATAAAAGTCCATGTTGCATGCTGGAGCAATAGTACAGCAGGTAGGGCATTTGCCTTGCACGTGGACAATCCAGGTTCGACCTCTAGTATCCCATATAGTCCCCCCCCCCCCCCCAGCACTGCCAGAAGTAATTCCTGAGTGCAGAGCCAGGAGTAACTCCTGTGCATCACCAGGTGTGACCCAGAAAGCAAATAAATAAATAAATAAATCCAAATTGTTTTCTAGTTTAGATGTTCCTCTTAGGAGATTGAACAGTCAATCAACTCTGGCTCAATTCTGATTTTTACACTGTTTCTATACAATTCTTCTTTGCAACTTTGAAATAAAAACACAGTATTACTTTTGCTTCTAGAATCTGACTGGGTTGGATTGAGTAACAAATTTAAAGAAATATAGATAGGACATAATAAAAAATGGAATTAAGCCCAGGGATGGAGAAAATATACAACAGATGGCTCTGGGAGGAAAAATGGTGTTTCTGAAAAGGTTTCTGAGACACTAGGGTAAGACGAAGCCTCGATGAGAATGATTTAAACCTTAAGTATTTAGTTCTTTTGCATTTGATCTTTAAAGATAAAAAAAAAATTTCTTTCAGGATCAAGGACAGACAATAAGTACTAAAAGAAAGAGGGATACTATTTACATGTGCAGTGGTAATCATTATGAGGAGGCAGAGAGATAGTACAGGACTTAAGGCACTTGCCTTGCATGCAGGTAGCTGGGTTTGATCCCCAGAACAACTGTTAGTCACTCCCACAGGTACAACCACATTCTCCCAAGTACCACTAGGTGTGAAATAATTGCTAGGAAGCTATAGATTTGAAATAAGAGTAAAAAAATAATAATCAGCTATCTTATCAAATTGATAGGAGGGATAAAGAGATTCATATTCAGTTCACCTTTGTACCAAATGTGGTACTGTGGGAACCACAGCAGTGTAAATTCAGATTGCAAAGAACTGAAAAGGGTGGGTGGGTGAGAAAGGAGCTTTTAGCCCATATGCTCCCTTAAACCAATGAGGAAGTAAAGACCACATAAATGTTGAGTGGCTTGCCCAGCCCAAGTTAGTGGCAGAGACTGGGTCAAGAAGACAAATGTGACAGTCTGTCATTTCAGATCATCTTACACAGTAGGTTCTCATTTAATGTCATTGATACAGCCTTGGAAATTATTTGCTTTTAGCAAAATGAAGTATGGTGAAATTGTACTATAAGAAAATTAATATCAATAATTCATTTCTTGTGAAATATTTCTAGTCACAAAAATAGTACTAAAGTTCTAAATAAAGATGTTTACCATGCTTAATATTAAACAGCCATTTATTCACTTGAAGTCAGGACCTAGGGTGACTTGATTTTCCTAACAGCTCAGAGCTCAAAATAGGAACTACCCCTGGACATCCTTCTACCAGGCATATGTGCACACACCAACACTTGCTCCAACTGGGACAATTTAGATATGCCAATGAATTTGATGTGCACATCTTTGGGATATGGTAGGCAGCCAGAGAAAGACCACAGAAAACAGCGAGTTCACACAGATAGTACCCTTAGTATTAATTTTTTAAAAAAAAACCAGCATTAATTATCAAGGATCTGCTATGAACAGAAACCAAGAATAGATTTTCTTAAGCATTCACAAAATGTATGCATTTAGAAAAAGGGAAAATTATGCTAATAGGAAGTATAACAAGGGAATAATAAAAGTTTTGGGTTTTATTGAGGCACCATGATTTACAAATTTCTTTATAATAGAGTTTCAAGTATACAATGTTCCAATTTCAATCCCACCAACAGTGTCAACCTCCCTCCACTAATAATAGTTGGTTTTGTCTTTTTAAGATCTTTGTTCATATATATATATATGTATATATATATATATATACATATATATATATATGTAGGGATTAAGCCTGTCTTATATTTGGGTCTCAGCTCTAGTTCCTGGGTCCATATAAGAACCTTCAAGTACCACCAGGAGTCATCCCTGAGCACAGAGTCAGGAGTCAGCCCTGAGTACTCCTGAGTGTAGCCTTAAAATGAATCAAAAAAGCTCTTTATTCCAGCTGGAATAGAGAAGGGATCACTAAGAAAATGATGACTGGAGGAATCAGTTGGGATGGGAGATGTGTGCCAAAAGTAGATAATGGACCAAACATGATAACTTCTCAGTGTCTGCATTGCAAACCATAATGCCCAAAAGTAGAGAGAGAGCATGGGGACTATTGTCTGCCATGGAGGCAGTGGGATTTGTCCCCGAGTGGATGAACATGTCAGTTGTTACCTGAAATTTTTCTCAATCTGAAATGTTCTCATTTTACAAATAGCTCATCACAATATGCAGCCTTTTGCTGAGAATTTCTTTGCTTATAATTGACTTTCCAAACAGGAATAATCTAATTGCATGCAACTCTTCGGTGAAAGAGCTAAAATGGTAAGTTTGAAATACAAGAAAAAAAAAAGATAAAAATCCAGGACCAGAGAGTTCAGTGGGTAGGGTATTTTCCTTGCATGCAGCTGACCCACGTTCAATCTCTGGCACCACATATGTTCCCCCAGTCCCCACCAGGAGTGATTCCCGAGCATTGCTGAGTATGGTCCTAAAGGTGAAAAAAGTTAAAATCCCATTCTTTGTTGTAGCCCCAGAACTAGATACAGTATATGGCACACAGCAGATATTTAAAGCATGTTTGATTGATTGCTTTAAAGAAAGAGATTTTTGCAGAATTGAGAGCAAGTGGAGTGGAGAAGGTTTCACACCATCCATCCTCCTTTCACCTCCATTAAGCTCCTTCTTGTTGATAGTCCTCAGCTAGATAAAATGATCTGTGGACTGAGGCAGGAACTTTATCCTTTTAATCCATCTTTTAATTTAGTGGTTTTCCATCCACACTATCTACTTATCCTGCTATGTACTTGACATTTCCACTTAAATTCTCACAGGTACATTAACTCACCATATCCTAAATATGTTCCTCCAAAACTGTTTCTCTCCACCCTTCTCCAGCTCAGTAAATAAGCTGAACTAAAACCTATGATTCTGTGTAATCTCCTTTTTATTACCATTCATATGTAGTTGATGGGCAAGTGATACCAGCTTTATGCCTTGAATTGTCTCAAATGCTGCTTCTCTCCTGCTCCTTGGCCTCTACCATAATCCCACCTAATTCCCCCATAGAGTACTACAGCAGCTTCGTCATGGATTTCCTCTGACTCAGCTTCCTTTCTCACATGCACAGCTGAAAAATATATATAAATCAGGATTTGAGATAATATGGTGAGTAAAACACTTGCCACGTATACACCCGACCCAAGTTCAGTTCCCAGCACCACATGTGGTCCCCCAAGCACAGCCAGCATTGATTCATGAGTGCAGAACCACAAGGAAGCTTTGAGCACTGACAGGTGTAACCCAAACCACCTCCCCTAAAATAATAACAAAATAGAATATAAACTTAAAAATAAAATAGAAGTCCATCATATGATATGATAGCATTCCCCAGCTTAAAAGCCCTTCAAAACTTAGATTGAGTCATTCGTTTTATTGCATTTATAATTTATTCATTTCATTTCTCTATAGTATTTGTTATACGTCTGCACCATAATTAAGTTCCATTCTACTGTTGATGGAAATTTGGATTGTTTCTAATTTGAGACTGGTGCAAATTAACCTACTACTAAGCCTTCTTATCTATGTTTCCTGGTACACATATTCATGCAGTTCTCTAGGTTATAGAAACGTGGTTGCTAGGTTGCAGGTTAGGCGAAGACAAAGTTGATCAAAGCAAGTAGCACTAAGCTAGGAATACAACATTAGACAATTTATTAAAAAAAATTAAAACCAGCAAGAAAAAGAATAATGGGGAAATGATTAAGGAAAAGGCTATGACAGGTATAGGGATATGGGATACATTTGATGAACTGACACTAGAGTATGAAACTTAGATGCTCTTGAATTTGGGGTTGGTCGGGAGATGTTTGGGCGACACTCATTGGAGCTGAGGGTATATTCCTGGTTCTCTGCACAGGAGTGATCCCCTAGTGATGCTCAGGGGAATCAGAAGTGGTGCTGGAAATAAAACGAAGGTCACCTGCATTGCAAGGCAAGCATCTTCATTCCTGTACTGCATCTCAGTCCCAGATGGCCTTTGTTATATAACAATTTGTTAAAAATGTATGTACTCGTCTATGGCAGTGATATTTTATAATAAAAGTAGTCTTCAAACATTACAAATACAACTCAGATAGTACAAATACAAACATCAAACAAAAATTCCCTCAAGGTTTTATGTGGCATTTAAAGTAAAACTTGTTATTTCTGTGATTGATGGCACCTTCTACCTCTTTTCCCTTTTGCTCTCATCATACTTTCTTCATCCTAGTAAACTCATCTCAATTTATTAGTCATTTAAAATCAGGGGGCAGCAAAGTTTTCCAGTAAAGGGCCAGTAGTAATTATTTCTGGATTTTCAGGCCATACCATCTCGTCCCAAGTATTCCACTCTGCCTTCAGAGTAGAAAAGCACAGAGACAATGCCTAACCAGCTGGGCATGGTTATGTGGTAATAAAACTTGTTTATAAAAAGAGGTGGGAGGCTGGATTTGGCCCAGGAACTTGAATTTGCCGACTTGTAATTCATTTTGTCTTCTTTCAAACTAGACTGTATGCTCCATAGGACCAGAATTGTCTAATATCTATCAAAGCTTTCAACACATACACATACAGACTCTCATTTCTAACTAACTCCACACTTTTACTTGGGTCTCTGCCCTCCCAGAGGATCTAATGCAAATGAACACTCTCAGTACCATCAACCAAGAACCTGCCAGTTGCAGGGTGAGGTGCTAAGCTGCAGATGTTTCAAACATTATGTCATTCAGCCGATACTGTGAACCTCTAAGTTAGTGCCATTATAGATGTAGAAAAGAGTTCCAGTGATCTGAAAAGGCTTCATCAAGATCATACTGTGGACATATATTCATACCTCCATCCTTAACCCCCTACTCAAACATTAGTGTTGCCTGGGAATTTAGATAAGTGCCTGATAACCATTGGATATCATAAAAATTTAATGGTTCTTAGCTAATACATCTCAATAAATACTGTAGCACTGTAACACTGTCATCCTGTTCATCAATTTGCTCAAGCAGGCACCAGTAATGTCTCCATTGTGAGACATGTTGTGACTGTTTTTGCCATATCAAATATGCCACGAGTAGCTTGCCAGGCTCTGCCATGCAGGCAGGATACTCTCAGTATCTTGCTGGGCTCTCTGAGAGGGATGGAGGAATCGAACCTGGGTTGGCCACGTGCAAGGCAAATGCCTTACTCACTGTGCTATCTCTTCAGTCCCCAATGAATACTAGTTACTTGTTATCTTCACTTGATTTTGCCAAAATAGTTGAGAACATTGTTGTCAGTATTATCATCCCTAACTATATTCAGTGCTAATTTAAAGACCCAGTTAAAATTTAATTAGTCCTATTTTACAGTAAAGAACCTAAAACTCAGTGCTGCAATGAACATAGAAATACATATGCCATCTCTACTATACCGTTTTGCCTCTCCGGGATATATTCCCAGGAGTGGTATTGCTGGGTCAAATGGAAGCTCAATTTCTAATTTTTTGAGAATCGTCCATATTGTTTTCCAAAAGGGCTGAACCAGTCGGCATTCCCACCAGCAGTGAAGAAGAGTCCCTTTCTCCCCACATCCACGCCAACACCGGTTGCTTTTGTTTTTTGGGATGTGGGCCAGTCTCTGTGGTGTGAGATGATATCTCATGGTTGTATTTCTATGTTCATTGCAGCACTGTTTGCAATAGCCAGAATCTGGAAAAAAAACAGAGTGCCCCAAAACAGATGACTGGTTAAAGAAACTCTGATACATCTACACAATGGAATACTATGTAGCTGTCAGAAAACATGAAGTCATGAAATTTGCATATAAATGGATCAACATGGAAAGTATCATGTTGAGTGAAATGAGTCAGAAAGAAAGAGACAGACATAGAAAGATTGCACTCATATGTGGAATATAATGTAACTGAGAAGTACAAGTTGGCAACGATGCAACTTCTGGCAGATATCTCTCTGGACTTAGTTACTAAAATACTAAATTACAGAAACCCAAAACTGAGAGGCCGCTAAGTGTGGTCACTTGACCTCATACCTCTTCATCCTCAGCAATGGAAAACAAATTATCTAATGCTTCCTTTTCAGCAGGTCTGACTTTAGGGGAGAGACTCTCCAAACAATAATAGTGAGGTTTGTTGAAATATTGTATGCAATCAAAGTGAAAATAAAGTGAAATTTATCAGTTACACAGGCAGGGGGGGGCTTAGGGTGGGGGGGCGGGGTGGAGCTATACTGGGATTCTTGGTGGTGGAATATGAGCACTGGTGAAGGGATGGGTATTCGAGCATTGTATAACTGAGATTTAAACCTGAAAACTTTGTAACTTTCCACATGGTGACTCAATAAAAATAAATAAATAAATAAATAAATAAAAATTAAAAAATTTAAAAAATAATAATAAAAATAAAAATAATTAAAAAAAAGAACCTAAAACTCAAAATATTGCTCAGGTTGGCGTAGTCAAAAAGAGTAGAATTTGATCTGTTGTTGTTGTTATTGTTGTTGTTGTTAGGGCACACCCACCCGTGCTCAGGACTTATTTCTAGCTCAACATTCAGGGGTCACTTTTTAATTATTTTTTTAAAAAATTTTATTATTGAATCGCCATGAGATACAATTACAAAGATTTTATATTTGGGTTTCAATCATGCAATGATCAAACACCCATCCCTCCACCAGTGTGCATTCTCTACCACCAATGTCTCCAGTATACTCCCCACTTCCAAACCTCCCCCTGCCTCCATGGCAGACAGTTTCCCCCAGACTCTCTCTCTACTTTGGGGCATTATGGTTTGCAATACAGATACTGAAAGTTTATCTTGTTTGGTCTTTAATCTGCCTTCAACACATATCTCCCATCCTAAACAATTCCTCCAACCATCATTGAGCTAGTGATCTCAGGGGTCACTCTTGTGGGACTTGGAGGACCTAATGGCTTGCTGGAGATCGAACCTAGATTGGCTGTATGCAAGGAAGTCCTACCCACTATACTATCTCTTCAACCCTGAAGATGCAATCTGAATTGAGTTTTTTTGGCTTTTCTCTATTCAGAAAGATGCAGAAAGAGAAAAACAGGGTACTGGGAGACAGTCAGAGTGCTGGAACTCTTGTATGTGCAAAACCCAGAGTTTGTTCCTCTGTACTGCGTGCATCCCAGGTACTCACACGTGCAGTTTTGGTGGCCCATAGTACCTCTGGACCTAAAAAGAAGGAAAAAAGATTACTAAAGAATTAAAAAAATGAAAGCAATATTAAGAAATAGAATTTGAACATAGCAAACAATTGTGGCCATGGGAGTAAACAAAAATTTCACTGGGGGGAGGGGGAATGCAATGAACTATATTCTGAGTTCAAAAAAATGTTCTGGTCAGAATGCTGCAGACAGGGGACATTAAGACTCCACGTGGGAGCTCGGTTTACAGGCTGGGGAAGTGAGTACTGGCCTGTATGTCGACCCCCCAGGCAGAGCACAGAGAGTGAGCAGTTCAAGAAAAAACACTGGCAGAGGAGTTAAAGGAGAATGCACAAAGGGACATCGGAGCCAGTGGAGTGCAGCAAAGAGTGGAAACTGCCAAGAGTCTGTTCCAGCGGAAGCCATGGCTAACTCCCCTGTGGTGTCTGGGGAATGTCATCTTTATGGTGGCCCAGCAGCTGCTGTGTCCATGACATCAAAGATTTAGACACAGAGTAGCACTAATGTAGAGGAGGAAAGTCAGACTGTGAGTGTGCCTCTGTTTTTCCAAGAAGCTGTGACACCATGTTAGATGAGTAGCCGTGGAATAAAGAAAGAATACTTCGGGGCTGGCGCGATAGCACAGCGGGTAGGGCGTTTGCCTTGCACGTAGCCGACCCGGGTTCGATCCCCAGCATCCCATATGGTCCCCTGAGCACTGCCAGGGGTAATTCCTGAGTGCAGAACCAGGAGTAACCTCTGAGCATCGCCGGGTGTGACCCAAAAAGCAAAAAAAATAAATAAATATGTAAATCTGTAACTGTACCTCATGGTGATTCAGTAATAAAATTTAAAAAAAAAAAAAAAGAATACTTCAAAGATGGGAAGAAATTAACATGCTTATGATCAAGAACACATCAGGGGGCCGGAGCGATAGCACAGCGGGTAGGGCGTTTGCCTTGCACGCGGCCGACCCGGGTTCGATCCCCGGCATCCCATATGGTCCCCCAAGCACCGCCAGGAGTAATTCCTCAGTGCAGAACCAGGAGGAACCCCTGAGCATCGCTGGGTGTGACCCAAAAAGCAAAAAAAAAAAAAAAAAAAAAAAAAAAAAAAAGAACACACCAGGTTATTTTTCATTTGTCCTAAAATAGTTGTGATTTTGAATATTCTCTCTTCTTCCTGCACACATCATGCATGTGTGTGCACACATGCATACACACATACACGCATACACATACACACTTATTTTAATGTTGAGGAGGCTGATTTGCTCCCTGTTGGGGTGAATCCTAATCTTGGCATCCCTAGTTCCCAACTCCTCACACTGGGATCTTTAGTAGCAGCAAGAATCAGTCGGACCTTGGGGCTGGAGCGATAGCACAGTGGGTAGGGCGTTTGCCTTGCACACGGCCAACCCGGGTTCAATTCCCAGCATCCCGTATGGTCCCCTGAGCACTGCCAGGAGTAATTCCTGAGTGCAAAGCCAGGAGTAACCCCTGTGCATTGCCAGGTGTGACCCAAAAAGAAAAAAAAAAGTCGGACCTCTTCAGTGTGGGCCAGGAAAAGATAGGGCTGTGGGCAGCTGGGAACATAGTGAGGCTGGAGAACCCAACGGAAGATGTTACAGATGACACAGAGTGAGCTCAGCACAGGGGCACGACTGCAGGGATGATGAGAGCTGGCTTCAGGCCCACTGTATTGACCTTGGATGGACACATGTTTTAGGTGTGTGTCAGAAACAATAAGAGATAGTTTGGGTAGAAGAGTCCCAATTCTAATCTACAAAGTGTCCATGATCCTAATGGCATCTCTGTACCTGGGGACAGTGAGCCTGTTCCTGGTCCTTACACACCTCAGTAAGGAAGAGCCAAAAGTAAGAGTTTGTAATTGAACTTTAGCCTAGACAAAGAGTGAACCAATAATGAATGGAAGAATCAATTGGCCCTGGTTCTTACATTCATTATACCTTGAATACAGCTGCCGAATTTCTCTGTAAGCAAGAACCTAACATTTTTAGTGCCAACTGCACAGGGCTGCTTTGTGGCTTATAATTTATTAATCAACTAAGTTCCTTAGCAAGTGGCAAAGACATTTAGATCATAAGTACACTGGAAGTCATCTCACACTCCTTTCCACCTGCATTCTGTCCCTTCGTTCTTAGGTGTTCATCTAACCATCGCAGTATAATGTCAAATCTTACATAGTTGATGGGGGAATTTCCAAAGTAGTATTCAGGAGCATGGATAAGAGTAAAAACAAATTACAGTGTCTACCCCAGTTCCTTCTTTTCTACCACTTCATAAGGAAGATAGGAGGGATTCTTTTCTGGGATGGGTTTGTTTATTAACCCAACCAAGATCACAGGGGATGTTTCTCATTGCTACATCTGGGAAAGAGTTCCAAGACTGACTCATACATGCTTACTTTAGAAACTATATCTAGTTTCGAAAATGGCAGTAAAATAGTTAAAGGGGCTTTTTTTAAAAAAAAAAAAGTATACCCAACCACAGAGTTGAACAATTTTTAAGGGTAAAAGATCAAATGGACTTGGACTCAAAAAGAAATCAGCCCCAAAGAGAAAGAGCGCTCTGTTTTGTGGAGAATGGACAGCAATTTGTTGCTAGTTACGAGGTTACAAAATGTCATTCAAACTGATTCCTTTTGGGCCACTTTGGAAGCCAGAAACTCATGAGCACTTAGAGCTGGAAGGAAAGAAAGAATGCGGTTGTCGACGTACATGTCCCTCAGTTCAGCAGCCTATATAAGACCACCGGTATTACCCAGGCTCACCTAACCATTTTCTCATCCATCTTCATTGTTCTCACATATTTGGAGAAAGGAAAGTTCTGTTTTAGCACTTCGTTTATGTTTGGGGAAAAAATGCCATTTCCAGAGAATGCTGAAAAAGGGTTACATGAGCCACCCACCCGACCTCCTCCCCAAGATCCCTCCTACACAGCAGAGAAGGGAAAAGTAGAGAGTGAAAGAATTAGATCTCACACCACATCGTGCCTTACATTCTGTGGGAACAGCCACTCTTTGAGACTAACTATTCCAGAGATCTCAGGGTCTTGAGTGGAATTATAACTCCTCAACCCCCAGCATAGCCAGCCCAGGGCCATAACCTCTCCTCTTTCCTCTTCTCGGTCTCAGAATATTTACAGGAAAGTATGTAAATACGTTGCTCAGAATTGTAAAACCTCCAATTTCTAGTCCTCTCCACTTACCTTGACTCTCACGGCCTGCATTCAGTATCTGCCAGCTCCTCTCGGTCAAATGTGTTGCCCTCCTCCTCTGAGTTCTTGTAGCACTTTGTCATGTTCTTTTCTGTCTGTCATTATAAGTAGTGCCTAAGTGTTTCCATGTTAGGGCTCAGAGCAATAGTACAGCAGGCAAGGGACTTGCCTTGCGTGTGGCCAACCCAGTTCTATCCTTGACACTGTAGGTAGTCCCTGAAGCTTTGGCCAGAGTGATAGTGCATATCCAGAAGCAAGCTTTGAGCACTACTGGAGATGGCCTTAAAATAAAAATAAATAGAATTCTGCAACATGACAAGTGGTCTCTAATCCAATGCTTCTATCAACTAGACACATGGATTTTTTTGATAAATAGCTGATTTTTTTTCTGAGTATGTTTCTTCATCTCTAAAGGGAGGAATAGTGCCTGCTTTATAGAGTTGAAGATGGCATGAGATATCAATACATAGATACATGCACACATATGTACTCTTTGGTTATCATAGCACTTAGCACATTAAACACACTAAACATGCAGGAGTAGTGTTTCAGGATTTGCATAATTGCTTGTATTTTGGGTTGGGTTTTTTTCTGTTCATTTATTTATTTATTTATTTTTGCCCTTTTTTTGGGGGGTGGTCACACCCAGCAATGCACAGGGGTTACTCCTGGCTCTTCACTCAGGAATTACTACTGGCAATGCGCAGGGGACCATATGGGATGCTGGGAACCGAACCCGGGTCGGCCGCATGCAAGGCAAACACCCTACCCGCTGTGCTATCACTCCAGCCCCTATTTATTTATTTTTTTAATTAGTGAATAACTGTGAGGGTACAGTTACAGATTTACACATTTTCGTGCTTGTGTTTCCGTCACACAATATTCGAGAGCCCATCCCTCCACCAGTACCCATTTTCCACCACAGGTGATCCCAGTATCCCTCCCACCCCCAGTCCCATCCCCCCACCCCACCCACCTCTGTGGCAGGGCATTCCCTTTTGTTCTCTCTCTCTCCTTTGGGGTGTTGTGGTTTGCAATAGGGGTATTGAGCAGTCATCCTGTTCAATCTATAGTCTGAAATCAAATGCCTCAGGAGCAATAGTAGTTGGCTCTACTTACAACCCAATTGCTAGCCCGGGGACCCTTCATTGGTCTTCAGACCATGTGGTATAACTAGACTCTAGGGTTTACCCTAAACTTCCCCCCACCAAATAGGGTGATACTACCCCTCAGGGGAGCATTGGAAATATCCTGGATGATAATAGTAGCTTTAGGCATAATTGGGGAATGCTCGGTTCACTACAAAAGAAAGATTTTCAAGGGAGCACTGAGTGATTTTTTTTTTCTGAAAAGGTTTTTAGAACCTCTGTTAGACCTATGGAATTGATATATACATTTGAAGAAGGGTCTCATGATAAAAATATATTGTGGAAAACTGAGAAACACTGCACTAAATTAATTCAGGATAGAAATTACCTAGGGGGAAATAGAGAATTAGTTCTGCAGAGTTAATAGAGCTGAGAGATAACTTTTGTTTTTTTTCTAAGATCTTGGACCAGTCGTTCTCACTCTGAAATGTCCAGACAAGCAACATCAGAATCACTCTGTAACTTGTTACAAATGCAAGTTTCCGGGCAATTCTTATGTATCCTACATATTGTGGTCTAGCATTGGGAAGTTACTTGTAATAGCTAATTAATAATAAATATTTCTTTCTTCCTGCCCTGTTATTATATTTCTTCCATTCCATCTCTTAGCGAGGCAAATAATGTCGCATGTCATTAAATACAGAGTTTCCTCTCCACAGACGCCCCTATCTGTCAGACCTGTGTGTGTTCAAACACCTTTCCTGCTCTGTGGAATATACAACCTATATGACTTGCCTGTGGTCTCTGGATTTTGTTTTGTTTTGTTAATTTTACACATTTTTTAAATAGGTGGTAGATGCACACGGTATAAAATTGCCAAGGTACAAGAATTGACGGTGAAAAGTAAGTCTCCACCTTCCTCCTCACTGCATCAAAATAATCACTGTCACCAAAGGCAATCACTGAAATTATATTCTTTATCTACGTATTTATTGAGCACTTACAGTACGCCAGGCACTATTTTGAGTAGTGGATATGAAACAACACACAGAGCCTACTTGAAGGGCGATTACAATATCAATGATTCAACAGTTTTCTAAGTTGTCTTGCATCTTGCAGTAAAAGTAGAGGCCTTTCTACAAATCAGTTAATTTTAAATCCGAAATTCTTTATATCTAAGGGATATTGGATTATTTACTTGCCACTATGACCGTTTTTACTTAAAACATAGACAAATTCTATTTTGAGGGAATAACATGTGATAATGAATAGGAACAAATAATGTCTGAATATAGTAAATGCTCAATAAATACTAGAGTTGATTATAATAATGTGATTTCATCTTATTCTATCACGTTGGTTAGAAATGGAAGTGGTTATTTTTCCCAGCAATTTTCATTTTCTTTCTTTGCTATGTATTGATCCAAAAAACCACTTCCGGGGAAGTAAGTAATAGTAAATATAAGCCTTCTACAATTTGTTGAATAGCTTCTTGATTTGGTAAATTCTATTACCAGTACCTAGTAAGTCACTAGACATGTATACCGAGTATAGAGATTGTATTCCTCTTTATTTTTTCCTATTTAGTTTCTTTAAATCCCAAGTAATTTGGATATTATCTACTATTAATTTTTTGTGGTGTTTTGTACATTAATTTCAACTTTTTAATGATACAAATACATAGTTTCTGGGAGCTGGAGAGATAGTACAAAGGGTAGGGTGCTTGCCATGCACACAACCAACTCAGATTTCATATGTGGTCCCATGAGCATAGCCATAAATAATCCCTGAGTACAGAGCCAGGAGTAATCCTTGAGCATCACAGGAGTGACTCCCACCCCCCTTCTCAAATACATAGTTTGAGGGAAAAATTCATTTTTAGCAGAGAAATTCAGCATTTTGAGCATACTTTCTGAAATATAATTTGGTAAACTTTACCAAAGAATTCTGTAAAGTGCTTTACTAAATAATATTTTTCTTGGGGGCAGAGCCACTTACAGTGGGTAAGTGGCTGACCTGGGTTTGATCCCCCACGCCACATGTGCAGGTGGTCCCTCAATCTCTGCCAGAAGTGATCCCTGAATGCAGAACCAGGAGTAAAGATTGAGCACAGCCAAGTGTCGCCTCTTTGCTCCCAAAAATGGGATTATGGCTGGGCACAATAAAAGATTATTATGAAGTTGTGCTAAATATGTTCCACTGTGTACTGATACTGGACCGTTGACTTGGAGTCTAGAAACTAAAGAGGGCACATGTATTTACCACAATCCTGATGATTTGATAAATTTCTTTTCCTTAGGCTTATTATTATTGGGGGATGCTCAGCTGTGCTCAGGGCTTATTTCTGGCTCTGTGCTCAGGGTTCACTCCTGGCAGTGCTCAGGGGACCATATGCAGTGCAAGGGATTGAACCAGAGCTAGCTGTATGCAAAGAAAGTCCCTTTACCCTTGTATTGTTTCTCCAGTTCTATTTTGAACAAATTTTGTTCATTTTGTTCTCGAAAGAGAACAAAAATGATTTTATTTTGTTATGTTGCTTGGGAGATAGCACTTATGGTTCTTTGAATGAATGATTGTACAGAAAAATTTCTTAGCTTCACCTTGATGAGGAAGAAGGGATTGCTGAGAATTCATTGCCTCTCAACAGCTTTTATATTTGGTGAATAGTGGAATTGGTGTTGATTTGGGTTCGGTGTTCCTCTTTAAATATTGTCTAGTCTTTGGCACGTTATGCCTCTATTAGGGATTCCTCAACCAACCAGTGTATCACCTCCTTGGTTCATGAGATTATGTTAGCAGAAAAGGCAGGAGTAATATGCAGCATGGTATTATGCATCTTCTAGGTAATATGCATCATGGTAATATGCATCTTCTTGGTTTCAAAGATTTGTCACACCTCAGTTAGAATGGCTGGGATACTGGGGCTGATTTGACATCTCCTACCATGTGATCTTTTCATGTATCTGTCTTGAACTTTTTGTGTGTGGGGAGGAAGGGGTCTTGGGCCATTCCTGGCACTGCTAAAGAGCTATTTCTGGCTCTGTGCTCAGGAGTGACCCTGACAGTGCTCAGGGGAACATACATGGTTCCAGGGATCGAACTAGGTTCAGTCAAAGACAGGGCAAACACATTAACCCCTGTGTTTTCTCTCTGGCCCTGCCTTGAACTACTGTACTATATGGTGCTATCATTTTAATTAAATTTTTTTTAACAATGAAAATGGTTTCCCTGAACAAGTTTCTTAACTTCCAGAAGAGAAGAGTGAAACTTCGTTTTATTGAAATCATACTGTGTGTCAGCCCGTCACTCTAGACCTCTGATAAGAACACCGCGTTGTTTTGGCTTGTAAATGGCAAGTTGCTGGGACCAATGGCACCAACATCTTTAATAAAAACTGTCATGAATCATGGAAATATTTATGTGGCAATTGCAATCCCTAGGGCCAGAAAATTTTGCTTCTTAATCTAGGAACTCTCACCATCTAGTGGGAGAGACTAAATAGATACTCTTATAAGGAGCACTGCCAAGAGTAATTCCTGAGTCCAAAGCCAGGAGTAATCCCTGAGCTTCACTGGGTGTGACCCAAAAAGCAAAATAAAAGAGGGGTAGGGGTGGAGATCACATTCTGATAAATCCATGTGAGGGACTTCTAAATTACAGTGTCGAGTGAAGAATGGACAGTTTAGATTTCGGTAAATTATTCAGGTGAAGAAGAGGAGAACACTTCCTTTAAGAGAGGATACCCTTTGTAATAGTTCAAGATTGAAAGCATTTAGACATTGTAGTAATGAAAATAATTCAGTATAACAGAGAGGCAGGTTAGGGTCTAGAGTGACCAAGAGACACTGGCTAAGAAGTCATGGGAAACAAACTTTGAATGCACTTGTCAAAAGTTTGTTTAAGAGACAGCCATTGATAAATGCTTTTCTCTAAAGCTTGGATTTCAAATGCAGATTTAGAAAGATTAACTTTCAGGCATTTTCTCCATTTCAATTGGAAATCTATTCTCTATAAAGCAGGATTATTATTATTGTCATTATTATTATTATTATTATTATTATTATTATTATTTGGAAGCAAGAGGAGGGAAGGTGGAACTTGAGAACATTTTCTGTACATACCAGGCTTTGCACAGGGATTCTCTTATATATTTGCGATATTGATTATAGCCGGACTCTCAAAGCATGGGGTATTACATAATCTTACAATTAGACGGGCCATTCATTTGCTTATCTGTTTATGCATTTATCTAGAAAGTGCAAATTTGGTCTCCACTTTATGCAGTCGGACAGATTGGTAGTTGATGGATTTAGGTAGTTACTGAGATGCATTATTATGCCAGAGTGCATCACTTCAGGAAGACAATTTGAAAACCCTTTACTCACTTGGCTAGCTTCCTTCTCCAGCTGTTCTGGAGAAGAAGCCATTGAAGTGACCTCGCCTGCGTACGTGAATGGACGATGAAAAAAGCTAAGCTGGACGGTGCGGCGCGCGGGAAGGCGGGGATACAGTGTAGCAGAGAAGTGACCCAACTGCCTGCGACTCGCAGTGGCGACCTGCAGCCAACCCCAACTCCCCTGGGCTTGGCTCCCTCGCCAAGAACATCTCCAGGGGACAGAAGCATTTTGTGCCTTCTGTAATTCAAAGGTTGAAACAATTTATGTCCCAAACTAAAGCGCGACAACCACATGGTTTTTTTTTTTTTTTTTTTTTTTTTGGTGCCTCTCAGCTGCTCCTTTTCTCCAACTCCTGGATTTCTTGGATTCTCCAGCGCTGCTGGGAGAGTTCTGGGAATCCGTGCCGGTGCCGCTTCCTCGGTCCCTCCCACTGTTTCACAACCTCGACTCAAGGGCAGGCCCTCCCTTTGCCTCGCTCTCCCCTCCTTCCACCTGACAGGGACCATAAATAACCCAGGCTCCCCGTGTTCCCAGCTGAGAACAAAGTTGAAAGTTTGCCTGCAGCTCGCTGCCACTCCCCTCCAGGGCCACTTCTTTGTCTTCAGGGTTGTTTTTTTCTTCTTCTTCTTCTCCTCCTCCTCCTCCTGGTTTCTCCCTCCACCTGGATTGGCCTTTTCTGCATCCAAAAGGAAGAAGAGTCGCATCGGCCGGCCCGTGAAATGCGGCACCTCCAGGGCTCCCTAGATTGAAGGCGGTCTCGTTTACCCGGCTCCCAGCACTGGTATCAAGTTACTGAAAGTCTACACCGGCCAGTCCTCATATTTACATACAAATAACTCCAAGGGCTTGCGTTTATGTCACCATTCTGTCCTGCTAGAGGCTTGCCAGAAGAGTTTTTAATCCAATCAGAGGGAGCTTTAAACTGATGTCTGCGGAGTGATCAAAAGGATTCTAATCTCAATTAAATGTTGCCAGGTTTTGCTGCTCTTTCTTTTTTTTTTTTCCTTTCCTTTTTTTTTTTCCATTTGGTCTGAAATATCGAAAAGCTTTGTACTCTGAGTGGGAAAAGATGTGTGATTTCTCAGTTGCCGTGGAGGAGCCGAAATGCTGAGAGGAACTCAGCGTTGGTGGTGAAGACGGTGGACACAACCCAGGCATTGGTTTGTTGGGGCTGGTTTGAAGGGAGAGTTTCTAAGTCACTGCTCTAAGGAATTCCTGGAAACATCAGGAAAACGTGTGATCAGCCCAGCCTGGTGGAAATGGCTTTACTACAGAGTAAGATCTTACTTTCAGTTGTATTGTTGTGTACTGGAGTGGTTTTTGTTTTTGTTTTTGTTTCATAGGCAGCAAGTGTGCAAATACTCCAGCTGCAGCTTATTTAAAAAAAAATCTCTTGGTGCTTGGTAGCAATAAAAAAAATGTTGATTTGTTTATTATTACATTTTTTTTACATTTGCAAAAACAGTAGTTGACCGTGTATTTTTAGACTTGCTTAGTCGTTTAAAAACGGAGCACTTGTGGTTTACTGCGTCTAAATGAATGGAAATTGTAACTGGCACTGAATGAAGGAATTGGAAAAAAAAAATCTGGAACAGATGAATCATTTACCTTTGTGAAAACATAACATCCAGGCTCATGGAAATCTCTCCTACACAGCCAGAAAAGAGAATAAGAGATGTAGAATGGAGTTTGTGTGTGTGTGTGTGCAGAAGGAACTTTCCCCAGCCCCTGCTACATATTGAGAAGGATGGGAAACATCCCACGAGGCAGACATCTGAAAAAACCTGCCCTGTCACTCTTGGAATGTGGTTTTTCTATGTGAGGTCATGTAATGCATATGCAGCTAATAAAACTATTTGATGATTAACTCTTTGTAGTGAGAGTTGGTGGAGAAAAGGTGCTGCTTTTAGAGTCTGAGCCCCCATTTGATCACTGTGGAAGAGAAGGTTGCTTCTCAAATAGGGCGTCAGTATTGGCACAGCTGGGCCGAGTTGTTAATTTGATAGGTTGAGAAACAGCTTGAAATTGATGTGCTCGAAGGTGACTCAATTGAGCCGTTAAATAGTTCAAGTAAATAGCTTTCTAGTTTGGCATATAAACTCTGAAGTGAAGTCTCCTGTATGTAAGATGTTAAAGAAAAGGCTTGCCCTCTCTACATTTTATTGCAAAATTTCAAAACAGTAACTAAGAAGCCATTCTTAGTTTGTAGTTCCTTTCCATTCAAACAAGTTGCACTCATGGTGGGTGAGGTGAGGGAGGAAGACTAGCCTAAAAGATACCTTTGCTGGAGGTGTGTGTTGGGGGGGTACGGAGGACAATGTGGAGCTGCAGTTTTAGGAGGCTGGGAAACTTAAATTGGTACTTAACACCAGAAGCTTTTCTTTCTTTTTAACAATTTCATGCCAGTGTGTGCAACACCAGTGGCTCACACTTGGATGTGACTTAATGAAAGCATTGCCGGATCCATGGTGCCGCATTACATTCAGTCTTGAAATTATGACTAACCTTTACTTAAGCTCCGTCCTTCTAAACGGCACTGACATAGACTGAGGAATAGGAAAAAGCAGGTGATGTGCTGGTGACAAAAAGAAGAGCTAACATACATTTTCCAAAGGGAAGCTTCTGATTTGGGGCTGCTTTGTGCATTTGCAGGTGAAGATGCCATGACAGGAGACACGGACAAGTATCTCGGGCCACAGGACCTTAAGGAACTGGGCGATGATTCACTTCCTGCAGAGGGTTACATGGGCTTTAGTATGGGAGCCCGATCTGCCAGGTATTTCACTGTTGCTGGTCTTTTAATAGTTAATTGAAAACCACCATACCTTGTCATAAAACCAAAAATCATTTCCATTTTTTTTTAAATTTACATGATTCCAGAATGTGCCCTTTGGGTGAGGATGTGAATTTGATGTTCTCAAACCCAGTGTACAGGCTCTGCTATTTTCTTGTGCAGTTTTCAGTCCTGAATTTTGTGCGATGAAACCTGTTGATCATTTGTTCTCTTTTCACCATGCCTTGTCGTCATGCTCCAAGCATAGAACAGCAAAAGAGCTCGCTGACAAAACTGGGAGAACCGATCTGAGTTACATATTTCAAAATTCAATTTTGGTTCTGTGTTGAAAAAAATCATTTACCACTAAGAAATGTCTGTTATTTTTGGTTGATTTGGGAATTTTACATTTTACAAATTTGGGAATTTTACATTCCCCAGTTTCTACTGAAAAGTATTGTGTGAATCAGATATAAAAGGACAAGGCCGTTCTTGGGGGAAAAAATGCAAATTCTTACTCAAATTGTCTTTTTATTTCAGTATCTCTTCTAAAATTCCACCATTAATTTATTTACAAATGACATGTTAGGGGTGTTAACAGTGACTTCCCAAAAGTCACAGAGCCACAGTGGTGGCAAATGTTGGTTCCACTTAATCCTACTCTGGTTAAAAGGAACAGAATCTTTTGCAGAATTTGGGGATGCTTTTTTCTTCAGTGGTTGGATTAGCAGCATGTTTGCTGACAGCCAAGTTATTTTAAAGCTAATAATTAAACCTTCTAAGCCAGGCCCTCAGGACATTTTCCTATAGTTTAAGGATCTGTTGTAAAAAGTTTCATTGTCTAATAGTTAATGTCACTTCCCACAAAGTAAACCTGGGAGTTTATTCTCAGTGTCATTGATGTGGCTAGTTTGGGCAAAGAATGGGTTGTAAAATTTTTTCAAGTTAGTCTTTTCTTAAAATAGTTACTTGGAACTTCATTTAACTTTATAGAGCTTTTGGTTTATAAATATATTCCTAAAAAAGCTTAAACTCTTTCTGTGCTGTAGGTGCCACTGTAAAACGGGGGAGTCAGTAGTTAAATATCCATAATGTTTCAGGTAGCAATAAGTTACAAATAAAAATATGTAAAATCTTAAAGGATCTGCAAGAAAGATTTTAGAGTTTCTGTAGCTTTTGAAATCTAATAACCAGCATCTCCTCCCCCTTTGAGCATATTTCACGTATTCTGTAAATCAGTCAAATCACATAGAGAAAATTGTAGCAGCTGACATCAAGTGAAATATGAAACCAGAATATTTTCTCATTTTTTATCAAGACAGTGCAAAGAATTTCACACTTCTAATTTTGACTGCATCATTATTATTTGTGGCTATTATATGTGACTCATTTTTTACATTGGCAATTTATGTTATGCTCAGAGGCAAGATTTTTAAAGAACCGTAAAGCTGATACCATTTTAAAATATTGTGATAATATTATTACCAAGTGTCATATTCTGAGTGTAACATGTAAGAAAGATTACATTAGATGTGTAACTCATTCAATCATAACATTTTTTTTCTTTTTTTCCCTGTCTGATTTTTTTGCTTTCTACTTCTGTTTTGTTCCAAAAAATATTTTAAAATAGTCCCAAGATCAGGTAAGAAGACATGGCATTGTTTTGCTGCCCTTCCCTGGTGCATTTTCTCATTTTTATTTTCTTCAGTGTTGTGCTGTGATGTGCTGTGATGTGCTTTCAATGTGCTTTTCACTTTTTATTTTTGCTTAGCATTGGGATCTGTTTTGTGATTCTTGGGAAAATTAGAAAGTAGCAAACTGTGTGAGAAGTAGTCAGTGATGCGAAACTGAGTGAATACTTGAGGCATTTCTTTCCCTTAACATAGTTTGTATAGTGCATGAAATAACTGAAGACACTGCACTGGTTTTAAAGAAAAAGTTTAAAAGTCTTTTCGTTTGCTGGTTGCTATTTTAAGTTGTGCTAGGTATGTTTATGTAATTGTAGAATTTGTGTTTTTTTCTAACATTTCCTGTGTTTAACACTTAGAATATACTGAAGGCTACAAATAATGTAGTTGACATTAACACAGTTGTTAAAACAATTTAATTGTTAGTTAAAAGCAAGTTAATTTTTTCCATACCACCATGCAAATCTCTCATTTTAGTAGCTAAAAAAACTTCAATGTATTTAGACTGTTGAATCTTACTTAGTCACTTACATCACTAAGTTTGATGTCCTTAATGAGCTCCATCTGCCTAATATAAATTGGTCTGGAGCAATGAAAAGTGAGAACTTGAGACACTTTGTAAACCAAAGACCTTCCCAGGGTTTGGTTGGTAGCTCATAATTCTCTATTCTGTAGTTAGTACTTGTGGAAGAAGGAGGATGTTGGAAAAAATATCAACAAATCTTAGGTGTATATAAAAGATGAAATCAAAATGAATATACAATTCTTCGGGGAAAACTTCTATATGTCTATATTTATTATAAAACCATTCTCAAGCCAGCGGGTAGGGCATTTGCCTTGCACGCAGCCAACCTGAGTCAATCCTGGACAGCCCGTATGGTTTCCCCAAGCACGGCCAGGAGTAATTCCTGAGTGCAGAGCCAGGAATAACCCCTCAGCATCACTGGATGTGACCCAAAAAGCAAAATTAAAAAAAAAATATTCTCACATTGCATTAGTTTTAACACATGCTTTAGGTGCCTTCCTTTAAAGACCTGAGTGTCCAATGCACAGTAGAATTTCTCACTCTCTAGACACAGCACTGGAACAAAGTGAAAGCTGTGATGAGAACTTAGTTTACTAATAGAGAGCTCATAAAGCCAATTTTTAAAAAAAGTTAGCTAAATTTAAATAAAACAGGTCCATTTCTTCTGTTACACTAGGTGCTCAGGGTTCAGACATAGCCACCATTTTGGACAGTGCAGACTTAGAACTGTCATTACAGAATGTTTTATTGGATGTCACTGAGTTAGTGAGTAGAAAGAGGATCTTTGATTTTTGAAAGTTTATAGCACAGCAGGTAGAGCATTTGCCTTGCAACAGACCGACTTGGGTTCGATTCTTCCGCCCGTCTTGGAGAACCCGGCAAGCTATCGAGAGTATCCCGTCTGCACGACAGAGCCTGGCAAGCCACCTGTGGTGTATTCAGTATGCCAAAAACAGTAACAACAAGTCTCACAATGGAGATGTTACTGGTTGCCTGTGCAAGCAAATCGATGTGCAAAGGGATGACAGTGATACAGTGATACATATTTAATCTGGAGAAAGTTAAAGACTAGAAATGGTAATACCAAGGTGGAGGGTGGAAAATGTTGCAAATGAAACAAAATAAAACAGAAAGGCAGAATTATGGGTTATAGGACCGGGCAGAGAAGCTCAGGGACAGCTTTCTATGTGTTCCTCTATGTGGGGAGATGCTTAATATTTTTTAAGGGGGATAGGAGCGCCTACACTTAGCTTCTAATATTGTGCTTTGCTCAAATAGTCACTTAAATCTTTCCTAAATTAACAAATTAATAAATCCATAAGGATTGGGAGGTTGGGTGGGCATTAAAGATCCCTTAGAGATTTGGTAAAATTAAGGTTCTAACCCTAGAAAAAATGTGTTGCCCATCCGTGAAGACACTTAGAATAATTTATGTAATTCAGGGCCCTCAGATCGTATATAAGAAATTGACTTTTGGGTAATGTATAGTGCTGTAAAAGGGGGAGGCTTTGTTTTGTGTAAAACAAGGCATTTCCCCTTATTTATCAATTTCACTTTTTCCTGTCAAATAAACTCAAGACCAGGCCAAGACCCAGGTGTGACTGGTTCTGCTGCAGATACACACGAGCACACTGAGACTGTTACTGACCTATGCAGGGATCTGTGGCACCTTCTCATGGTCTCATGTTCCACATCGAGAAGTACCTCACCACGCAAGGCCAGTCATGGGGTCCCCCATTACTTTTTTTTTTTTTGCTTTTTGGGTCACACCGGGCGATGCACAGGGGTTACTCCTGGCTCTGCACTCAGGAATTACCCCTGGCCGTGCTCAGGGGACCATATGGGATGCTGGGAATCGAACCCGGGTCGGCCGCGTGCAAGGCAAACGCCCTACCCACTGTGCTATCACTCCAGCCCCGTCCCCCATTACTGAGGAACCAGTTCTAGACTGCATCTAAGCAGTTTCAGATTCTTCACCTCCATTCCAAGGAGCCTCAAACCTCTCGTTCCAAACAAGAGGTAGTGAAAACATACCTCATGACAAGCTGCCCCGATTTTGTGAGGAAGCAAGGAGAGGACCCATAGCCCTCATGGCCTCGATCTTCTGAGTTGTTGGAGAATCACAGATCTCCACTGAGACTCAGACGATCTGCAGTCCCTGCCCGCTGCATGGCCTGTGTAGGTGTACATATGATGGCCAGATGCAGTGGCTGAGCCGGCCGTTCCAGGCCCTTACTCCATCTCCAGTTTAGAGTCATCATGGTACAAGACATTTCAGGACATCAGGGAACTTGCACTCTAGGAAAATCAGAGACTGTTTAAAGGATTTGAGAGAGGCAAAACTGGACCAATAAAAAGAGTGAGAAAAGCGCAGAGCAAAGGAGAGACAGAATAACAATATGTGAAATTTGAATTTTGAATTCCACAATGAAAGTAAAGGAGATAGTCCAAGGTATATCTGAAAAAAGTTATCTTACATGGGTAACAGATCAAACACATACCTGATTCCCAAATATTAATAAACAGACAGGTCCATTTACATATAGTCTCATTCAGTAGTTCATTTGCCTAGCAGTCATGGACCAGAAAGAAAGCAAACTCTATCACACATTCTTTTTTTTTGGGGGGGGGTTCACACCTGGCAATGCCCAGGGGTTACTCCTGGCTCTGCACTCAGGAATTACTCCTGGTGATGCTTGGAAGACCATGTGGGATACTGGGGATCAAACCTGGGTTGGCTGCGTGCAAGGCAAGTGCCCTACCTGCTGTGCTATCACTCCAGCCCCTATCACACATTCTTAACATGGAAAACCTCTCAAAATATCTAGTTGCATTCATTTCTTCTCAACTGTCCTATTTGTTCAACTCTCATAGCAAAGCATCCAAGCATCCAGTCTTTGTGCATTTCATTTTCTTGCAGATGTGACACTAATTGGCCCACTGTTAAACAAAACTTGATCATAGGATTGTTACGAGTACAAGGGATATGAGTTTTGATGATGTCTTATAAAGAGCAACTTTTGTTGATATTTTTAGTCATCTTGCTTGATCACATAGTTGCATGCATTAATTTTTTTTTTATTCATCTCATTATCATCTACCACTCTTGAATGGTTAACTGTAAATACAACAGCCTCCGCTCCTTCAGTTCGGATAGGTCTTACACCTTGAACAGAAGCTCCTATGCACGGGACAGTATGATGATTGAAGAACTTCTCATACCATCCAAAGAGCAGGTACGTCTTTCAAAAAACTTCTTTGATTATTCAGTTTTACTTATGTGATTAAATCAAACACTTTGCTCCAAGTTTACAAAAACTATTTGGCATGTTTATTTTGCAGTTATAAATCTTGTACTATCATTTGTCCCATAACCATAGCCCTCCCTTCTGTAGATGAATCTCTAAAGTACCACAGAAACAAACTCAGGAAGTTCTCTAGCAAACACAGGCATAACTAATTACTGCATCAAGTATTTTTCAGTTGCTCTTTAAAAAAGAGTTAATAATTGCTAGCTAAAGTTGCTAACATCCATATGAATGTTTGATTTTGCTAAGCAAACTATGTATTCATGTTGGAACTTGTTATTTTTAGAAAGTGGTTAAATATTAGTTTGGTCATTTTTTGATCCCTTAGCTTCAAAGCTATCTGTTCTAGACCTTCTCAGGATGTGATTTTTCTTTTTTCTTTTTTTTTTTTTTGTATTCTGCCAAAATCTCTGTTTGGTTCATTTTGTACTTGTGTAGCTCCTTAAAAAAATATAGTTTTGAGGAGATGGAGAGATAATATAGTGGATAGAGCATTTGACTTGCATACTACTGACCCAGGTTTGACCCTAGGCAATGCATATGGTCCCCCAAACACCACCAGCAGTAATTCATGAGTGCAGTGCCAGGAGTAACCCCTGAGCATGGGCAGGTGGTCTAAAAATAAAAAGAAATTGTGGTGTTAAATAGTTTCATACAAAAAGTGTCAGCAATGTGCTGTTTTGCGTTTGAGCTCAGAGTGATTACAGAGTTACACAGTACCTTGTTTTAATGAACACAATCATGATTTGATATCTGGTGAAAAGGAATGTACCATAAAACTAACTTTGAACACGTTCCAGGACTTCTCCAGGTGATTCTTGGCTAGCTGGTCTCTGGGTTCAACTCAAGACTTTACCAAGGCTATTCTGGTAATGGTTTGGGCCTCCAGTGCTGCACGCAGTGATTCAGGACATCTTGTGGTCCAGGGATCAAACTTGGGTATTCTCATAGAAGACAAGAACTTGAACTCCTGTGCTATCTCTCTTCCCTCTTAAGTTCTTTTATTTCTGCGAACACCAGCAAGATAAAAAGCTTAGAAAGGGAGAAACAGATTCTGAGAGAGGCATATTAGCTTTGTTAATCCACAGTGTCTCAATTATTGTGCAAGAAAGAAAAGGCTAATTTCTCAAAGCAAGTCTGTCAGAGGGAAGAGTGTCAGTCGCTATTGAAGATGAATGAAAAGTGTTTACTTCAGAAGTACACTTACATACTTTGTACTTGAAACAAAGGTCAAAGTTATTTGTTTGTCTTACCTCTAAATTTGCATTTGCTGTATTTGTAAGTTTTAAATGGAGTCCGTCCCCCTCAGCCACCCCTACCCCCAGCCCCCCAGCCCCAGTATTGCTTTTGTTTGAAAGCATGCAGGAGGTCTTAAATGTTTTGAATTCCTAAGGCACTGATACAGATTTTAAACTGCCTTGTCATGGCCCAGCTGAAGTTGCTTTGACAAGTAAAGGTAGAAAGTAAATAAAAATTAACTTTCCATGAGCTTTCCTCTTTCAGACAACAACATGTGCCTCACCTAGATGGAGCAAAGTTGCCTCTTCTCTATCCTACTGCTGATTAATCAGCTTGCACATTAACCATAGAAAAGTACAGTTAAAACCCAGGATTATTCACATTGTCCTCAGACGGTGTGATCCAAAATGTGTTTGATTGAAGGCAGATGTCAGGATCAGAGCTGGGAAAAGAGGTTTGGAAGGAGTAACCCCACCCCAATCCCTACTGGGCCTTAATCATGAATAGCCGTAGGCCACTTTATTCACCCCTGAATAATCCAGCATGAACTCCTTATTTTATTATTCTTTGAATAGATTCCCTATTCTTGAAAACCCATTTTTTAAAATCTTATTATTGAGTCACCTGTAGATAGAATTCTAAGAAGGTGTATGTAAAAACAAAGGAGCAAATCTTAAATTAGACAAAACATCATAGTAGTAGTACTTTTATTATTACTGAAGTAGAGGCTTTCAGTCCAGATTGCCATGAGAACCTTTTTTTTTCTTTTTGGGTCACACCCAGCGATGCACAGGAGTTACTCCTGGCTCTGCACACAGGAATTACTCCTGATGGTGTTCAGGGGACCATATGGGATGCTGGGAATCGAACCTGGGTCAGCCTCATGCAAGGCAAATGCCCTACCCTTGGTGCTATTGCTCCAGTCCCCACCTAAAGAGCTTTTTAAAAAGAAGATTGTTTAATTCTGGATTCAGTGGGCTTGGATGGAACAAGGATTGGGAATTTTTTAATACATCTTGGCTTATAGGGGCTGGAGTGATAGCACAGCGGGTAGGGCGTTTGCCTTGCACGCGGCCAACCCGGGTTCAAATCCCAGCATCCCATATGGTCCCCTGAGCACTGCCAGGAATAATTCTTGAGTGCAGAGCCAGGAGTAACCCCTGTGCATTGCCAGGTGTGACCCAACAAGAAAAAAAACACATCTTGGCTTATAGATCAAACTTGGCTTGAAAAGCCACGAAGTCCTAGTCAGAGTACTTTTCAGGGGAGCCTAAGAATCACCCAGGGTTCTTTTCGAACAGGGTGTCTGTGGAATCAGAACCTTCTGGTTGGATTCTTGCGCATGTGCACAGTGGTTCTGGGGTGCTTTAGTTAGGAACCACTGACTCAAAGCCTCCGATGAGGTTTTTGTTTATCACTCAGACAACAAAAATGGTTGTGTTCATTTGTTAGTTTGCTCAATACAAACTGCTTTGTATTTGCAGTTCAGGATGTCTTAGAGTAACATCTGGCTTGAGATATTCCAATCTAAATGAAAGGTGGGAAAGAAAGGAGAGAAACCTAAACAAAAGCCTGCTTTTCCAGGATGAGTATAATAGACTGGTTCTTTCCTTTTCTCTGACATAATTACTGGATGCAACTGACTGGTGTGGCCGTGCATTGCTGGCTTGGGTACAGATTGGCCAGGCCCTGTCTTCTACATGGTGGACCACTTATCAAATGCCAGAAGCATGTTGATGGGGTGCACATACTCGGGGTACTGCTGTTGAAAACAGCACCTGCCTGTGTCCACCACAGTTCCCGGGGTTTGCCAGCTCCATTTTACGGCAACCTGTGAGATATTTTCTCACCTCAATTAAAAAGTCAAAGACCCGAAGCACAGATAGCACCCGGGGGTGTGCAGAGGGGATGTGTGAAAGGATCCAGCTTGTGAGTGAGTGGCAAAGTCACTGACTACCTTGCTTCCAGTTCTGTCCTATTTTTGGTTTTACTTTTGGACCACACCTGGTGGTGCTCAGTGATCTCCCCTGGCAGGCTCAGGGAACTGTATGGTCAGCCGTGTGCAAGGTAAATGCCCTGCCCAGTAGGCTATCACTCCAGCCCCATCCAGGTTCCGTCTTTGGCTCTATTCATGGCACATCTGCTTGCTCAGGGTAAGAAAGGTGTTGGCAAAGACCCAACAGCCTCCAGGATTTTGAACTTGCTTGTGGTCTCGACATGGATGGCGGTACTATCGCTTTTCCCCCTTTTGTAACATAAAAGATATTCGGTACACATTTTTATTTTCATGGTGCTTATTTGTAATTCTTATAATTTGTTTGTCAAGTGCTTCAAGAGGAACTGGTAGCTTACATTCAGTAATGAGTTATGAAAATTATGAGGGCTAGAAAGTGTGATATGTGCATTCATCATTAAAGGAAAGAAAATACCTGACCTTTAGATAAATAGGAGGTGTAGAGAGCATATTATGGTCTTCAAATATTTAGCAGGCTAATTTGAATGGCTTTAGAAATGGTTGTAAGATATGGTAGGATGTTGACTGAATGCTGAAGAACTTCATTCAGCGTGACTTCCGGTAGAATTATTTATAGATAGAACAGAAATCATTCAAAGACATTAGTTGCCTTTTTTTTTTTAGGGGTGGGTAGTTTGGGACACATCACACCCAGCAGTGCTCAGGGCCTACTACTGGCTCTATGCTCTGTACTTGTAGGTTACTCCTGGCTCAGGGAACATGGGTACTGGAAATAGAACCAGGACCTCCTGTAAACAAAGTATACACTCAACCATTGACCTATTTCTCTGGCCCCACGTTGGTTGGTTTTTGCCAGCCTGCCTCCATACCGCCTTCCTTATAGGTAGTGACAAAATACTATGATTTGAGCTCTATTTTCATTTATGCTCCCACTTACCCATTCATTTGTAATTTAAAAGGGCCTGAGATATAAACCCTTTTCCTCCAAAAAATGGCTCGATCACTTCTAGCCATCTAGAGTGAACTACAGTGATTACATTAGAGTGAAATGTAATATTTAGTGAGATTTCAATGTGATATTTCAATTTAAGATTTAATCTTGCCTTTTGGGGTCGCTATGCTGCACAGAGGTATAGCCAATAGAGGTAAAGCGTTTGAACCTTGATACACTTGGGCCTTGTCTGATATTTGACCATCTGGACTAGTTTCCTACTATCTGAACCAGTAAATTAACTCAGTCTCTCCCACTGCATGGGGAAGCAGGTTCCTTAAGCCAGTTTAATTTAAATTTCTGTCCTCATCAATATACTGATGTTATTGGTGATCAAACCTGGCATAAACTTCCATATACCAACACAGAAAATCTTGAAGCATGTTAAAGTATCATTGAATCTTAAGATGTATTATACTTGCTCCCTAGAAATAAGTAGTAATTAAAGAAAAAAAAAGTGATTCATGGATTAAGAGAGTAAATTCAAAATTGGGTGCTTCCAGCCCCCAACCTCCAAATAGTAGAGAAAAGGTGTTTTTTGCCAGTTGACACTATATAATGAGCATTTAATCTTCCTCTCAGGCCTGGCTATCTGCGTAGTGCAGCACTCACCAGCCCTGGCTCTATGAGATGGTTGCCTTTTGCTTAGTTCTCCTTTGGAACAGAGGTTTGACTAAAGCCATCTGTGAACAGTTGCATTAGCTGGGTGAGCGGTAGCTATGGTGATGGTGCTGTCATCAGTAGCCCCTGGACAGCCTCTGGGTCTCTTCTCAGCCTGTCCTTCCCCTGAAGAAGCCGCCCAGGTGGCTGACCAAGCCAACAGTTTTTCTTCTCTACCTCCCAACCTCTTTTCACCCTGAAAAATCCCCACATCAGCAGGTTAACCTTCTGTTTCTTTCCTTTAAACTCACTCTTTCTTACACGGGACTCTCAGAAATGTGCATGGTAGCAGAAGGTAGCCAGCCTGGGATTAAAGATTTGCTAGAGATAGTCTCCTGGTAGATAAGCAGCACTTTTTACTGGTGACATTTAATATGCTGCTATTTCTCTTCAAAGTGCTTTGCCAGCATTCCTTAGGTGATCCATTCAACACCTCACAAAGATCCTCTGTAAGATTAGAAAGTTTTTTGCAGGCAGAGGTTGGTGCTGTAATTTAAGGTAGTACAATTGGCTTAGACATCTCGCCCTGGGTGGTGGGGGACACCTTCCGTATTGATCTTGATCCACCTTTTGTTGATGTCGGTAACAAAATTAATTTTACATAAGTCAGATTTGGAAATTCTAAAGAATCTAATTGCATTACAGTTTATACTGTTCTTTCAAACAAAGATGTCTGAGGGATAATAATAGTTGACTTCAGGAGGAATATTATAGGGGAGGGAAAAATGTGCCTTCACTCCTGACATAAGCTTTTAATCATTATTTTATCTGCTTCTTGAACCAGTTTTCTCCTGGAATTAGTTTCTCCAACCCACTACTCACCCAGGTATACAACATGATGTTTTCATACATATATACATACATATATATACATGGGAGAGCCTCACAACCTCCCCATGGTGTATTCATATGCCAAAACCAGTAACAAGCTGGGTCTCATTCCCCTGACCCTGAAAGAGCCTCCAATGCGGCATCGTTGGGAAGGATGAGTAAAGAGAGGCTTCTAAAATCTCAGGGCTAGGACGAATGGAGACATTACTGAGACCACTCGAGAAATTCGACGGTCAACAGGATGATGATGATGATGATGATACATTGTAAAACCATTATCACAATCAAATTAGCATATCTAGCATCTGCCAGTTAACTTTTAAAATCACATGTATGTAATGCCAGGGACCCAATCCAGAGCTTCATCGCTGGACTATATGCTTTATCACTGACCTATATTCCTGCCTCAGAGCTGCCTTGTGTTGGGCCAGATGTGGTATGAACATTTATGATATACTTGCAGTGAATTTCATGAACATAATGCAGTATTATTAACTGTGGTCACCCTGTTGTACCAGAATTTATTCCCCTGTAGCTGAAAGGTTGTATCTTTTGGTCAGTACCTCTCCCTTCCACCATTCCCTAGCCTCTGGTAACCACTCCTAAACTGCTTGTTACTCTTAAGTTCCTGTTTTCCAAAGATGGAATTCTTCTCTCTGTACTTTCTCTGTGTCTCTGTCTCTGTCTATCTGTCTGTCTGTTTCTGTTTCTGTCTCTGTCTGTCTGTCTGTCTGTCTGTCTGTCTCTCTCTCTCTCTCTCTCTTTCTCTCTCTCTCCCTCCCTCCCCCCTCCCCTTCAATCCCTTCCTTCCTTTCTCCTTTTTAGGCCCTGTGATTTACAATACTGCTAAGAGTATCCCTCCAGTACTGTTTATAGATCCCCTCACTCTCCACCTCTCACGCCCCACTCAATAGCAAACAGTTTTACCAGCAGAATCTCAAGGGCTATTATCATTGCCTGTTGTTTTGTTCCTTTGCTGTGTTTCTTTCTACCTCACATATGACAGAGACCTGGAATCAATTTCTTAAAAGTCTGTTTACAACCTAGCGCACACAATGTTCAAATAGATCTAACTATTAGAATTCAGTGTGTAGTTTCGTTCAAGATTCTGATAATACTTTGTGTAGTATTCTATAGTTTTTGCCCCCAAAACGCTCTAACTAGATCATCTTATTTCATGCTTTCAGTCACCTTATGATCTAGGTATCATTGTTTCCATTTTACCGACTAAACACAACAGTATTTCACACTAGTTGACATTAGATGGTACCAGTGTAAATAGGTCTTAGATCTGATGACTGCATGAATTTGTTTTGTTGCTGACCACTAGGGGCAGCGTTGCTGTTATTAGTGTGGAGTATGGCTGGACTGTATTAATGGGAAGAGTTAGTTGTTTAGATGAGTATTCGGAACAAAGTGTGTTAAGTGTTGTTGTTTGTTAATCTAACAGTCTGTAATAATCTGAAAAGATGTGATATCCTTAAAAAGATGCATAGAGGGCTGCATATGGAATTTTAACAAATAAATTACCTCCAATTATAAAAATATATCTGGGTATGTTAGAATTGTATTTTGTTGACATAGCATTTATCATTTTCAAGTCACTATTACGTTAGTTGAATCATCCTATTTTCAGCTAAATGAGCCAGTTAACACCCTCCTCTTAACCTAAGCAAAAATGGAAGTTCAGTGAGGTTTTAGACTTGCCATCCCCTGGGTTATGAAGTAATACAGCCTAAGTTAAACCCAGACCATTTATTATTTTTTTGCCTTAGAGAAATATCACTCTCAACATTTCCCCGTGCCCTGGTCCTGTCTGATTTTATGATCACAGGGTAAATTATCTTTGACTAGCCTTTGCTTTCCTGGGCTCCCCACCTATTGACATCATCCATCTGTTTCTTGACTAAGTGGTGTTTACAGTTTTGTGATTACATACACTAAGTTTTGTTTGTGAGCTGTTATTGTTATATTAGTGTATCTAGGTCCCCCTTTAATCTGCAGGACCAACTCCTACTGGTCCCTGGAGGTAGCAGAGGTGACTGATAAAAACCAGTTAACAATTTACCTGGAGAATGGAGAGTTGGCCTTCTAGAGAATTACCCAATATTGAAGTTACTTAGATTTTTTTTCTTTTGTCAGCAAACACTTTCTTCCCCCCTGTGCTACTTCATCCTTGCCTGGACAGCTATTTCCAGACCTGGGCATTGGGTGTATCCTTGTTTGTAAGGCCAGTGTGTACTTGTTTCTTTCTTCTGATGAATAGCATCAGTGAGAGACTATTTTTGGAAACTAGTAAGCTCTTGGAGACAGTGATTTCATCATTAGTCAGGCTTCAGGTTCCATTGAATAATGTGCATTTTGATTTAAATAGTAATTCATGACATCATTTTTAAGATAAAGAATGGAGCACTTTTCTATTTCTTTTTTTGATGAGGGAGTAAAAAAAAAATCTCAAGTCACTGTGAATTTCTCTTTAAGGTAGTATTCCACTAAAGCTGCTGGTGCTCATTGTTGACTTTTATATTATCATATTCTTTCAGCATCTTTCAAAAGAGATTTCCCCCCTCTGTGAAACCAGTTTGATATTACCTTTTGGGTTCAATTGTGGCATGTCCCAAGGATTCAAGGAACAAGTGTAAAGGTGTCGGGCAATTGTTGACATTAAACTGACAGCAAATTATGGTAGTGCTATTAATATAGGAATTTACAGATTCCTGAGCCAGTAAATAAGGTGCATTCTAACTGAAAGGAATCCACTTGGTTGGTATAAGCATCCTGTGTATTTGTATATGCTGCACATATAATGTGTATATTATATATATCATTATAAGTTGCAAATGGCTGGTACAAGAATATTTTTATTTTTTCTGTGTTTTACCCTCAAATTATCAGATTTTAGCAAATAAACCAATATATATGGAAGTATTTTGAAAAGGAGAAAAGACTTTATGTTTATCAGGAGATATTACTATAATTCCATGTCCACATTGACATTCGTGCCATATGTTTTTGGGGATGCTGGGTATAGGGAGAGAGGTTTCATGCAAACCTGGCAGTACCTGTGGCTCTGTGCTCAGGGGATTGGATGAGGTACCCAGGACTGAGCTAGCATCAGTCATATACAAGGCAATTGCATTAAATCTTGTACTATCTTTTTGGCCCTGGTGCCAGAGTTTTAATTTTCGTTTGCTGTTCATAGCAATCAATCTGAATTGAAAAACAAGGAAATTGAGAGTGGAGCAAGTAAAGAAACATGCTGAGGGTCACAAAACTAGCAAGTGATGTTGAAGATGGCCAAAGGATCATTCAGTCAGTAAAGATAAGGTCGTATCTATGGGAAAATATCTCCTTTCTTGGGCCAAGGAGTTGGGTCTGGCTCCCAAACAAACACCGCTTTCCTTTCTGATGAAGTTAAGATTGAAATCTGACTTGATCATAGAGCCAATGAGCCTGCTAGATAAACCTCTGCAATAGGGTAACATTCTTCTTACCCAGTGGCCTGCTGTCCCAGTACAGACCATACAAGGAGGTGGACTCATGGGGGCAGAAGTTGATGCCCACCACATGTGACCTCACACAGGCCTGCATGAGTAAAGGCTGTATCTGAGCAGAGCATTCCCCCAATTCCCTCTCTGGTACTTCTCCACACTTCCTGGACCAGATGAGATTCATGAGGAAAAAGCGGCAGTGACACTGTTGTTTTGCCATTCTGAAATTGGGAAGCTTTAGAAGCTTAAGAAAGTGTGGGGGAAGGGGGTGGGGTGGGGGGGCGGGTAATGTTGTCCTTTTTCAGGGACAAAGGACATCTCCAAATCTACCTCTGTGACTCTATTTAATATTTATGTTGGACCACACCCAGCAATGCTCAGGGGTTTCTCCAGGTGATGCTCAGGAGACCATATGGGATACTGGGAATTGAACCCAGGTCAGCCACCTGCAAGGCAAATGCCCTACCCACTGTACAATCGCTCGGGCCCCTGTGACTCCACTTTACCGAGCTTTTCTAGTAAACTATAGGAATACCTCTTCACATAGGATCCTATTTATCATCTTAAATGCTTATTTGTTCAGTAAAAAATGGAAAGGGGAAAAGACTTTCATATGTTTGATGGTGCCAAGCATATAACAATTTATCAGAACATTTTGAAATTCATGTTATTTATGAAAGTAGATCAGTAGTATAACTTAATAATTTCAGTTCTAAATAAACTCTAGTCTATATAAATAAGTATTGAGGCACAGCTAGTTAGGGCAGAAAGCTCACAATTTATAGTCTTTGTATAAACACCACAGATTGAGTTGAATTGACTTACCCTGTACTTAGTTGCACTGTAAGAAGAGTGTCTCATTTGGATTTTGTTATTAAAATTTCTAGGTCTGCCCAAAAATCTAAGTAGGCCTTTATGGAAAAGAGAAAAGCCTGTGATAAATATTGAGATATACAGCTCATTATTTTGAGCCAGTTTTGTGTCTGTGGTACCAAAAAATTTAAGGAGTAGCAAAGAGTAGCTAAAATAAAAGCCTTAGCAAAGAACTTAGTCCCAAGGGACAGCTACACTCCTGCTCCATAAATATTCCATGATAGCAACGATACCTTTTTGTGTGATATAATTCATCATTTCAATAATTCATGGCTTTAGTGCATGTGTATAACAACTCCAGGTAAATAATTTACTGCAATTACCAAAAAGGAATGACAGTATTTATTAAACTTTATAAAAATAGGCTCTGTCAAGTAACCTTGATGTTTTAAATATAAACCTCACTTAGAAAAGTGATCAAATGAGCAGCAACACCCACTTTGTATTAAGCTTTTTTGTCTTACTCTGAAGGTGGTCGACTGAAAGACAATAAAATGGGTAAATAAGAGAAGACTAAGTATAACACTAATCTCTGATTAAACCACAGAGCATTTGGAAACTTTCTAGTGACAAATTGCCTTTGGAGTCTAAATCTTCATTCTGTGGATTTTTTTTTTAACCTCTTTAGTTACACCTTCATCCGTGTAACATTTGCTCACATTGAATGCAGGGGGAGCCGTGCGTTCAATGTACCATTTGTGGTACATTTTCCTAACATGTAGACAGATGGTGACTTACATATATGTACACTACAAGTTATTTTTAAGCTAAATTTCAGCACTAGTTTTTATTTTAGTTGTTAGTTTTGTAGTGCCAACGATGGAATCCTGGTCATCTCATATGCAAGTGTCCCAAGTATTCCTGGGCCAAGGATTTTTGTTTTATAATTGAATCACTGTGAATTACAAAGTTGCACAGATATTTATGATTGAGTTTCAGGCATGTACTATTCTAAAACCAATCTCTTCACCAGTACCCTTTACATTCTACCATGGTTCCCAGTTGCCATCCTGCCCACATCCTGTCTCTGTAGTAGCCACTTCCCCCTCTCCCCATTGTCCTACTGTTCCCTTCCCTAACTTGTCACCCAGACCCCTGCCCCAGTGCCAACCTTCCTATTGGAAACCAGTTCTCCTGCTCTTCATTTCTATTGCCATTTGGGCATTTGATATTCTATAATTTAAAAGTCTTTTTAAAGTTTTATCTTCAAAGTTACAAAAGTAAATGCAATCTCTTGTCAGTTTTACAAGACATACTAGTTGGGGGGGGGGGACCAGAATTTCCAGAGTACCTTCCAATGACACATTTTATGCATCTGTGCAAATGATAAGTGTATGTTGCTTCGTGTTGGTTTTTCTATATTTCACAAATTACTGAATTCCAGAAATGGAAAAGTAAACTTTAATTTTTAAAAAATTCCTTCTGTCATGCACACATCTCTTCTCTCCACATTCCCCAAAGAGGTAGGTGGGGGTAGGGGATGGTGTGTGTGTGTGTGTGTGTGTGTGTGTGTGTGTGTGTGTGTGTGTGTGTGAGATACCAATATGTAGAACTTCTATTGTTATGTCTATATTATATTCTGGTTGTATTTCCTTTTGGACAAAATATTTTGTCTTCTTAAGGCCTTTTCATTTAATTGGTGTTCTCTGAACATTATCACTAGTCCCACCACACACTCCCCTGGTTGTGTGAATCTCTCTTAAGTTTAGCTGTTCTCTAGATTCCATCTATTTACTTACTCTTTAGAGTATTTATCAGCTTCCTTGTTAAGTTCATGGTTCCAATGTTGTCCTCTGACATCACCATAAAAATTCACTATTCTCATCATAAACCTTGTGTGTTCATTATGGGGCATTGTATCTTCCAGTAGTTTACAGTGTTTTTTCTTTGTTTTATATAATTTTTTGAAGTTTTATATAACTTAAGACATCCTTCTTGGTTTGACTAGCTGTGGAATTCTGGGTAGAAAATTACATCTTTGCAGAACACTGAAGGAAGTGCTCCATTGTCTTTAATTTTTGGTTTTGGATATTTTTCCCCTGATAAATGTTGATGGAAGTCTGCCATCCGGAACCCTTTTTCCTCTTTCAGTGTATAGGATCTTCCTTTATCTCCAGGTCTGACATCTGATTATGATGTGCCATTGTGGAATTTATATTCATTCACATAGTTGCTCACTCAGTGGCTCATTTTACTCAAGAACTCAGGTCTTCAATTCTGGGAAAGTGAATAAACTTCTATTTTTTTTCTTTTTGGGTCACACCCAGCGGTGCTCAGGGGTTACTCCTGGCTCTTCACTCAGGAATTATTCCTGGCGGTGGTGGGGGACCATATGGGATGCTGGGAATCAAACCTGGGTAAGCCGTGTGCAAGGCAAACACCCTACCCGCTGTGCTATCGCTCTGGCCCCAAGTGACTAAACTTCGTGATTTGCTTCCTTGATCCATGCTCTTACTCTTTTCTCTTTATAGAACTTTAATTTGTTTAAATTAACAAATTTGTTAATTTGTTCTTTAATTTTTTTCTTCAAACCTTCATGTACTGATCCTATGTTTTCTTTTCTCTCCTATTTCCTATTTCCCCCCGTAATCCCCCTTTAATTTCCGTCATTCCCTTCCCTCTGTTGGTACCTTGGTGACAGGGGCATGTACAGGTGGCTGTGATGCTCATCTTGGGTTTTGCTCTTTAATGTTGGTGCTCGTGCACATCCTGGTTGTGTGCCAGGAAGCACTATGGTGCTCACATATGTGCTCATAGAGGCTTTGCACTCAGACTGGGTGCTCATGTGACATTTTATTTGATTCTATTTTTATTTACTTACTTCATTGATGGTGGGAAATTTTGTAATAATGGTAGTGGGAAGGTGTATGGTGGTGGGATTGGTGGGACTGGTATATAAATTATAGAATAATATGTATATATTCTATTATTGTAATTATTGTCAATAATTACAATATTATAAATAAACAAAATATTGTAATTATCACAATTTTACATATATTGAACGTAATACATTATTATGAAAAACTCTACAAAAATTGAATTAAAAAGAAATAAAGCCTCCTGGTGATATGTGTCATGTCAACATGTGAAGGTCACAGTACTGAGTTGAAAAGTTACTGCATGCCACCAAAGTGCTCATTACCCCCCACCACTCTCCTATGTGACCTCTGAATCAGTCTTCACTCTTCTCCATCTCCACTCCCCGCCCCCACACGTTTATAACTCTGTAATCCAAGGCTAGGGGGTTGTCACCATTCCATACTGTCTGTTCCTTTGTTTTGTCTCTGTAAGTCCACAGTGAGGGAGATTATCCATGTCATATCAGTGAGAATGGCATCTCTCAAAAAGATTAGGAATTTTTTTTTTTGCCTTTTAAAGATTTTTTGGGTCAGTGTTTAGCTTCCTGTTCTGTACGGTTCCAGAGTTGGGGAAATGTTCGTAGCAGAAAGCTGTAGCGTCTTTAAGGCATCAAATCTCCATCAATCTTGATTTTTCTATTTCCCACAGTGAATCCTATAGAGACAGATTCCAAACTCTACAGTGGTACTTGACAAATGACTCAATGTCAAAAGTGTAGCAGTTTTGAATTTTTATCATGTAATAATAATTATCTTCATGATTATTGTCCTGTCATTTCATTAAGATTAATGTAAAAAACATTACTGGAAATATATGGATATTTCTGAATAGTACTATGACTATTATGCATACATTTTATTGTTCTACTCAATTATATTGATAACAGGTATAATATTTAAATATATAAATGTAGAATGCATGAATTGGAAATTATCAGGAATTTATGAGCACTGATTTTTTAATTGGCAACCAAGAGTGGAGCTTGACACTGCAAGTTCTTTCTCTCTCCAGAGTGGTGTTCCCCTGTGCCTGGCATGTCTATATTTACTTGGTATTTACCTGATTGACTTGGTCGAAGCACGAGGCTATTGCTAGCTTCTCTGGAAGCCGAAGTCATCAAGGTTGAATTTTTTATTTTGAAATTCAGGAAATGACTTTGTAACCGTTGTAGGGTCCAGTTTTTATTTGGAATGTTAGATTCTGGATTTAGGTACAGATATATTTTGCAAGTACAAAGAACCAGTGTTTTGTGAGTTGTTGATCAGTGTATCATTTTCCTTTCAGCATCTAACCTTCACGAGAGAATTTGATTCAGATTCTCTTAGACATTACAGCTGGGCTGCAGATACCTTGGATAACGTCAATCTTGTTTCAAGCCCTGTTCATTCAGGGTAAGTGACTTAAAAGTTCCTTTTCTTTATCCTGTTAAATAACATTGCATCTCTTATTTGCAGTAATAAATTCACTTTTCAAAAGATTTGTATATATAAAAATTTGACTTTATTAGTGAGTATATGTGAGATATTTCTGTAATCTGTAATTTTTTTAAGCAAATAGGTCCATCTAGTTTTATTGGTAAAACATAATATTGAGGATTAATTGTGTTATTGGTACAATAAAATTTCCTAGCTATTCTTTTCTAATTCTAGGTCTCTATTTTTTTTCTTTCAGTAAAATTTATAGTCATTTCTCTTAATCTTATTTTCTTTGAAGGAACTTCCCTCACCGAATGTTTGATTTTTTTCCAATTAAAAAATTAAATATACTTATACTTTTCCTCAATAACTGATTGCTCTGTGCTCCACCTCTAATAACAAAAAAACTTCACTTAAATGTTTAGTTTATAAATAGACTGTGCAAGTTTATTTAGATGATATGTGTTTCTGATTTGCCAAATATTTAATTTTACTTTTTAGATTTCCTGTAAAAAAGAAACTTCTAGATAGTCTGGTGTAGTAGCATGCCTGAAACAAGATATTTTTTTCAAATTCAAATTTACTTAAGTGAATGTACCCATGTATGATATATCTGTCTCAGAAGCGCTTTAATATAAACAATGTGAAATAGACTCATCATTATTTTCCTTATTGGTTTGAGACAAGAAAAAGGTGAACCATTGTAATTGCAGAATCGATCATGTATTTTAAAATATTTACAGAATTCTTTATTGTTAGTAATTAAAACTGAATAATTTATATCCATACAAATTAAATAAAATTGATGAAGTTTTTAAGGTTTTTTAATCTCTAAAGTTGACATAAGTCCTTAATTTAGTTGCTATACAATCCAGGTAAAAAGCCAATTAATTTGAAATGATAATTAACATTTTTGGAGTGTTATCGATTAGAAGATTTTTTTGCTACTTTTAATTAAAATACATTATGATAGCTTACACTTACCAAGTGCTTTCATATACCTGGCATTATGCTAAATCTTTCATTTGCATTTTTCAAATACTTATTTGAATCTTAACCCTTTGAGATAGATTTTACTCATTATTTTCACTTATTTCATTATCAGGGCTGGAGCGATAGCACAGCGGTAGGGTGTTTGCCTTGCACACGGCCTACCCAGGTTTGATTCCTCAGCCCCTCTCGGAGAGCCCAGCAAGCTACCGAGAGTATCTCGCCCGCATGGCAGAGCCTGGCAAGCTACCTGTGCCGTATTCGATATGCCAAATACAATAACAAGTCTCACAGTGGAGACATTACTGGTGCCCACTCGAGCAAATCGATGAGCAACAGAATGACAGTGACAGTGACAAGATATAAAATTACTAAGCTACTATTTATATTAGGTACATATGAGTCTGTGATTACAAAAGCAATAAGATAAAATCAGCATTGAGAAGAAAATGTGAAATCAAATGAGCAAATCAGTGTCCAGCTGTGAAAAGTTCTAGAATCATTCCTGCTGAACTGCCACCATGTTACAGCCATCTAGAACACTTTGTGCTCTATCTGGAAAAGAAAAGTAGAAGGGTTTCATTGAGCAAATAAAAGTTGAAGGAGCATTAGATATTAGAATTACAAGTGAACAGTCTCATACTTGACAGAACAATGAAATATTTGAATATGTAAATTATCTCTCCTTCTCTTGAACTTTTTGGAGAGAGACAGGTGCAGGGAAGCAAAAGTCACAGGTAAGTTGGAATTGTTTGAAAAGGAAGATATAGACTTGGATTTCACATGGAAATACTTCCCTACTGCCAGATTTGTGGTATAGCTTACATAATCATTTAAAACTAATATTTTTCAGGCCTGTCCCACGAATGTGAAATGCATTGATTTCATTTTTTATTTTTCCTTTGCTTATCATTGGCATTTTCTGTTGCTGGCTTCTAATTACCTTGCATTAATTTTTTCCATTTGCTTTCTAAATTATTTTGCAGCTATTCTTCTCCACTCCCACAGTATGATTCAAGGTGATATTTGTGTCCTTTATGTGACCCATCCTTTTTGTATTTTTAATTTATGTGACTTTTCTCCAGAGTTAAATCATATAATGTTTGTAGTATGTCAGTATTTGTCATCCACTCTTCCTTAAACTAGCAACATTCATTTGTTTTAGGATCATTTGTAGAATTCTGGGTTTAGTTGAAATATATTTAATATACAACTGTAATTAAACATCATCTTTTAATTTGTTTGTATAAGTTACAGTGCATGAAATTTTATTTTGCATAGACTGCATAATGAATGGGTTTGGAAAACAAGTTTCTGTAATTCTAATGCCATTAAATAATAAGGCATGAATCCTGCTTAACATTAACTCTCTTTCCACAGTGTTTTGGATCTATAACATTTTAATACTGTGGGGTAGTACATGATTATTAATGAGCACCAATTATGCACGGAATACTAAGCAGAACACAGAAGAAAAAAATTCTTTCAGTGGCCAAGAAATATAGTACAGGGGTTAAGGTTCTTGGTTTGCATGTAGCTGACCCTGGTTTAATCGTTGGCATCATAAGGTCCCCCAAGCACTGCAGAGTGATCAAGAGTACCCCACTACCACGTGTCCCCAAAGCCGAACAAAAATATGTATTCTTTTAGTTTGTCATTAAAATCATCTTAAATTCTAAAAATCAGCAAAGTCCTGACATTCTTTGGAGGTGGCATATTTTTATAGCCTCTTTCAAGGCTGCACAGCTCAAGTTTTTAAAATATATGCATGTATCTATGTCATATATACACATGTTATTATTAAGCAAGTCTAATCTAGGCTGTTTATAAGTACATTTACAAACACTTTTGTTCACTGGTTTTATTCAACAAATACTTATTGTATACTTGTGTGCAGGAAATGTGTCCAGCTCGGCAAGCCAGGCAGTGGAGACAGACTTCTTCTGAACTGCTGTCTGTATTGTTGAGATTTAGTGGTTTGTTGCCAGGGCAAACACTGCCCTCTTAGTGTAAACATTCCAGTGTTTATTTGTACTAATACAACTGACTTTTCAAGCCCAGGGTTTGTCTCCAGTCATTTTAAATCTATTCTCCTGCTTGTATTTCCGCTTACAAGATTTTAACTATGAAATGCTGAGAAATACCCAGTTTGTCTTACACTTCTTTACAATAACTACATACTGCGTTTGTGACAGAATGAAAATCATGTTTGAACATGTAGCTAAGAAAATGTCATCTCCCCATTACTGATTCTGTTGAGTCTTGTATCATCTAGTTTTAGAAACAATTCAAGAAATTTACACAAGCTAAGTATGTCTTTGACTAGGGAGCAGTAAATTTTTCTGTTTTGAGGGGATCTGTCCTTTTCCAATATTACAGTGACTGCCTTCTAAAAAGTAGACTGTTATAAAACATACTTTAACTCAGAGGCAAATGGCTAAATCTAAAATAAGCAAAAGGGTGTGAAAGTGCTAGTGATCAGAGTTGATTCTAAAAATTGAGTGAACTGAAAAATCTTCCCTTACCCACTGCCTCTCCCAATGGGGCTAGCAGGTGAGTCTGCTTTGTGGGGGACGTTTCACTTCTTAGGTCTAGAGGAAAGGATCTAATAAATCCTTAGCTTGAACTTTCATGCAAGGTCCTAAAATCTCTTTGTAGGATGGTAGAACTACTTTTAGGTGAATTAAGAGTAGAGAATTTATTTTTCCTTACCCCCTCTTAAAGAGTAGAGGATTTTAATGGATAACTTTTCTCTACAGTAACACCAACCAAAATACTATAGGTGTACAGTATTTGCATGCTTTCTCTATGGGGCTAATTGGTTACCTTCTCCAGAGTACTTCCTTTGTAACACTGTGACAAGGGGGTAGTAGGTGGGGGTGAGTGGAGCTTCACAAGAGGGGGAATTTTTGTTGTTGTTGTTACCATGATCACATAATAGAAAGCAAGAATTTCACTATGATCTTACCAGATAGGACAGTCACTTTCATATCCACATGTAAATTATTTTCCTCACTACATGCAAGTTGCCTTGTTTATTGCCTTTCTTAGAAAGTGCTGTGGGCTGGGAACCATGTGGCATCAGATTAAACCCTGAGTACTCATATGCAAAGCCTGTGCTCCGGTCCTTTGAGCTATCTCTCCAGTCCCAATTTGGAGACATTTAACAAGAAAAAAAAAGAAAAAATTATATATATATATATATATATATGTTTGTATGTATGTATATATAAGATTATGCATCAGTCACAAAAGATTATATATATATATACATATATATATACTGTAGGTGTTCATATGCATATATGTATAATCGAACTTTGAAACCATCATGGTTCCTTCCATTTGAGTATCCAAGAAATGGCTGACTTCTTTTTAGGAAGCCACATTTCACCATGGATATAAATAAATATATACATGCATATAGATATATATAAAACATGTATACATATATGTGTATATGTAATCTTTTTGTGACTGATAAATACATAAAGTGCAGATTAAGTTTGGGGGGAGGCCTCACTCAGCAGTGCTCAGGGATTACTCCTGGTTCTGCGCTTAGGGATCACTCCTGATGGTGCTCAGGGTTCCATATGGAGTGCCAAGGATTAAACTTGGGTTATTTGTGTGCAAGGCAAACGCTCTACCCACTGTACCATCTCTCCAGCCCAATTCAAGTAATTTTTAAACCAAAGTTATACTAAAAATAGTAAATCTCTTTCCATCAAAATTGTCATAATACAACTGTTAATATTCAGCTTTTTATATTCTGCTTTGTAATAGTAAAAGTCAGAGTATATGATAAAATACATACATTCAGTTGATGGGAAGTACATGTTCTGATGTACTTTTTAAGTTTTATCATATTTATAAAGGGAAGAGATTCTGTAGTCAGCACCTGGCTAAAACCATTTATAGTTAAAAGGGTCCCAGATATAACACTAATCACCTACAAAGTGCACATAGAAACTATTGTTTTTATTTTATTTTAACACTAAAAACTTTTAGTTTTAAATTTTAAAATTTCTAAACAATTTTAGTTTTCAAATATGTCAAAGTTCTTTAGTAGCACTTTTTTTTTTTTTTTTTTTGCTTTTTTGGTCACACCCGGTGATGCACAGGGGTCACTCCTGGCTCTGCACTCAGGAATCACCCCTGGCGGTGCTCAGGGGACCATATGGGATGCTGGGAATCGAGCCTGGTTCGGCCACATGCAAGGCAAACTCTCTACCCGCTATGCTATTGCTCCAGCCCCCTAATAGCTCTTTTTTATTCCAACTTTGAGACCATCATGGTTCCCTCCATTGAGTATCTAAGAGATGGCCAACTTCTGTTTGGAGGCCACGTTCCACCGTGGATAACTTGCCCTGTTAAGTTTTCACCAGCGCACAAGTGAAATGCATGCACAATGTGACTCTTCTTGTATTTCCTTCCAATTTATTTTTAGAGCGAGGAATAGTAGCTCCATTGTCATTTTAGACTTTCAACTGTTTTCATTTCAAAACCATCGTGAACAGAGCTGGTTTGTTTCCGTCCTTGATTTGGCCTCTGTTTTTCTCTTTCAGGTTTCTGGTTAGCTTTATGGTGGACGCCAGAGGGGGCTCAATGAGAGGAAGCCGCCACCACGGGATGAGAATCATCATTCCTCCACGCAAGTGTACGGCCCCCACCCGCATTACCTGCCGTTTGGTAAAGAGACATAAACTGGCCAACCCACCCCCAATGGTGGAAGGAGAGGGATTAGCCAGTAGGCTGGTAGAAATGGGTCCTGCAGGGGCCCAATTTTTAGGGTAAGTTCCTTTATCAGTTTTTATCTTGGCCCTCATAGCACATCTTTGATTTTCTTTACCGTGGTTAACTCCAGAAGTTAACTGTCTAAACAACCTTGTTGGACCACTTTGAATACCCCTTTGGTGGCATATAAGAAGTCATAAGGCTGTGTCACTTCCTCGTAAGCTACAGGCCTTTAACTCATCTTGCTGGGCAAAGCTTCTACTAACCAACATGCATGTTGTCTGCTCAGTGAGTGCACGGAACTTTAGCAGGCCCCAGAGCAACAATTGTCAGGGGAAAAGATAGATGCTGGGTGATAACATCACACTGAACAAATGGCCACTGTATGTCCACATCATCTTAAAAATAATTTGAGGGAAGCAATGTGTAGGCATCTAGTGTTTGTAAGAAGGAAAACCTCAAGTTGAGCTCATTTTCTGTCACTTGGGTGACAAGTCAGGCAGGCTCTGTCACGACGGACAGTTTGTTCACAATTTCCCCTTCTTGTTTCTCTTCCTGCTGCATGGATTTTATTCAGTAAACTGCATCTTCCTACCAATCCTCCCCCTGTAAATGAGGGTGAGAGTTTGGTTAGCCGAGTCCTGCAGCTTGGGCCTCAAGGAACAAAATTTATTGGGTAGGATCTTTATAGACAAGATACAGAATGTCTACAACTCTTCTGCCATTTTCAATTTTTTTCTGTCACACCCATGGTCTTTATTCTTGTCTTAGCTTTCTGTTGACCTTTTCAGTTTTTGATGCTTTCAGTTGACGTGTGTCACTGAAAGAACGGAAAAAAATCATAGTGACTTGACGTAGCACCGCGACCTCTCTTGTGCTTTTCAAGCATGTGGAATTCATGGCAAGCATTCCGCTTTCATACCTCTGTGCTCCTTGTAAACCTTTCTTTAATTTGAAACGTTTCAACTGAATACTATTGTTTCTAAGATCAACTGGTAGCCTAATTTTAATCCTGTGTAAGAGTAACGACTTCTAGTCTTTGAATTCACATTTGCTATAAATGACACATATGTGTTTGTGTATATGTACATATAGATATGCCTGCTGTGTATCTATATGTGTGTAATTACATATTAAAAATTCCAAGTACTAAATAATCTTCATGGGCTTTGAAAAGGAAAACTCATCAGTGAGTAAATTGATTTTGAAAAATTATGGGAATATAGACATGCGAAGAAAAAACTTACTAAGCAGCAGGTGGAATATTCTACTCAAGTGATGAAACTGTTTTTTTTTTTTTTTTTTTTTTTGAAGCTGAGATGTGTTGGTACTTGTTGTTCGTTTGCTTGTCTGTTTAAGGATTCTATTTCCCTTGGCAGTCTGCATGAAGACACCTGTAATGAAAAACTATGCTTGGCTTTCACCTTGTTCTGACACCTTGGCCATACCTTTTTTTCAGTATTGTTGAATGTCATACACAAAACTACATTCCTTAAATGTTTACACAGACAGTATCTGATACATTAACCTGCAAAGATTGTATCTAGTTATTATTTTTAAAAAAGAATGTTGAATTATCAGGTGTGGTTAAAATTTATGAAAAATGTCTTAATGACTGTTCAAGTTCTAAATGGTACGTTTTGATCTGTTTTCATTTCAAAAATGAAAACATTATGACATTTTAAAAATCGTTAGTTTAGGATTATAATGACTTTGCCAAAAATAAGATTACCATATCTGTTAACCCATTTTTAACTTAATGCTTTGGGTAATAAGTCAGATATTCATGTTTGTTATTTGTTGATCATTACAACTGTTATCCCTTTTCTGCTCATAAACACATAAATTAAGAGGTAAGATTGCATACAACCTCTGTAGGAAAATAATGATACTGTCTATCTAAATGTAATAAAATAAAGCTGCACAATCCAACTACATAAACCGTGTGTGATCGTGGTCTGCTCACATCCTTTCATCTCTTTTAGCATTTTAGCATTCAATTTTGAAAATTAATAGTATTTTTCCGTGGCTTGATTCGCCCTATTCAGTTTACAGCCATTCTTTCACATTCGTTTGCAAAAGGACACTGTCAAAAATTAGTAAGTTGTTATGCAGTAATTTCAAACCAACAAGTGCTTTTTCAGAAAGTTTAAATATTTCTATGTAGGCTATGCTAGAGTTAGGAAATTAAACTGCCCACTGCTGTTTTACAAATTAAAGATCCATGAAAGTAGTGGAAACTAGTAGAGCAGATGTTACATAGATTGTTTGGGGTTTTTTTTTGCTAAGGGGAAATAATCAGTAATATTTCAAAGTAGAAGAGTTACAGGCTTTATTTTTTTTTTAAAAAAAAAAAGAACAAATGACTGTGTCCTTTTAAAAATGGACCAACTTTTTAATGGTCGATTTTTAATAACTTTCAACCCTTTAATTCAAAATTCCTGTTTACATGCTAAATATCCCTGCCCTTCTCTCTGCGCTGCCCATTATTAAACCCAATGCCTAACATATGGTAGGTTCTTAAGAACTGTTTTTGAATGAATGAATGATGGCATGTTCTCAGGCTTTAATATATAATTCAAATAGTAAATGATTATGCAGCTTTGAAATCATTCCCAACCTTAGTGGCACCTCTGATTTCCAAATGAGTACTATAATTGGAACTTTCTTAAAGCATGACACTATAGATAAGCCATATAGATATCTCTTTATATTTGACTTGATGCCAAAATATTGTGGATTTTTTTTCCAGCCCTGTCATAGTGGAAATCCCTCACTTTGGTTCCATGAGAGGAAAAGAGAGAGAACTTATTGTTCTCCGAAGTGAAAATGGTGAAACATGGAAAGAGCATCAATTTGACAGTAAAAATGAAGATTTAACTGAATTGCTCAATGGAATGGATGAAGGTAATTTTGACAGCCTTGTGCTTCTGTATATGTCTTTTGGAACTCAAAGGAATGACCTTAAGAAACAGTGTTTGAGTTTCACACGTGAAATTTAAGTTGTGACTTGAGACTCCAGTTTCTATTCTTATTTCATTTCATTCAATAAATACTCGATTATTTATTGCTGTTTTCTGCATTCAAAATTAAGTTGCATTTAAGCTAACTCCTCTTTGCTCCCACGCATATTACCAGTGTATAATAGTTTAATGATTCTTTTTTGAATCTTTGATCAAATATATCATTCTTTCCAATATCCAGGAAAGTGTTCTAAAGAAAAAAATGTGTAAGGAGGGGGTGAAATAATAATGGAAAGTATGCAAAGAATGCAGAGCATTTTTTAAAAAATATGTTCACATTTTCCTTCTGGAATTACTATTTCCAGACCTTTTCTTTCAGTTAGTTTTCTCCCAGATTATTTCAGTAGTCTTCATTAGTACTTAATTTCTTTTGGACTTATGATTAGCTTTTAAAAATAAGATTTAGTTCAATCATTGCAATCTGTTGTGCTTCATTATGTTACTTTGACTTGGTAAGGCTGACACATAGATGAACATGTTCACTTTTTCATACACCAGCTTCAGGTTATATAATCCTTAGAATCATAGAATTCTTTTTATCTTTTTCTTTTACCTTTTTTTTGGTTCTTGGATCACATCCAGCAATGCTCAGGGGTTACTCTTGGCTTTGTACTCAGAAATTACTCCTGGTGGTGCTTGGTGGACCATATGGGATGCCAGAGATCGAACTCATGTCAGCCTCATGCAAGGCAAATGCCCTCCCTGCTATACTGTCACTGGCCCCTAGAATTTTTTTCTTAGTAGACACTGGGAATAGATTTAAGAGTAGGGATGTGATAAAGAGTTTTCCTTTGAAAATATATAAATTGGAGATGAGGATTGTCATAAAATACAAATCATCTTAATGCTGATATCCTTAGTACCTGTTCTAAATAGCATTTTTATTTGAGGTATAATTCACATAGTGTAGAATCCACTCTTGGCATTTGAGTCACTGGGTTTTGGAATACATCTAACAGTTTCTCACACTGTGGACAGAAGATCTGAGGAGACACAGGGGTGTTGGGAGATGAAACAGCAAGTCTTTGATCCCTGTGAGCCATTATTATTTCTATAAAATGTAGACTACCTTCCTTTTTAGGGTTTTGTTGAGAAATAGTTGTGCAGGTGGATACTTTTGTAGCCTTTGCCACATAGTAAAACCATGGAAAATATCAGTTTATGTCACTATTATAGTCAGTCTAGGGGAAAAAATTATCATACCAAATGTTTTGTATAAGACACAGTTAATTGCAACTAATTTTTTTTCTTGTTTTTCTTTTTGGGTCACACCTGGTGATGTACAGGGGTCACTCCTGGCTCTGCACTCAGGAATTACCCCTAGCGGCACTCAGGGGACCATATGGGATGCAGGGGATGCTGGGAATCAAACCCAGGTCAGCCTCGTGCAAGGCAAATGCTCTACCCACTGTGCTATTGCTCCAGCCCCCTAATTGCAACTAATTTAAAGATGCCTTTATGGCAAACTTAAGGGAGAACTATATGATTATGATTGCTGAGTGTATCATATTCACAGATACTCTGCTAAATGACTTTATCAACTTAAAAGTTAGATAAAGTACTGCAATACAAGGTGGTTTAAGTCCCACTTTTAGGGGCTGGAGGGATAGCACACTGGGCAGGGCGTTCACCTTGCACGCGGCTGAACCGAGTTCAATTCCCAGCATCCCATATGGTCCTCCAAGTAATTCCTGAGTGCATGAGCCAGGAGTAACCCCAGTACATTGCTGGGTGTGACCCAAAAAGCATAAATAAATAAATAAATAGATAGATAGATAAATAAATAAATAAATCCCACTTTTAAATCAGATGGTTTAGATTCAGAGAAGGCAATTGACAAGTTAGGATATCCTACTAAACAAGCAGCCCTGGAGTTGAAATTGGTACTCTGGGCCTTTAAAAATTGTTCAGCTGTAAATCCCACTTATATTAGAAATGTGTCCTGTGGAAAAGAAAATAAATCTAAAGAGGAAAATCCCTGCAAATCTTAATATTTATAAAACTCAGAATATCTTCAGTATATTGCATATTTCTTAAGTACACATTAAATGTTTAGACATATACAGATATTACATACCATCTACAAATGCCCATGATTTCTGATGAATAGGAAATCCAATAGTAACTAGCATTTCTGTTTTTTATTACACAAACTTATTTTAAAGCATGAAATATAGTCATTCTCCTATAAGGAAGTTTGTAAGAAAGCACACAAAAAATATTAAGAAATTAATCCAAATTAAGTAAATGAAATTAATATATGTAAAAATAATGAAAGGACAGAGGTGATTTGGTATAAAAATAGAGAATAAGAGGAAAAAATTTCCACTGAGGATTTTTTAAATAAAATTATAAACATATTTTTAACTATCAATCTAACATGCCAAATATAGACTTAGTGAAGTTTTTAAATGCAGTTTCTGCTACACAAAGATTGTTTCTTTAAATGCATACTACTTTGATACTCTCAGCTCCTTTCATCAGCATTCATGTCTAATCATCATGGACTCACCAATATTAGGCACACAGCTGATACGGGCACTCACCCATTCCTGGTAAGGGGATAGAAGGAAGAACTTCAGTATAATATTAGCCACCTGGAAGAAAGGTTTCATTAGTTTCTCTCCTTTGCCTCTAAACTTCATTAATGGTAATCACCAGAAGAAAAAAAGTAAAGAAGAACATTTATTTAAGATAATCCCTGAGAAGTCATGAAATTTGCCTATAAATGGATGAACATGGAGAGTATTGCGCTGAGTGAAATGAGTCAGAAGGAGAGGGACAGATACAGAATGACTGCATTCATTTGTGGGATATACAAAAAAAATAGTATGAGACTATTTTCAAGGCCAAGGAAAACAGGGGCCAGGAGGATTGGTCAAAGGTTGTAAATTACCACAAGGATAGTTAAGATAGAGGGGTCCAGTAGAACAACAATAGTTGGAAATGGTCACTCTTGGACAAGAACTGAGTGTTGAAAGTAGGAAAAAGATATATATGATAACCTTCCAGCATAGAGTGAGAGAGAGAGAGCACGCAAGAGAGAGTGAGTGAGAGAGAATGAGAGATAGAACGAGAGAGAAAGTGAGAGAGCGAGAGAGAGTGAGAGAGAGAGAGAGTGAGCAAGAGAGAGATGCCTGCCATAGATGCACACTGGGGTGGTGAAGATTTGGGGGTGGGTGGGAGAGAAACTGGGCACATTGGTGCTGGGAAATTACACTGGTGGAGGGGTGGGTGTAGAAACATTGTATGAGTAAAACCCAATCATGAACAGCTTTGCAATGCTCTATCTCACAGTGATTCAATTAAAAAAAAAATCCTTGAGAAAATAACAGTAATCTGGGAAGAGTATGGAATATTCTAAGAAAGTGTCCACGCAGCTGAATGTTTCGCCATGACAGAAACAGTCTCTAGCCAAGCTATCTAATAGTAATCACTGGTCATGTGAATCATGAACAATTGAAATGTAATTTGTGCAACACAGGAAGGTGATTTTAAATTTTGTTTGATTGTGATTAATTCAAAATTGCCACGTGATTGGCCAGTGAGTATCTTATTAGACTGCAATTTTAACAAGAACACTGAATATTTTTTAAATATTATCTTTATTTTCAAGTCAATGTTATTAGCCTGCCCTGTCAGATGAGCAGTGTGTGTTTTTTTTTTAATTTTAGATTTACTTTGGATATATTTCCATGATACTATGCTGACATATCTTCATTGCGTCTTTAGTAAACAAATTTTTAAATATGAACTAAGTCATATGTTTTATTAAAGGATGCCCTGAATCTCCATATGCAGATTTCAGATATTTTCAAGAAACAATAATATAAACCAGTTTTATAGTCTTTGTGTTAGCCTGGAAAGTAGCCTTTCTATAATAGATATTTTAAAGATCAGATACATTTTTTTATTCCATTTTAAGTAATCAAAACGAAATATAAATAGTGTCAGGAAAAGAATCTAACACCAAAAGCCATTCTTGCTTAAATAAGGAGACATAGTGACTTTTTTTTTTGATTACTAAAAAAAAAAAAATTATGAAACAACCACTACATCCATTTTATGGGACAGTCAGTAAGCCCATACCGAGCTTACTGCCATTCTTCTGTTAGCTCTCATTCACCTTGGAGTATCTTTCTCCCGAAAGGGTCAAAATGAAAATTTATCTTTAATAAAGTCCCATCTTTCATTTTCTTCCAAAGGTTCAACTTGACAAAGCTCTTGTGGGGAAAGGTTCGTCAGCACGGTGTAGGGGATCTCACGTTATATTCTCCATTTCCCGCTGTCTTCCTTCTCTTTCCCTAGTTCATAACAGTTAAGCTACATCATCCTTGGCAAAAGTCCTTTGAAAATGCTTCTCATTCTAAATGCTTCCCTTTTAATAACCCTCTTCATAAAAGAGTTATATGATCTATTTTGTAACTGTCACAGCCAGCCCCTATGAGTCCCCTCCTCACTGAAAATCTTCAAACCCAAATATCGAAAAACTACCTTACCCAATATTTTGATTTCTCATTTTTACTAAATAGCACAACTGTAAGCTTGGGAGATAACGCAGAAGACCGGAGTACATGCTTTACGTGCGGGGGCCTGGGTTTGATTCCCAGCATCACATCTTCTGAACATAATGAGCCACAAAACGAGAAAGATTAGATTATGGTTCTATAATCTTTCAAAACTTGAAAGACCTTCATATTTGCAGAATCAAATGTTACTGGTTAGAGTAACCCCAGGCAAAGACAGGTGCGAGGAGGAGGAGGAGGATTTTCCTAGTGTCGTGGTTTGGCGCATATGTGGATGTCACGAAGGCCAGACTCTCCATCCTGGCTCCACTACTTTTCGAGCTGTGTGGTCCCAACTGAACACTCAATTTCTGTAAAGGAGGATACCTCAGAGGAAGTTAATGGCAAACAGATGAGCTTTGGAAAGTTGTGAGCACAAGGTCTGGTACCTCATCTTGGCTGCCAAGACTCCTTCCTGCCTTTGTACTGAAGAGCCATTGGGGGCAGAAAATCTTGCAGCTTCCACACACCAAGCTTGCAAAGACACTCTTTCCTGGTTTGCTCAGAACCAGTGGCCAAGCCATCTACTGGCAGGGCCATGTCTACCTGCAAGACAGCGCCCTTTCCAAGTCATACAAAGATATCACCAGGGCTAGGGAAGATCAGATCAGGATTTATGATGTCTTGGTCATCTGACCCAGACACCAGCATACTTCCAGGCAGTCAAAAGAGTCAACAGATCTACATGTTCAAACTTTGGGCTTCCAGCTCATAGTTTAGTTTTTAAAAGACTCCTTTGTCTTAGAATGTTCTCAAATGAAAGTTGCCTATAAAAGTTCTTTTTGCACTGACCAGAAAGGTCATGTAAATGGCAGCAACGACTTAAGGTTTTCATTGCTAATCAAGGTGTGCTCTCAGTTTTAGGTGCCTCAAAAAGAGCCAGTGTGTATTAGGGGGTAAGGGAAATGTAGTTTCAAAAGAAGGTGGAAATAGGAGTTATTTCTGTCCCTTGCAAGCTAGGAACAAAAGCATTGGTAGTTACACTAATGAATCTGGTGTGTTAGTGAAAGGCTACTGAGGAGACTGGAAGGACACAGGCCAGATGATGGTTGGGCAGATTGTGAATCTTTCTGTGGAGCTACTAGTGATAGCTCTTGATTGCAATAGTTCTTGATTTAGAACTTCTCTGTCCATGTTTTCTAAGTAGAGACAGATACTGCAAAACAGAAAACATTCTCTTCCTCTTACATATCATCCTCTTTAAAACTAAGCTTATGCATGGGTTGGAGCAATAGTACAGTAGGTAGTACACTTGATTTGCGTGTGCAGCCAACCCGGGTTAGATACCTAGAACCACATATAGTCTCCTGAGTCTTACCATGAGTGATCCTTGAGCACAGAGCCAAGAGTAAGTCATGAGCAGGAAGGACTTACTTGTATCGCCCCAGAAGGGAGGGAAAATTAAAGTCACAAGATTCAGTTAAACTTGTTTAAAATTTTGCCCTCAAAGTCATACCCTCAGTGTTGTTTTGTAGTGTGTGGTAATGCTTGACCTGGGAGATTTACCTACAAATTGAAGAGCCTGAGAAATACTCTAGTTTAATAGTTTCCACCAGGTGAAAATGGCCACAGAATACTCAAAATGAGACTGATATGAGTTGAGGTGTGTTGTACATAAAAAAAAAATGCACTGGATATAAAGAGATTAATTACACATCCTGAAAAACAGATCTCAAGAAATGTCATTATCTCAGTTACATGTTTGAAATGATCATATATTCTATAGACTGAGCTAGTGTGGCCCAAAATAGGAATCCTTAATATAACACCCAGGCCAGGTATATTTCATCTGAACATTGCTGCTCTGGGCAGCTTGTAGTCTGTGTTTTACAGGTCTGTTAGGTTTTGGAATCAATACCATTGTTCCTTAGTGATAATGAAAATGCTATGAAGTGTGAATTATACTATTCGTAATGACAAGAATGCATTAGAACAAAATGCTGCTGAATTTCTCCATGGAATTTGATAATAGCAAGAAAATATATTCTCATTTGTTGTCAGTGTTTGATTTTCATGCAAGATTCCATATTTTATTTTAGACAAAGTAATTTTACTATTGTAAATTGAAGCAGTAGAGGAAGATTCTTAAACTGTTACATTCAAAAAATAAAAACACCAGAACTCCAGGGCCAGAGAGATAACACAGGAAGTCAAGTGCTTGCTCTGTGTGTGCCAACTTTGATTTGACCTTTGGCACCATATATTGTCCTCAGAGCACCACCAGGAGTGATCCTTGACCCCAATGCCTCATATGACCAAAAAACAAAGCAAAGAAAGACAAGAGAACCCCATAATTTCTTTTTTTATTTGTTTTTTGAGTAACACCCGGGGATGCTCAGGGGTTACTCCTGCCTTTGCACTCAGGAATCACTCCTGGTGGTGCTCATAGGACACTACGGGATGCTGGGAATTGAACCCGGGTCTGCCACGTGCAAGGCAAACTCCCTACCTGCTGTGCTATTGCTCCATTCCTGCACAATTTATTTATTAACAATAGCAACAATATTTAAGAACATATTTCTCCATTAAAAATCATGTTTGATTCATTTTGACTGAGCCTACTTATTTCTGATTAATCAACCACGAAACAACTAGTAATCTTAGATTGTCCAATTAGATTGTACTGTGAGCTTTAAGTGAAATGTGTAGTTTTATGTTGCACACAGCACCCTCTGCTGGATAACTCTAGTAATAATTTTAGAAAATTCTGAAGGAAAAAATGAAAAGTTGAACTTAACCAAATCATCTGTGGTAGGAGCACAGGAAGAAAAAAAAAAAGCAAGCCAGAGGTAGTACAGCTCGTAGCCAACCTGATTTGGACGCCCAGAACTCCATATAGTATCCCGAGCCCAACAGGAGTGATTCCTGAATGCATAGCCGGAGTAATTCCTTCTGAGTATGCTCCCCCGCCCTCCCTCCAAAAAGTGGGCATACCAGAAATGATTTAGACCTTGACTACCTATATGCTGCCATAAAACTGTCAATATAGAAGTCATGGTGATATTACAGTGGGTAGGGCATTTGCCTTGCACGTGACTGACCCAGGTTCAATTCCTGGAACCCATATGGTCAACCTGTGCACCACCAGTAGTTCCTGAGTGCAGAGCCAGGAGTAAACCCTGAGCGTTGCCAGGTGTGACCCAAAAATTCAAAAAAAAAATTTTTTTAACCTGTCAGTATAACCAGTTGACAATTGCCACAGCACACTTGGCAGAAGGGAAGGACAATATCAGAACAGTCCCCCACTCCCTCTTAATTAGGTAATACTCACATGAAGATGGGATAGAAACAGGCATTCATGATATCAACTTCTACGTAGTGTATGGATGGATGTACCTGCAATTGCATGTCTTTGTGAACCATTAGTGAGTCAAGTTAATGGCATCAGACACCGTGCCACAAAAGCTAGGAAGAGTGGGTGGGCCTCTTAGGCCATTGACTCTGAGTTGAAGTGGCTCTGAGCAACTGGGCAGAGGCCTTTATTAACAGTGATGTGAAAAGCCCCCGACAGTCCAGGCCCCTTGGGGTTCAGTGCATTTCGGTATGGGCTGCAAATCTGCGGCTTTGGTTGATGGCGCTTCACTTTAAGACGCTATGTGTACTACTGGACTTTGAAAGTAGAACATATTGGGGGGGTTGCTGGTAGGTAATTAGTAGCACTAGTTTAAATAAAGTTTTGAAGAAAGTAATGGGGCAAGTAATGTAATGGGGCTAATATCTGAAAAGAATGCCGATTCATTTACACAGGTAGATTCGAAAGTACATCTTTTAGAAACAAACATGGGCCAGGGAGATAAGTTTGTAGATGTTCTTTTTTTCCTCTTGTTTTGTTTTTTGGCCACACCCAGCAGGGCTCAGGTTTAAGAGACCTTATCGTTTGCCGGGGATCAAATCCAGGTTACCCATGTGCAAGGCAAGCACCCTACCTGCTGTAGTGTCGCTCCAGCACCAAGTTTGCAGACATACTGTGCAGTGCTCTGGGCATAGGGCTGTCATTACAACACCTCATCTATCTTAGCTTGTCAGATCTTAGTTTGTCAGAGTAGGAATGTGCCTACTCTGAATGGATTAGTAATCCACTTCCTCAATGTTCATCTATCCATACCCAGGAGAGAAAGCAGCTTTCTGAGGTCCATCTCTTAAAGACAACCAAATGTTCTCCATTTCTCCCCAGTTGATAGATTTAACTTTCAGTGACTGAGAAAACTTGGTTAAAAAAATTGATATTAAGATGTTAGCAATTCAAGGGCTGGAATGATAGCACAGCGGGTAGGGCGTTTGCCTTGCACGCAGCCGACCCGGGTTTGATTCCCAGCATCCCATATGGTCCCCTGAGCACCGCCAGGAGTAATTCGTGAGTGAATGAGCCAGGAGTAACCCCTGTGCATCGCCGGGTGTGACCCAAAAAGTAAAAAAAATAAATAAATAAATGAAAAACATGTGATGGTTGGAGAACAGTATTTGAAGCTAGGGCACATGTGTCCAATCCCCCACCACCCCCAGATTCATATTACCATGCTTGTCTTTTTGAATTCTAAGATCCTGTCTGAAATTCTCCATTGTTACAGGAGATTAGTCACTTGCCTGACCAGAAATTAAGCTCTAGAAGTTGAAAAACCTTGAGGTAAATTTCTATAGACAATTCATACTCAAACCTTACCACGTCACAAGTAGTCTCAACAAAACAAATTTGACGTAGGAAAGAAATTTTGAGCAAATTTTAGCAAATTGATGTTTCATCATGTGCATATAAGAGAAAGTCAGAATCCTATCTGTTTGGAAGTTTTAAGAGTAACTTATTTAGTGAGAACATGATTTCAGTCCCTATGACTCATTGTAGCATGATCTCCCTAACATTGTGAAGACTTATGATCCTTTTTACTTTGTTGTACAACAACAAATGAATAGCGAGGGCTTCACTATTACAAATAAAGTGAGTTACAGATTGCTAAAGAAACTTATCATTAATCACAGAGGCAAGAAAATGGTAGAACATTAGCTGTAGAATATTTCTCAAGCAGCAGAAAGTGCCTCTGTAATCAGGGTTTTCTGTTCATAGATTAAGTGAGAAGTCATATCACCTTTAGAACTGGGGTATTTGCAAATCTATCCATTACTCATCCATTTATCAAGCACCACCCATGTGCCAGGCAGTCTGCAAAGACAGAAAGGTAAATGGCTGAAGTCCATGTCTGTGTGACCTCATTCCTTTACCCACACTTCTTTCTTTGACCTAGCTTCTAATCTCAGGTCTGAAACAGACCAGCTAAGGCAATATGAGCATGTCATTTGACTTCTCTGAACTTCAGACAGCTCCTTTAGCAAAATGCTCTGGGGGTCTAATAGTAATTAAGTCAACACGTAGTAGACGGTAAGAATAAATGTTAACCTTCTCCTGGCCAAAACTACCTGTTTTCTCTCTTCTCTTTAATCGTGTGTGTGCGTGCGCACTTCACTAAAAGATGAGGGGGTTGGATGAAGAGATTGCTTGAGATGTCACGGTCCTCTCATGGTTTGAGGCATTATAAATCACCCTGAAAGGCAAGAAGTCCTGTGCGTATAGCCTAAAATAAACCCTGTGACAACATATTTTTTCTTCTTTTTGTATCTATAGAATTAGCATTTTTTTAAATGCAATGATTTAAAAGCAGTATTTATTATCACCCCCAAATTCTCTTTCTCGTATTGAACCATCCCTGACTTATTTTCCATTGTAGCCTGTTGTCCATATTAAATCATAAATACACTTGAATTGAGTGTAAAACATATTTTTAGGTAAAATCCCTGGCCTACCAAGTTATAATCTCCATAAGAGAAGCCAGGCATATGTGGTTTTGTTTTGTTTTCTTCTTTCTTTCTTTTTTCTTTCTTTCTTTCTTTCTTTCTTTCTTTCTTTCTTTCTTTCTTTCTTTCTTTCTTTCTTTCTTTCTTTCTTCCTTCCTTCCTTCCTTCCTTCCTTCCTTCCTTCCTTCCTTCCTTTCTCTTTCTGTCGTATTGGGTTTTTTTTCCCCCTTTTTGGTTCTGGGCCATACCCAGCAGTGCTCAGGAATCACTCCTGGCTCTGTACTCAGGAAACCATATGCAAATCTTAGAACCAGGTCGGCTGTGTGCAAAGCAAGTACCCTATCACTCCAGCCCCACTCCTGTGCTTTTAACACAAAACTCTAATGGGCTTATGATGGGGCAAGTTTGGGATAAGCTGAACTAGCAGTCGGGGACTCTGGGTTTGACATGTGATACAAGTATGACATTTGTACTGCAGTTTATTTATTTTATTTATTTATTTACTTATTTTCTTTAATGGATCCCCGTGAGGTGCAGTTACAGACTTACAAACTTTCGTGGTTACATTTCTGTCATACAATGCTCAGCACCCATCTCTCTACCAGTGCCCATTCTCCACCACCAATGATCCCAGTGTGCCTCCCCGCAGGCCCACCTAATCTCCTCCCACCCCGCCCCCTTCTGTGGCAAGGCAAACCCTTTTTGCTCTCTTTCATTTTGCATGTTATGGTTTGCAGCAGAGGTATTGATTGGTCATTGTGTTCGGTCTATAGTCTATTTTCAGAACGCATCTCCCATCCCATGCGGGCCCTTCAAGCACCCTTTACTTGAGGTCCCTTCTCTATCTAAACTGTCTTTTCCCCCAGCATGTGAGGCCGTTTTCCAAGCCATGGAGCAATCATCCAGGTGCTTATCTTTACGATTCCTGGGTGTTAGTCTCCCGTTCTGTTACTTTATATTCCACAAATGAGTTACTGCAGTTTATTTTATTGAGCTTTTTTTCGTAGGTAAAAGTGGAAGTTAAACAAAGATTTTTTTGGATTAGTTTCTGTTTTTGTGGCCTGCGTAGTAGCTGATTTTAAAATCTGCATACACTTAAAGTTCAGTCCAGGAAAGAATATTGGTAGTGTTCATTTATACATCATCTGACTTTATTGCTAGTTTCCAGGACATATGATTTTTCTAAAATAGTTTTTTGGCAACAAAACTTTTCGAACATGCTCTCATAGTATCATGAATTTTTTTTCAGTTTGGCTGAAATCTATTAAGTAAACAATATGTGAGTTAGACAAATGAACATAATAGATTTAACTGTGTTTTACAAAGAAGCCAGACTAGAGCCACTTTCTCACGTATAATTTTAATAAAAATAAAACTATTAGAAGAATAGACAACCACCAATCTCTACCACATGTAAAGAATTATACAAAAAAAAAACCACTATACCATTGTGTTGTTTTTTTTTTTTTATAAAAAGTGTCATTAATCCCCAAGTGATTTCTTTGTTTATTGGCTACTACAGTGTTCAAGGCCTTCATAGCAAACACTTAAGGTAGAGTAATTTGGTAGAAAATCCTTACTTTGGGCTGGAGTGATAGTACAGTGGGGAAGGAGTTTGCCTTGCATGCAGTTGACCCGGGTTTGATTCCCATCATCCCCCAAGTACCACTAGGAGTAATTCCTGAGTGCAGAACCAGGAGTAACCCCTGACCATTTTCAGGTGTGATGACTCAAAAAGAAAAAATAAATTATTACTTCACATTTTATAAAAAGAAATTTTACTTTTACTATACATTTGTAGGATGACATTACATTAATAATTTTTCAGCCAAAAAGATGGTCAGACAAAGGGGCTGGAGAGATAGCACAGCAGGTAGGGCGTTTGCCTTGCATGCGGCCAACCCGGGTTCAATTCCCAGCATCCCATATGGTCCCCTGAGCACTGCCAGGGGTAATTCCTGAGTGCAGAGCCAGGAGTGGCCCCTGTGCATTGCCAGGTGTGACCCAAAAAAGAAAAAAAAATGGTCAGACAAAATAATCTACCATGCAAAATAATCTACCATGCAAAAGAGGATAACAAGCCATAATGCTGGGTAACATGGCCCCACATCATAATTTCACTGCAGGTGAGTGACCAGAGCCCTTTCTTCATCTCCTCTTCTACCCTTTCTGCCAGGCTGGGTCTTTAATGACGTATATCTTCAAACCTTCAGCTAAGGGCATTGCATATTGTATTTCATTTTCTTTATCCTAAAATCAAAATATTGATATGAAATGTGTCTTGAGTTGAATCTTCACTTAAATGCAAATAGTCTGGGACCATGGGGGTGGGGGGGTGGGTTAGCCATCAGGGGCCCCTGCTCTGCGTGCACAGGGACCGAGGAGTGAGTCTGCCACCACATAATTCCCTCCAGCAATGCTTAGTGTAGCCAGTAGACCTCAGTGGTCATGGCACTTCATCAGATCTTCAGCCTTAGCATTGAAACTCTCGGGCCATTTGGCCACATGTCAGCTGGGCCAGGTATCACCAGGAGTATCCCCTGATGAGCACTTCTTGGGAGCCCTCAAATCCCTCTCCACCCCCAAAGAAAAAGCCCAGATGGTAAATGGTCTGTTGAAATATTTTATATGTTACTATATTGTTATATAATAGTAGCATTAGTATTATTAACCATGCAATAAAATATATGTATATTTTATAGTACATAATTTCCTTTCTTTCTGTCTAATTTTATGCAAATAACAGAATTTATATATAGATATGTAAAGATGTTAATCACCTGTGGGGGGAAAAATCACATTTTTGGTGACTTTAATGTATGTTTGAGAGTTATATATTAGAATTTATATTTCTTCCCTATTATTTTTATTCTATGCAGTATTACAAAGAATAAATAAATCATTAATTACTTGGCCTCCATTGTATTGATGACCAGTAAGGTCTTTTGTAAAAGATCTTCAGGTCACAATTCCATGTGACTTAGTTACTTAGTGGTTTTACCTTTTCCTCTTGCCTTTTACTATTATTTCTATAATTCATTTTATTGGGGGTGGAAGAGTGGGCCATACCTCACAATGCTCGGGGCTTCCTCATAGTTCTATGCTCAGGGCTTACTCCTGGCAATGCTCAGACCATATTTAGTGTTGGGATTTGAATCTGGGTTGGCAGGATGCAAAGGAAACACCTTAACCCCTGTACTATCTCTCCAGCTCTGGTATCTATTTTAAGGATACATCCTGGAACATAACAGCCTATCCTTCAACTGTACCTCTTGGAGAGATAATTTTTATGTCAATTTTTTTTTATAATTTAACTTTGCTGTTGACTTTTGCTCTTAGTAAAAAAGTTTAAAGTAGTAAAAAATATTTAAATATACTTTTGAGTAACCTGGTCAATGGAAGCTTTCTTTTCATCCATTGCATTATACTGAAGTATGGACATATGAGTAATTCAAGAAGGCGACGTGTGCTTTCATTAAAAATGGTATACCAGGGCCAGAATATTGGGCTCTATGAACTGGAGTATGGCTTTGCATAAGGAAGGCCCAGTAAAATCCCTGACACTGCAAGGTCTCTTGTGAACTGCTGAGAGTGACCCCCCAAAAAATAACTGGGATATGGACCAAAAGCAGGAACAAAACAAAGAATGGTACATAGGGACGCTAAGACCTAAACTCCTTTCTCCCACAATTATTTATTCCCTGGAGTTGGGACTTATCTTTCAAACCCCAGTTTAAATAGACATTGAGGATAACTTTGCAGATGTTTTGGGGGGCGGGGCTCCAAAACTGTGCTCAGGAACTCTGGGACAATTCAGTGCTATACTTGATCCAATAGCACTGGGCCCAACAGTTTCGTGTTTGAGCCCACCAATGCCAGCAGTGCTTAGAGGCTACCAGGACTTTACCAGGTGTGTGACTTTGCATAAGGAAGGCCCAGTAAAATCCCTGACACTACAAGGTGAACTGAGGGCCACAAGAGCTATACCTGTGCTTCTTGTACCATGCAGTGACGGGGATCAAGCTCCCCTCAACCCCTTTGAGCTATCTCCACAGAGCCATATCCATCATTTTTAATGGTGACAGGTTCGTTATAGGATGACAGCCTCTGAACCATGAGCAAATCCCAAGAGGTACCAGTGTGGAGAGTCGGGTTTGAAATCTGAGCATCTCCATGTACCCTTCACCTGCTATATCTCAGATATACACGATAAGCGACTGCTTGGGTAGCTTATTCTCCTCAGCCCATTATTGTTGAAGTTTTGAGAGGACATACAGCTGTCTTTTCCCTAAATCATGACATACCAAAACACAAATATTCAGTTAAGCAATGCACATTACTGAGAGTCCCCTGAGAAATGATGGCACTTCCCCTGGTGGGTCCAGACCCATCCTGTGTAAATTTCACACTCACCGGGTAGAGAGCTTTTACAGGCAGAGTTTGTCTTGTTGCAAGGATCTTCATAGCAGAGCATTCCTACATGAGCTCTAAGTTTTACATCACTTCTAAAGGACAACATAATCATAAATTTGAGGCTAACGTAAAAAAAACCACAAATTTGAGGCTGAAGTAAAAAAAAAAAAGCACACGCAGCTGATGGTAATGTGTTCCATGGCAATTTAAACAAAATATCAGAATTTTCCAATTTCTCTATGATTTATGGACTCTGGGTATCAGGTAGTTTTAGATATGGCAAATCTAAGAAGGGAAATAAATTTTCTCGGTATGGAACTTTTCCATCACTTACTACATAGGTGAAAACTTACCCCAAAATAATTTTCTGAGTTCGCTCTTTGATTCATTTTTATTTTTCTATTCTAATCATAATTTTTCCTTTCTCTAAAGAAGCAAAGAAAATGCTTTTTCTCCAAATTCAGTTTTAGACACAACAGAAAGAGATTATTAGGAAAGAGGATTAGGAAAGAGGACTAAAATTCCCACGCGGCCGACCCGGGTTTGATTCCTCTGTCCCTCTTGGAGAGCCCGGCAAGCTACCGAGAGTATCCTGCCTGTACAGCAGAGCCTGGGAAACTACTCGTGGCGTATTTGATGTGCCAAAAATAGGAACAAGTCTCACAAGGGAGACGTTACTGGTGCCTGCTCGAGCAAATCGATGAACAATGGGATGACAGTGCTACAGTGACAGTTTTTCAAAACCTATGTCGATCCCTATTTTTCTGCTAGTTGACAATTAGTTTGGTGCTCTCATCTCAGAGTTCAGTGGTTGATGTATAAAAGGAGGTGTCACTCACGCCACTGGCCAAGCAAGTGAAAACAGAGATAAATGAATGGGACTATCTCAAACTAAGAAGCTTCTGCACCTCAAGAGAAACAGTGACCAAAGTACAAAGACAATGTACAGAATGGGAAAGGATATTTATGCAGCACCCATCCGATAAAGGGTTGATAACAAGGATATACAATGCACTGGCTGAACTCCACAAGAAGAAAACTGCCAACCCGATCAAAAAATGGGGTGATGAAATGAACAGAAGCTTTCCTAAAGAAGAAATCCGAATGGCTCAGAGGCACATGAGAAAATGTTCCACATCACTAATCATCAGGGAGATGCAGATCAAAACAACCATGAGATATCATCTCACACCACAAAGACTGGCCCACATCCCCAAAAACAAAAGCAACCAGTGTTGGCGTGGATGCGGGGAGAAAGGGACTCTTCTTCACTGCTGGTGGGAATGCCGACTGGTTCAGCCCTTTTGGAAAACAATATGGACGATTCTCAAAAAATTAGAAATTGAGCTTCCATTTGACTCAGCAATACCACTCCTGGGAATATATCCCGGAGAGGCAAAACGGCATAGTAGAGATGGCATATGTATTTCTATGTTCATTGCAGCACTGTTTACAATAGCCAGAATCTGGAAAAAACCAGAGTGCCCCAAAACAGATGACTGGTTAAAGAAACTCTGGTACATCTACACAATGGAATACTATGTAGCTGTCAGAAAACATGAAGTCATGAAATTTGCATATAAATGGATCAACATGGAAAGTATCATGTTGAGTGAAATGAGTCAGAAAGAAAGAGACAGACATAGAAAGATTGCACTCATATGTGGAATACAATGTAACTGAGAAGTACAAGTTGGCAACGATGCAACTTCTGGCAGATATCTCTCTGGACTTAGTTGCTAAAATACTAAATTACAGAAACCCAAAACTGAGAGGCCGCTAAGTGTGGTCACTCGACCTCATACCTCTTCATCCTCAGCAATGGAAAACAAATTATCTAATGCTTCCTTTTCAGCAGGTCTGACTTTAGGGGAGAGACTCTCCAAACAATAATAGTGAGTTTTGTTGAAATATTGTATGCAATCAAAGTGAAAGTAAAGTGAAATTTATTAGTTACACAGGCGGGGGGGGCAAGGGGGGGGCTAGGGGCGTGGGGGGTTAGGGGTGTGGGGGGGCGGGGTGGAGCTATACTGGGATTCTTGGTGGTGGAATATGAGCACTGGTGAAGGGATGGGTATTCGAGCATTGTATAACTGAGATTTAAACCTGAAAACTTTGTAACTTTCCACATGGTGACTCAATAAAAATTAAAAAAAAAAATAAAAAAAATAATTCAAGTAAAAAAAAAATAAAAGGAGGTGTCACTAATCTAGTTATCTAACAACCCATTTATCACTCCAGTTTGTGTTTGGAGTAAAGCCATGGTCTCAGCTTCAGGCGCCTTGTAAAGGACAGAGATGTGCTTCTTGCTAAGGGACAGTGGGGTATGTGATACATGTGTCAGGACTATGAAGAAAGGCTTAGTGAGTAAACCTCAGTTCGTTCTTTTTCATAGTTCTTGTTCATTTGGTACAAACAAAGCCAATCCTCTGTCCTGCAGTAGGGGGATTTCCCCTTTCTTTTTTTTTTTTTTGCTTTTTTTTTTTTTTTTTTTTTTTTTGCTTTTTGGGTCACACCTGGTGATGCTCAGGGGTTACTCCTGGCTCTGCACTCAGGAATTACTCCTGGTGGTGCTCGGGAGACCATGTGGGATGCTGGGAATCAAACCTGGGTTGGCCTCGTGCAAGGCAAATGCCCTACCCACTGTGCTATTGCTCCAGCCCCTCCCCTTTATTTCGTAACCAGTAAAACCACTCATTGTTAAACCCAGAGGTAATGCTGCCTTAGTCCTCTTCCTTCCCCTCAACCCCAATTCCATTTGTCCTCCTACTGAACAACCTCGTGCTGATAACTTAGAATGTGTCTTCTATAAATGTCTCTTAGGAAGAGAAGACAATGTACAGATTCCATTTTTTTCCTTTATTATTTTATGCTTGGGAAAAATATTTTTTTAATTTTTTAAATTAAAGTACCATTGTTTACAAAGTTATTTATATTTGAGTTTTAGGCGCGCTGCATTCCAGCACCAGTCCCACCTCCAATGCCTTCTTCCCTCTACCAGAGTTCCCAGTTTCCTTCCCACCCACCGTTACCCCTACCCAGCCTGCCACCTTAGTGGGCACATTTTCTTTTCTTTCTTTCTTTTTTTTTTTTTTTGATTTTTTGGTCACACCCAGCAATGCACAGGGGTTAACTCCTGGCTCTGCACTCAGGAATTACTCCTGGCAGTGCTGGGGGACCATGTGGGATGCTGGGAATCGAACCTGAGTTGGCCATGGGCAAGGCAAATGCCCTATCCACTGTGCTATAGCTCCAACCCCACACTTTCATTTGTTTATTTGTTTGGGGGACACACCTGGTGCTTAGAGCTTACTCCTAGGTCTGCACTCTGCTCTGAGGTTACTCTTAGTGGTACCTGGGGGAACCATATGCAGTGCCAGGGATCAAGTCTGGCTTGGCGGCATGCAGGGCAAATGCTCTACCCACTGTATTATTGCTCTGACCTTTTTAAATTTTGGTTGTTGAAGTTTGGATCTTTGGTTTTTAGTGTTGTTGTCTCTATGTCCATTTTTCCTTTTAAGAAGATACTCCACCTATTTCTCTGTATCGACATCTTTTCTCTGTATACATGTTTTGGCTCAGTCACTACCTTCTGCCTCTCTCCCCCACTCCCTCAGATGACTCCGTCATGTCACCTCTTTCAAGAGGGGTTCTCTCATCATCCCACTAAAATAAGAATTTCTTCATTAAAAAATTAAAAAATAATAGTAAATGAATAAATGAATGAAAATCCCCTCTTTAGCCCTTCTCCTGGGCATTCTCAATTTTCACTCCTCTATTTTTCTCTCCTTATTGAGTTTACTAGAATATGTCCCCACGCCACTCCCATTAGGAATTAATATCCACAGGACCAGTGACCTTAACATGCTCTCACAGGCTGTAACCCTGGTGACTAGACATTGCCTGTACATGGCCTTCATTAAGTCCCTGGTAGATAAAAGAATCTGAATCATTCTGTTTACAAGCTGAGGAATTTTTAGGAGTGTGAGGGAACTGAGGTTTTATTTAACCATTCCCTCGCTAAGGGGCATGGAGGTGCTTTCCAGTTTTAGACAGTGCAGCAATGCTTTGTTGGCTGTGTTTGCAGAAAAACAGATACAGAGTTAAAGGGATGCATGTTCATAGTGAACAGAAGATGCCCAGTTGCACTGTCAGAAGATTAGTAACATTCATACCCACCTGCAATGAATAAAAGCACTTATTTTCCCCAAACTTTCTCCAGACACAGAAGTTAATCTTTAATCTTACTAAAAGAGATTGTGGGGCTTGAGAAATAGCACAGCGGGTAGGTTGTGTGCCTTGCATGCGACTGACCTGGGTTTGATTCCCAGCATCCCATATGGTCCCCTGAGCACTGCCAGGGCCGAATTCCTAACTTCAGAGCCAGGAGTAACCCCTGTGCATTGCTGGGTGTGACCGAAAAAGAAAAATCATAGAGATTATATTTTGTTTTATTTGATATTTCCATGTAAATTACTAAGTTTGGAGATTTAAGTTAGCAATCTTTATCTCCCATAAATTGCCTATTTATAGCATTTAATATTATCTATCATCTTACCAGCTTGTAGCTGCCATTGTATTGACCATATTAATACCTCAATCATGAGTGGCCCTTATCTTTTCCAGTATGCCTTTTGTCTTTCAAATTTACTTTTTTTTTTTGCTTTTTGGGTCACACCCGGCAATGCAAAGGGGTTACTCCTGGCTCTGCACTCAGGAACTACCCTTGGTGGTGCTCAGGGGACCATATGGGGTGCTGGGAATTGAACCCGGGTCGGCCACATGCAAGGCAAATGCCCTACCCGCTGTGCTATTGCTCCAGCCCCCTCAAATTTACATTTTTTGATATATTTATGCATTCCCTTTTTTCAAGTTTTTATGTTTTATTATGTCTTTTCAGGATTACGCATTTTCAATTTTGTCTTCCAAGTGTGTCATAAAAAAATTACATTTTATACTATCAAACAATTTTTTTAACTTCTGGGTTTTCCATTTGTATTTCCCTTAACCAAAGCTAAAATATACTCTCTGAAATATGTATAGAGGGAAGGAACATTTAAATTTTTTTGTTTCCTGTCTAGAGGTAGTTTTATTTCTCCATAATAGTGACTTAGGGTTGTTCTTTTCAACATTTTTACTTACAATCATGTCAAAACCATCTTTTAAATAAAACATTCTTGTCCCACTGATTTGAAATTTAACTATGAATTAAACATTAATTTTAATACCATGAATATATAAAATATAAACAGATTTTTGTATATGCTATGTACCTGTACATATTTGTACAAGTATAAATTTTGCTGTGTTCTTGAGTCTATTCTTATCCCTACCTATTTATTCAAATATATATGTTTAGTATGAAACTTCTACTTAAATTTTAATACCTTATAAATTCTACCTCAAAAATATACTTTCAGTTTGCTCTGGTTAGTCTCTAACATTTCATATTCTCAGTCATTTATTTCAATTAAGCTTCCTGGATTTCTGCCTAAACTTTGCATTTTTGAAGGAATACCCACCTAGTTGCACTCCAGAGGGTGGGCTGGGATAGGGAGACAGGGAATGGTCTCAGCAATCCAAGAAGCCAAAACAAGGCCTCAAGCAAGTGAACCGGGGGCTTTTCATGTGTAGGTTGAATTTAAGATATGAGAGCCAGTAATGGAGAGATAGAAATTGGTGACAGTTAATTACTGGGGTAGTTTAAATTTTGAAACAGGTTTTCAAATAAATTTCTAGAATTTCAGAGATTTACTGAAGTCTTTATTCACTTTCTTGTGAGGCACCACTTTTTCTTACTCATTCCAAGTTTGAGCAATTTGAGGACAGATTGTTATAAATAAACACAGAATTAGGTATCCTTCATAAAGAATAGAAATTAGTTCATATGTGGAAAAAATGTCTAGTTTCTAAAGATGTTTGTGTTATTTTTAGAAATATTCATCTACGAATGCTGTCTATGAATAGCTTTATTATATTTCTGCAGAGCATGTTATTACCATAATGTGACTTAGAAATTCACATTCTTTATAATAAAAAATCTATACCACTGAATAGAAGTAATTTTTGCTATCAAAATTATACTTTTTCTTAAGTTATTGTAAACATAGGCTTATTCTTGTCGCTTTCTCATTTTGTCTTTTCAGAGCTTGACAGCCCAGAAGAGTTGGGGAAAAAGCGGATCTGCAGGATTATCACTAAAGATTTCCCCCAGTATTTTGCAGTAGTTTCACGCATAAAGCAGGAAAGTAACCAGATTGGTCCTGAAGGTGGAATTCTAAGCAGCACCACTGTGCCCCTTGTCCAGGCTTCTTTCCCAGAAGGCGCTTTAACCAAAAGAATTCGAGTGGGCCTACAGGTAATTAATATCCACAATAAATTGGTATAGTCAGACATGTAAGAATGCTATTTTGAAAACATCTTCATAGCTTATCTACACAGTACTGCAAATTAAAGCGTTAGTCTATTTTGAAAATCAGTCTACTTCAAATGAAAAGCATTAGCTGTAAAATTAGTTTAGTTTATGAAATCAAATATATATTTCATAGTTTTTGTTTCAAAGTATTACTTGATTCTAATGAAGTATATATTTTTAGTGGTAAGTTATTGGTCATTTTGAGAAAACAAAAAGCACCAAAAAACAATTATACCATTAAAATCACATTTGATTTGTTTTATGATATGCTTTTTATAAAGATCAGTAATATGAAACTTGTAAGCTTTAAATTTGGGGTTAAGTAAATCATAAATTCTGGGCTTTATTCAAACCATTGGAATTTGGGTTAGAAAAGCTGCTGAAAATGTTTTAGCAATTGTCTTTATTGCTTTTCCGTTAAGTAATACAAACTAAGCCTTAATTAAAAGGCTTATTAACTACTCCTTACTGAATACAGTAAATGACCTGGAAAAAATTTAATTAAGTGACCGTGAGATGTAGTTACTAAGTTGTTCATGATTGGATTTCAATTGTACAATGTTCTGAATACCCATCCCTCCACCAGTGTACATTTCTTACTACCAGTGTTCCCAGTTTCCTTCCCACCAACCCACTGATCTGAAAAGTTTTGAATATATGTTTTAATATAGATATTAATAACTGACTGAAATTTTTTTGGAGGGGTTTGTAAATTGGCCTCTTGTGTTTAAGAGTTAGATTAAAGAGTTGAGTGTTCACCTGCAGTGAACGTTTGGATCTTGAGAGAGAACCTAAAATTGTCATGGCAGAAGTTCCATTCAAAGAAATCAAGAGAAAGAAGTTAGATGTTAGGATTAGTAAGATACAATTGAAATCTTGAATGCCTTTTTGCTACTTAACTCTGTAAGCCTCAATTTTAATCTGGGTCCAGATTGCCTTCCTAATATTGCATCAAATATTCTGCATAGGTTTAATATATATTGGACCCAATATTCTTGGTCCCTTAGATAGGACTAATTTTTTCCTCCCTGTGAAATGTTATTTCTTTCCTTTCATGCAAAATTACAACCACCTCTGTTCTACTAAGAAAATACACAGGTTTCAGGTTGTTTGGGTTTTGTTTTATGTCTTCCTGAAATAGAAAGGATGTTTGGCTGTCTGTGTTTGTTGCCTTTTCCTTCCCACTTCAATAATCAGCTGTCTCAGGAGGCAAAACATGTCCACTTTCAATTAAGGTCTTTCTCTGTTCCTAGGCCCAGCCTGTTCCAGATGAAATTGTGAAAAAGATCCTTGGAAACAAAGCAACATTCAGCCCAATTGTCACAGTGGAACCAAGGAGAAGGAAGTTCCATAAGCCAATAACAATGACCATTCCTGTACCCCCACCCTCAGGAGAAGGCGTATCCAATGGGTACAAGGGGGATACCACACCCAATCTACGCCTTCTCTGTAGCATAACAGGTTTGGTTAAGTTGTCATACTTTCGACTGATGCCTTTATGTTGCTTCTTTTCAAATACATAAATACTGAAAACCTCTGTACCCAAATTTGGAGTAGGGAAAGACAGGGAATTAAAAAAAATTTTTTTCTCTTTTTATCAGTTCATCTCTATTAGCCTAAAGGTATTTTAATCTAAGTTACAGATGTCATAACTCATTTAAAATTCAAAATATCATTTTAGTGCCATTGAGTGTTGATGACAGGGCCCTTTCATGGTTATTACTGAATCCGCTGGAGTTGTCAGGTAATTCAAGATTTTAACTCTCAAATACACCTGAAAATAGGGAAGAGCACAGTAGGTGATAATTCTCACCTTTTCTGTTACTGAGTGTGATTCGGTTACTGACATGCAGAGCTGAAGAGAACACATCGTGTAATAAACGCTTGGAATCTGCAGCTCAGTTCATAACTTGATGACCTTAACCTGATTTTCAGTGAACTTCTCAGGTAAAAAGCTAGGTTGTTCTTAAACAGTAAAGGGTAACTAGAAGAGAAAGGGTTTCTCTCCGCAGTGCCCAGGAGGGCACCCGTCTTTGGCAATATTTGGCCAACTGTGTGAACGTGACAGATCAGGGCTCCGAAGGGGATGCAGCACTGCTCAGGCACTGTAGTGCTCAGGAGACACAAGGGTCAGATTTGGTGATGTTCCTGGCCACCAGAGCTACTCTTAGAGGGCTCAGGAGGCCTTGCCATGCCAGGAATCTACCTTGGGGGCAAGTGCAAGTAAGCTAAGTTCTTTCTTTTTTTGAGTTATTTACCTGGCCCTCAAACGGTAATTTTAGTGGCTGATTCACTTTTTACGTTGGAAAAGAAAAAAATTCAGTCGCTACAATATTTCAGGCCTCTTTTAAAAATAAAAGGATTGTGTTGTCTCTCTGAAAAAAAATTGCAGTTTTAAATATATTTTATAAGTGCCAGCTGTTTTTGCATCAAGCTTAAGCCATTTATCTGTAATTAAAAATAATTTTTAAAATACAGCATCTGAGAACTAAATCGCACTGAGTCCAAAATATATAAAAGAAGAACAGAGAAGAGAAAACTACCTTCTGTAGTTTCAGAAAACTGAAAGTGAAGCTTTGAGCATCAATGGCAACACAGAAGGGAATGATAATGAGCATTTTACTAGGATTATGATAAACCTATAATAAAGTCACCATATCTACTGCTGTTCTCTCAGGGGGCACCTCACCTGCTCAGTGGGAAGACATCACAGGAACTACTCCTTTGACGTTTATAAAGGATTGTGTCTCTTTTACAACCAATGTTTCAGCCAGGTATGGAAATGAAAGCTAAAAAGAAGCACAAAGAAATTCGTTTTACAAATTTTTGTAAAGTAATCAACACCACAATTGATCAGGTTTTGAACTTTGAATGGTGAGGTTGGGCACAACTCAGAAATTTAAAAATCACCGAGATAGATCAATTTAATTCTGTTCTCTCAAGGAGCTCTGAAGTGTAAGATTTGATTTTTCCAGTAAAAGTTATGGTATAAAATCTGATAGGACTGTCCTTTCTCTTCTGTTTTCTCCCATAAAATTCTTGTTTCTTCCAATAATTAAGTCATAAATTAATCTCTTTAAGACTAGATAGGAAGGCATAACCTAAAGTTTTATGAACAGAATAATAATCTTATGGGAAGTAAAAGGGAAAAAGTCCTTAACGTTACTTTAACAAAGTGATAACAAATGTAGGGTTTCTGTGTTTGATAAAGTAATCGTGTTTGCTAGTTATTAAATGTACAAATTACTGTTTTGCTTTTAATTTTTTAAATTGTGAACTTTTTAAAGAGTTGACTTTGAAATCACCTTATTGTCATACTTCTATTATTCTTAGATTTTGGCTCGCAGACTGCCATCAAGTTTTAGAAACTGTGGGGTTAGCCACACAACTTTACAGAGAACTAATATGCGTTCCATATATGGCCAAGTTTGTTGTTTTTGCCAAAATGAATGATCCTGTAGAATCCTCCCTGAGATGTTTCTGCATGACAGATGACAAAGTGGACAAAACCTTAGAGCAGCAAGAGAATTTTGAGGAAGTTGCAAGAAGCAAAGATATTGAGGTAACTGTTCACAGGTTCATTTAATACCCTACACCGGTGCTTCATTTGGAGGCCAGAAAAACCAAGTACATTTTTACATTAGTTTTTGGAGGGTTTTATATTTAAACATGAAGTCATTGTCTCTATTCCAGTTCTTTTTTAGTTTATCTTAATTGGTTAAAATATAGATGCTAATGAGGACTGCCTCAGTCAAGGTCGTAATTTGCTTGTGATACCTTTTTTCAGCTATCTACACATATTACCCTAATTTTTCAAAACCAGTGATAAATATCTAAAAATCTTTCCCTCTCTCCCCTCCTTCGCTCCCTTTTAAACAGTGAAATAATCAAAAACTCATTTTGTTGTTTAAGCAGTAAATATTTGCAAAGTCTATTTGAATAAGTAGTTGATGTCATACACTTTATCAGAAATGTCTTGAATCACTAGCACTGTAGCACTGTCATCCCATTGTTCATTTGATTTGCTCGAGTGGGCACCAGTAACGTCTCCATTGTGAGACTTGTTACTATTTTTGGCATATCAAATACACCATGGGCAGCTTGCCAGGCTATGCCATGTGGGCGGGATACTCTTGGTAGCTTGCCGGGCTCTCCGAGAGGGATGGAAGAATTGAACCGGGGTCCACCACATGCAAGGTGGATACCTACCCTCTGTGTTATCGTTCCAGCCTGGAATCACTAGACTAAAAATAAAGATTAAATTCTGTGTCTGCTTTATACTTGTTCACAACAACAATTTCAAGCATAGCTATTGAATTATGAGCCAGTAATTAATTTTTTGGCAGACAGATTCATAGTGATTTCCTAATAAGAAGATAAATATGATTTAAAAGCATGGTAGTCTAATTTTATGTGATTTAACATATCAAAGTTTTTTCAACTCCAATTTATATTAAATTATATATTTCTTTACTCTAAAAGGTCCTGGAAGGAAAACCTATTTATGTTGATTGTTATGGAAATTTGGCCCCACTCACCAAAGGAGGACAGCAACTTGTTTTTAACTTTTATGCTTTCAAAGAAAATAGACTGCCATTTTCCATCAAGGTAAATCAAAATTTGTGAATTAAAAAACATAATAATAAGTTCTTACAGTGCCAAACTGCTGGCCTTAGAATACAAACTGTCAAGCTGTGGTAGGAAGGAAAGATGACCAGACTAATGGTGGCATAGGGACAAGGGTGGATAGTCAAAGGCACCTTTGTGGTGGTGAGGTACAGCAGTTTTGCACATCAGCAGCATAAACTTTAATAGTACCTAACATATAATTTTAAAAAATGTTGAAATGGCTGAAAAATAAATAACTGCATAGAGAATAAAAAGAAATGTTTTACTGATTTATGCATTTTTAAATATCCCACTAAATGTGAATTCAAAGAAACATCAGATTTTGTCCTAATTCTTCCCAAGAATGCTTTAGAGATTTGTAATTGGGTCTCTTTTTTTTTTTTTTTTTTTGAATCACCATGAGATAGACCATTACAAAGCTGTTCATAACTGGGTTTCAGTCATACAATGTTCCAACACCCATTCTCCCACCAGTATAATTTCCCAGCACCACTGCCCCCAGTTTCCTTCCTCCCCCCGGCAACTCCCCCCCCCACCGCCTGCCTCTGTGATGGGACTCTCTCTCTCCCCCCACCTCTCTCTCCCTTATCTTTCTCTCCCTCTGTCCCTCTCACTCTCTCCCCCTCTCTCTCCCCATTTTGTCTTTTAAGCAGATGTTTGTAAGACCAAACTGTTTATAATAACCAAATGCATCGTACATGATTAATACTCGAATCACAAGCAAAATCCTGGGAATTCTGGAGAATCTGAGATTCGTCCTCAGAAAACGGGCCTCTTGGGGGCAGAGAGATGGTATAGGGTGCAGTGCATTTACCTTGCATACAGCTGACCCAGGTTCCATCCCCAGCATCACATATAGTCCTCATTCCAAACCCCCCACCAGGATTGATCCCTGAATGCAGAGCCAGGAGTAAGGCTAGAGCAGAGCTGGGTGTAGCCCCAAAATAAAAAAATGGGAAGGGAGGGTCAGGGGGAGTGGTATGAGGGGCGATGGGGAGAGACCACTATGAGATAAATAACTTGTTATTATTTGCTACTATTGTTGCTAAAATTGTGGATCTAAGGGAATGATACTAGACTGGAAGTAATACCAATAATCAAGGCTGTCAGACATGTTTTGTCAGGATGCTCCAAGCAGATACAATAATCCTGTGTTTGAACTAGAACTACCACTCTAAATCTTGTAGAGTTGAAATGTGATATTCTTGGTTGATGTTTAGTTGTTACTTTTACTTTATTATCCTGCTCTCAAGACTCCATAAAACAAACATGCTTAACCTTGTAGGACAGGAATCCTCAGGAAAAAAAATCTCTTTCTATAACAATTGACTAGCTAAATTCTTGTAGATTAGAGACACCAGCCAAGAGCCTTGTGGTCGTTTGTCTTTTCTGAAAGAACCAAAGACAACAAAAGGACTGCCTCAAACAGCTGTTTGCAACCTAAATATCACGCTGCCAGCACATAAAAAGGTATCTCTCAGTACTGATTTCTTTTAACTTTCCTTCCTGGTTCCTAAAGGCCTTTGGTATGTAATTAAGGAATGCTTTGTAACATGATTAAAGCTCTTGAAACTCAAGTTTTATTAGTCTCTTTGTGTAGATTGTATTCTTGTGCCTGTGGTGTCAAATTCTTATGGTTTGTATGATGGAGTCCTCTGTTTATTGCTTCTGCTTCTGCTGGTAGTAGTATATAGGTTTATGCTTTCAAATAATGTCACACATTAATTTGCCATGAATGTACAATTCTTGGTATTTTTTTGTTGGCTTCTTTTATTTGCTTTCTAAATCAGCTTGCCTTTTGTGCTCCCTACTCAGTCCTTTTCATATCCTGATATTCTTTTCCCTGCTGTCCATTATAATACTCCTTGTCTCTGCAATGCATCTTGGAACCCAAAGGAGACAGAGTCAGATCAAGATGATGAGGTAATATAAACACTTCTGCTTTTACTCTATCAGAGCTAAAATAGAAATTGAATTGTCAGAAAGAAGTTGCAGAGGGCTGAAACTTGTAATTTTTGCATTTTTGCCATCTTAGCTTAAGTGAGGTAAAGGAGTATATTTTTCTGAAAGAACGGTTTAATTCTTCACCTACTCCTCAGAGTATTTCACTGTATTCAACAAAATCAAAATCCTGTTAATTTAAAATAACTAAAGTTATTTAAATATTTTTAAATGTGAGAAATTGGCATTTAGTACATATATATCTCTATATATGTATACATATATAGATATCTTCACCTAGTATCCACTGTTATAACTTGTAAATCAAGACCATGGAAAATATGAGACTTTATTTGCAAATCAACTAAGTATAAATATATATATATTTAAATATATGCTCAGTAGCTATTGATAAATATTTTTTCTAGTTAGGTAAATTTATCTTTGCCATTTATAGATAGTTCTTTGAGTGGATATTTGTTTATAACTTATCACTTAATATTTCTCCATCACCTATGATAATTGATTTTTTAAAACTCATTTGTCAGTACTGATAGAATGAGCCACCTTAAAAGTGACATTATTTTTAATAAGACCATTAATCTGTTGTCAATATTCTCTGTTTACTCTTAATGCCTATTAACATACAGAAACAACAGCAGTAATCAGAATAATAAACTTTGTGTGCCTTTTTCCCTTTAAATGTACTCACAGAGAGTGTATATTGTGATATATGTGCTTTCAGTACAAATCAACTTGGGAAAATTTAGTGCTCAACATCAGAAGTCTCTGTAATGCTCGTGTTTTATTTGTAATTCCTGTAGTCTGCTGTGTTGATGCTCCGACATTTACTAAGTGATGGTTATGTGGTTGAGTTATTGGGATGGGTTATCATATGAAAAAGCCATGAAAAATGAAAGATAAACACGATATCAACAAGCCAACCTACACAATGTTCCAGAACTATTAAAACATCACTAAAATGGTGGACATAGTCTTTCCTTTTTCTTATTTTTCAGATCGAGAAAACAGACAGACGACAGAGCTTTGCATCTTTAGCTTTACGTAAGCGCTACAGCTACTTGACTGAGCCTGGAATGAGTGAGTTTTCTAACACATTTACTAATCTATATTGTTTGTTTGTTTGTTTGTTTTTATAAGAAGAGACATTTTTTCTATACAAACTAATTTCTGGGGTCATTTGAATACCCAATGACAAAAGACAAATTTCCGCAGAAAAGTTTTATCATGAAATCTGAGTAATAATTTCTAGTTGAAGATAGAAGAGTCAAACACCCCTAGATCAGAGCTTCAGAACAGAGATTTATTATTTTAAGCCATTAACTTAAAAATTGGATTCATCTATTATCTTTAAAGACTTTGATTTCACTTTGTTAGCTCTGGTAAGAGATAATGTTATACCAATGTTGTTCTCAATCAAAGGAGAAAATATTTCCTCCAATACTAAATATGATAGTGGAAAGAATGCTAAAATGACTTTGGCTGTTGTCTGAGTTCTCTTAATAAAAATAGAACATTGTATCTTAGTCCTGATTCTTTGTTTTCAGTTTTCAAAATTAAACTTTCCTGCCTTCTTGAGGTAGTACTTGGCTGATTTCTTATTTCCTTCCTTCCTTCTTCCTTCCTTCTTTCCTTCCTTGCTTCCATCCATCCATCCTTCCTTCCTTCCTTCTTTATTCCTTCATTTCTTCCTTCTTTCCTTCCTTCCTGCCTGTCTTCCTTCCCTCCTCTCTTCCTTCTTTTCACCCTTTATTAAATATTAGTTCTAAGGCTTATCTTCATTAGACTGGGTAAATCCTTTTCTTCTTTAAATGTTTCTTTTGTCTCGTTGGTAACTAGCTTGCAAATTTGAAGGTTCTTTCATTCATATTCATTTTTCTCTCTTTCTACCTCTCTCCTTCCCTCATCCTTTTGATTATCACTTCCGATAATCACTAAATCTTAAAGATAAAACCTCCTTCACGAATAGGAGCTAGGGATTTTGATAGCAGTATTGTGTTTACTTTAGCCATCAGGGAAGGGTTTAATAGAAGGGCTATTTTAAATTAGTGAATCATTTCTGTTTAACATAATTTATATTGACTTGATTTCAAGAGGACTGGACACTTATTTATCAGTAGGAGCCATCCATCACTTTGGTTTTAGCCAACCTCCCCAGAATTTATGTAGTCTTTGGGACTACATAGCCAGTAAAATATGCAGCATGAAACTATTGCCCTAAATGCTTAGGTGCTTATAGCACAGTCTCTGGAAGTCTTGCTCCTTAACTACTAAGGAAGCTCTTATATTCAGACACAAAATAGGATACCATAAAGAGAAACTGAACCCCACCCATACTAATGAATGCACTCCCTGAACTCAGTTTTTTCCTTTTAGCATAAATTACCTTAATAGTTCCAAAACCATAAAGGCTGAAATTAACTCTCATTGAAAGCAGGGAAGTTATGTATGTAGTCAGATGGTTTTTCAACCTAACTAAATCTCCTTAGTTGAAGTTTTGTTTGAAATATGACTTTATTCCAGAGCTAAAGCCCTAACTGTGGTTAAGACTCCTAGGCAACCTGCATAAGCTTTGGCCAAACTCCATATACCAGCTATTTTAGGTCAGAGGCATCTCTGGGCAGGCTGTCTCCCATTTGATGTCTTAAGGTGTTGGGGTGGGGGGGGCGGAGAATGGGTGGAGTGTTAGATGTAGTGGAGTTTGGGTTTTTAGGCCACACATGGCTGTGCTTAGAGGACCATATATGGTGCAAGAAATCAAACCCAGGTCAACCACGTACACAGCCAAGCACTACCTGGCCCCATTTTAATTGATTTTTTTAAAAGATTTTTCTTCAGGGTATGAGTTGTAAGGTCAGGTTTGTGCTAAGATAACTGAGTTTTCCCCACTTGTGAAAGGAATGCTAATTTTTGTCTTCTTGACTTTTGGTAGAAGAAAGAGGGTACTTTTCCCTGTATTAGGAAAAGGAGCATAAGAGTGGTGAAGGGAGAAATGGAAATGACTAAGAAGACAAAAAGGAAACCAAGGAAATGTTCTCACTTTGGTGTTAGAACTTGAAGTAATTATTTAAGCATGACCCTGCCCTTCCAAATACCCTCCTCCACACACACCTTCTTGGCCCCCTTCCTAAATATTTTCATGTAATTCAGTCCCTGACCTCTAGACATTCCTTTTATTATAAAACATATCAGGAATTATATATAAGTATGAAAGCCTAAGATGTGTAACTGATCTGCAAGTTGGCTGCTGCATGCAAATTATAAAACCATAGCTGTGCTTCAGAAGACTTTATTGCTTGATGGAGCCAGCTTTCAGTGGTAAATGAGAGCTGCTTTGCCAATAATCTGGAATATTTTCATTTTAATTCTCTTGAGATATTGGACTGAGTTCAGATCACTAAATCGGAGGACTCCCAAAAGTTTTATTTGCAATGTGATGCTTCCAAAAGAGTTAAGCAATATAATACTGAAAATTATGGCTAGGGGTAATGAATGGGTAGATTTTCCCCTTAGTTCTTCCACTTTAGAATGATATGTAAGCCTAGAAAAGGATGTATTCTGAATATTTGAATTTAAATGTACACTAGGAATGAAAATCTTCACTCTTGTGGGAGTAGCTGCTAATCCAAGGACTGGATTATAGCAATGGCACGAGCACAGCATGAAGAGGAGCATAAAAGATGAAGCAGATTCTCATTTCCTCTTCGCATGTCACTATTATTCTGAACCAGTGCTTTCTGGGAACGAGACTGTACTCAACCTTGACATAGAACATTAGCCCTTGGCAGGCATTCCAAATCTCTGTGACCAGCTCGGTTTGTTTGTTAGAGTTGTAGATGTAGGAGGACCAAGCGTGTGTTTGCTCTTCCCCAGAAACTCTGCTTACCTCATGTGTATGCTTCTTATCTCATTGCCAGATGAATGTGGAATTAAATCCATCTTTCCTGGTGGCAGGTCTTTCTCATGTTTGCTCCAGTGTTTGGGGTATCCATGAGTCCCACAAGTATTTTGGCAAGGCACCAGAATGGACACCTTTGCCACTGAAATATATAGACAAATTTATATATACATCTATGTATGAAGCAACATGCTGTATGCCACTATAGGTACTTACATATGGGGTGTTAAAAATGTGAGTGTGCTTTTAGATTTCCCCCGTGATACCTTTTGAGAATTAAAAGTCAAATAGACCTAAAATATATATCTGAAATCAGTGAACTACTTTAATCCATAATAATGATAGTGGATATGTTTAGCTGCAGACATAGACATGTTTAGCTGCAGAATTACTTTTAATGTGTAGCATTACTTGATTAATGTCTCAAAAGGTACCAGATTTCACATCTCATGGAAAAAGTGTACTCTTCTTTCTAAATGCTTTAGCAAAAGTATTTTAAAGTTTATTAAATTGTGCATAATATGGCATAAAAACTGTGTTACTTCATTGGCTTGTTTGCCATGATATATTGCGCATGATAAGATGTTTTCAGTTGCTTTGCTTGCTTATGGTAATCATGAACCACGTTTTCAGGTTTCTTTATCCCTTTGTGTGTGTGTGTACACATGCATTTTTAAATCATTTCATATTACATTATTTTCCTCACCAAAAGGAATATACTGCATGGAAAAAGATAAATGCAAACATTCCTTTTCTTTTCATTTTTTGACTCAGAAAACTTCTTGCTCTTATTGGCTTTTTATGAGTGTAAAGCATAACTGAATTGTGCATGGAAGATACAAATTTAAAATCCAGTGGCTTCACAGTTTGCACATCAGTTGCCTGTCACTTAAAAGTTATTTTGGAATCTGCATGAAATAGGCTTGAGTGGTTTTCTAAAAATGAATTTTATATATTTAATATATAACTATCCCCATTCATAATGGCTCTAATTAGGTGCAATCAGCATCACCAAAAAGGTTCAAGAAAAGGGAACATTAGCAATTACTAAAAGGAGAGTTCTATGCTTATAAAAATCCCTCATGTACCTATACAGGCAAAACAGAATGACTACTGATATTTCAAAATATGACCAGCACATAAGAAAGTCAATAGGAAGTAAAGGAACAGTTTCCCATTGTGATTATTTTTCTCATTGTTCTTTCCTTTCTGTTTCTCATTGTTGGCATTTTCGGTTGCAATGTGCTTTTCTTATCTTTCATCTCCCATTACTCTGTTTTTATTTTTGGTTTTTTTTGTTTGTTTATTTTACTTTGGATTAGTTATGTATAGAAATTTTATTTCTTTCATTGTCCCTTTTGCCTCTTCCATCCTAAATCATGCAAACAATTGTACTTGCTTTTGTAATATTTCAAGGTTTACTGACCAATTTTTTTCTCTGGTCTCTCTGTTTCTCAACCATTTTTGTTGATTTTTGTGTTTGATTTCATTTTAAAATTTAAGAAACAGTTGAACGGAGTGCAGGAGCAGCAAGATCCCTCCCCACCACTTACTCATACAAGCCATTCTTTTCTACAAGACCATTCCAGTCCTGGACAACAGCTCCGATTACGGTGCCCGGGCCAGCCAAGTCAGGCTTCACTTCCTTATCAAGTTCTTCCTCTAATACGCCATCAGCTTCTCCATTAAAATCAATATGGTCTGTTTCGACTCCTTCTCCAATCAAATCCACTTTAGGCGCATCAACGACATCTTCAGTTAAATCTATTAGTGATGTGGCATCTCCAATTAGATCCTTTCGGACAATTTCCTCACCAATAAAAACAGTGGTGTCACAGTCTCCTTACAATATCCAGGTTTCCTCTGGCACACTGGCTAGAGCTCCTGGAATCACAGAGGCCTCGCCTTTAAAAGGGCTGGCATCGAATTCTACTTTTTCCACTCGGACCTCTCCCGTGACTACTGCTGGGTCTCTTTTGGAGAGGTCATCAATTACTATGACACCTCCTGCCTCCCCCAAATCAAACATAAATATGTATTCCTCAAGTTTGCCATTTAAATCGATTATTACATCAGCAGCACCACTAATATCGTCACCTTTGAAGTCAGTGATGTCTCCAGCTAAATCAGCAGTTGATGTTGTCTCATCAGCTAAAGTTACAATGGCTTCTTCTCTCTCATCACCTGTGAAACAGTTGCCTGGACATGCAGAGGTAGCATTAGTCAACGGATCTATTTCTCCTCTGAAATACCCATCATCTTCGACTTTAATTAATGGATGCAAAGCCACTGCCACATTACAAGAAAAAATTTCTATAGCTACAAACTCTGTGAGCTCTGCAGTTAGCGCAGCCACTGACACAGTTGACAAAGTGTTTTCTACCACGACAGCCATGCCATTTTCCCCACTCAGGTCATACGTTTCTTCAGCACCATCAGCTTTTCAGTCTCTAAGAACTCCTTCCACAAGTGCACTCTATACATCCCTTGGGTCATCGATATCTGCAACTACCTCATCTGTAACTTCATCGATAATAACAGTGCCAGTCTACTCTGTAGTCAATGTTTTGCCAGAACCAGCATTAAAGAAAATCCCAGACTCTCACTCACTTACAAAATCAGCAGCAGCCTTGCTGTCACCCATTAAAACATTGACTACGGAGACACGTCCTCAGCCCCATCTCACTCGAAGTTCATCTCCCGTTAAGTCGTCATTGTTCCTCACACCCTCTGCCCTTAAGTTGTCTACACCATCTTCTTTATCTTCCAGTCAGGAGATATTAAAAGACGTGGCTGAAATGAAAGAGGACCTAATGCGAATGACGGCAATACTCCAAACAGACGTGCCAGAGGAGAAGCCATTCCAACCTGAGCCCCCCAAAGAAGGGAGAATTGATGATGAAGAGCCCTTCAAAATAGTTGAGAAAGTCAAGGAAGACTTAGTGAAAGTTAGTGAAATCCTTAAAAAAGATGTGTGTGTGGATAATAAAGGGCCACCAAAATCACCAAAGAGTGACAAGGGACTCTCTCCTGAAGAAGACTGGATAGAATTTAGTTCCGAAGAAATTAGAGAAGCAAGACAGCAAGCTACTGCAAGCCATTCTCCTTCCCTGCCAGAGAGAGTGCAAGTCAAGGCAAAAGCTGCCTCCGATAAGGATTATAATCTGACCAAAGTGATTGATTATCTAACCAATGATATTGGGAGTAGCTCACTGACGAACTTGAAGTACAAGTTTGAAGATGCCAAGAAGGATGGAGAAGAGAGACAGAAAAGAATTTTAAAGCCGGCCATTGCTTTGCAGGAACACAAACTCAAAATGCCACCAGCCTCCATGAGGCCTTCCACCTCTGAGAAAGAGTTATGTAAAATGGCAGATTCCTTTTTTGGAACAGATACTATTTTAGAATCCCCAGATGACTTTTCTCAGCATGACCAAGACAAAAGTCCCCTGTCTGACAGTGGCTTTGAAACGAGAAGTGAAAAAACACCATCAGCCCCACAAAGCGCTGAAAGCACGGGTCCTAAACCACTCTTTCATGAAGTCCCCATCCCTCCTGTCATCACAGAAACAAGAACAGAAGTGGTCCACGTTATCAGGAGTTATGAACCTTCTGCAGGAGAAGCTCCCCTGTCCCAACCAGAGGAGCCGGCGTCACCCAAACCTGCTCCTGCGTTTATGGAATTGGAACCCAAGCCCACCACCTCTAGCATTAAAGAAAAAGTGAAAGCATTTCAGATGAAAGCCAGCAGTGAAGAAGATGACCACAATCGGGTTCTGAGCAAAGGCATGCGGGTCAAAGAGGAGACTCACATAACCACGACCACCAGGATGGTGTATCATTCTCCACCAGGCGGCGAGGGTGCCTCCGAAAGAATTGAAGAAACCATGTCAGTCCACGACATCATGAAGGCCTTTCAGTCTGGACGGGACCCCTCCAAAGAGCTGGCAGGTCTGTTTGAACATAAGTCGGCAGTGTCTCCAGATGTTCACAAGTCTGCTGCTGAAACCTCAGCCCAGCAAGCAGAGAAGGACAACCAAATGAAACCCAAACTGGAGCGTATAATTGAAGTCCACATCGAAAAAGGTAACCAAGCTGAGCCCACTGAAGTCATTATTAGAGAAACCAAAAAGCATCCAGAGAAGGAAATGTATGTGTATCAGAAAGACTTATCCCGGGGAGATATTAACCTAAAAGATTTTCTGCCAGAAAAACATGATGCTTTTCCTTGTTCAGAGGAGCAGGGTCAGCAAGAAGAAGAAGAACTTACTGCTGAAGAGTCACTTCCTTCTTATCTGGAGTCTTCCAGAGTAAACACTCCTGTGTCCCAAGAAGAAGATAGCCGCCCTAGTTCAGCTCAACTCGTTTCTGATGACTCTTATAAAACCCTGAAGCTTTTGAGTCAACACTCAATAGAGTACCATGACGATGAGTTGTCAGAACTAAGAGGGGAGTCTTACAGGTTTGCTGAGAAAATGCTTCTGTCAGAAAAGCTAGATGTGTCTCATTCTGATACCGAGGAATCGGTGACAGACCATGCAGGACCCCCTAGCTCAGAGTTACAGGGGTCTGATAAGCGGCCCAGAGAAAAAGTAGTCACTGCCCCCAAAAAAGAAATTCTCTCCAAAATCTATAAAGATGTGTCTGAAAATGGTGTAGGTAAAGTGTCTAAAGATGAGCCTTTTGATAAAGTGACAGTGTTGCACTATTCTGGCGATGTTAGTAGTCCAAAACATGCCATGTGGATGCGCTTTACTGAGGACAGATTAGAGAGAGGTAGAGAGAAGTTGATATATGAAGATAGGGTGGACAGGACTGTGAAGGAAGCTGAAGAAAAACTGACTGAAGTGTCACAGTTTTTTCGTGACAAAACAGAAAAGCTCAACGATGAACTGCAATCCCCAGAGAAAAAGCCACGCCCGAGAAATGGCAAAGAGTACTCTTCTCAGAGCTCTACTAGTAGCAGCCCTGAGAAGGTACTGCTGAAGGAACTGTTGGCGTCCAATGATGAGTGGATTAAGGCAAGGCAGCACGGTCGTGATGGACAGGGCTTCCCCAAAGCTGAGGAGAGGAAAGCATCCAGTCTGCCCGGCAGTCCAGAGAAGAAGAGTCTTTCCCAACACACTGAGGAGAGCAAGTCCACAGAGGAAGTCAAAGGAAGTATTGCCCAGAGCAAAGCAACAGAAGGGCCCCAGTCTGGGTTTCAGCTCAAACAATCTAAACTCAGTTCCATTAGATTAAAATTCGAACAAGGCACACAGGCAAAAAGAAAGGACATATCTCAAGACGACAAAAAGCCAGACGGCCAATCCAGGATCCCAGTTAAAAAAATCCAGGAGAGCAAGCTACCTGTCTACCAAGTTTTTGCTAGAGAGAAGCAGCAGAAGGCTGTAGATCTTCCAGATGACAGTGTGTCTGTGAAAAAAGATTCTGTGGTATTAAAAGCTAAAGATGAGCATGCCCAAAGCAATGAAATTGTTGTAAATGATTCTGGCTCTGATGATGTGAAAAAACAGAGAACTGAAATGTCAAGTAATGCAATGCCTGACTATTTTTCTGAGCAGCAGGCTAAAGACTTAGCATGTCATGTAACCTCAGATTTAGCAACTAAGGGACCATGGGACAAAAAGGTTTTTAGAACATGGGAAAGTTCTGGAGCCACTAACAATAAGTTGCAGAAAGAAAAACTTTCTCATGTACTTGTGCATGATGTAAGAGAGAATCATATTGGTCACCCTGAGAGTAAGGTTGTCGATCAAAGGAATGAATTTATGTCTGTGACTGAGAGAGAACACAAATTGTTAACAAATGGCTCTCTCTCAGAAATTAAGGAAATGACTGTAAAATCTCCCTCTAAAAAAGTCTTATATAGGGAATATGTTGTAAAAGAGGGGGAATGTCCAGGTGGCTCGTTTGATCAACTTTCCAGGAGAAGTGAGAGCACAGCTGTGTCGCACATCCCAGTCAGAGTGGCGGAGGAGAGAAGAATGCCATCTGCAAACATTCCTGATGGTTTTCCTGAACAAACGACCATTCCAAATCATGAACTCTCACAAAAGTTACCCCAGTCGAGTATGAGTAAAGAGACAGTTGAGACGCAGTACTTTAATTCTGTAGAAGATGAAAAAGTGTCCTACTCAGAAATCAGCAAAGTTTCCAAAAATCATAATTTTGTAGGTTTATGCCCACCTCGGGAGGAAACTGAAACTTCTCCCACCAAATCTCCAGATTCTTTAGACTTTAGCCCCGGAAAGGAGTCTCCCTCTAGTGATGTGTTCGAACCCAGTCCCGTTGACAGAGTGGAAAAAGTCGCACCACTTGCCCAATCAGAGGGAGGGAAGGAGATAAAAACTTTACCTGTTTATGTCAGTTTCGTCCAGGTGGGAAAGCAATATGAGAAGGAGATACAACAAGGAAGTGTAAAAAAAATCATAAGTCAGGAATGTAAGACAGTACAAGAGACCCGGGGGACCTTTTATACAAGTAGACAGCAGAAGCAACCTCCTTCCCCCCAAGGTAGTCCAGAGGATGACACTCTAGAGCAAGTATCCTTTCTAGACAGCTCTGGGAAAAGTCCTTTAACCCCAGAAACACCCAGTTCAGAGGAAGTAAGTTACGAATTTACATCTAAGACACCAGACTCGCTAATAGCTTATATACCCGGCAAGCCCAGCCCAATCCCCGAGGTTTCTGAGGAATCTGAGGAGGAAGAGCAGGCCAGGTCAGCCTCCTTAAAGCAAACTACAGTGGAGGAAGCAACAGTGAAGCATGAAATGTCTGTGAATGTGAGTAAGGACTCTAACCAAAGACCTAAAAGTAACAGAGTTGCCTATATTGAATTTCCCCCTCCTCCACCCCTGGATCCAGAACAGATGGAGTCGGATAAGAAGCACCATTATCTCCAAGAAAGAGAAGTGGACATGATTGAAGTTAATCTGCAAGATGAACATGACAAGTACCAGTTGGCGGAACCTGTCATCAGAGTCCAGCCGCCCTCACCGGTTCCTCCCGGGGCTGATGTCAGTGATTCAAGTGACGATGAATCTATTTATCAACCAGTCCCAGTTAAGAAGTATACCTTCAAGCTGAAGGAAATGGATGAAGAACACAAAGAAATGACAAAGTCCAAAGCTTCTGCTGAAAAGGCTTCCAGCCAGAAAGAAGTAGAAAAGAACGGATCAGGAAAAGATCATGAGTTAGGCCTTGGCCTTGATTCACCTCAGAATGAAGCTGCCCAGAATGGGAACAATGACCAGTCTGTCACTGAGTGTTCCATAGCTACCACAGCAGAGTTTTCTCACGACACAGATGCCACCGAGATCGACTCCTTGGATGGCTACGATCTACAAGATGAAGATGATGGCTTGACAGAGAGTGACTCGAAACTCCCAAGTCAAACCATGGAAATCAAGAAAGACGTCTGGAACACAGAAGGCATTCTGAAGCCAGCTGATCGCTCATTTAGCCAGAGTAAACTTGAAGTTATCGAGGAGGAAGGAAGGGTGGGACTAGATGAAGATAAACCCCCTTCTAAAACTGCTTCATACGAAAAGACCTCTGATAAGACTGAGCAGAAGTCAGGGGCCCAGTTTTTCACATTAGAAGGCAGACATCCTGACAGATCGGTGTTTCCTGATACTTACTTCAGTTACAAAGTAGATGAAGAGTTTGCCACTCCTTTTAAAACCGTAGCTACCAAAGGCCTAGATTTTGACCCTTGGTCAAGTAACCGAGGGGATGATGAAGTTTTTGACAGTCAATCTCGGGAAGATGAAACAAAGCCATTTGGTCTGGCAGTGGAAGACCGCTCTCCAGCAACAACCCCTGATACAACGCCAGCCAGAACGCCAACTGATGAAAGTACCCCAACTAGTGAGCCTAACCCCTTCCCATTTCATGAAGGAAAAATGTTTGAGATGACTCGCAGTGGTGCAATTGACATGAGCAAGAGGGATTTTGTTGAAGAGAGGCTCCAATTTTTCCAGATTGGTGAGCATACTTCTGAAGGGAAGTCAGGGGACCAGGGGGAAGGGGATAAAAGCATAGTCACTGCCACACCACAGCCACAGTCAGGGGACACCACTGTAGAAACCAATCTAGAGAGAAATGTAGAGGCACCTGCAGTCGAACCTAACCCCAGCATCCCGACCAGCGGAGAGTGTCAGGAAGGAAGCTCCAGTAGTGGCTCTCTGGAGAAATCATCAGCCGCCACTAACACCTCTAAAGTTGATCCCAAATCGCGCACGCCTATAAAAATGGGAATTTCTGCATCTACCATGACCATGAAGAAAGAAGGCACTGGTGAAGTAACAGATAAGATAGAAGCCGTGGTTACCAGTTGTCAGGGATTAGAGAATGAAACCATAACCATGATTTCAAATACAACCGATAGCCAGGTGGGCATTAGGCCCCCAGAAAAACACGATTTTCAAAAAGATAACTTTAATAACAACAACAATTTGGATTCTTCCACCATGCAGACAGATAACATTACGAGTATTGTAGCCCTGACAGAACATTCTACACCCACTTGTACCACAGAGAAAACTAATCCAGTGAAAAGCTCATCAGGAAAAAAGACAGGGGTACTGCAAGGACACTGTACGAGAGATAAGCAGAAGGTTCTTGGAGAGCAGCAAAAGACTAAGGAATTGATAGGGATTAGGCGAAAATCCAAACTCCCCATAAAGGCCACTTCACCGAAAGATATTTTCCCAAATCACATGCCAAACATTAAAGTGAGTAAAATGAAGCAGGTTAGTTCATCTGAGAAAGCCAAAACCCTTTCTTCTTCATGTGTAGATGTGAAGTCTAGAATCCCAATCAAAAACACACACAGGGATAACATAGTTTCAGTGAGAAAAGCATGTGCCACACAAAAACACGGGCAGCCCGAGAGAGGCAGAGCCAAACCGCTTCCCTCCAAGTTGCCAGTAAAGGTAAGATCCACCTGTGTCACTCCCACCAATACCACTACCACCACCACCACCACCACAGTTAAAGTTAGAAAAAGTCAGCTTAAAGAAGTTTGTAAACATTCCATTGAATATTTTAAGGGAATTAGTGGTGAGACCCTAAAGCTCGTGGAGCGCCTCTCTGAAGAAGACAAAAAGATGCAGTCGGAGTTGTCCGATGAGGAAGACAGTACCTCCAGAAACACGTCGTTGTCCGAGACTTCCCGGGGTGGCCAGCCTTCAGTTACATCGAAGTCTGCTAGAGATAAGAAAACAGAGGCAGCATCTTTAAAATCAAAGAGTGAAAAGGCCGGCAGTGAGAAAAGGAGCAGTAGGAGGACTGGTGAGAATGAAGGCAGTCAGGTTTCTTGAGCACTCTTTGCTCACCTGCTGGAGAACAAGCCTAGTTTGTAAACACTTTCCGACTCGTAGACCCTAGTGCATGAACTGTTGTGATTGCCTGTGGAGTGACTCCCGCGTAGTGTCTCATTCTGTCACTGTCATCCGTATGTGTTGTCGGTCTATTCTTCTTTCCTCCTTTTAACAAACTACACTGTAGACAGCCAGGGAAGCATGCTGAAGATACTGGTGTCATTTGAGATAAGCAGGATTTGTTTTTTTTTTTTCTTTTAATGTTCTCATGGATATGATTCTGTCAAAGCAAAAGCATAGATGTCAAATTCCCATCGTGGTGTTTTCACCAACACAACAATCCTGTAACTGTTGTAAAGTAGCTAGTTTGTCAGCATGTTCGATTCCATTACATTGAGCATTCATGTAGTCTGACATCTGACCTGATGTAGGTGAAAATCAAGTGAATCGTGTGAAAACAGAAGTGTTCATGTAGGCAATTAGGACACATTTAAGTGTACAGTGTTAGTACTAGTCTCTGTAAAATCTGAGTAATGCTAAAAGCAATTTTCCGGTATCCTACCTGTCTTGATGATTATTTTAATTAAGAAATTGTAAATCGTAGGTCCACAGAGTCCATGTGAACGAACAGATATCAGGATGGCAATAGTAGCTGATCACCTGGGACTTAGTTGGACAGGTAAGTGTGTGCATTCCTGAGGAGACAGTTTCGAAGTTCATATATGGTTCATTGTGCTTTTTTAAAAAAAAAAAACTTAAGTAGCAAGTAAAAAAAGTTTATCACACATGGTTCTGTCTATCCAGAAATATTACTGGCAATTCCTTTTGCATGGTATTTTTCAAAGCCCTTTCTAATCACACAGAAGATTGGAAATTGAAATATTATTTTACCTTAAGTTGAAGGCAGTTCTTCAGAATGCCCTTTCTGCCAGATAAAATTTCACATGATGACATATTTTTTTTCTAGCTTAAAGAAAAACACAGCGATGACTTTTAAAAAATTCAGAAGTTTAGGGACTGGAGTGATAGCATCACTATGGGTAGGGCATTTGCCTTGCATCTGGCCGATCCAGGTTCGATGCCCAGCATCCCGTTACCCATTTTTTTAAATTCAGGTGAGAGAGTTCGATGAGAGTTCAATTACCGCCAGGAGTAATTCCTGAGTGCAGAGCCAGGAGTAACCTCTCAGCATCTCCGGGTGTGACTCGAAAAGCAAAAAAAAAAAAAAAAAAAAAAACTTCAGAAGTTTAAAACTTGGTTTAATGTCCTTGGAGCATATCTCTTAGAAAACAGTTGAATGAATTCATGCCTATGTTTCACATGAGTTTTTTTTGTAAAAACATTTGAGCTTTTACAATTTTTCTGATAGTCATGTATTATAGTTGTATTATCTGTTTATTAATGTAGACTCACTTTTGTCCTCAAATATATACTTAAAACAAAATGTACTCTTTTTTTGGCTTTTTGGGTCACACCCAGCAATGCACAGGGGTTACTCCTGTCTCGTACATTCAGGAATTAACTCCTGGTGGTGCTCAGGGGACCATATGGGATGCTGGGAATCAAACCCGGTCAGCCATGTGCAAGGCAAATGCCCTACTGCTGTGCTATCGTTCAAGGTTCCTTAAAACAAAATTTAGTACCACTTTAATAATGAAAAATAAGGTTAATTTTCAATAAATGTATAAAACTATGAAACAAGACAACAAGACAGAAGGTTCAAATTTTGAACTAAAAAATGTATTTTGTTTTGGAGACAATGCTTGAGGAACCCATGGCAGTGTGGGCATCAAAACTGGGATTTCAGGAGCCAGAGAGATAGTATAGTTGGGAAGATGCTTGCCTTGCACGTGGCTGACCCTGACCCCTGGACACAAAGTCAGGAGTAAGCCCTGTGCACTGCTGGGTGTACCTCCTGCCGCCAAAATAATATAAAACATGCCTGAACAAACCACCCAGGACTCCTGCATGTGTTCCAGCCCTTTGAGTTAGTTCCTTGATCCTGTGTTCAAGCTCATTGAACTCTCCCACCCTGAATTTTAAAAAAATAATAATAATTATCAGGGAGGGCTGGAGCCATAGTATAGTGGGAAGGGCATTTGCTTTGCATGTGGATGACCTGGGTTCGATTCCTTCGCCCCTCTCGGAGAGCCTGGCAAGCTACGAGAGTATCTCGCCCACACGGCAGAGCCAGGCAAGCTCCCCGTGGCATATTCGATATGCAAAAAACAGCAACAAGTCTCACAATGGAGAAGTTACTGGTGCCCATTCGAGCAAATCTATAAGCAATGGGATGACAGTGATACAGTGAATTATCAGGGAGGACTTTTCACCTTATATTAAAAGGCCCGGATGCCCTTCCCAGCAATTCTCTGCCAGCGAGGCCCTCTGTTCAAAGCAAGAGTCCTCTGACACTGGGATTACCTGGACCATAAGGGGGTGGTGCTAGGGCTGTTGGGAATGTACCCTGCGATGCTCAGGAAAACTTGTGCTGTTGGGGATCGAACCAGAGCAGCTACATATTTAGTGTGCACCTTAATGCCTGTACTATCTCCCTGACCCTGGGCCAGAGTAGTAGTACAGTGGGTAGGGCATTTCACTTGCACATGGCCTACTTAGGTTTGCTCCCTAGCACCCATATGGTTCCCTGGGTGCTGCCAGGAATAATCCTGAGCATGGCAAGGTATGACCCAAAACACAATGTGTGTGTGTGTGTATGCGTATTATGTATGCATGTTATGTATGCGCACATGTACGCGTGCATGTGTGTGTTCATATTTTAATGGTGACTTTTAAAAAGTCAAATGCAGTTCCAATAACTAAATCCCACTAGGAGTGATCTCTAAGCAAAGAGCCAGGAATAAATTTTGAGCACTGCCAGGTGTGGCCGCAAAAATAATAAAAAATTAATTCGATCAATTTCATTGTTAACTGGATCTCCCAAATCTTAACTTGTGAGTCAAAAGATATTTTGGGTTTTTTTGGGTTTTCTGTTGTCATTGTTGCTCGTTTTGTTTTGTTTTATTCTGTTTTGTTTGAAGTGCATGGATAGAACCTATAGCCTAACATATAAAGGCAGGTGCACTATCACAGACCATACCCCATACCCAAGTCGAAGAAAGTTAAAATTGTATAGATTGTGGGTTTCAGTTTAGAAGGTAGCAAATGATAATTAGTAAAAAGCAATGATAAAAATTTTTATTTTTTTGCTTTTTGGGTCACACCTGGCGATGCACAGGGGTTACTCCTGGCTCTGCACTCAGGAATCACCCTGGCGGTGCTCAGGGGACCATATGGGATGCTAGGGATCGAATTCGGGTCGACCGCATGCAAGGCAAATGCCCTACCTGCTGTGCTATTGCTCCAGCCCCAGCAATGATAAAAACTTCTGTATTATGTGGGGGCTATACCTTGCTGGCAGTGCTCAGGGAACCTTGCCATGCCAGAGATCAAACCCAGCTGCCTTCAACATGTAAAACACGTAGAGCTCCAGACCTTTGAGCCTATTGTCTAGGAAAAAATTCATGAAGATGTATTGTCAGATCTAGTCATCTTGCATATCTTGCACATCTTCAGCAATATACAATCCATACTCAGAGAAACCATTCTCTAGGCAGAATATGAAATGAGATTATGGCAGATTTTCTCCTCTGAATACCCTGTCTTGTCCCGTTCCACTTATTAACCTTCTTGTCTGAGATTCAGACACTGCTTATGACCAAGAGTTCAGAGGAACTTTCAAATAAAGCAGCTATCCTAAGTAATCTTTTGTCTATTGTTAGGGATCAAGAGAAGTTTATTTTGTATAAATGTTTGCTAATAACATTTAAATTGTTAAGTTTAAATAATATTTCTATTTAACAGAAAATTTTATCTTAAAACACAGGGGAACAAGTGTTGATTTTGTAGTATTACATGCCCCTTTACTTGTTTACCTAAACATGGCCAGTTCTTTGCAAAGTAAATTTTTTAAGATGTGACATAATAGCCAGATAGAAAGTCATGAAAGTAAAGTTGACAGTGACAGTGTATCTTTGCACTTCATTGAGACTCCAAAGAAAGGATATAGTTGTTCAGTGAAAGCTTACTGGGGAACATTGTCTCTTAAAACACAAAGAAATGAAGAATTTAGATGACCTGTTTAAAAATTTTTATTACTATATGTGCAATAAAAATTACTAGAAAATTTAGAGTTTAAAAGAGCAAAATTTGTTTCATAGAATTACTATTAAATCTAAGTGTATTTTAATTCTTTTTAAGTTTTAAAATGTTATTTACCCAACGTGATTTTCTGTTTTATCATATGTAATTCCACGGTTCTACAAAATGGAACATCTAATTTTATTTTAATGGGTAAAAAAAAGTAGATGTACTTCACAATGGTGTTTTTTTCTGTGGGTCACAGTGCATGAGTCATGATGTCAAGTAATGATTTTGTTTTTAAATAGAGTAGAAAAAAATGTAGTATGTCAGTTACTGTTCCGTGAAGATCTGGTTTGATTTATCCACCATGCCATGCAATGTATTTCTAACTTGTAGGCCTTGATCACAATGGGTTCTAACCTAATGCATTATATTAACTCAATTTTCAACATGTGGATTGTTTTCAAGTACTCATACATACCCACAGTACCAATGACATCAATATAAACCATCACAATTTCTAAAAGTAAATCACTTGGTCTAAAGATACTGACTCATATGGGTCTTTAAAGAAACTGAAATATTAGCAGAATAAAATCTTGACCAATTTATTTTCCTTAGGAAAATTTTTTCATTTTTTTCTTGTAATCCTTTAAGGTAACACCCGATAAATTTCTTTCACTGTATGAAAAACTATGCAAAGAAAAGTTAGTCACATTGTCATTTGTGACTCCTCCATTTTCATATCTGAAGACTAACATTTATGTCTCTTTACAAAGACACTGTATATTTACAGGATTGAGTATATAGGTATGTCTGTTTAGATTGATATAAAGCTAGCTCACTCTCTTATATAGTCTGGAATCATCACTTATCCTACCCCAGAGTATTCATATGAGAAAAATATGTACTTTACAAAGATTGCCTAGCAAAAAATTATAAATATAGTCCAAGAGATACCAGCACCTCATGGTCCATATTAATAAATTGTATATCTCTGTCTTGTATGAAACTTGCTAAACCACAACGAATAATTTGACTGAATTAAAGGAGTGCTGCAATATCTTTTTAGTACAAATCAGTAATCCTTATAATTAAGTAATTATAAGAATTAAGCCACAGCCTGAGTTTGATCACATATTTTTTTGTGAAATTAAGTGTATAAAGAATGTCAAAGGCTATCCTTGGATTTTACTATAAATTTCTTTTACCACACTCTTCCATTTTAACTGGATGTCTAGCATTACTTTTTTGAAATGTATGTGATAAAAGAATATGAAATGTCAATAATTCTTTCTTTTTTCTACAGAACTAGCAAGGGAACTAAATTTTTCTGTGGATGAAATCAATCAAATACGTGTGGAAAATCCAAATTCTTTAATTTCTCAGAGCTTCATGTTATTAAAAAAATGGGTCACCAGAGACGGAAAAAATGCCACAAGTATGCTAAAATTATATTAACTTTCACAGTGTGTATCTCCAATATTTTAGATGTAAAAAATGATTAGAAAGTAATAGCAAGTCATTTGAAGTTATACTTGTTTTTATTGAGTACTAACACTTAAAACTTCAATCTTTAAGAATTCTGTTTTTTCTTTTTCTTTTTGGGTCACACCCAGCGATGCTCAGGGGTTACTCCTGGTTCTGCACTCAGGAATTACTCCTGGCAGTGCTTGGGGGACCATATGGGATGCCGGGGATCGAACCCGGGTCGGCCGCGTGCAAGGCAAACACCCTACCCGCTGTGCTATCGCTCCGGCCCCAAGAATTCTGTTTTTAAAGCAAATAGTAGTACATTTTTCATCTTGTACTTTTCTCTGCAATCATCAAAAATGAAAATAAAGTATGTGACTGGTTAAATAATGAGGTGGTGGTCAGAAGCAGTATGAACAGAAATGCCGGCTCGGGGAGCGAGGAACAGAAACAGTGGGATTGATGCAAGAAATAAAAATTTTTACTCATCTTGCTCTGTGGTTGCAAAGAATTTTCTAATACTGCTGGGTTTTGTTTTGTCAGCATGTGGGAAGGAGGAGAACGATGCAGTATAGTAATGCCAAATCCAACCCACAATGATGTAAAATAAGTTACTGTGGGCCTGTTTGGGTCAGGCTGGCCTTAGTAAATCATTAAAGTGCTTAACATCAAGTGACCTATTTTGACGGTCTATAAAAGGCAATTTTTTCCATTTTTATTTTATCCCCTTATGCCTAAGGAATCTCTCTTATGGCCATCTGCTCTGCATCTTACAATGAAATGAATTTTGCTGTCATTCACACAGCTTCAAAGTGATTCTTACAACCCTAATTTGTCTTTTCTGTAATAGCAAGTTTTCTGAGCCCTGTGGATAGTGATATTACTAAGCTGGAGTAAGGAGAAACTAAAATGCAAGGAGGGTTAATGAAAAACATGCCTTTATATGAGTATTATACTTACTGGAAAATTTAATTGGGTTTTCAACTATTTTTTTTACTCTTTTTCAGCTGATGCCTTAACTTCAGTCTTGACAAAAATTAATCGAATAGATATAGTGACTCTGCTAGAAGGACCAATATTTGATTATGGAAATATTTCTGGCACTAGAAGTTTTGCAGATGAGAACAATGTTTTTCATGATCCTGTTGATGGTAATTGAATTTAGTGTTCCTATTTATTTAATGATTTGATAATTTTGAAAGTGGAGTAGGACCAAGCAGTTGCCTGAAACGAAATTGTGAATTGCTTGACTTAATTTCTTATTTCATAGCGTTTTCTCTGCCAGAGTCCACAAAGAAATAGTCTGGTAGAACAAATTTGGGAAATGTCTCTTATATAACATATATGTGAAGTAGAAAAGTATAAATTATCTGAGAGTTTGCTATCTGACTAAAAGGGAGAAAATGTGTCCTTGAGAATGCACTGCTTTTATCACAATTTTTCAAACTAGTGAGCTTTCGTCTTCATATGTAGATAAAATCAAATTTTGAGCTACTCTTACCAAGTAATCAAAGTACTGGGTCAATTTTAAGCATGTCATACAGACATTGTAAAGTAAAAATGATGAACTACTTTCTTGGCATGAAATATTTAAGTGTTTACTAAAAAAACTAACCACTCAAAAAAGTGTCCTGTGTACCGTTAACACACTGCTCTATTGTTAAGAAAATCTCTACCTGATCACTTATTTTTATTCATGAATAGACTTTGGGGTAAAATATGATGATGGTGTAGAGGCAGAAAAAGAAGCTAGAAATACTTTCCTAGCTGTTTCAAGTTCAGAACAATATGGAGACCCTCCCACCCCATTTTTAAACTGACAGATTTAAGCCAGAAATAGTTAATAACTTCTAATTCTGCATATGTGACAAAAGAATTCAAATTCTTAAAAGGTTTCCCTTTAATTCAGCAGAAAAATTAAAGCATCTCTTGTAATATGTTCATTATATATTGCATAGCACAAACATGGTGCTAGTGTCAAAGTCATTTCTTTTTAAACTCAAATAGCATAGAATCTTGGAAAGACACTCTCTTCAAGGCCTTATCTTACATATGCAATCACGTAATAGTAAGCAAACTCATTTTGCTCTAGATATGAAAAATAAGCATTATAAATTATTGACAATTCATGGATAATTGCTAGATTATTTTTTAAGGAAAAGTAGCTCTAATAAACAATATTACTAAAAAAAGTATTCAGTGACCTTAAAAGCATTATTTAATTTCAAGGTTTTTAAATTGTGGTAGCATTAAATATACAAGGAATTCAGTTGCTTCATCTCAATATTTATATACCCTGTTTTAAAAGTTCTTAAGAAAATTTAGCAATGTTGTGTAAAGTTTCACTTGAGTAAATTATAAGCATTAGCTAATCTTAGTCAACTCTTTTAAAAAAGATTCTGGTTTGTAGATGAACATAACAAAATACTGTCTCCTTAGCTTTAGAAACTTGATTTTACAACAGGAAATATCTTGATATTTATTTTGATCTGATGGGAAAAGAAGGTGGTAGAATTTTAAAGAGCAAGAATAATGCAAAAACAAAATTGCCTGGTGACATTTTTTTCCTCTGTCTCTCCTCTTGGCTGAACTTTTGTGAAACTTCCTTTCCTCACCATGACCAGATTGACTATTGCTATCTCTCTTCTCTGCTGACGGAGGAAAAGTGTTCCATTAGTCTCTCCAGCAAAGCTGAAAACCAGGGAGTTGCCCCCCTCCACCTCCTTTATCTAGGCTGGTTATTAAATACTTTCACAGTGTTGTTGTGAATACTCAGAGAGCTCTTTGCAAGTGGTTTTCTTCCCGTTTCTGTTGTGCATCTTTTTTTTTTTTAAGTTTAATTTGTGGTTCCGAGTGGATTCCTGTCAGCAGGTTCCCTTGACCTGCATCTCAACATCAACTCCTCCATCTCTTCACATTACCACACCTGAAAATGTTACATGGAATTATTTTCTACTTTGTCTGCTTCTTTAATCTTTTCCTAATCCATTTTTGTTTTTCCAGTGCTTCTCCTCTCAGATCTAACAATCATTTTTTAATATCAAATATATATTTTTGCTGTAAGTTTTACGTGAAATAAGTAAAATTAGAGTTGGGTTGCATTGTTCATCTGTACAGTTCTTGAAATAAAGTCTGACTAATTATGAAAATTGGTTTCTTGTGGCTCACTGTATTCAGTCTACCACAATAAGGATTTTTGCATGCTAAAAGTAGAAAGATCATAAAATTGGCCTGAAATTAATATATTTTATATAATAAAAGCTAACATACTGAGTTAAACTAGGCTATATAAAATTACCAAGCTCAGTAGAAAAAATCTATTTAATATTCTCTTTTATTATTGTTGGCATTAGATTTTTCTTTATATTATAGTTAATTAAACTAAACCAATAAGATTATCAACATTCTGTAATTCATTATACATTTTCATACCTGATATAATTTGTCATCCCATGTGTTTTTGTTCTCTGTTCTCTTAATTCATTCCAGTCAGTCGAAATGTACTGTCTTCCATAGGTTATCCTTCCCTTCAAGTGGAACTGGAAACTCCCACAGGGCTGCACTACACACCACCCACCCCTTTGCAGCAAGATGACCTTTTTAGTGATCTCTCTAGCATAGAATCTCCCCTTAGAACTCCTAGTAGACTGAGTGATGGGCTAGTGCCTTCCCAGGGAAACATAGAGTATTCAGCAGATGGACCTCCCGTTGTAACTGCAGAAGACACTTCCATAGAAGACAGCAAACTGGAAGACTCAATGCCTTTAACAGAAATGCCTGAAGCAGTGGATATAGATGATAGCCAGCTCGAGAATGTCTGTCTGAGTGAGTACCCTCAATACCTCGGATGTATGGCTGGGATCCCCCAAAGTGTTAAACCAGCACAACCACTGATGCAGACTAGAAAATTAGGAATAATCTCTGAGCAGCATGAGAAAGGAAAATCTGGTCCTGATGAGGAGATGACGGAAGAAAAACTCAAATCTATCTTTGAGAACATTCACCTTGAAGAAAGCGTAGAGTCTGAGGAGATGACAGAAGAAAAAGTGCAGGCTATTCTAAAACGTGTTCAGCAAGCAGAACTAGAAATGTCTTCAATTACAGGTTGGCAGAATGAGACATCAAGTGGAAACCTAGAGTCCCCCACTCAAGCGCGAAGAATAACTGGTGGGTTACTTGATCTGCTGGATGACAGGTACGGCCGTTTCAGAAAAAAGAATTATGGAATGAAGGTTACATGTTAGTAGCTGGTTTTCTAAATTCCAGCTTAGGGACAAAACTACTTTTAAGGGTTCATTCTATCATTTGATCAGAAAAAAGTTGCAATGAAATTCAGACATAACTATTGAAACTAGTAATAGCCTATTACATAGGTATCAAAGGTTTATTGACTTTAGAAGAATCCTCTTCCAGTTTACTTGTCCAAGTCTCTAAATACAATTTTCAGATGTCAGTGCAATTCTGTCATTTAGCAGTAATGCAAACCACTGAAATTTAGGATTCTATATACTTTTTTTAAATGTCAATGTACAGAAGCAAAAAAGAAGTCATTCATTCTCCTGTGAAAATCACAGCACTTCTGATATCCTTCTTTTCTAAATGAAAAGCTTTTTATATCACTTGTAACACAGCATATGCAATTCTTTATTCCAAGTAATATTCCTAGGATATAAATTTGTTGACAACTAAAAAAGTTCTCTAATCATAAGTCTGCTTTTAATAGAATGAAAGGGAAGAGTCTGTGTCCTATGGACATTGACTCAAATCCTACTGCTATTGGATCTGTACTTTCATAGTAACATTATTGCATCTGGTAGGTAGCTCAGAGATCTGGAGTGCATGCTGGAGGGAAGAGTTCAATCCCCGGTGTTGCATGGCCCCTCAGAGCAACATCATGTCTGGTAAACCCCAAGGTCCACTCTTCCCTGAACCAAAATCACTATTACTGTCCTCCAGCAGGACTATAGTTCTTTTTAAAAGCCTGGTGCATGCCTATCAGATGGCTGGTACAAAGAATCTGAGTAATTATTGGCATTATTTTTATGTGTAAATGAATCTTCCAGCCTTACTAAAGAGTCGTTTACTTCAGTGGCAATGAGTGGTAAACTTCAGTTGAAGACAGAAACACTGAGGTTATTTTATAATGTCAATGTCACTGTCATCCTGTTGCTCATCGATTTGTTCGAGCAGGCACCAGTAACGTGTCTCATTGAGAGACTTATTGTTACTGTTTTTGGCATACCCAATACACATGGGTAGCTTGCCAGGCTCTGCAGTGTGGGCGAGATACTCTCAGTAGCTTGCTGGGCTCTTCGAGAGGGGAGGAGGAATCGAACACAGGTTGGCCGCGTGAAAGGTGAAAGCCCAACCACTGTGCTATCGCTCCTTTAATATTTTCATAGTGCTAATAAACTCCTTGATCAATACAACTTCCCAAAGGGGTCGACAAAACTCCTTTGGAAGAGTGCTGTTACTGGGCTAGAGAAACAGCTCAGTGGTCTGGGAAACAGCTTGTCCAGGTACCAGAGTCTGCTCTCCAGTATCTCGTGTCCAGAATCTGCTCTCCGGTACCTCGTGGCCCCCAACATTACCCAATGAGCTGAGCAGCACCACATGACTGGGCTAGAGCACTGAGCCCTCAAGCCTAGTAGCTGAGAACAATGGAAGTGGTACCCACTGCTCAAGAGCTCTCTCCTCCATTCATAAAGAAAACATGATGGTAGGGTTTATTATATCAAACAAAGATTAGTATTTGAGTGTGCCAAAGGAATCTCATCACAGGAATTCATTTTGCTCTTTGTCAGCAGTGTATTCACTGGCCACATGAAAGCATTTTGAGATAACCTTTTCTATTGGTGGTTCTGTATTCAGGAATTCCTAAAACTTTTGGAGGTAATTTTTTAATACATAGACCCTAACTAAAATAAATGGTTTAACATGCGAATGATGACTTCAAGTAATTAACCAGCTAAGTGGGTGCACTGGGATGCCACCACCTACTTAATTGCATATCCATACCCATGATAGCCTAATCTCCACCCCCACTCCAGTTTGAAATCCAGTGACCAGATTTTTTTTTTTAATTTTATTTATTTTTAATTAGAGAATCACCGTGAGGGTACAGTTACAGATTTATACACTTTTGTGCTTATACTTCCCTCATACAAAGTTCGGGAACCCATCCCTTCACCAGTGCCCATTCTCCACCACCCGTAAACCCAGCATCCCTCCCACCCTCCCCAGTCCCATCTCCCCCCCACCCCACCCTGCCACTGTGGCAAGGCATTCCCTTCTGTTCTCTCTAATTAGCTGTTGTGGTTTGCAATAAAGGTGTTGAGTGGCCGCTGTGCTCAGTCTCTAGCCCTCATTCAGCCCGCAACTCCCTTCCCCCACATGGCCTTCGACTACAATGTAGTTGGTGATCGCTTCTCTGAGTTGACCTTTCCCCGGAACGTGAGGCCAGCCTCGAAGCCATGGAGTCAACCTCCTGGTACTTATTTCTACAGTTCTTGGGTGATAGTCTCCCACTCTGTTATTCTATATACCATAGATGAGTGCAATCTTTCTATGTCTGTCTCTCTCTTTCTGACTCATTTCACTCAGCATGAAACTTTTCATGCCCATCCACTTAACTACAAAATTCTTGACCTCCTTTTTTCTAACAGCTGCATAGTATTCCATTGTATAGATGTACCAAAGTTTCCTCAACCAGTCATCCGTTCTGGGGCATTCGGGTTTTTTCCAGATTCTGGCTATTGTAAACAGTGCTGCGATGAACATACATGTGCAGATGTTGTTTCGATTGTACTTTTTTGCCTCTCTGGGATATATTCCCAGCAGTGGTATTGCTGGGTCAAATGGGAATTCAATATCTAATTTTTTGAGAATCGCAGTGACCAGATTTTTTCATGTGTCTCCCTTATGCCTGGAAATGTAACCGAAAACCTAGTTGTCACAGTTTAGAGCATCTGACACCCATTTGGGGGAAATCACATGTTTTATTATTATAAACACCAACTTTTTAACCTTTTGCAGCCCTGACCAGTGTAGAGATTCCATTACTTCATATCTCAAAGGAGAACCTGGAAAATTTGAAGCAAATGGAAGCCATGCAGAAGTCACTCCGGAAGCAAAGACAAAATCATACTTTTCAGAATCCTCAAATGATGTAGGGAAACAGAGCCCAAAGGAAGCTCTGAAACCCAAATTACATGGATCTGGCCGTGTGGAGGAGCAAGCAGCAGCATCTTTGGCAGCATATCAGAAATCTGTAGAAGAAACCAGCAAGTTTGTATCAGAAGAGCCTAAACCCTGTGTGCCTGTCAGTATGAAAAAGATGAGTAGGACTTCTCCTGCAGACGGCAAACCAAGGCTTAATCTCCATGAAGAAGAGGGGTCCAGTGGGTCAGAACCGAAGGTATGTCATCATGTTGTCATGAAACTGAAATACTGAGGCTTCACTACTTTGGATGAATCCTATAGCGTGACCTCAAAGCTGTTTTCTATTTCCAAATTATAAATGTCTGATCAAAAATTGGAGCACCAGTTGGTGTTTGTGTGGGTGGGAGAGGGTGGGTAAAGGAAGTATTAAGTAAAGTATATGCTATTTGATCATTGTTCATTAGGTAAGAAAAATATAATTATCACTCTTACCATTCTTTTCAGATAGAAAAAAACTTCAGAAATTGAGTAACTGGCTTCAATCTCAATATTTTAAATGAGATTTACGTTTTCTAACTCTCAATCCATTTTTTTTAATGGAAGGAAGATAATTATTTTGACCCTTTCTGGCTTTTCTGCATAATTTATAGAGTCTTTTAGAGTTCTGTTCAATAGGTCAGCTCTCTCAAATTTTTAAAAATTGAAGAAGCAAAGCAATGGGATAGATATAATGGATATATATCCATTTCATTAGCTTTGTTTATATGTCAATTTTAGCTTTGTAATATATGTAATTAACTCTGTCATATATGTCAATTTGTGGCATTTAGAAATTCAAAGTTAGAAGTATCATCTTTACACTTAAGGTAACTATGTTAATGCTTATCATCTTTACACTTAAGGTAACTATGTTAATGCTTATTTCTAGTAATTAAAAACATCTACAGTCATACTTAGTTGCCTACTCTTTGTACTGAATGTTTTTGTGTTACCATCTGATAGACTTTCTTTTATTCTTTGAATGTTGCCATGATGAGTTATTTTAAAAGTTTAACAGAAACTATGACTCAAATGGATATAAGAAAATAATAATGTCTTACCTGTTCCACTGCTTTTTGTCTCAAATGTATTGTTTCACAAACTGTGCAGAAGACAGATTATGAATAATAAATCATTGGAATCATAGCACTGAATTTCCCCCTTGAGCCTATCTAGTTAAGTGACTGCTATGGATAGAAAAAGGAAAGAGAAAAAAAAAAGAAAAAGGAAAAAGAAAAAAAAACATGCATTTTGTAAAAGAATGAGCTCATGATTAATGTGAGGCTTAAAAAACTTAAACTCCCAGTCACTTAGGACCTAATTATCAGCAGAACTTCTAATGATATCCTTTCCTTTTCCTTCTGCAGGCTCTCTTTTGACCATTTTCCTGATTGTTAGGAGAGACAGTAAAATTCTTAGATTTTTTCTTTTGCTTCCTTCCTGACAAGTGTAGCTGTGGATATTGGTGGTAGTAGGATTTGGGATGGTATGTTCCCTTTTAAAAATGAGCTCATATTGAGAGAAATTGTTGTGACATTTTAACTGAGACTGTGTTCTATAAAAGTTAGATAGAAAATTTTAGAAATCAAGCTATAACATGAATGTGAATTAGTAGTGCTCTGTGTCCACATGCACACATAGACCATGGGAGAAGTGTTACTAGAAGCTGAAAGGAAACGCTGTAGTGGAAAATAGCTACTATTAGAAAATATTTTCAAGAATTCTTATGAGTTTGCAGTTTGGTTTTGGCCACTGGTCCTACTTCAGTGGATGAATAAAGGCTTCATAAATATAAAAAGTCAAAAACTTCCGGGAGATATGAGCCTGACCTCCTAAGAAACTCAAATTCATGTATCTTTTGTGGCTAGACCTTAGGACAGTAACAACCACCCAGGTCATTTGGTATATGATCTCAGAAAAGAGTCCCCTTTTTTGTCCCCTGAAAATCAGGTCAAAAGTCCAGGTGCAGCTTTTACACGGATGACCGCCTGCTGTTACAAGGTAAAATTCTGCTGCTATCCACCTTTTTTCATGCAATAACCCTTGGCCAGGAGTATTGAGAAAATTCTTTTTATCTCTCGTTTCCCTCTTGACCAAATACCTAGATAACTCTCTGATGGAAATCTTATAATATCATCATCATCAAAAGAATAAAACAATTAAACTAACCAAATATCCAATTTTTATTTTAAGTGACTTGTCTCAGATAATTTTTGATAGGTTTATAATACAACACACAGTGTATTTAGATGAATGCGTTTTTCTGATTTTGAACTTATCCAAGTAAAAATCTTTCTTCAATTTAAAATTTCCTAAACAGATAATTCAGATTCAAGTTTTCCTTTTACTTCATCAATCTGTTTTTCCCTGAATGCCACTTGTACTTCTTCTATTTCATAGTACATACGTCTATGTTCCAGATGTGCTTTCATAGCAGAGAGACTAGAACTGTAGCACTGTTGTCTCATTGTTCATCAGTTTGCTCGAGCAGCCACCAATAACGTCTCCATTGTGAGACTTTTTGTTACTTTTTTTGGCATATTGAATACGCCATGGGTAGCTTGCAGGGCTCTGCCGTGTGGGCGGGATACTCTCGGTAGCTTGCCGAAGTAGCCAATTATTTTGCAAGGAAAATGGAACTTGAAAACCCTTTCCTTTGTCTGATTTCCATATTCTTGTCTGTGAAATGTTCCTTTTCTGTTTTAGTTTCTTGCTAGTTCTTAGATCTTTCATGTTTCACATCTTTTGGGTAAATGACTAAGTATGTGCCAATAAAAAATCCTCTAGTAGTTTGTTTCAATTTCAAGATATCTTTTGATAAAGTTGTCAAATCTAAATTTAAAAAAATATGGCACTTTGTATAAATTAAGTGAAGGTTGGTTAGGACTATATTTATAATTATATGAACAAATTGGAGATTTAAAACTAGTTTAATTTTAATGTTTTCTCAAACTGGTCATTTGTGCCATAGTTTCTATAATTGTTATTTTAATACTTTATAATTTAATTACCTTGATCTTTGTGCATAGGGTAAATCTGTAGAAACTAATTCCATTACTCTGCCTAAAGTTTTCTTTCCCTTGCTATTTTTAAAAATATTTTCACAAATACACATCGTGATATTCCAGAGGATGGGGGGGGTGGCAGACAGCAAGTAAAAGTAAATTCTTTCTTGATTTCCCTTCTCAGAATGTCTTTTGTATTAAATGTGATGGTAAAATTAAACTAAAAATGCGTTTATCAGGACTTGAGTGAAAGTGATTCAAGCTCAGAGGAGGAACGGAGGGTCACTACCCGCATTACTCGCCGTCGTTTGATTATAAAGGTACCCCCATAGCTGGACTGTTATGGGGCACTGCTGTATGAGAAACTTCTTTCCTGTGCTTTCGAAAGCCCAGCATGTTTGTGAAGCAAATGACTCTGTATATGTTTCTCTGTATTCTTGAAAGCGTATGAAAATAACCAGAAAGAAAAAGCCATGTTGCATGGTAACCTGTCTATCTGGACCTGTGTTTGACATGTGGCAGTTGTAGTTTTACATGAGAATTCTTGGCATTTGCATCCTGCTTTCCTTGCAGAAGTGTTCTATATGTGAACTAAGATTTGATCTTGTAAGAGAGTTCTTCATATCAAATAAGATGTTCTGTTGAATCTTCAGAGACTCTAGTGAGATGAGAGAAAGAAGAAAAAGAAACAGTGAAAGCACTCCCTTTCCTACCTCAGTTTCTTACTATATTCACAGTTTCTGACTGAGAATGTGGAAGTATTGCCTAGCTTGGATGGTATGGGATGATCCAAATCTGGCAAAAACTTTTGAAATAGTTAAATTAAATATATAGTCTCATATTTCTTGTGCTAGGGTTTTAATTATTGGAAACATTTTTAGCTAGAAGTAAAAAACATGAATCCCACCCTGTTAGAGCACAGTTAAACACTATAAATAATAGTGTTCTTGATTTCCACCACAAAGAGATTTTGAAAGCACTGATGTTACTGGTGGTGAAGCCCGGCATGTCTACCACTTGTCTTCATACTGTGTCTTGAGATCTTTGACATTAGAATACTTGGATGAAGAACTGAACAGCCATTTTCAACACCCGGGTCTTTGAATGTGGCTGTAATAACTTGAGGCTTCCTGATTGGCAGTGACAGAGAAAGAAAAGAAGTGAAATATTAAAAGCCATTTGTCACACTGAACCAATTCCACAGTAACAGAGACCCAACAGAGGCCAAGGAAGCTGGCTTAGGTATATAAAACTTCATAATCCTGTTGCCTGTACTTTCCATGGAGTTCAGATGAAAGAAAAATCTGTTTTAATATAGTTTTTCTAAGACCTAAAGCATTAGGGAAGATTTTTTAAATATTATGAAGTACCCAACTTGACCTTGAGTTCAGATAGGGTGCTATCATAAAGAAGCATTCATCTCTTCTTTGAAAATTCTATATAGGCAAGCAAAATACTTCCTGGTATCTAATAAATATTCAAGCCATTATCTACTCAACTTTCTTAGTTACCTCCTACATATTACCTAGGATTTGGGTGGAAAAATAGATTTTTGAAGGTACTAAATAAAGTCATGTTCTTTGCTCAGACCTCGCTATTCCTGTAACCAATATTTTATGTGATTTTCTGATTATATTTAAAATAAAAATCCAGAAAAGGCATGCCAAGAACATTATCATATTACTTTATATGCTTGACATATTCTTGTTTCATTCAAATAAATCTCTTCTTAATAGTTGCCCATTACAGAGGATAATTATATAGGTAAGAACACAAATATAGTTCTGCAGGAAGCAACAGAGTGGATAAAGAAAAGCTTTGGAGAATAAAAACATGCAGATTTTTAACTCAGTGAGGAGTATTTGTTTTTGTCTCTTAAAGTTCTATACATGCAAGTTAGCTATAGTAGGTTCTTTTTAGTAGTAATTTATGCATTTTAACATATATGAGCACTTTTATTAAGAACTTAAGTTTGAAAGAGCAGCGTAATTATGATTTTATAGTCTTCAGAGACATGGCAGTTTACATTCTTCCTAAAATCACTTCTTGAAGTGAGTGTCATTTTAGGGATGTTGAATGAAATTATCAAATAATAGGTTTTATTGCTAGTAAATCATTGTATTACAAAAAAACAATTTCTCTAACTCAGAATGATGGGTTATATGTGTTGGAAAACAAGTTTTATCCCTGAACTCAAGTAGGCTGGATCTGATGTGTCCCAGCACTTCCAAACATTGCCAGAAATGTCCTCATGAGCACCAAAGAGGCCCCTCTTTAAAAAAAAAATAGAATCTCTCATACAGGCCTTAGGGAATGTATTTTGTATACACTAAAGAAAACAAGAATGAAGAAAAATTATAATATTAGAAGATATAGGTATCTTTCTGTTCAGACTTTTCTTTTTAATTCCATTTGATGTTTGTTTGAGTTTTTTAGTGTAAATAGTTTGACACTGCAGTAATAAATGGTAGATATGAGATGCAAACTTTGTCTTCAAAAATATAAGAAAGGATTTAAAGGGAACTCTGAGCTTCAGTCTCTTATTTTCCTAGATGAAAAGAAGCCAAGAAGTAGAGATAAGTCATTTCACTCCAGAATCCGCAGCAGGATAGTAAACAGTCCTGAGACCAGAGCATAACCCTGCAGTGAAATGCCTTCTACCTTTTTTATTGCCACAGTACTATAGTCTTTCCCTTCCAGAACAAATTAAATGAATTAAATTTTCCTAGAATAAATTAAGCACGTGGCCATTTGCTGTGGCACAGAAGAAGAAAGCAAGCACTTTGGGCGGGCTTTCCTGGAAACTATTTGATGGACTAAAATGCTAGGAATTTGACCTACTTTAAGAAAACTGTCCAACCTTGTACTAAGCCAGTGTTTTTATATTATTTGTCATAGTGATCTCCATAGCACTTAGGAGCTCAGAGCTGAAAACTACTTAGGGGTTGTTCTCTCTCCCAGAGCTGGCTATGATGGCAAGTGCCAGTGGAAACAGTAGGTATGCACAAGATGCCTTTACCATGACTATCAAAGCAGACTGCTTGGCTGTTCAAGCTGTCTAGTAAATGGGGTGAAAGTATAAGGACTCTTTTTTTTTCTCCAGTAGGCCACTGTAGGCATATAGTAGGACCAGCATGTAGGGGACCAGATGGTACCAGGAATTGGATACAGGCCACCCACATGCAAAACACAATGCTAACCTTTTGAGCTATATTCCTGGCTCCTGTAGATTTTTTTCCCCAAGATTTTCAAGACCTTGAGGAATGAGTCAAGTTAGCAAACTCTCCCATTTATCTTAGGATTTTATCATTGGACCAGCATGTTTATTTTTTTTATGAGTTGATATTATCAAAGCAGTTTATTGTATTCACTAGTCCTATTTGCAATACACTAGGCATATGGGAAATTCATTGATTAAAGGTAAAATCTTTAAATCAACTCAAGACCAAAATGTTATAAAAGTTTTATCAGATTCAAATAACTGAATACTAACTGTGTAGTTCAAATGTATCATACAAGGTTTTCTGCTGACTTTCCAAATAAGAGTTTTTATGTTTTCCCAAAAATCAAGCAATTCAAAAATCTATGAAGGCCTGCCTTTTCTATTTTTCAGAGATAGCCATTATTCACAGACCATATTTTTTTAATATTCTTGGTTTTTTTATAATATAAAAATAGGTTGTCTACATATTGCCTAATAACTTGCTATATTATTTGAAATAATAAATATATTCAGTCATTTTTGGAAAGACCAAGTTTCAGTGCTCTCTGTCACAGCAAACCTCAGGTTATTATTTCACTGTATTTAAAAATTCAAGAAGAGCAATAAAAATTATAAACTGCAGTACTTCCAGCAGGGGGTCAGAGAAGCACCGTCATTATAGTGGCCATCATCAGGGGTGATGATGTGACACCATATGTGCTGTAATTTTCCTTTGCAATTGGAAACAACAAAAGTGGAAGGGAGGTATTGCCAAAAAATGTCAGTGAGACCAGGGAGCTGGGGATTTTGTTTTTGTGAAAGTATAATCTGCTGGGCAGCAGTGACGTTCAGTGGTAGAATACACGCTTCAGCATGTGAGGAGTTGAGTTAAGTCACTGTACTGAGAAACAAAAACTACTTCTAGAAACTAGAGATTTTACCTCCTAGTAGAAAAGAGGGCCCAAAGACTCTCCTTGGCAATTCTTGTTAACTACACATTTCATAGAGTTGAAAATGAAGGAGAGATCACACAGTGGGTAGGGCACTTGCCTTGCATTCAGTCAACCCAGGTTCAATCTCTGGCATCCCATATGATCCCCTGAGAACCGCTTGGGAGTATTCCTGAGTGGAAACCCAGGAGTAATCCTTGAGCATCACCAGTTGCTGCACCTCCACCCCCACCAAAAAAAAAAAAAAAAAAAGGAAAAGTTAGAGATTTCAATACATTTAAATATCTAAATTTTTCTAATGTCCTTTTTTTAATGTTTTATAAGAGACTCCCATGCAGTGCCCAGGAACCATTCCCTGTGTGACACTCAGACTGCCTAGCTGTACCATGCCTGGGGCCACCAGGGTTACACCCTGCTGTGCTCAGAAGACCATGTGATTGCTGGGGTTTGAACTCATGCAAAGTATGTGTGCCCCTGGCCACCGAGCTGTCTCTGAGAGCCACTCTAATAGATACTCAGCATAAACAAGAGTAAGAGGGAAGATGCCAAATTTCTTCCTGCTTATACCACATTGAGATAAAACAGGTCATATGTCCCACCCATTGTCTTAGCCTGTGAGTCCACAATCATTAAGAATATAGCCACTTTGTGGGGCTGGAGCAATAACACAGCAGGTAGGGCGTTTGCCTTGCACGAGGCCAACCCAGGTTCGATTCCCAGCATCCCATATGGTCCCCTGAGCACCACCAGGAGTAATTCCTGAGTGCAGAGCCAGGAGTAACCCCTGTGCATCACCAGGTGTGACCCAAAAAGAAAAAAATACATATATAGCCACTTTGTGATAAGAAAGAAAATTTTGTTAGCAAAACCAGTCATTTCAAATTATAACTGTCCTCTTCCTATGGTGATTTAAATTATATAATTGTCTCACTATTAGCTAGTACTGAATAAATGATTAGCAATATTACCTTTTCCATGACAGTAACAGTTAAAGGGTTAGAATTGCAGTTCCAGAAATGCATCTGTTTTCTTTGTGATCTGCCATTTTTTTCTGTCAGTGATAGTGTCTCATGCATACAATATTCCATCACCAGTCCCCCACCATCACCATAATGCTCATTTCCCTTGACTGTGCCTCAGGGTCTCACCACTCTGGTAAGCTCAGTGCTGTAGACAGTATTCTTAAGCTATGTATTTCACAAACATCGGTATTTCTGTTTATTTTAAGACTTGAAAGTCTCAATGCAAAAAAAAAAAATTTTCTCTGTACCCTGAACTTTTAGTGATTCAAATATATATATACACATATTTCTATCACTTTTAGAAAAAAAATAATAAAGATAAAAATACAATATCCCATCTAAAGTACCAATTTTATTCAAATTATAGTGGTAGGAGTAGTTCATATGAATTGAGAAATTTGGTAGGACAAAGAAACACGATATGTACAGTAAGGTGATATAACAGAGCTCTAATTCTTAATTTTTTTCTCAAAAAATGGAACCACTGTGTTGGCATATCAATGTTTTATTACATTCTAGTTACATACTTTCATGTTCTTTTTTGAGTCCGTTACTAACTTCCAGTCCTGTGCATATTTGCTTTGAGTTAAAATACCATCAGTGGCTGTTAAATAACCATCAGTGGCGTTGGACTTTTCCCCCTTGCACTGGCTAAGTAGAATTAATGCCTTCTTTTTCTAAAATTCCAGAGCATGGATATTGTATATCGAGTGGTGTGCAGATCTATACATTCAGTATGTTGCTAATCTCTATGCCACCTCCTTTAGGGAGAGGAAGCAAAAAACATTCCTGGTGAATCTGTCACAGAAGAACAATTCACTGACGAAGAAGGCACCCTCGTCACCAGAAAAGTAATCACCATTGGGATTTCATGTTTCTCTTGGAATTTAGATTTTTCTGCCATTCATTTGCTGTAGTGTTTATCTCCTGAAGTAGAAAACAGAAAAACCTCTTTTACTGTTGCTTCCTACAGATCACTCGGAAAGTAATAAGACGAATTGTTATCCCACAAGAGAAAAAACGCGATGATGTGGTAAAGGAGAGGGACGGCCAAGAGAAAGTAGAGGATAAAGGCTTTGCGAACTCTTTAGAGAATGCTGCTAATAGGCTGGCATCTGTGGTGTGGCAGCTTGAAGTATTTTGCTGTTTTGACTTATTCTGCATTTGATCAATCAAAGAAAAACATTTTCTTCCTAACCCTCTTGATTCAGAGTTTTCACAGAGATAAAAATCAAGTGTTAACAGAGGGAAATAAAAATCTTATAGTGCCAAACTGCTCATCATGCACCCTTCTGCCCAATGCCTTACCTATAGCTATGTACCTGCTAAGGACACAGATAGAGAATAAATGCGTTGAGTTCAAACAGTGTAATCGCAGAAAGTTCAGGTTAAGATCCTTCCAGCAAGTCTGTACTTTCTCTTTCCCCATTATATTCCACTGTGATGTTTGAATTACCCTCATCAGAACCAGAGGATGGTTTCTTTCTTTGCTCTTGTGAATGGTGTAACTCAGCAGATATGACTCCATAGCCAAAAGAAAACATCTCTGATTATTCTTCCTTTCTTGACCCTTCTAAGAGCTTTATCCTCTTCATTTAAAAAATAAAAAGAAGTTTTAATTACCTGCATTTCTCTGAGAAAAAAGTAAATCGAAAATTTCTGATAGACAGAAAGTTAGAAAAACTATTCTGTCTTTTGACATAATTTTGTGCTCAGTGAGAGGGATGTTGTTGTTTCAGGGGGAAAAAAAATAAGTGCTGGCTTGGTCTGGAATGAGAGGAAGAGGTTGATAAATACACAAACTTAAAAATTGTGGGACCAGGGATGCAACTCATTTCTACTTATTTGCCTGGCATGCATGAGGCCTTGGGTTCAATTCTTTGCATCACCCTCCCCTGCCCCGAAAAATGTTTAAGCCTCCAAACAATAGGATTTCTGTGGAATCTTAGTTCATGATTTATGCTTGCTGAGAACCATCATTTCCTCAGAAACATGACTTAAAATTAGGTGGTTTTAAAGAGGAAAAATCATAATATACTAATAATTGTTGTGTTGGGGGGTTGAGTGCCTTGAGAGCTTTAGATGTTTTTTCCTAGCTTACTATACTAGAATCAGACAGCCTGCTCGTTTTCTCAGAATTTACCACTAACCTACTGAGTTAGCGAAGTACAATTATGTCGTACGTCTGATGGTGCTCTTAGCTTGCCTCAGTGACTCTAGCCTTGTGGTTAAACCAAGTAAATTGTGGTTTGGGATGTGAAGTGTCAATGTGCTTTTAAACCATGTTTCACTTATCCTAATCCAGCCTCAAGGAACAAGAATGGAAAATACTTCAGAGCTCAACTCTGTTACCACAAAATCTTAATGTACACATTCCTTTTAAAGCAGGGAGAAGGTTATAAGATGAAGATGAAGAAAGAAATTCGGCACGTGGAAAAGAAGAGCCACTCATAACAGTAAACGGTTAGTCTGGGCGATACATGGGTTCCTAACCCAGCAGTAACTCTTAATTTGTGTGAAACACCTTATTCACTTCACAAGTGATTCATGTCTTCCTCACTGTCACTGAATTCCAGCTTGGAATATCCAAAACGAAATTATTTTATTTTTATATTTGTGTATGCATACCTACCGTGAAACTTGTCTCTACTTTGTAGTCCATTGACTTTCTCCTCGAATGAGTCAGGAATTCAATAGAAATAGTGAATTTTGAGACTGCTCTAGCCGAAGATGCAGTGTGAAATGTAATAGCATTGTACAGACTAACAGGGGCACAGATTTGATTGTTCTAACAATAGATAGAGAATATAATTATCTAAATTCTAACAATAGAGAATATAATTATCTAAATTATAGTAGTTACCAATGACTTAATTCCCTGCCTATCTTTCAGGTTTTTAAACCTTTTATGTACCAATCTTTGGGCCAACAGTCGAAAAACTACTACTATATAATATGCTTTTATGTAACTTTAATAAACCAAAGCAAACTAAATGGACTAATGATACTATGACTTGTTAAGTGCAATGTTTAGTGAACTTTGTTTAAATTTGTCTTAAGTTGGCTTCATAAAGGATATATTAACATGCTTATCTGAATTATACTTTGTTTTTCTAGGATAATGGGATAATAGAACAGTAAAAACCATCCTATTTCTACTTAGCTACAATTTTATTTTTATTATTATTATTTTTTTAACTACAATTTTTAAAAGCCCACTGGGGGAGCCAGTGAGGTAGTACAGCTTATCTTTGCACTGAGCTGACTCAGGTTTAATCCCCTGCACATGTTCCCCTCAGTATTTAGTACTTAGTTCCTCTTAGTACTGAAGGCTCTAAGCTCCCACCCCTCTCCACCCTCCCAAAAGACATTTGGGTTAGAAAAGCAAATTGAACGGTGGAAAGGTCTTTGTTGCTGCTGCTGCTGCTGCTGCTGCTGCTGCTGGTTTATACCCAGTGGTGCTCAAGGGTTACTTTTGGCTCTGCACTCAGGAATTACTCCTGGCTGAGCTCGCAGGACCATATGGGATGACAGGGATCAAACTTGGGTCAGGTGCGTGCAAGGCAACAGCCCTAGCTGCTGTAATATTGCTCTGGCCCTTCTGAAAAGTTTTTTTTTTTTTTAATGCATATTGTAGTGTAGATTTCCAGAGGAAAGTTCTGTAGAACAGTTCACCAGCAGTTCTCTTAGCCCTACTGGTCAAACTATAAGGGAAATTCTGATTTCTACTTTCATCTGTCTGTTGTTTCCCACTCAGCAGAATAACAGTATTTGGGATGTTGAGGTAAAGAACTGAGCAGGCCTCTAGCCTCATTACCCCTAAGTTTGTATGCAAGATAGCTAAAGCATAGATACATTCTTGACCCCAGAACCTAGTCATTTATATATTGATTTACTCAAACTTATTTCACTTCTCTGTGAGGCTTTCTTTCTACATAAACACTAAGAAATCATTAATAAATAATATAAGTGAGGTACTTGCTTTCACATGAACCTTTACATTTTGGAGATTAATATGGCATTAAGAAAGACTAAAAATTTCAGAGTACTCTGGAAATAATATATGTATATGTGTGTATATATATATATGTATAGTATATATACTCTTCGAAGTGTTTCGTGTTTGCTTTAAATCTCTCAGCTAACCCACTTGGATAGGTGCACTGAATCATTTAACAGGTAAGAAAGCAGACTCCCAAATGACTAAGGCAATATAAAGTAAAAGTGGTAGAAATGTCCTCCTAGAGTTACAGACCCATGCTACTTCAATCCTGTTACACCCTCAGTCACGTTACCTAGAGATTTGATTTGAGTCTGAAGTGATAGGAAAGTGGTATCGGAGCCGAATCTTACAGGAAGAATCAGATGGTGGACTCAACTGGGGAAGCAGTAGGAATCTGACAGGTCTGAGGTTGCCTTCTAGGCACAAGTAAGAATATTCTGCCTTAGTGCTGCAAAGAACAGAGAAGTGAAGATAGTGTTTCTGCTGTGTGCTTTTGGACCTTGAGGTCCAAATACCAATTCCCAGAAGTGGTATTGCTGGGTTGAATGGGAACTCAGTTTCTGTTTTTTTGAGGAATGTCCATGTTGTTTTCCAAAAAAGACTGGCATTCTCACCAGCAATGAATGAGGGTCCCTGGTTGTTCTTGTTCATTTATATGTGTGCCAGTCTCCATGGCATGAGGCATTGTTGTTTTGATTTATATCTGTGTTCATTGCAGCACTATTCACAATAGCCAGAATCTGGAAACAACCTGAGTGCCCAATAACAGACGTATGGCTAAAGAAACTATGGTACATCTACACAATGGAATACTACACAGCTGTTAGGGAAAATGAGATAATAAAATTTGTCTATAAATGGATAGACTTGGAGAGGATTGTGTTGAGTGAAATGAGTCAGAAGGAGAGGGACAGATATAGAATGACTGTGTTCATTTGTACATTATTAAAAAAAAAGAAATTAATGTCCAAGGCCAGGGAAAAAGGGACAGGAGAACTGGACAATAGTGGATCATTGGTGTGAGATAGAGGGTAGTTAAGATAGAGAGGGGTCCATTATGACAATACTAATTAGAAATCACCACTCTGGACAAAAACTGAGTGTTGAAAGCAGGTGAAGGAATATACTAGGTAACATTTCAGCATCTGTATCACAAACCATAATGCCTAAAATGAGAGAGAGAGAGAGAGAGAGAAAGAAAGAGAAAGAGAAAGAGAAAGAGAGAAAAAAGAAGTACTTGCCATAGAGGCAGATGGGGGGTGACTTGAAGGGGTGGGAGGGAAACTGGGGACACTGGTGCTGGGAAATTACACTACTGGAAGGATGGATGTTGAAACATTGTATGACTGAAATGCAATCATGAACGATTTTCTAATGTTCTATATCACAGTGATTCAATAAAAAAAAACTCTGCAAAAGCCAGAAATATAAAATAGTGAAGCTGGAACTGTGAGAACAGTTCATTATGGATAGCAAAAGAATTGAACTGTTATGTCTGGAGAGGTAGAAAGATCAAGATTATTCAGGCCTCTACACCTTCCCATAAGGATTCTGTTCATTGCACTAGAAGCACTGAGAATCTGTTGATGGCTTACAGGTATGAGTGGGACATAATTAAACTTATGTTCTGAACAATTTGCTGTAGGATAGGAAATGAATTGGATGGAGGGGGTATTACTAGATGATCAGATGCTGGCTGAGGCAATGAGGATGGTTTAAAAAAAAAGGCTGAATCAAGAGATTTAACATGACTTGATTTTTATTGGATGAGAGGGTGAGAGATTAGGATAGCATCAGTATAGAAGTAACCTAGAATGACTAGTATGCGTGTCTTGGAGCCGAACCTGCTGAAAGACACAGTGCTAACCATGTCCTTGTCAATGAATTAATGACTTGTCTAAGGTCCTTCAGCTGGTGAGCAAAAGAATGAAATTTGAACCTACCTAGAATATAAACCACAAATTCTTATTTATTACATGAAAAGTCCTTGAGAATTGTTAGAGACCTAAAAATAAGTATCGAATGCATATACAAAGACAAATTTATGAAAATGTTTCATATTCTGCCTAGTGAAAATACTATAGTTTGGGTTCTTGACCCTTACCTGGCTTTGTTTGAGGGGCTATACAGGGTGCTTGGGATTGAACCCATTGTTGGCCAGTTGCAAAGCAAGCACCTTACTCGCTGTATTCTCTCTCTGACTCCTTAGTTTTTTCCTTAATTTAAAGCACTTAGCCATTAGATATAAGCAAGACTGTGGCAAGAGGAGATAACCAAACAAATGGGGAGAATACCCTAGAATGGTTTTTTGGAGGAAATTCTCTCATGGGCAAATGCATGGTAAGAGGGTCAAGACTATCTGAGGTCAAAAACTTGACTTGTGTCTTTCTTAGAAGTGGATATTTGAACTGGCTTTGGTATCTGCCAGTGTGAAGGATCATGCATACAATGCTCATGACTTTGGTCTTTATCCTAGAGACATGAAATACCACTGAAGTGTGGTTTTTTTGTTTTGTTTTGTTTTGATTTGTTTTGGGTCACACCCGGCAATGCACAGGGGTTACTCCTGGCTCATGCACTCAGGAATTACTCCTGGCTGTGCTCCGGGGACCATATGGGATGCTGGGATTTGAACCTGGGTCGGCCGCGTGCAAGGCAAACGCCCTACCCGCTGTGCTATTGCTCCAGCCCCACCACTGAAGTTTTGTGGTAGAAGAATAATATGATAACATGTGATTTGGTAACCCTAGCCATAATAGAGAGTTGGTGCAAAAGAGTTTGAACACAAGAACCTCTGCTGAACAAAGATAAGATCCTGCATAGTTCCAGTAAGAGTAAGAAGAGTAAAGGAAAATGTGAGTAATGTTTTCAAAGAATACAAAGGAACACATGAATTGAGGTCGTTTGGATGGTGAAATAAACCATGTAGATATTCACTTTGCCATGTCTTCAGTATTTGTTGATTATTCGGTAGAGAAGTCTCAATTGAAAATCTTAATTCGGGGGCTGGAGCCATAGCACAGCGGGCAGGGCGTTTGTTTACCTTGCATGCGGCCGACCCAGGTTCAATCCCAGTATCCCATATAGTCCCCAGAGCACCAACAGAAGTAATTCCTGAGTGCATGAGCCAGGAGTAACCCCTGGGTGTGACCCAAAAAGAAAAAAAAAATTTTTAATGTGGTGGGGCCAGAGGTATAATATAGCAGTAAGACATTTTCCTTGCAGGAGTGATCCCTAAGCCCAGGCAGAGTGTAACCAAAAACACAAACTACAACAAAAAACATGAAATCTTAGTCACTGGTGGAATAAGGATAAGACGGAAATGGCATGAGTATGTGAAATTAACAGGAGGTTTCCTGTGCCATGCCCCGCCACTATTGGATTATAGCAACATCCGACATTTGTTTGAGTTAAGATACACAAATTGCGTAAAGTCGTGATTGATGAGCCCCATAGAAGCACTTAGTAAGTTCAGTTACTCTTTCTGGTAGTAAAAGGCACAAGAAGAGCACCTTGAAGAACCTGGACTGAAAAGACCAATGAACTAAGTAACATCAGTAGCCAGAGAGGCTGAAATAACAGTGGGAGAAATTGGCAGAGCAGTGTCCGGAAATTCTGTATGATGTTGGCTTAGATTTCACAATGATCACGATTACTTCCTATCAACTGTTCCTCATAGTAGTCTTTGGAAATTAGTGTAATAAAACAAAATAAAAAATCCCCAAGGATTTTAAGAACAAGCTGAATTTTAAACTCTATGTCCTGATTCAGTGTCCTGGAAGTTAGAGCTCAGCCTAAATGACTTCACACCAAGTTTTAAGCACCCCAACCTCAGAAGACATTCAGAGTTTTAGCTTTTTTTTTTTAACCTCTCAAGTGGTGTTCAGGGGAAACCATCTGGCAGCTCAATGTGAGAGTCTGAAGGTATGGTGCTGCTTGGACCCCGTGATGCCAGGGAGCATCGCAGGAATCTCTAGGATTACACCTGGTGGTGCTTGAGGAAATGGGGTGCCAAGGATTAAACCAAGGTCAGTTCATGCACTTTAAGTCCTGGTGTAGGGGCTGGAGTGATAGCACAGCAGGTAGGGCATTTGCCTTGCACGCGATCAACCCAGGTTCGATCCCCAGCATCCCATATGGTCCCCTGAGCACTGTCAGGAGTAATTCCTGAGTGCAGAGCCAGGAGTAACCCTTGTGCATTGCCAAGTATGACCCAAAAAGCAAAAAAAACAAAAAATTTTTTGTAAATACATGGATTTCTCCTGCTTTTCTTCTTTTGGTAGTCCCTAATTGGTGCCAGAGAACTAATACAGGGATCAAGATGCTGCCTTGCTTATGGCTAATTATGGTTTGATCCCCAACGCAGCTGAGTGTGGCCCAAAGTCTTTGCTTTAAATTAAAAGAGCAAGAGAATCGGGTGGTCTGATTTGTAACCCTGCTCCTACCACATGCTAAGCATGCATTCTTATTAGTGTTACCTTTTACTTTCACTGCCAAAATATAAAATATATTTTCCCAGTTTTTAACTGGTTCCATGACCTTAGAGATTTTTAAATTACAAGTCACGAGAATAGAACAAATTCAAAAACAAAGCCCCGTGTATTTGTATCAGTTGAAGAGTAAACCTACGTGAGCTGGGAATTATACGTCTTGAGAGTTCATGTTGCAGTGCTTCCGCCTTCTGCCCTAGAAATCCTATTAAAGAATATGACCTGATCTTGGGATTTCTTATTTTTTTTTTAAATACCCCCAGATAATTCTAATACGCACCTAAGTTTGAGAATTACTCAGGAGTTGAAATAAGGTTTTCAGTAAAACATACTGAGCATTAATCCTAAGAGCTTCATGCTGTGATGCTTCAGATAGCAAGCTAAAATCATGTGATTTTCTTTGACAGACACTAAAGATAAAAACACTAGTATATACATGGAAATTTTGGTTCTCATTGAAGCATAGTGCTGCTTGAATGAAGTGAATGTACAATATTCATCTGTGAACTGCGAGTTGCCAAGAAGAGCCACTGAGTAGTGTTTTGTCTTCTTTTTCTTCTTCTTCTTTTTTTTTTTTTTTGATAATGCTTCTTAAATTACAGGGCTATCTCTAGAAATAAGGAATGGCTTCTGAGATAGTTTCTGCTATTTTGGCTTTGAAAGACACACAAAGCTCAAAGACAGATTCCTGGATTCAAATGTTTAGAACTCAGATCCATTTTGTAAAACCCGAAAGGGAAGCTGGCTCTACTTCTGACACGTCATTCCAATGAGTGCCTTCCCTCACACCTTTCATGGCATCTGCTCTCATCACAATTAGTACAAAATGTAAATATTTTCTGAGAGATATACTTTCAGTTAGGACTCATGCTTTCTTGTAGAACACTGTATTACGTATGAAGTTTCTGTGCCCCCATGTAATTGGAAAAAGCACACCGGTTGCATGGCTGAGAACAAGAAAATAACCCTGACACCTTTTTAAACTATCACCTAGAACCAGAGAGCTAATACCAGGTTTAAGGTGTTTGCCTTTCTACAGACAGTGCTTTGATCTTGAGTCCCACCAGGGATCACTCCTGGACACAGCCAAAAAAGCCCCTGAACACTGCAGTGCGCCTCTTTCCCCCACCCTTAAAAAAATTACCTCCTGGATCATATTTTACATGGGCATATCTAAATATGTATATATCCAGTATTTCTATGGTAATAAGTTCAATACCTTAATGTTCAATGCAAAATGAATCTAGAAAGCTGGATGGGCTTTTGGAAAAGAAATAGTTAAACCAAAAGAAAGCTCAACTAAATTAGAGTGCTGATTCAACATTTCTAAAAAAAATTACCAAATTTTTTTTTGCAATAGATGCATTGTATGCACATTATATATCACTTAAGTTTTAAATCACTGATTGAGTAAAGGGTGGAGCAAAGGGATTCAACTAGAGAAAATTGTTGAGGATTCAAAACAGAAAAGGTAGATGACTGTGATAACATTTTCACAGGACCTTCCAAGAGGCCTCGCACCTAGAAGATTAGGTGTTAATGGTAAAAACAGAGATGAGAAATCCTGGTCTTCCTCTGATCACCTTCTAGGGCAAGCCTTAGTGAGTCATATTCCTTTTCTGGAATCTCTTCCCAACCATGAGAGGAGGGTAGGTGTTGAAATCACTAAAGAAGAAATTGACACTTTAATATTCTTAACTCCCAGCATTGACTGGGGGCATGGAAGTCAGAGCACCTCTAATGGTGAAAACGAAGCCAAAACTATGGGTGAGACAGAGAAAGCTATATTAACTATATATATATATATATATATATATATATATATATATATATATATTCTATGTAACTATATTAACTTATTTATATAATTCAAGGTATCCGGGATGATGCACCTAAAGAAACTGATCATACGGGGTTTTGAAATTGTTCTTGCCTTACTCTGGTTCTCTAGGGCCGATGTCTTGTTCTTGGTCAGGCATATCACCTTTTCAGAGTGAAGGGAAAGGGTTTCATGCCCGTACAGCAAAAGTATGCAATCTTCTCCCAAATAATGTTGATTTGATATATCACAACTTACACTTTATGCAGGCACAATTCAGTAAGGCGAGATATCCTTAATGGAACCTCCATACATAATGTCCAAATTAGCCTTGGCTCATTGATGTGGGGAAGGGAAAGTGCCGTTTGCCATGGTGCAAAAATATTCTTATTTCCATTTCATATGGAAAAACAATTTTCCACTAATAAGGGTGTCACTACTCTCTCTTTCCAAAAAGATTGGTTATTTGCAGGGGGTCCTTTCAGTGAAAAACATAAAACAGAAACATGGCTAAGATCATCTACCCTGGCATTGTATCTTTGGAACTTTGTGCACATGAAAACCCCTGATATTTTGGTGTTGTTAGAAATTCCAGCATACTCTGTCAGCCTCCTCATTTTACAGGTAAGACTGAGGTCCAAAGGGCTGTAAAGGCTTTTCTAATTACCTGCAGGCATGCCCTGGGCATCAAAAGAAACACAATAGATGAGAGCCTTTTTGACTCAATCTCTAAAATCAAATGCAGTAAGCAAGGTTTGCAAAGGTCACTAAGTCCAGTAGAAAGGGTCACTGCCTTCAAAGAGCTGTCCAGGACTTCTGAGGGATCTAGAAGATAGCTTTCATCAAAAGCAACATGATAAATCATCCCGCTCCGAAGGGTCCCATTCTCTGAGGCTCCTCTTTTGGATGGCAAGGAAAACTTAGGTAAGTTCTTTAAAAAACAATGAAAGAAAGGAAAAGACACTCACCACCTAATGTCTCTCCTTCCACAGGGACACATGTTTTTACTGCCAGTATTGAGAAACTCATGGAAGATACTTCAGCAGGAAGTGCAGGTTCATGGAGAAGGGTGTGTGTGTTTGCTGCTTCCACACAATGAAGGCATGATTTTTTTACGGAACAAAAGAAAAAAAAAGAAAACCACCCACATTTTAATTTAGCATGAGCCAATTTATAGAGCATGGAAATTCACTTTCATTCCCAGGATTGGCGCGTGTGCAATTAGCAATGCAGTGTATATACAAGAAGCCATGCTGTTAACAGTTTATCTCAAGTAATTTGGTGTCATTTGCAAAAGGAAGAAATTCCTGCCGCCAGAAGAGACAGAAGGAGATGGAATGATCAAGTCATGGAGAAACACTAAAATTACTAAATCCACAACAGCTCGCCTTATTTTTCTTGGACCCAAACTGTCAGGGTATAAACACTATTTGTTTCTTTTTTAAAACATCTATAGTTTTGCTGTAAATAATAACACTGTATAAATTCTAACAGAAAAAAAATAGAATAAATGTTGATAAGGCACTGCCTCTTAGAACACAAACCGAATATTGCAAATGCATTTAACATAATAGGGGGCCTCAAGGACTTCACCCTAGAAGAGAAGGGAGGCGTTCTGGGGGGCGGGGGATCTTCACTGATTCTTGTACATTAGCAATTATAATGTTTGTATATGCAAAACTGCTAGCTTGATTTTAAAAAACAAATCTTTAAAATCTGCTGCAAATTTAAATAATTCCTAAAATGAGGAATTCTGTAGTTCTGTGAAAAAAATTTTCTCCAGAATACTAATATTTTGATGCATGTGTATCACCTTATTTTGATTAAATCTTTTCCAATTTTGCAAACACTACAGTATACTGCAACACAGAAGATTTTATCTGTAAACACAAAGCCCTTCATCTAATATTTGTTGCTATTGCCAATTTTTCAATGAAATTACAGAAAATGAAAAAAAAAAAACCTATACAGTAGTTGCTTTAGGGGGAGGGGGGTGCAATCTGTTAGTGCTTAAAAGGGGTAATGCTTGCCGCTTTAGAGGTGGATGGTGCTCAAAAGGCCCCAGTCGGGGATATTTTAAATGGACTGAACAGAAATCCTTAGCTAGTAGACTGGCAGCACGCTGTAAAATTATTACTGTATCGTGTACTGGCATAAGATGTAGACATCTTTCAGTAAGCCAATCATTTGTAACCATTCTAGCAGTGTCATATTAGGTTAATAAGGCTGCTGTGTTTTAAAGGGCATTTTTATTTGGGTTTTGGTGAAATTCTTTAATTTGTTGATTATATTCATATAAAAATCCGCATTCATTGACACATAGATCTAATGACATATGTATGAAAAACCATACACTGGATGACCTAGTCGATTATTTAAGCATAAAATAAATTGTTAAACTCTTCACCTACCTGTTCTCCACAGTGTCCTTGTGTTCTCTGGAAAAAGCTAATTATCTAACCCCTCCCCAATGAGCCCAACTCCATTACTTACTATTCATCCTGCCTCTGGTCACTAAAGAGATCTACACATTCAATACATCCCTACAAACTCCCAATTGCATAAACTTTGTGCATTTCCTGGGGGAGCCAGTGGTGATCTTATTCTGGTTTTCCCTTGGGAAGTATCCAACTGAGGCTATTATAGTTAGAAGAACCAGAAATTGTGGTCTCGTTCTCCAGAACCATCCAGCTTGCATCTGCTGGATGTTCATAGAACATCCATTGGATTTTTAATTGACATTCCTTGTTAGTGATTAGGAATTGGAATATTTTTATATAATAACCCAACTGTCTAACTTCTCCTAAAAAAATCAGATAAAAAGATGCCGGTTCCACGTGCCTCTGCCCACTCCAACCACCACTTCTTACATGGGTGTGATATGGCAGGCCTAGGAGGCACTGGAATTTGCAGCCCGTATCTGATGGATCTTTTTTCTTTTTTTTTAATCACACCTGTGATGCACAGAGGTTACTCCTGGCTCTGCACTCAGGAGTTACTCTTGGTGGTGCTTAAAGGACCATATGGGATGCTGGGAATCGAACCCAGGTTGGCCAAATGCAAAGCAAATGCCCTACCCGCTGTGCCATCACTCCAGCCCCTACAATGAAATTTTTTGCAGGACTGTATCGATTTTATTTTTATTTGGGGGCTCTATCTAGTGGAACTCAGAAAGTGCGCTGGAACTGAAGTTATCAGAAATCAAAAGTGAATTTCCTGCAATGTAATGGATTCTAGCCTAGCTATTTTAATTATTCTATCCAGACCCTGCCATATAATTGGTGCATTTATTTTCATCATTGCTAATATAAATCCATATATGTCAAACTGTATTCTAAGTACATTTATTAATTCACATTGTCCTCTTAGCTACTTACTTAGAGAACTATTAATATTAAAGATAGTATATACTTTGTAAGTCATATATTACACATATAGAACCATTCAATAACTTCATATATAGCTGCCTTATTTTCAATTAAACTACCATTTTAATTCTATGATTTTGTAAACTAATGATAAATTAATTAAAAAGTCCAAAAGAGAGTAAATATCACTGGGAAATAGGGCCCAACCTTGATTTGATCAACACACCACATATTCCTCTGAGCACCAATAGGGTGTGATTCAGAAACAAAAATAAAAAATTCCTGACAAATGGGATGAGTTGTTTCAGTAAGTATCTGATAGCAATGGCAAGCCCGTGTACACGAAACCCACTCTGAATAAAGAATGCAGTTAAATTTTGTATAGTGTTTCCAGTTAATGAAACATGCCCCAACTCCTACAGAAAAATGATCTTATCATGCACAAATCTGGACTTTTGAAAGGTAAAAAATAATAAATCCCCAAAAACCTCACTTTGTAAACCAGGTATCCTAACTTGTTTTTTGTTTAATACTTTTTTATTGAATCATTGCAAGATAGACCCTTACAAAGCTGATCATGGTTAAATTTCAGTCATACAGTATTCCAACACCCATCCCTCCACTAGTGTCCATTTCCCAATACCAGTGTCCCCAGGTTTCCTCCCATCACCGACCACCCCTCAGCCTGCCTGTATGACAGGCACTTCTTTTCTTTTCTCTCTACCCTCACCTCTCTTCCCCTCTCCCTTGCCCTTCCTCCTCTACTCCCCCCTTCCCTTTTGGGCATTGTGGTTTTCCATATATAAGATATACTAACTTGACTTCTAAGACACATATTTCTGACTCACTCCCTGACAGAAAAGTATTCATCCAGAACTAGGAATGCAATTACAGGTACATGTCTAAATATTTGGTTTTATTATGTTTATATACTTTGAAAATATGGCTTTGAAAATATGGCATACACTTTGAAAATATGGCATATACTTTGAAAATATGGCATACATGATATGCTCAACTTCAAGAAAAATTTCATAAATTAGAGAAGCATCCTAAATAGAATGGTCAAGTTTTTATTCACATAGTTGCATATGCCTTATAAAGCACAGGCTGAATGGGGCATAGTTCTATATTCTTAATAGTTTTGTCTGTTGACGTATGAAAATGTATTTGCCACTTCTCAGGGGAATAAGAACTGCAGTTACTGGGTATTTAATATTGCTTTGTTTTTCAATTTTATATTCTGTTACTGAATTTATACATTGAAAAATACACTATAGCATATATATACTATTATAGTATTTGCTAAAGTTCTGTATCACTGTATCACTGTCATCCCGTTGTTCATCAGTTTACTCAAGCGGGTGCCAGTAACATCTCCATTCGTCCCAGCCCTGAGATTTCAGCAGCCTCTCCTTACTCGTCTTTCACAATGATTGGAGGCTCTTTCAGGGTCAGGGGAATGAGACCTATTATTGTTACTGGTTTTGGCATATGGAATACACCACAAAGAGTTTGCCAGGCTCTCCTGTGTGGGCAGGACACTCTCAATAGCTTGCCGGGCTCTCCTCCCTCTATGACTTTATGGAAAATGGGTAGGGAGTGTTTATTAGGTGCGACCTCGTGGTCCAGGAATATGTTCACTCATGCGTGAGGCTTGGCTGGAGTGTGTGGAAAGCGGCCTGGAGCATTGCAGCAGTTGGATAGTGGAGGTCAGCTGCCCGGCTGGGTCCCTTGGGGCGGGGAGGGCTCTCACCCGCCCTCCTCTGGGGCACCCAGAGTGGAAACAGCCTCTGGTGTGGAGTCCGGTGGCATGGTTATGGGAGGCTCAATTTGCTAAAGTTATGGGGATTATTTTTTTTTTATTTCTCCAAGGCTCCACCTCTTCACTGTACACATAAGAAGACAGCTTTCCTTTATCTCAGCTTAGATCTACCTTGGCATCCACATGGTTTACTATGTCTATTGATTATCCCTCTGGGATTCTATCAAGAACAATGTTTTGAGAACACTATTTCTCCAGGGAAATTTTTCTTAAAGTTTGTATTTGTTATTACAAGTTTCAGATCACTTTTGTCTATAGAACAAGAATATGTGAAAATTTCAGATATAAAATCAGAAAAATGATACATCTCCGAAGAACCCTTGAACCAAAAGCCAACTTTTTGGCATTTTTATTTATTAATTAGGCCCCAGTAATTTCCTCATGTGACTCCACTTCCTTTTCACAAATTGATGATAAATCATTCAGAAGTAAGCATTTTCAATATTTATAACTGAGTCAAACTTTACCTCTCTTAATAATAGAGGCAAAAGACTGTCGTATAATTTATTCACATGGTTACTTGGCTAATGCAAAGTAAATAACAGCGAACTCTGAAGAGTACCTTAATAGGTTCAAGAATTTTCACGTCTTAAGTGGAATTAGATGCAGGCAGTTCAGAATAGAGAACTGAATCTTAATGACTCAGATTTACATATAATATGTACAATGTAGTAGACCTCCTATGAAGAAATGTCATACCCTAAACCCTCTGGTTCCTGAATTGGGAATAAGTGCCTTAAGGGCTGCATGTCCAGCAGGTCATCTCAGGACTCCTCACTAATCCCACAGAAAATATAATGCAAGATGGATTTGCAAGATTAACATGTTCAATGGGTAAGATAAGAACCACTGGATCATAAGTACACTAGAAGCAAAATCTTATGCCTTACTCTAGGGCCACTTTGGAATTTTCTGTTGATAGCCAAAAAAATTTATTATTTCCCTGCCTAATTTAACCTTTATGTTCTCAGTTCCCACTTGAGATACTGAACTCAAGTAATGACATCATTCAGAAAATTCAGAACAATGGATTTTACAGTTATTCAAGAGTTCCATGTAAAGTCCCAGCACCAGGTCTCTATATCCTACATTCCCTAGAAAGACTGATTATACAGTGAGTTTGTTTTGACCTCTCTTCTGTCCATAGCACCTAGAATAGTGTATGATACATCATATGTAAGGAACTCAATATATTTTAGTTGAGTACATGAACTAATGAATAAACATCCCAGAGCAATAACAATACATGGAAATGTTAACTCTGTTCATCATTTTATGATAGATATAAACAAGTTGGAAAGTCAAAGGAAAACACAGCTTTTGGGTATAATTATTTCCTTGATCAAGGGCTAAATTGTACTGGTATCCTCCAGTGGCACACTCCTTGGGGCCGTAAAATCCCAAACACTTGAGTTTGTGTCTCCTGACACCACCTGGTTTCAGTGCAGAGAACAGTTCAGTCACATTTCCAAAGTGGGTGTCTGTCCCATAGACATGAAGGGTCAGTGAAGAAATCAGGCCCAAACCTATCACAAATCCTAATCTCTGGGGGAAAAAAAAGAACAGTTTCACCTTCAGTGCTTCAGATGTGATATCCAGATATGACTTTTAGTCAGATTTCCTCAAGATTTACACCTTAGAGGCCAGAGAAATAGTAAAGGGTTTAGGTGCTTGACTTACATGTAGTTGACACTGGTTCATTACCCAGTACCACGCTGGATGTGCCCCCCGCAACACAAAATAGCACAAGGAAATAATAAAAGTAAGGAGAACACAAATAGCCCTTTGTAAAATCTGGCTCTAGGATTCCTCAAACTCTAAGAGAAAATGAAAGTGGTGGAACACGTGATAGCATAAGCTCCAGAGTAACTGCATACAATGAGGAAGAAGATTTCCTTTCTCTCCTCTGTCACCGGCTCCCTCCCACCCCCCAACCCCCACCCCGACCATCACCACTTCTCATTATACTCAGCAATGCTTAGGAGCTACTCCTGGCATGGTGTGCAGAGATGATGTGTCACCAGGGTTCAAACCTGGGTCTCCTGCACACAAATCTTGCATCGAGCCCTTTGAGGAATTTCCACAACCGAGACACTACTTTTATACCACATCTGCTATTCATGACAGAGACTTAAAGCCTGACAAAAAAACCCATTTCAATAGGAAACTTTACAGGCATTTCAAAGGTGTTTAACCAACTCTTAGACTACAAAGCTCATCTCTCTTCCCAAATTGGATTGAGGTGAAACCACTTAAAGCTTGGAATTCAAGCACCATGTTATTCGCCTCCAGTGTTGCTCTTTGTAACTCTGACTTCCTTGCCAAGCCTCCCCTGCTAATGCCAACCCACACTGGTAATACAAGTCAACTAAATGGGTAACAAAAATCCAACATGCAAGTCCAGAGTTTTGCTGCCTGGTGATGGAGTGAAGATCGTGTGGAGCAAAGCCACAGAGAGCCCACAATGGATTTGCAATGTGAGCTAGAAATAACCTTTTTAGTCGATTTTCACTTGTTTTTTTGTATAGCATAACCTATGATGAAGATGCAAATCAGGCAGAACCCATTAAAGGCTGGCACTTAGTGGGTAAGTACTTCTTTCAAAGACTCTTCATTGTGGGAATGCTGCCTAGCTCTGCCAGATTTTCTGTACTTGAATACTGGAAATTATTATTTTTTTACAATAAAGTTATATGAGTCAAAGAGAGCCTGCCCCTGGACCACCAATATTTACACCGGTCACTAGATGTTAACACTAGCAGGATGAATACATTCTTGGATCAGAGTAGTCAAATGGACTGATGTACATTTTGAATTACTTACTGTGTAGCTTGTGAACATAAATGATTGCCTAACATCCCCTCAGTGCAGCTTGTTCTCTATGGATCACTCATAGTTTATTGCATTTTATTAAAGAGTTTATCTTCATGTAAGCATTTGGGTCTGATATGATTTCTACCTACCTTTTAACCACATCATATGCCATCTTATTCTTTTCCATAGGATTTTCATAGGATTCCATAGCAGTACCATTCCAGTAATAATGAAAAGTCCATGGACTGGTCAATACAAAAATGCAGTTACCTGTCTGCAAATAATTTTAATGCTATAAACTATCATGCATAATTTTTAGTTCAGTTGGCTTATAATAGAGATGCCAATATAGATAACACATATGATACATATATTTTAGTAACGTATTCTCGAGAAGAAAATGGAGCACAGATTTACAATCTGGTACAAATTCCCTATCTTGTCAGATTGGTGCTCAGCAAGGCTCAGTTCTAGCTTCCTTTCTCTTCCTTTTAAGTGCCAAGTTCCTCCGCATCTCACTCTACCCTGTTTGTCTTTACCCTCTGCCAAGGAAACTGCTATCTCAGTCTCCAAATGTCACTCCTCAAACCTTCCCTCCACCCTCTTCTCTAGCTATTCTCTGTATCACCACATTAATCCCTTTTTAAATTTTTATACTTCTGGTTCTTTTTCATTGATGCACCCAAAGTTTCTACCACAGGCCCTGGTATTCATAGGCCCCAAAACATTTGCTGGACAAATAAGTGAGTGAGGAAAGCACACAAGAGTATGGCTCAGGATACTAATCTGTGACTGTCAAGGAAGAACAGTGATATCTTCCCTGACTCACTGTGAAGCATAAAAAAAAAATTTGTTTTCCTTTGAGAGTTGCTATGCTTCCGCCATCAGTGAAGCTTTGCTGACAAGACCTTGACAATACAGCTCCCTCTCCAAAGTATTTTATGAAGATTTTATTACCATCAGATATTGTCATGGTGTTTTTCCCTTCTGGGCTGAGAACATGTGATGGGAAGGTTGTTAAAAATCATTTCTGGTCCATGTCATAATATCAGCTCTTGAACTGATTCTCTTTGAGTCACCCAAATACAGCCATTCCTGTTAAAGTGGTGCTAGAAATACGGACTTTCTTTTTGGCTGAAACAAAAATCTTGCTGATGGAACAAGAACAGAAAGAACTGCTTTGCCTGGCTAGATATACTATAAAATGGCACTACTCTCCGACCCTGGCAAGGCCAACCTATACGTAAAATCTAAATTTTCCACTGTTTTCACAAGATGTTACAGCGTCTTATGGAAGGAATCAAGTAGTAGGAATTGTGGAACAACTTAAGAGCACATTCCCCATCCACAAAAAACTAGTGGTTAACTCTAAAAAAATACTATGGTATATGAATGTTAGTCTGGAATTGTCAGCACTACTTATTTTTCAAGAGAAGTTAAAAATCTGTGTAAGGGGTGGGGGAGTGGTAGAAGCAGGATATTTATGTATATGGCTATTATTTAAATCCAGATCAAATGATATTAAATTTATACTGTGCCCTGGTCACTGTCATATATATATGTATATATATGCCCCTCATATAACTATAAAAATTAAAAGGATAAAGATCTGGAACTCATGGAGTCTGAAAGCTTTAATCTCATTGGAAAATGACATTAGATTCTTAAATAGAACATGATAATGTGGTAGTATTAAAATAATATTCATATAGCTTAAAACAGTCCTGACACACAATGCTACATGTGTTTGGTGCTAATAACAGTTACAGTATAATTAGAACCATGTCTCAGGATTACTAATGACAATGAACAAGAAGGCTCAGCAGAGTTTGCATTTTAGGCAGTTAATAAAAATTAAGCAAATGAATAAACGATTGGAGGAAGCACATTGAAGTTGAGATCTGGGAAATGAGTAGGCTAATGTGAAGAAAGGATACTATGGCGAGAGTGGAAAAGACCAGAAGAATAAAGGTACCCCTTGATCAAACATAAAGAAATATGACAAAATCTTGTTCTGGTCAGAACTTGAGAAAGAACAGGAGGCAAGGATAGGAAGAGAAACTTATTATGGGAAATCTTCAGTGCCATTCAAAACTCTTAAGTGGATCATGATAGAAACACCAATTCAATATACAGTCCACCCTGCACAGCCCTTCTCAATTATATGAATGGCAGTGAAGCCAAAAGTGATGAATTTTCACAAACCATATGCCTAAAATGAGAGAAAGAGAAAAGAGAGGTGCCTGCCATAGAGGCAGGCTAGGGTGAGGGATGGCTTGAAGGGGTGGGAGGGAAACTGGGGACACTGGTGCTGGGAAATTACACTAGTGGAGGGATGAGTGTTGGAACATTGTATGACTGTAATGCAATCATGATCAATTTTGTAATACACTATCTCACAGATCCAATTGAAAAAAAAAGCAATGAATTTTGAAAACCAGTCCCAATTTCAGGCATTTATGACATGGAAAACAGAGGTACATGTGCATGCATACTTTCATGGAATTTGCATCATGCTCTGCTGGCTGTTATTTCAGATTCTTTATCAAATATTCATTATCCAAAATAATATTGAAATTCAAATATAAACTTCATCTGGAAAATAGGGGTAATGATTATCCCATTCATCAAGAATGCAATTCATATTAGACATGTAAAACACCTCAAAAAGTACTACGAAGTATTTCATGATGTTTCTAATGTTATTATTTGTGATGAATAGCTCTGCTTGAACTACCGGCCTTGTGAACAGTGGTATAGATGGGAGGTTGGTGACAATCTTTCATCTCGTTGGAAAATGACATTTGGTTCTTAATTAGAGTAATGAATACTCATATGGAGACAGGTAGTGTTGAAGGGCATGCTTTTTTTTTTAATTGGTGAATCACCATGAGGTACAGTTACAGACTTACAAACTTTTGTGCTTGCATTTCAATCATACAGTGGTCAAGTACCATCCTTCCACCAGTGCCCATTTTCCACCACCAATGGTCCCAGCATTCCTCCCATCACCCTCACCCCGTCCTCCCCCACCCCACCCCGCCTCTATGGCAGGGCATTCCTGTTTGCTCGCTCTCTCCTTTTGGGTGTTGTGGTTTGCAGTAGACGTATTAAGTGACCAGTATGTTCGGTCTATAATTTACTTTCAGCCCACATCGCCCATCTGGAATGGGCCCTCCTAGCACCCTTTACTTGGTGGTCCCTTCTCTATCTAAGCTGCCTTTTCTTGAGGGGCATGCTTTACTTCAGATTGAACTGAGGGCCTAACATATGCTAGGTGTGTGCTCTGCACTATTTTCCTGGCCTAAGGGTCATGTTCGCTTGAAGACGCAGCAGTCCAGTCCTGCCCCATTGCTCTCCAAGCCTAGAATTCCAGCAGCACCCATTCTCTTCACTCCCTCCCCTGGTCTCTGGGAAAATATACTCCATTCCTTGCTCAGGGACAAAAAGTTTCCTATTAGAAACCCCACTTCTATCTCTACCATACAACCCTACTTGCTCTGTCTAAAGCTAGTGATTAACTCCTCTAAAGCAGGAAAGTCCCCTCTTAACATAATGCTCTCCAGTCCTATTCTAGTATCTCTAAATCTACTTCCTCTGCTGCAAGAGGAAGGAAAGTATGTTTTTGTTCACAGAGCTATAAAAGATATGTCTGTGGCAAGAACTGGCAATTCAGTCATTGGAAACATTTATCAAGATTTTTGGGGAGTTGGAACCACAGTAACCCCAGTGGGTTGATATAAGAGCTGGTGATGTGGCCCAACAGGAGAGCACCTGCCTCTCACGATACCCTGGGTTTGATCCCTACAACATTAAAAAGAAAAGAAAAAAAAAAGTTGACTCATGCTTTATCTATGTTTCTTTTTTCCTTTTTGGGTCACACCCAGCGATGCACAGAGGTTACTCCTGGCTCATGCATTCAGAAAGTACTCCTAGCGGTGCTTGGGGGACCATATGTGATGCTGGGAATTGAACCTGGGTTGGCCACATGCAAGGCAAATGCTCTACACACTATGCTATCACTCCAGCCCCATATTTATCTTTTTTTTTTTTTTTTGCTTTTTGGGGCACACCCAGCAATGCACAAGAGTTACTCCTGGCTTTGCACTCAGGGATTACTCCTGGCGGTGCTCAGGGGACCATATGGGATGCTGGAAATCGAACCCCGGATTGGCCACATGCAAGGCAAATGCCCTACCTGCTGTGCTATCACTCTGGCCCCTCTTTCTTTCTTTCTTTCTTTCCTTCTTTCTTTCTTTCTTTCTTTCTTTCTTTCTTTCTTTCCTACTTTCTTTCTTTCTTTCTTTCTCTTTCTTTCTCTCCTTCTTTCTTTCTTTCCTTCTTTCTTTCTTTCCTTCTTTCTTTCTTTTTTTTGCTTTTTTTAAATTTTTTTGCTTTTTGGGTCACGCTGAGCAATGTACAGGGGTTACTCCTGGCTCATGCACTCAGGAATTCCTCCTGGCAGTGCTCAGGGGACCATATGGGGTGCTGGGAATCGAACTCAGGTCAGACGCATGCAAGGCAAGCACCTTACCCGCTGTGCTATCGCTCCAGCCCCCTTTATTATTATTATTATTATTATTATTATTATTATTATTTTGCTTTTTGGGTATTTAACTATTCAAAATATTAGCATTCAAAGTTTGTCAAGTCATAAAGAGGCCTGAGGCATAATGAATGAGAGTGGGGCCAGAAAGATAGTATAGGGAGTAATTATGCATGCAGCTGACTCCAGTTCAATCCCTGGCACTCCCAAGTACCACCATAAGTGATCCCTATATACAGTGTCAAGATTAAGCCATGAGTACTCAACAGATGTGACATCTTAAATAAATAAATAAAGTCATTAAATAAGAGTGAATTCCCTGCAAAATCAAATGGGACCTCAGAACTGACAGCTGTCAGAGGTCCAAATCTGCCATGTGCTAAGTTAACAGTGTGAGATTACTAAAGATGCCACACTCAAAATCCATAATCAAAGGCAGAAAAATCAGGGTCACAATAAGGATTGGTGAGAGGTATTCTCATGAGGATCTCTGAAGGCTTCTGAAAATAACTTAGAGGCAACGCTGAGTTTGGCAAGTATGCATTTAGCCTGCAAGAGGTTCTCAGGAGACTGGATTCAGGACTGTTGTCAAATGCTTTCCCTGATGCTTGAGCCTTTTCTGTTACACCTGCAAATGAAGCAGCTTTCACTCCGGGGACACTGTTTGCCTCAGGTGCAAGTCATTGCAAAGTACAAGTCTCAACAACAGAAGTTGGCTTTAATGGTGTTTCTCTGAAGAGGGATAGAAGCTCTCATTTATCATTAATTCAAGAGAACCCAAGAGCATAACTCAGTGGCAAAAGTACCTGCCTTGCAAGCCTGAGGTCATGAGTTAAATCCCCAGTGTCACTTTAAGTCCCTGAAATTGGTCCAGCACCTCTTCTCTCTGGAACCCCTGGGGCTGCAACAGTGTATGTGATCTCAAGAACACTGCAGCCAGGTGTGTGAGTACTGAAGCTGAAAGTGCATAGCCCTCAATGAGAACATATACAAGCCCCACAACTAAAAGGCAAGGGATCCCCAGAGAGATCCACAGTCCAGCAGAAAGAGAAGGGAAGAAAAGATGGTGGGCTGGGGGCAAAATATTTCTATGTGAGTACTGGAGTGATAGCACAGCGGATAGGGCATTTGCCTTGCACGCGGCCAACGTGGGTTCAATTCCTCCATCCCTCTAGGAGATCCCGGCAAGCTACCGAGAGTATCCCGCCCGCACGGCAGAGCCTGGCAAGCTACCTGGTATTTGATATGCCAAAAACAGTAACAAGTCTCACAATGGAGACAATCCTGGTGCCCACTTGAGCAAATCAGTGACAACAGGATGACAGTGCTACATCAGATCAAGTGCCAACATCCAATTTTATAAAACTCAACAAAAAATAATTAAGAACTCCATCAAAAAATGAGAAAAGGAGATAAAAAGATGCATCCTTGATGAGGACGGGTGTGGTCAGAGGGCACATGGAAAAGTGCTCATCATCATTTATTATGTGGGAAATACAAATCAAAATGACAAAAAGATGCCACCTCACACAGTGAAAATGAAAGTTAACAAAAAGACTAGTGTGGGGGATATGGTGAAAAAGGAATCCTCATTCACTGGTGATAGGAATAATGTCTGGTTCAATCTCTGCGGAACATGGTATAGATATTCTTCAAAAAAGAGTAAGAATAGAGCCTCCATATGACCAAAAAAGTCCACTTCTTATCACTTACCCCAAAAAACAAAAATTCTAATTTGAAAAGCACAATCCAAATGTTAGATGGATAAGAAGTGTGAGATATAAATAGATATGTAGATAAAGATAGATATACACAGTGGAATACTATGCAGCCCAAAGGAAAGATGAGATCACCGTTGCCTGCAACATACATGGAACTGGAGGGTATCATGTTCATCAGAGAAGGCAAAAAGGACAAATACTGGATGATCCCATTCAAAGGAATAGACGACATCAACTGGTGGCAAATTCTTGGCCATGAGTACAGAACTGAGTATATAAGATAAGGTGTGGAGCAGGTGGTGAGGAATGATGGTGACTAGAGAGGACATTGGGCATGGAGAGTCTTTAGCACTTTGGCAGGGGTGAGAGGTGATACTGTGTGCCTCAAATCCATAAACATGACACGATTGCAAACATGTGACCTAAGCTATGATGATTGTTTTAAGGATACAAAGTCGACTCGCCTTCCAAAGTGTCTATTATTTTAGCTGAGACTAAGCAATTTTAATGTCAATAAGTTTATTTTCTTTTATTTTTTTACTGTTATAAATAATAGGAACAAGAAAGGATATTAGATCCTAAAGACTTATTTCTCTGGATTTCTTTAGCTTTCCTGGGTGTGTGTGGGGTGGAGAGGACGGATGATGATTTTGTCAGAGTTTTTGTTTAGTTTTAATTCTGGGGGAAAATAAATAATAATAAAATGCAACTAACTGGATAAACACAAGTTGTCCTCTTTTGATATCATTCTCCTGAAGACATCAATCAAGTAGAGATAACATGGAGAAGTGGATTGGGCACAGATCTCATGAAGTAAGAAATTTGAGTTCATATTCTCTCTCTGATGTTATGCAAATTTTCTTTCCATGTGTGAATGGGATACTGATTCTAATTTGCAAAAGTATCTGAGGATTCAAAATGTTTATGAAAGTTCTTGTCCAATAATGGCAGCTAATTACCAACAATTAACTACATGACCCCAAATAAGTCAAGTTGAACACTGTTTAGACACAGCAAATAAATAGATTTAAAGCTGCAAGAGGGGGGCTGGAGTGATAGCACAGCGGGTAGGGCGTTTGCCTTGCACGTGGCCGACCCGGGTTCAAATCCCAGCATCCCATATGGTCCCCTGAGCACCACCAGGGGTGATTCCTGAGTGCATGAGCCAGGAATGACCCCTGTGCATTGCATTGCTAGGTGTGACCCAAAAAGCAAAAAAAAAAAAAAAAAAAAGCTACAAGAGGATGTGGCTCAGTGGCCAGGTGCACATCTCAAATCACATGAGATCCAAGTTCTGTTGTGGGCAACACACACACATGGGCGTGGGAGGGGGGGCTCGGGAGAGAGAATTGTGCTATGGCAGAAATGCAATGTTATTGGATAGGAGCAAAAGAAAGATATATGAAGGCATGAAGTAAATTGATGTGTGGCATTATAATTGCTCTGAAAATCAAATGTACTAAAGACATGTTCACATTATTTATGGGCAAATTTTTTAAAAATTTTTTAAAAGAGGTCTTTCTGTTTTTGACAGAAGAAATTGAAAATCTCTATCTCTACCCCAAATTTGGAGGTAGTGGGTAGAGTGGGTTGTTGTTTTTTTTTTTTTTGTCCTATAAAATGTATAATGCCTGAGCTTCCTTGAGTCTAAAAATGAGTTCTCTAAGCCTATGTACTCTGTGTTGTGGGGTTGGGGGTGGGAGGTAGCTTTAAGTATATGTTTATCCTTCTGTTCTTCTAAAGTTGTAAACATCCTATTATCATGGACATACATTCAATGAGCACTATATATTGAGTATGTTTGTTTTCTGTATCTGTCACACTTGTCAATCCCAGGTAGAAAGAAAACATTATTCGGCATTCATATATAATACAAGTGTCTGGCACAATTAATCCACTAGTTTGAGCTGAAGTGAACTTGAAAGGAGATATTGGAAGCTACAGAAAGAGGAGGTGGAAGAAGAAAGGATGAAGAGGAGACAGAGAAGAAAAATAATAAAATCAAAGACTGATGAGGGTGGAGGAGAGCTTAGGTCAGAAGTGCCTCAAGCAGCTGGAATAGAGAAAGGACACTAAGAAAATAATGGTTGGAGAAATTGGTTGCAATGGGAGTTGTGTGCTGAAAGTGGATAAAGGACCAAGCATGATGACCTTTCAGTATCTGCATGGCAAACCATAATGCCCAAAAGTAGAGAGCGAGTATGGGAAATATTGTCTGCCATGGAGGCAGTGAGAGGGTGGGAAAGATGTGGGTATACCGAGGATATTGGTGGTGGGGAATGTGCACTGGTGGAGGAATGGGTGTTAGATCATGTGTGATTGTAACTCAGACATGAAAGCTTGTAACTATATCTCATGGGAAAGCAATAAAATAAAATAAAGAAGTGCCTCAAGACTATTTCTTTCATCACTGTAATTTTCTTATGCCAATAAGAAAGCATTTTCAGTAAAATTTCTTATTGAAAACAAAAGAAATTCACCCAGCTAAGGGTGCCAAAAAAAGAGTTTGCTGAAAGAACATTAAGTGGTTCACAGAATCTTGGAAAAGATCAGAATTTTGGAAAACAGGCTCAAAGCAAAAATTTGGAGGTTGAAAGTATTTCAAGCGCATCCTGGTTCGGGGTATCCTGCAAATGCCAAGCTTGGTCAATGTTAACAACGCAGACAGCAGTAATAATCCCAAAATACCCTTCTTTGTAATACTGCGGACACAATGTCTTGGTGAGAAAGAGTCTGCCAGCCCCAGTTCATGTCTGCATCCTAGCGGCCAGGAGGTCAAAAGATATGACCTTTTCAGCTTCCACAGATGAGAGAGATGAAACCTCAGTCCCTAAAACACACACTGAACTAAGGAAAGGAATCTTAGATGTTCTACAGCCTTATCTGCCCCAAAGCTTCCCCACAGATGTACCTTTGTGGTTTGTCGAGGTGTCTACCTGAAGGAGGCTAACAATTAAACGTACATACTACTGAAGCGTTAGTGCAGCAGGTAAGACATTTGTCTTGTGTGTGGCCACATTTGCTCTCTAGTATTATGCTCACATAAGGTCCCTGAGCATTTTGAAGCACACTTGCAGTGCATGCCAAATATCTCACATTTTGTTTTGGCACATTGAACTCCAAACTGCAGAGCCCATGGAATCACCCGGCACATGTGGCATTGCATCAGGGATGAAACTTATGGCCTCTTGCTTGAAATGCAGGTTTTTATTTGTTCTTTTTGGGTGCACACTGGCAGTGCTTAATAACCCCTGGCATTACTCTGGGGACCATTTGTTGTCAGGAAACAAACCCTGGTCTCCCACATGCAAAACACGCACTCTAGCTCTTTGAGCTATCTCCCTAGCCCAAAGAAGTATTTAACTGCTAAGCATATGCGCCAAACATTGTGTAAAGTGCGTTTTTTCCCCCAGTTCATTTCATAAGAGTCAAACGCTGGTGGTGCTGGGGGAAAAGGAATGGGGTGAGTACCAAGACTCCAAGCTCACACATTCTGGAAGATACTTTCTTATTTGAGCTTTACGACCAACCCTCTAGTCAAGATTTTTCCTTTTAAAGGTTAGATAGTAAGAGACATAAATTATATCTCAGTATTCAAAGTGACTTGAGTGTATATATGAAAGACTTGAGACTATATGTGAAAGCACCTCACATATACATATGAGGTATTTCTGTACAATTCTATGGATTCATTCATCTATTTATTTATAGATAATTATTACTGTATAGTAAACACAGTGAATAAGACGCAAAGATTATGTACTAGTAGCTTAGGCAGCTTTTGTGCTAGTAGTTTATGGAAATTTGTAAGAGAAAGTCAAGAGGCTTCAGTGACCAGGGAGGTAAAAGAAGTTGTAAAGTAGGGGCCAGAGCAATAGCACAGTGGGTAAGGCTCTTGCCTTGCATACATTCAACACAGGTTTAATTCTCAGCACCCTATATTCCCCAAGCCCCAACAGAAGTGATCTCTGAGCACAGAGCCAGGAGTCAGCTCTCATACCACCGACTGTAGCACAAAAACCAAAAATAAATGTTAAAAAATTTTAAAACCTGTAAAGCACCTATTATTGCATTTTTTTATTTGAGTGGAGGGAACTGGATGCAAGTTCTTCCCAAAGGCATACAGGCTTTTTTGGTTGCTTCCTACTTTATTTTAAAATTTTTTTTATTTTATAAGTTAGTTTATAATATTTGATTATATTTAATATTCAGACATCCATACCACCACCATTACACCTTCCCATCACTAAATTTGGGATGTTTCCATCCCAAACCCCAATCCCTGTCCCAAAACACAACCAAAATAATATATTTCATATTATCTGTTGTGAAGAACTGCTGAACATGCTTCCAAAAAAGTGTTCATATAGGAAACAGTGTGGAGATTGTTCTATTTTGGCAGGAGCCATTAAGACATTCTATAGGATATCACTAACAAGTTGTTAAAGTTTGGGTGATGTGGGCTTTGGTATATATATCTGAAAATATGTATATATGCATATATATATTTCCCTCTATGATTTGTTGCCTACTATCTGAGCCCCATCAACTGTGGTGTGGTAATTATGGAGAATGGGTAGGTAGTGTCTTATGATATGTCGCACAAATGACTGCGCAATCCAGGAATATGTTTATTCATATGTGAGGCTCAGCCTGAGCGTGTGGGAAGCAGCCTTGAGTGTGGCATCGGTTGGGTTCTGGACTTTTTTTGCTGCGGGAGCTGGGTCCCTTGGGGTGGGGAGGGCTCTCACCCGCCCCCCTCTGGAGTGCCCCAGGTGAAACAGCCTGGCGTGAAGTCCGGTGGCATGGTTATGGGCGCCTCAGTTTTTGCTCCCTCTTGGGAGAAGCAGCCATGGGATCTGGTGGTAGCCGATGAGGAGATTATCTGGTACCGGCAGGACGTGGCTTATGGGCATGACCCCTGGGTCACCGGAGACTGGAGGAAGTGGGCAGAGGATCTCCGCTCCTAGTCCCATTGAGCCCCGAGTCTAAGGTCAAAAAGTTCCACACTACCTGGGTTCCATAAGATTTCACTCATGCGTGGGGCTCGGCCTGAGCGTGTGGGAAGCGGCCTTGAACATGATGGTGGTTGGGTTCTGAAGTTTTTTGGCTGCCGGAGCTGGGTCCCTTGGGGTGGAGAGGGCTCTCCACCCACCCCCGTCTGGGGCACCCCGTGTCAAACAGCCTGGTGCGGAGTCCGATGGCATGTTATGGGGGCCTCATTTTTCCAGTCTTTTTTAAGGCTTAAATATAAATAAAATGTGAAATGTAGTAATGTATAATTTAATACAGCATGGAAAATTTTTTTTTAATTTTTACCCATAGCAGGGACATTAAGAATGTTTCCAGCAAAACATGATGCTTGAAATGCGTTTTGAAAACCAGTAGAGAATTCCAAGGTAGGTAAGTGGGGGAAAGAGTCATGTCAGGCAAAGGGAATATCGTGAGCAAATTCAAATAGCATTGCATTTATGATGGATCTACAATGTGTTTGAAATGATGAAAATCCAGTGGGAATCAAGGAAGAAATGAGGTGGATTAGAAAGGTCAGGACCAATTAACAAAGGACCAATTATTACCATCTATAGGCCATGAGGGAACAACAGATGTCATTCAGAGTGGGAGCTAAGCAAATCTTGCTGTGCTTGGATAGATTTGAGGGGCATAAAACTACAAGCTATAGACAGGATGACAGTATCACCCAGAAGAGATGATGATGCCCGAAATGAAGGGACTAGCAATGGTCAAGGAAGTGAGGCCGAGAAAATTTTGTACCTTACATTATGTGAGTTCATTCAGGAGACTGAGGCTTAAATGAAGATCAGGGAGCTAGAAAGAAAACAAGGAGATCACACAGTGCTGGAAATGTCAACAAAAGAGAACATTTAAGGTAGAAATGGATGTCAACAATATGAAAGTTATGGAAAGGTCAAGTAAGTTTAGAGCAGAAACAGGTTTGTTTAGGTAGGCTATTTATAAAGCTTTTACACATTTTGATAAAAAGCTGTGTGAGCAGTTCACCAAACAGTAGGTTACTCCTAAAAAAAGAAACATTGTCTCAGAACTGCCACAGGTGAAAAGAGCCCAACCCACTAGCTTTATATGGTATCACTGTATCACTGTGTCACTGTCATCCTGTTGCTCATTGATTTGCTCAAGGAGGCACCAGTAGCATCTCCATTATGAGACTTGTTGTTACCGTTTTTGGCATATTGAATACACCCTGGTAGCTTGCCAGGCTCGGTAGCTTGCAGGCCTCTCCGAGAGGGATGGGGGAATCAAACCCGGTCAGCCACGTGCAAAGCAAATGCGCTACCCACTGTGCTGTCACTCTAGCCAATGACACTCTCTATTCACCTATATTTAAATAACACCAGAGTACTATAATGTGTGTGTGTGTGTGTGTGTGTTAGCACAGAGGGTAGGGCATTTGCCTTGCACATGGCCAACCCGGGTTCCATTCCTCTGTCCCTCTCGGAGAGCCCGGCAAGCTTTACATGGTGAGAGAAGGAATTGCTAAGGAGGCCTGATCCAAAGTCAATTCTCCTGCAGTCGCATCTTGATGTTTCTTAGAATAATAGCTTTCTTTTTTCTTTTTTCTTTTTTTTTTTTTTTTTTTTTTGCTTTTTGGGTCACACCCGGCGATGCACAGGGGTTTCTCCTGGTTCTACACTCAGGAATTACTCCTGGCAGTGCTCAGGGGACCATATGGGATGCTGGGATTCGAACCCGGGTCGGCCGCGTGCAAGGCAAACGCCCTACTCGCTGTGCTATCGCTCCAGCCCCAGCTTTCTTTTTTCTTTCTTTTTTTTTTTTCACCTGCACCTGTATGATTCCAAGGTCCAGAGGTTGGGAGATGGACATTCTTTAATCACCCTATGGACACATGACCCAGGCCCAATCAATCAGAAGTCATCATTTGCTCTGCTATAGAAACTGATTCAGGGGCCAGGGCAATAATACAATGGCACATGGTGCTTGCCTTGCATTTGGCCAACCAGGGTTTGATCCCTATGCCACATATGATGGTTTAAGCCTGCCAGGAGTGACCCCTGAGTGTAGAGCCAGGAAGAAGCCCTAAGTATCACCTGTGTGGTTCCCCCTCCCACAAAAAAAAAAGAAATGAATAAATAAATAAAAGCCAGACACTGATTCACTGAAGAGCCACACCCCAGAGACACAATTCTTTGATTTTTACATTTATTTGATTTGGGAGTAAGTGTGTGTTTGTGTGTGTGTGTGTGTGTGTGTGTGTGTGTGTTTCTTAAAAATTTCTGGGTTCCTTTGTCTAGAATTTCTAAGCTATAGTGTGTGGCCTGGAGAGGTTAGAGAGCACTAAATGAAAAGACCTCACTGCAAACAAAATCAGCACCAAGGAATCTAGAATTCAAAGATGAAACTAGGAGAAGAGAAGAGAGCATTTGTATTCAAGGGTATTATCTAAGCACCTGAAGCCAGCCACACTCATGTGAGTAATGGGAGTCAAGAAACCTTCTTTACTTTTTTTTTAATAATGTAGGAGTACTGCTATTTATTCAGCCATTGATTAAGCTAACTGAATTGGTATAAACTCCACATTGCTTTTTTATGCAGAATATTAATTTTACCTTATTATTTTATTGTTATTATTATTATTATTATTATTTCCCCCCTTTTTTTGATTCACCATGAGATACAGTTACAAAGCTTTCATGTTTGGGATTCGGTCATACAATCATCAAACACTCATCTCTTCACCAGTGCACATTTTCTACCTCCAAAATCCCCAGTATTCCCCCATTCCCACCCCTGTTCCAACCCTTCCCATGCCTGTGTGGCAGATAATTTCCCCCATACTCTCTCTCTACTTTGGTTACATTTGATATCTTGACACCAGTCCTACCATCACTCAAACCTGCTGAAAAGGCAATGCTAGATGATTTGTTTTGTATTTCTTGTTATGGATAAAATATGATGTCCAGGAAATTCTGCAGTGCTCTCTTCCGGGAGCTTTAGTTTATAGTCTCTGGGTCTTGGCCATTGATGAGATTACATGGCACCAGGGGCAGTTTGTGGGTGTGACTGCCAAGCTACTGGAAAATTGGGGAACTGGGGGAAGGAGGCCCAGTCTCAGTCCAAGCAGGCTTGGAGATCTCAGTCACAGGTTCTTGCATACCTGGCTTTTCTTGCTGGCTCACTCTCGGGTGAGGTTCATTCCATCTTGGGTGAGGCTCGTCCCCTCTTGGTTGAGACTTGTCCAAGCATGTGGAAAGTGGCCTTGGGCATGGTGGTGGTTGGGTTCTGGAGGTTTTTGGCTGCCAGGGTTCTGCTTGGGTCAGGGAGGAAAACTCAATCCGCCCCCTCTGAGGTGCCCAGGTGAAGACAGCCTGGTGCAGGGTCAGAGCATTCTGAGGCACTGTCTTCTGGGAGCTTTAGTTTATAATCTCTGGATCTTGGCCGTTGATGAGATTACATGGCACTGGGGGGCAGTTTGTGGGTGTGACTTCCAAGCTACTGGAAAACTGGGGACCTGGGGAGAGGAGACCCAGTCCTGATCCAAGCGGGCTTGGAGATCTCAGTCACAGTTCCTGCATATCTGGGTTTTCCTGCCGGTCCACTCTCAGGTGAGGTTCATCCCATCTTGGGTGAGGCCTTCTTTGCTTTTACTTAAACTATTTAAGTGGTTTTTTTTCTTCTCTAACCTAAAGAGCTCCCCCTGGAAACAGCAGGTATGGGAAGCAAACCAGTTCTAATACAGCCTTGCAGGGGGGCTGATATATTACAGATCTCCAAGTTTGCTCAGCCCCCATCTCTCACTCACATCAACTAAATATTTTAGAGGTCTTATATCCAGTTCACCCAGGGGACTCATGTATTGGGAAGAAGCTGTGAAGAAAGTTGCAGAATCTCAGAAGTTTGTCCCTGAGCCAGGACAGTTGTTGATGGATCAAGGTTTCTGGGAACCAGTCACAGTGAAATGATACAGTACAGAATTCCTAGAATTCTTGGAACAAGGAGCACTGATTGTTACTGTTCTTCAGAGATTCGTTGAACCAGACAGCCCTTTTCTGCCTAGTGAAAGCAATGGCTAAAGTGCAGTAAGAAAGGGACTCTCTAATCCCTGCCACTCTGCATTTAAAGTAATGTGAGTGCACAGTTGTAAAAGTCATTCTCTACTCAACTCCAGGGGCACCAAATGCATTGCAGTTATGTGAACAGCACCCCCTGGAGTTGTTCCCATTTAACCTTGACAGCCTTATGTAGTGAATGATCCTAGCTCACTAACTAGCTAGTTAGCATTAACATCTTTAGACTCTGCAAAGGAAGACTTTGCAGATGTATTAACTATTGAACTGGGTGAAAAGAAAGAAAAGTAAAGTCGTTTGCAACAGCTCAGATCCTAAGAACCTTTAGCAATTCAGATCAGAAATGAGCTCACTGAGTTGCCTATGTAATTACCATGCTTCGGTCCTCTGACCTGAGTGTAAGTCAGGGTCAGTGTCCCACTTTAACTCAATAGCCTGTTGGGGTGGGAATCCTGTGCAAAATTTCTAGCAAGGGGACTAAGTTAAGCCAACCAAAAATTAAAGCAGCATTTCCTTTTAAAGGTACCGGGTGTGTGGGGGGAGGGAGAGTACTGGAGCAATAGCATAGCAGGTGGGGCATTTGCCTTGCATGCAGTCGACCCAGGTCTGATTCTCAGCATCCCGTATGGTTCACTGAGCACCGCCAGAAGTAATTCCTGAGTGCAGAGCCAGGAGTAACCCCTGTGCATCACTGGGTGTGACCCAAAAGCACTAATAATAATAATAATAGTAATTTTAAATAATAACAATAAAGGTACCCAGTGGGGAGAAAGCTCAAAGGGTGGTACACATGTCTTGCATGCAGGAATCCCCAAGTTGATCCCCTGTACTTTATCAAGTATTTCTATTGGTAGCTAATAGTTCACTTAACTTGCTTTAAAATATTTAAGACAGAGACATTTACCTTGAATAATACAATCTTAGAAGTCTGTACCACACAAAGAGGCACTATCCAAAATGAGAATATTTATAATTAGCAGAGGCTTTGTCTTCTTTTGTATCACCCACAAAGGGCTCTGTTAGTTTACATCTGTGCAAATAAAACAGAAAACTCTGGTCAGGGAGAAAACTCAATTGTCTGGAGTGCAGGCTTTGCATGCAGGAGTTCCAGGTTCAATCCCTGGCACCATCATGCCCATCCTTACTCCTGCACTGCTGGGGCAGCCCCTGAGCACTGAGCCAGAAGCCACCCTGAGCACTACCAAGTGTTGCCCCACGCCCAGAACAAACAAAGAGCAATAACAACAGCAAAACCTTTTGGTTCTTTCTTTCAGAGGTAAGGATTATAACTAAATGATCATTTAAAAATAGCTACAATTTATTAAACATGTAAGATGTGTTTAGATTATCGTCAGTTTTAGAATAGTCAGGCAAGATAAATTGTACAAGCATCCCACAGAATTATTTAGCATGCCAGCTGAAATTCACACTCACACTTACCTGAGTTCAAAGCCCAGAAGCTTAGGTCAAAGGCTTATTCCCTAGGTCAGCTAAATTTAAAGAAAGCTAATTTTTATCTCACAAAATATCCTGGAATTTTATCAAATTGACACCACACAAAGCTTAGTTTTTGTAATCACTTGTTTGGGGATACTGATTGTACCCAAATCTAATGGTAGTATTAGATTTATGACAATCCTGCACTGATGCCAGAGGCTGGGTGCGTGAGCATTGCAGACATGGTTTAAAAGAACAGAAGGGAGGTAGAGGTCTCTAATAGCAATTTCAAAATGCGAATGCCACAGACCCGGGGAAGCTCAGAAGTAGAACACTTGCCTTGCATCTGTGAAGCCCTAGGTTCCATCCCTGCACTTTCCCTCCCCCTTCCTCAAAAAAAAAGTAGGTATCTGGCCAGAGAGATAGTGCAAAGGTTAAGACTTGCAGCCCTCGTTTGATCCCCGGCACTGCTTATGGTCCCTGAATACCACCAAGGAGTGACCCCCTGAGCACTGAGACAAGAGAAAGCCCTGACACCACCTGGTATGGAGAAAAAAAAATCAACAACAAAAAAAGTAGTTATCAATCTTCAAATACCAGGAATAAATTTAACCAAGTAGGGGCTAAAACAATAGTACATTAGGGCATTTGTCTTGTATATAACATCTGCCCCCTCACACACACCTGGTTTGATCCCTAGGACCCCATTCAATACACAGAGCACCTCCATAAGTGATCCCTGAGCACATAGTCAGGAACAAGCCCTAAGCACAACCATGTGTGCCCATCTTTCCCCCTGCCCCCCAAAAAATTTAACTGAGGAGGTGAAAGACCTATACACTGAAAACAATAGGATCCTGCTGAAGTAAATTGTAAAAATAAAGGGAAACACAGGGAGCCAGAACAATAAGATAGCAAGTAGGATGTAAATAATATAGCAGGTAGGACGTTTGCCTTGCATACAGCTAACCCAGGTTTGATCTCCAGCATCCCATATGTTCCCTGAGCACCACCAGCATGAGTAATTACTCAGGGCAGAGTCAAGAATAACCTCTGAGTCATTGGGTGTGGCCCCCAAACAAAACGAACAAAGGAGGAAATGGAAATACAGTCCTTGCTCATAAATAGAAAGAATCATAGCACTATAGCACTGTCATCCCGTTGCTCATCAATTTGCTCAAGCGGGCACCAGTAATGTCTCCATTGTGAGACTTGTTACTGTTTTTGGCATATCAAATATGTCACGGGTGGCTTGCCAGGCTCTGCTGTGGGGGCGGAATACTCTCAGTAGTTTACTGGGCTCTCCGAGAGGGGCGGAGGAATCGAACTGGGTCAGCCGAGTGCAAGACAAATGCCCTACCCACTGTGCTATTGCTCCAGCCCATAGGAAGAATTATCATTGTTAAAACGCCCTTTTTATCTAAAGCAATATCAAAATCTTTCACAAAACTAAAACAGGACTTTTAAAATACATATAGAACTCCAAAATTGCTCACATAACTAAGACAATCCTGATGAGTGCAGGATTATGATGTCTCCATTTAATTTGAAATATCTGAATACACCATTCTCTTCCTACTAAAGAAAAAAAAAGTATGAGTTATTTCCTGCAAGATAAAATCCAAACTCTTTCCTGGGACAAAGATAAAATTAATGCTGGAGTGATAGTACAGCAGCATTTGCCTTCCACAAAGCCGACCCGGGTTCGATTCCCAGCATCCCATATGGTCCCCCTCAGCACTGCCAGGAGTGATTCCTGAATGCAGATCCAGGAATAACCCCTGTGCATCACCAGGTATGATCCAAAAAGAAAAAAAATGAAAATGAAACCTACTGAATGAGAAGATATATCTGAAGAGCAAATATCTGTAAGATCTAAAATACATGAACAAGTTTTACAGCACAGTAAAAAATTAAAAAGCTGAATGAAAAATGGATAGAGGACCTTAAAATAAGCTTTTCATCTAAGAAATAGAAATGGTTGAAACTGGCACATGAAACAGTTCATCATCATCATCATCACTTAACATTAGGGAAATTAAAATGAAAGCCCACATTGAGACATAACCATATACCATTTAAAATAGCTATAATCAAAAGTCATATTGGTGAGGATGTAGAAGGAAGACTGGAGAAAAACCGTATACGGTTTTTTGAGAATGTAATTTGGTGCAACCATTTGGAAAACAGTATAGAGATTTGTCTAAAAATATTTAAATAGAGATAACTTATGATTCATCTATTCCATTTGAAGGTATTTATCTACATTTACTGCAACGTTACTAACAATAGTCATCATGAAAACAACTTAAGTGTCTGTTGATCAATGAGTAGATAAAAAAGATGCAGCATGAAACTGAAAATATTGCTTGGCTATTAAAAAAAAAGATGAAATCTTGCCATATACAACAAAATGGAAGGACCATGAGGGGATTATGCTAAGTAAACTAAATTAGAGAAAGACAAATACCATGAGATTCTATGCAGAAGATCAGGAAACAAAGCAAATGAACACAGCAAACCAAAAACAAATGCTAAGGTTCTGACAGCAGGATGGTGATCACCAAAGAGGGACAATGAAAGGTAGATAATGCAAGTAAAAATGCTTAATTGTATGGTGGTGGATGAAAACTAGACTTTGAACATAATGAGATGTTGAAATCTAAGTGTTTTTCTGAAAATTAAACTGATGTAAATTAATTATTACCTCAGTTAACTATTAAAGATGAGGTCACTATGAAATAATAAATCTTTTTGAATGGAATAAATAATCTTAGCAGATACATGCAAAAAGCTTTCTTAAAAAGTCATAGAAGAGGGGGCTGGAGCGATAGCACAGCGGTAGGGCGTTTGCCTTGCATGCGGCCGACCCGGGTTCAAATCCCAGCATCCCATATGGTCCCCTGAGCACCGCCAGGGGTGATTCCTGAGTGCATGAGCCAGGAGTGACCCCTGTGCATTGCCAGGTGTGATCCAAAAAGCAAAAAAAAAAAAAAAAAAAAGTCATAGAAGAAATAAATTCCAGTAAGTGTCACAGACCTGTAAAAAACTGAAGAGTTGATAGTCAAGAAATTTGTAAACACTCTGAAGTATTTCAGTATGCACTAATACAGTTGGAAGGAGAATGAAGGAATTCATAACATCAGATTTTCAAAGGGGCATGTGACCCAAACACAGGAGAAAATTGTAAATCTTGTCAATTCCTGGGAGCTATATCTCTATCTGACTAGAGTGCTACATAAGATTTAACTAAAAACATACATCAAAGATACATCAAAGGGCTTACCACATGCTTTGCAAGCGGGAGGCCTGAATTCAATCCTTGGCTCTCTACGGTCTCCTAAATACCATCCGTAATGGCCCCCTTAGAGCAGAAAAACATAGGTGGTGGTGAATACAGTAACTTTGGACATCAGTGCCATAACATAATTGGAACCACATTGCCTAAACAATGATAAAAAAAATTTTAATTAAAAGTTTAGCCTGAATTAGAAAAGAAAAAAACATAGGTAAAGAGTCTAAGAACACCAACATTCAGAAGAACAAAGAGCCTTTCTGGGGGCAGCAAAAGAGCTGACTATGTGGCCCTCCACAGCATCAGAGGCAAATAGTCCATCAGGTCATTGTTCTCCTCCATCCCCTGCAAAGGATCAACCCATAATGTGTAAGAGATTTGTTTTCTTTTTCCCAACTGCAGTTCACAGCAGCTGGAGCCAGTCCAAGTAGCATGCTGGATGGGGAAGGGCTGTGTATTTCATTTTTATAGACCAAATGGCTTCTCAATAATTTATTATCTTTGAGATGGAGAAAAGTACCAACAAAACACGATGATAAATCTCTGCCTTCTTATAGGGTCAAGGAAAAAAAAACCTAAATAGTGACACAGTTTTGTAAACTATATGTGTTTTCAAAATTTCCGATACCTTGAAATAAATATCCCTGAAGATAAATTTGAGAAGTAGGGAAAATTGGGGAGGACAGGGGCTGGTCGGGGGTGGTTGTAGAAAAACTAAGTATTTCTGGGTAGGCTATTGAGTGAAACCTTCCAGAGACATTCTGATAAAAGCAGCCTGTGAAACATTTTGTCTGCTGTTTCCTGGTAACATTAAGAGCTGTACCACTTAACACTAGACTGAATCCCTGATCCCAGAAAAGGGTGTTCACAGAAAAAGGGAAATAAATCATACACGAGAGAAGGTCTGGACTCACCGTATTTAGGACTATCAGAATAAAGCTATAAAATCAAAGCTCAACTAAAGTAATTAAAAAGAAAGTAACACTGAGTGCATTTCATCAGAATCTATGTCTGGAATTGCTCCCATTTAGATATTTGTAGCATTTTGCTCCTACAAAGATAGTTTCATTGTAAGTTGATTTTCCCCTTTTTCCCCCCCAAATTTTCCTTTATTTTTTACCTGGTTCTGTGGGGCTTCACTCATGCGTGAGGTTCGGCCCTCTGGAAAGCGGCCTGGAGCGTGGTGGTGGCTGGCTAGTGGAGGTCGACTATTGGGTATGGCTGACAGCTGGGTATGGCCCCAAAACAAAACAAACAAAAAAGACTAGACAGTAACTGAAAGTAATTTTTAAAAATCACAATAAAGTAAGTACACACTTCTATAAAATATAAGCTAGTATTTTGGCAACACATGATCATAATTTTGCAGTTTATTTTCTCCCTAGTCTTATTTGTGGGGTGTTGGGTGTTTTTCCTGAACAGTGCTCAGGTATTCCCAGGCAACCAGGCCTGAAGTTCAAAGGCATGGAGGGCTTGAGGGTGTGGAGGTGGTGCTGGAGATTACCCAGCCACCCTACAGGTTGTCAAGAGTCTCTAGGGCTGCACTTAGCCCTATCCAAGGGGCCACATGGTGCCAGGGACCAAAGCAATATCAGCTACATGCAAGGTATGTGCCTTCACCTGTGTAATCTCTCGAGTCTCTACAACTAATTATAAAGAAATTAAAGTCTTTTTGTACGCAGGGTAGGAATGTAACATGATATTAGTGGGAATATAAAATGGTAAAGTTACTGTATAGTGGTTCCTCTAGAAATTAATAATAGAATTACCTTGTGATCCAGCAATTCTACTTCTGAGAATATACTGAAAATAAATGAAAGTGAAGGAGATGTGACATCAGCCCTCATATTTTGGCCTTTTCAAAGGGAGATTATCCAACACTAACTAATCAGAGTGAAAGTCCACTATCCTGCTAAGAAGAACTTTTAGTATGGACAACCACTAAATATTTATTTCTTCATACACATTCAGGTTGAGGCTGGAAAATGCTGTCATGAGAGTTTGCATTGCATTATGTAATCACTTCAGGAGTACCAACATTCTGGAGGCTGGAAATATAGTGCAGGAGATAAGGTACTTGCCTTGCATGTGGCTGACCTGCTTCAATTTCCAGCACCTAAAAACATTTTTAAAAGAAAAATGATTACCAATATTCTTACAGAGATTGGCTACTTTGGCTAATACTCTTCTACTCTGGCTACTACTATCTGTACCTATTTTCTACCTATAAAAAAAGCCATTTTTTAAATCCCTACACCCTTACTTCTACTCGACCCTCTATTTTCCTCCCACCTACCCGCTCATTTGTTGTTTTAATTCTTGTAGACCGACCGTCTCTGTGCTAAGCATCAGCCTGGAGTCTAAACTTCAGATCTTCCTTTTGGAAACTGCCTGTCCCCCATTTCAGGCGACTTTGCTGAGGCTGACAGTGATAACATCTCATCCCCAAGCCAATCAGGTGACTCAGCCTCATCAATCATGGCATTTCATTTCTGTGTCCAAAACAAAAACAAAAAAGCAAAACCTGCAAGGAGAGACGTGTCTCATCCCTATTAAGAGTAATCTTTTGATATTCACATATGAACACTAAAAAGAGTAATTCTTGGGACACAAACGTGGGATAGACCATAGTAAATCTAACCTGCTGGAGGAAAGCCAATCGTAGGAAAGAAAGAGGCCAACAGAAAGAGAAGCTGGTCTAAAAGACAGTAGAAGAAACAAAGAGAAGAAGAAAAAAAAAAAATCCTAATATGCCATTAAACGCCTAGAACTTAAATCCTAGTTACTTATAGTTTTACTATGTTTAATATAATCTGAATTGTTGTTTTTGTCCCTTATAAGAGTCTAAACTAATACAGCTTCGGTCTTAGATTTAAATGTAAGTTTCTCTTCTTTTGTTTATTTTGTTTTTGTGATTTTTGTGTGTGTGTGTTTTGTTTTTGTGATAGCACAGCGGATAGGGCATTTGCCTTGTATGCAGCCGACCCGGGTTTGATTCCTGCGCCCCTCTCAGAGAGCCCAGCAAGCTACCAAGAGTATCCCGCCCACACAGCAGAGCCTGGCAAGCTCCCCGTGGCATATTCGATATGCCAAAAATAGTAACAAGTCTCACAATGGAGACGTTACTGGTGCCAGCCTGAGCAAATCAATGAGCAATAGGATGACAGTGATATAGTGATACATTGTTTTTGTGTTGGGGCCACATCCAGTGATGCTCAGAGCTTACTCCTGACTCTGCAGTCAGGAATTACTCCTGACAGTGCTCAGGGGATCACAGGGGATCCCGGGCATGCAAAGCATGTGCCCTACCGGCTGTGCTATCTCTCTACCCCATAGTCAGGTCTTTCTTCTGACATGTCTGCGGCCTGATTTCTCCACATTCTTCCATTAAATCTCCTAGAGTTTTGGCCACCTGCATCAGGGCCCAATCTCCCAATGGCACACTCTCAATATTGGAACAGAGGCCAATATTCCTGAGATCAGTATTTCTCCCTGGAGTTAGCCTGAGGAGTAACCGAGGAGTAAAATCCAGATGTTGGCCCAGTATTAGTTGTATAATCCAGGACCTTATTTTTGTCATTAAAAATGCATCGTTGGGGGCTGGAGAGATAGCACAGCGGGTAGGGCATTTGCCTTGCACTCGGCCGACCCGGGTTCAAATCCCAGCATCCCATATGGTCCCCTGAGCATGGCCAGGGGTAATTCCTGAGTGCAGAGCCAGGAGTAACGCCTGTGCATCGCCAGGTGTGACCCAAAAAAGCAAAAAAAAAAAAAAAACCGCATCGTTGAACACACTTTGACCTGTACTAAATACAATTCTAAATATTTGTGAACAGCTTTTGAAAACAATGACGGGGGTGGGGCGGGCTCTAGAGATAGTACAGTGGGTAAGGCACTTGCCATGTACACAGTCAGCTCAGGTTCAATCCCCGGCACCAGATCTGATCCCCTGAGCAGCACCAGAAGTGATCCCAGAAGTAAGCTCTGAGCTTTATCACATGTGCCTGCTTCCCCCCAAAATTACCAAACAACAAAAGAAAAGAGAGGAGAAACACTATAAGGATCACAAAAGCAAGGGTGAAAATATTAGCATTATAAAATAAGTTGAGTGGAGAAATATTTTGCATAACCAAAGAGCAGTAATGTATTTATTTCAGGTTTTTTTCAATTGTATTTCAATGCAATTTGTGTAGAAATTACATGATATTCCAGGATCATTTTAGAATGTTTTCCACATTATTGTAACAGGGAAAATGGCCAAAAAATTAATTTTACTTTCCTAAGACAGATAGTAGCTTCCAGTTTGCATGTAATGTATTCATATTTTGCCACAGGTGAAATCATAGCAATATAACTTTGTATGTTTTGTTTTTCATTGATAGCAAAAAGGTAAAAGCTTTTCTCTATATCTTCCTTTCAGAAATATAATTTATAATGATATATTTAAAATTTTAATAATGCCTTTATTTCTGATCATATGTGGTGTACTGGACCATGTATGTGCGACAGCACAGCGGGTAGGGTGTTTGTCTTGCACTCGGCTGACCCGGGTTCAATTCCTCCATCCTTCTTGGAGAGCCTGGAAGGCTACCAAGAGTATCCCACCTGCATGACAGAGCCTGGCAAGCTACCCATGGCATATTCGATATGCCAAAAACAGTAACAACACGTCTCAAAATGGAGACATTACTGGTGCCCGCTCAAGCAAATCAATGAACAACAGGAAGACAGTGCTATAGACAGTACAGAGCTACATGGTGTGCTAATTTATATGCTTCATTTGTTGGAGATTTCAAATTTTTTAACCAAAATACTGTGAAGTGTTACAACAAAAAGATGAATTACTGAGTCTAAAACTTGAGCAGTTCTTGCTACATTATGTAAGATTTTTATATCAAAAAGATTTTCCTGAAGTTTGATTCCTCCGCCCCTCTGGGAGAGCCCGGCAAGCTACCGAGAGTATCAAGCCCACACGGCAGAGCCTGGCAAGCTACCCGTGCATATTGGATATGCCAAAAACAGTAACAATAAATCTCTCAATGAGAGATGTTACTGGTGCCCGCTCGAACAAATCGATGAGCAACGGGATGACAGTGACAGTGATGACAGTGACCCCAGTAGTAACTAAGTATGAACCTATACACATGGATATTTCACTTGTAACAAGCCAGATCTTATATTTAATATTAGCTTCTTTTTCTAATAGATTTAACAGAATATTTCTTAGTGAACATCATACAGATTAAATTCTGAGTTTTAGAAAGAGAATTAAGACCGAAGTAAAAGACAACAAAAGCTTGCAAATATTTACATTTTTTTTTCACCACACCCAGCTGTCTAAGAGTTTACTCCTGGTTTTGCACTCAGAGATCACATGGGCAGGCTCGGGGATGCACACGGGAACCCAGTTCAGCTGTATGCAAGGCACATGCCCTACCCTCTGTACTATCTCTCTGGCCCCTGAAACTTAATTTCTAGTTATTAATTCTTTTAAATCCCCTGAGGTACATGGCCTTATAGGTGCAAAGGATGTGCTCTACTACTGACTTATATCCTAATACTGGATGAACCTTACATTTAATAAACCATGCCAAGTGATTAATACAGTCTAACTACAATTATTCCTTGGTGACTGCATATATTTTTTTGCATATATTTTAAGAATAAAAAAAAAACTTGCTGCTTGTTTGCTTCCTCTGGAAGGTTAAACGATCTCAGATGAACCCAATTAAGATTTCATGTGTGTCTTTTTAAGCCTTGGTTGAAAGCCTACAAAGTCGTATGGATTTTTTTAAAAGACTTTTTTCCGTAATTTCATTTCTCTGCAGTTTACGAAAATAAAAATAATTAAAACTGCATTGGGGCAGAGCTGTGGAACCGTAAAACCAAGTGTAACTCTTGGTTCTCTAAATGAGACAGGAGGCTGCTCTAGAAATCAATGTATTGATTGTACTGACTGCTCCTGCTTATTAATTCAGCGGGTAGGAATGTGTGGGATTTAAAAGGTGGAATGGGAATGTGGGGAATTTAAAAGCTGGAATTTGCACACAATCCCAAACTCCCCGCCCCCCTGCCACCCACCCAGTTCAGGTGAGATACACTTTACTACAGAATCCCAGTGCTGATATTTTATTGTTGTTGTATGGGACACTTGTAGAAAACAGCCTTTTTTTTTTTTCTTTCTTTCTTTTTTTTAGTTATTTATTTTTTATTAGTGAATCACTGTGAGGGTACAGTTACAGATTTATACATTTTTGTGCTCATGTTTCCCCCATACAAAGTTCAAGAACCCATCCCTTCACCAGTGCCCATTCTCCACCACCAGTAAACACAACATCCCTCCTACCCTCCCCAGTACTGTCTCCCCCCACCCCACACTGCCACTATGGCAGGGTATTCCCTTTTGCTCTCTCTCTCTGATTAGGTGTTGTGGTTTGGAATAAAGGTGTTGAGTGGCCATTGTGTTCAGTCTCTAGTCTACATTCGGCACTCGTCACCCTTCCCCCGTATGACCTCCGACCACATTTTACTTGGTGTTCCCTTCTCTGAGTTGCCCAGAATGGGAAACCAGCCTCCAAGCCATGGAGACAGCTTCCTTGTACTTATTTCTACTATTCTTGGGTGTTAGATTCCTATTCTATTATTCTATATTCCACAGATGAGCGCAATCTTTCTATGTCTGTCTCTCTCTGACTCATTTCACTTAGCATTATACTTTCCATGCTGATCCACTTATATGCAAATTTCATGACCTCATTTTTTCTAACAGCTGCATAGTATTCCATTATATAGATGTACCAAAGTTTCTTCAGCCAGTCATCTGTTCTAGGGCACTCAGGTTTTTTCCAGATTCTGGCTATTGTAAACAGTGCTGCGATGAACATATAAGTGCAGATGTCATTTAGACTATACTTTTTTGCTCCTTTGGGATATATTCCCAGCAGTGGTATTGCTGGGTCAAATGGAAGCTCAACCTCTAGTTTTTTGAGTATCGTCCATATTGTTTTCCAAAAGGGCTGAACTAGTCGGCATTCCTACCAGCAGTGTAGAAGGGTCCCTTTCTCCCCACATCCTCTCCAACAGTGGTTGCTTTTGTTCTTTTGGATGTGTGCAAGTCTCTGTGGTGTGAGGTGGTATCTCATGATTGTTTTGATCTGCATCTCTCTGATGATTAGTGATGTAGAGCACTTTTTCATGTGCCTTTTGGCCATTCGTATCTCTTCCTTGGGAAAGTTTCTGTTAATTTCTTTGCCCCATTTTCTGATGGGGTTGGATGTTTTCTTCTTGTAGAGTTCAACCAGTGCTTTATATACCCTTCATATCAACCCCTTATCTGATGGGTATTGTGTAAATATCCTTTCCCATTCTGTAGATAGTCTTTGTATTTTGGTCCTTGTATCTTTTGTGGTGCAGAAGCTTTTTAGTTTAATGTAGTCCCATTTGTTGATCTCTGTTTCTACTAGATTGCTTAGTTCCGTGTCATCTTTGAAGATACCTTTATCTTCAATATCGTGGAGGGTTTTGCCAACCTTGTCTTCAATGTACCTTATGGTTTGTGGTCTGATGTTGAGGTCCTTAATCCATTTTGATCTGACTTTTGTGCATGATGTCAGGTCGAGGTCTATGCCCATTCTTTTGCATGTGGTTGTCCAGTTGTGCCAGCACCATTTGTTAAAGAGGCTATCCTTGCTCCACTTCACATCTCTTGCTCCCTTATCAAAGATTAGATGATCGTATATTTGGGGTTGTGTGTAGGGATATTCCACCCTGTTCCATTGGTCTGCGGGTCTGCCTTTGTTCCAGTACCATGCTGTTTTAATTGTTACCGCTTTGTAGTAAAGTTTGAGGTTGGGGAGGGTGATGCCTCCCATCATCCTTTTCCCAAGAATTGTTTTAGCTATCCGTGGGCGTTTGTTGGTAGAAAACAGCCTTAACACGCAAATTCCAAGGTAGGATTTATGGATTTCTTTCCCTTTTTTTGGAGGGAGCACTCTGCTGAGAATGGGGTTGATTTAGACTGTTTTCTCATTTCAGGAGTCAAGTCTACTTTGCTCAATTCAATAGCAAACAGGGATATTAACATCAGGGAAAGAAAAGTTATACTGAGGGGCTGGAGCGATGGTACAGCTACCAGCTGTCATTTGACGTGCTCACGGCCAACTCAGTTTCACTGCCATGTGTAATTCCTGAGTGCAGAGCCAGGAGCAATCCCCAAGCATCGCCAGTGTGGCTCAAAAGAAAAAAAAGGTTATGTTGACTGTGGTGCTAATAAAACAGTGCTTAGTTGTTTAAAAGCATGTGATTACCGATGCTTCTTATTTGCTCCTGAGTTTTCCTGCATTTACAGTCCTCTGTTCTTTCAATAATGTTTGTGGGGCTGGGGAGATAGTTCAGCAGGTGGGGCTCTTGCAAGCAGCTGACCCAGGTTCGATCCCTGGCTCCCCATATGGTTCCCTGAGTGCTCCAGGAGTAAGTCTGAGCACAACCAGGTGTGGCACCAAAAAGTGTGTGTGTGTGTGTGTGTATGTGTGTTTAAATAATCATTGGGGGAAAAAAATGTCAAGAGCAGTTCTAGTAACTAAATCTCATTTTAAGCTTTGAGAATGCCTACAAAATATAATTATTTTCATTAAGGGTTTATGATCTTAGTATTAAGTATTGAGGTCATCAAAAAAAGGGACTATGTATGTTTAATCTGTATATATGCAGGATAGGAATACCTAGCAACTCTAGACTTGTAGAGGCCAGAGGTAGATATAGGAGTGTCTGATTAGATACCTTTTCTTTCTTCTCAATTTAGGTTTATTTTAAAGCTCTTAACTAAAGTAGCATTGCACTATAAAGTTTGTTTCAGAATATCATTAAAAACTACTTTAATTCACCATTAAAAATCCAATATTATCCTTAATCATAAAGTTGACAACTTTGCATACCCTCTTCCCCATTTTCTTCTGTTAACCACAGATTTAGACTTTTAGACTTAGATTTTATTCTTTTTTTTTCTAATTCATTCATTTTTAGTTCAGTATAGATATTTAAAGGGTAGCTGCTAAAGAGAAAGAGCCATTTCTTGTTTAAAATCTCTCTACTTCCTCAACTTAGTCATTCTCCATATCATATCTTGTGTTATTTATTTTATTAATCTGAGCCCTTTCTATCCACCTCTGAAAACATGTTCCCAGGATGTCTTTATCCATTGAATTTCTAAAGCCTAAGAGGTGTTCAGTGAAAAACTGTTAAATGAAATAGAAATGGGAACACTATGACAATCGCACTGTTGCACCATCTTCCCATTGTTCATCAATTTGCTTGAGCAGGCACCAGTAACGTCTCCATTGTGAGATGCGTTGTTACTGTTTTTGGCATAGTGAATACGCCACAGGCAGCTTGCCAGGCTCTGCCAGGGGGCAGGATACTCTTGGTAGCTTGCCGGGCTCTTCAAGAGGGGCAAAAGAATCAAACCTGGGTCAGTCGCGTGCAAGGCGAACGCCCTACCCGCTGTGCTATAGCTCCAGCCCAGGGGCAGATGCTAAATAATTTATTTTCCATTGCTCATTTTGAATATCATAAGAGCTTGTGCAGCCGTGGTTGTAAATGTAAATTTCTAGATTGTAAATGGTTGGATCCCAGAGACATCTCTGTATGACACTAATCCATTTTGGGATTCAGTTGGGAGTCTCTGGGTCAGGGCTGTTGGTGCACTAAGATGGTGGCTGGAGGCAAATTGTAGGCATGACAGCCAATGTTCTGAGTGGGTGGGGACCAGGGGAGGGACAGCCCCGGTCCTCTGCTGCCAGGTGGCCTGAAGATTTAGTCCTAGAACTCGAATACTGAGGGCCTGGCTTGTGGACACTCTTGGACACTGGGATTCCATCTGGAGTAGGTGGGGAGACTGCATCTGCCTCATCTGGGATGCCCCGGTGATATTGGCTTGGTATGGGGCCCAGAGAGATCTCTAACACTGTGGTGTCTTCCGGGAATTGCCTCTGTGTCTCTGGGGCAGGGTTGTTGGTGCACTAAGATCCACGCTGCAAAATTTTCAGCAGATTATATCTTGGTGAGGTCCATCCTGAGACGGTGGAGTCAGGGTAGGTGTATGGTGGCAATTTTGGATTGTGGAAGCAGTGGATGCCGGGGACTCTACATGGGCGGGCACAGGTCAACCCACCCCCTCCAATTTATTCTGATCTGTTCAGACATGCATAGGTCCAAGCTTAACTGCAACTTTTGCTCTCTTTTGAGATTTATTTAGGGGTCTCTGAAGCAAGGCCGGTAGTAGAGCTTACAGGGTGGCGCTGGAGTTGGTTTGTGGGGGTGACTGCCAGTTCTTCCATGTGTATTGGGAAGTGGGGCGGGGGAGGTAGCCAATCCCAACTCTGAGAAAATGAGCTTGTATAGCTGAGCCAAAGGTGGTTTATAGGTGTGGCTCCCACATACCTAACTCTGGCCATTTAATTTCTTGGTAAATTTGGTCCTAAGTTGTTGGGGTCTGGCCAAAAGCACAGCAGCAATTTTGGGGTATCAGGAAGCCTGAAGGCACCATCAGGCTGCTGATTCACTCCCCTGCAGGTACAGGTTGACGTGTTGCCAGCGCCATACCCCCAAGGTTTGTTTTTTTAATATGTGTTTTTCCCCTAAGGTATATTTTACAAGAACCTATAAAACTATTGGTGGATAGTTTAAATTTAAGTGTTCCAAGAATGACATTTGGAATATTTTCATATTACTAGATATGTTACACTTTCCATTACTTTGCTGAATAAATTTCTCTGATAAGCAAGGAGATGAAGACAGTCTATCAACTTTGCAATAGTCTATTTCAGGACTGCTAATACAGCAGCATGTCCGCAACTGTTTAAATGTGTCTGTCATTTCAGTTGTCATTGTCCTAAATGTAGCCCATCGTTCCAGTAAAAATTCCAGAGTTAGAATAAAGCTCATCCCAGGTCCACATCAATGGCCACATAACCTACTTCAGCTCGCTCCTGCTTCCTGCATACAACACCCTAGAGCATCAGGGCTTAATTAATGTCCTAGAAAAAGGTTCAAATCTTGGAACAGGGAAGGCAGATGGATCAAGTGTAAGAATCCATGGGATATTTTCAGATGATATGGGTTCAAAAATTTAATTTCTCTTTGCGGGCTGAATGAGGGCTAGAGACTGAGCACAGCGGCCACTCAACACCTTTATTGCAAACCACAACAGCTAATTAGAGAGAGAAAACAGAAGGGAATGCCTTGCCACAGTGGCAGGGTGGGGTGGGGGGGAGATGGGATTGGGGAGGGTGGGAGGGACACTGGGTTTACGGGTGGTGGAGAATGGGCACTGGTGAAGGGATGGGTTCCCAAACTTTGTATGAGGGAAGTATAAGCACAAAAGTGTATAAATCTGTAACTGTACCCTCACGGTGATTCTCTAATTAAAAATAAATAAATTAAAAAAAAAAAAAACAAAAAACAAAAAACAAAAAAAAAGACTTTCCAGACTATAAGAAGCTACAGAATAAAAAATATTCAAAAGAAAAAAAAATTTAATTTCTCAAAAAAAAAGATTAAAATTTAAATTTATAAAACCTCTTAAGGACATCTCTGGGTTTTCTTTTACCTTTGTAGTTTTTATACTATTGGAGTTTTTTTTTGTATACTAGTAGGGTTTGTTTGTTTGTTTGTTTGTTTGTTTGTTTTGTTTTCGGTTCTCTGGGTTTGATTTTGTTGTTTTGGGGGTTTTTTTGGTCCATGTTTGGGTTTCAGTCATACAATGTCCCAACACCCATCCTTTCACCAGTGTACATTTCCCAAATTTCCCTCCTCCCACCCCCACCTCCAGTTTGTCTCTATAGTAGACACCCTTTACCTCTCTCTCTCTCTCTCTCTCTCTCTCTCTCTCTCTCTCTCTCTCTCTCTCTCTCTCTCTCTCTCTCTCTCTCTCATTCCTTTTGGTCATTACGGTTTGTGGTACAGGTACTGAAAGGCTATCCCTTTGCTTACTCTCAGCACTCAATTCTTGTCCAGAGTGATTATTTCCAACTGTTGTCATAGTGGCTCCTTCCCAACCCTAATTGCCCTCTCCTGCTTACCCCGTACTTGTGACAAGCTTCCAACCAAGCTTTCTATTGTCCTTACGTAATAGTCTAAACATATTTTTTAATATCCTACACTTGAGTATAATCATTCTAGTATTCTATTATTATACTACTATTATTTTGTCATTTATAAAATACACTCCTCTTGGGAAGAGTATCAGATGTCACATTTGCACCCTTGCTTTAAAACTGTTGAAATCAGGCAGGTGAAACTCTTACCCTATCAGTTAGTGTCCATATTGATAGGATCACATATTCATGCAGGATTCCATTCTCCTGTGCAAGTTGTGGTGTTCAAATAAATGAAAGGGGAATGTTAATAGTATATGGTGATAATTTTTCTTTCCTTGAGGTTTTAAAATAGAAAATTTAGGGTGGGAGTAATCATATAGAAGGTAGAACATATACGTTGCATGTGGCTGACACAGGTTTGATTTCTGACATCTCATATGGTCCCCAAGCCTGTCAGGTGTAATCTCTGCCCACAGAGCCAGAAGTAATCCCTGAACAAAGCTGAATATGGCACCAAACTCAAATAACAATAATAATAATAATAATATTCATCTATTCTCTTCAGAGTCTACTATATCTACCAATATATACGCTATCTTCACTCCAAGAAATCAATGCCAAGATGTTATACTTGGGCTGTTGTACATCGTTAGGTGAGGCCTTCAGTGGTAGCCACTACTCTCACACCTGTAGCACTGTAGCACTGTCATCGCGTTGCTCATCGATTTGCTCGAGCGGGCACTAGTAATGTCTCCATTGTGAAACTTGTTGTTATTGTTTTTGGCATATCGAATATGCCACAAGTAGCTTGCCAAGCTCTGCCATGTGGGCGAGATACTCTCAGTAGCTTGCCAGGCTCTCCGAGAGGGGCAGAGGAATCAAACCCGGGTCAGCCACGTGCAAGTCAAACACCCTACCCACTGTGCTATTGCTCCAGCCCTAAACAGATTTTATTCAGTCTATTAATGGTTATAAAAGGTCATATACAAGTTTTAACTGCTGGTTTGACAGATTCATTACACAGCTATCACTTATTAAAAATGATTATCAGTCATTTGTAGTATATGTGTAAATATAGACAAATATGGAGAGAAACCTGATTTGTTTGGTTGATGAAAAAACAGGAAAATAATTTTGTATCAGCAAAATAAAATGTTAAGTGTTTTAAAATGTAAAACTCAAGCAACCACCTCAATGGTTCCTGGGCCACAGTTGGCAGTGGATCTGCTGCAAGTGTCTGGGGCCATGTGGGTATCCAAGTACCCATATGGTAGGATGCTCATTTCCTGCATTCAAGGCAAGCAGCAGGTGGGCTGCCTTCCGACTGTTTTTCTTTTAAATTTTATTGAGATTCTTTTGTTAATAATGCTATTCATAATGGTTTCGCAAGCACATAATTTCAACACTACACCTATCACCAGTGTAACCTTTCTGCTCCCAAGAATTCCAAACACTCTTCCCTCCCTACCCTCTAACTCAATGGTGTGAATCAGTTCTCCCGTTATGTTGCCTTTGGATTTTTATTGCTACCTATCACTGTCACTGTCACTGTCATCCCGTTGTTCATCAATTTGTTCGAGCGGGCACCAGTAATGTCTCTTATCATAGACTTATTGTTACTGTTTCCAGCATATCCAATACTCACAGGTAGCTTGCCAGGCTCTGCTGTGCGGGCCAGATACTCTCGGTAGCTTGCCGGGCTCTCTGAGAGAGGCGGAGGAATCGAACATGGGTCGGCTGCGTGAGAGGCGAACACCCTACCGCTGTGCTATTGCTCCAGCCCTTATTGCTACCTAGAGAATATATTTAAGTTCCACACAGGAGAGAAACTATTTTGTATCAATCCCTTTCCTTCCGACTGACTTTATTCTGCATTATATCCTCTAGTTCCATTTATGTTGACGAAAATTTCATTACTTTATTCTTAGTGCTTCAGAGTATTTCATTGTTCCCACTGTCTTTTAACAGTTCCAGAAACCATTGATCAATGTGAGAAAAATGGAAGGGCACTGAGGGAGAACGAAGCACTTCCTAGAAGTCATGAGGATCAAACTTTAACATTATTTGACATATGACATACCTGAGGATTTCTGAGAATAATAAAAGTATTTACATTCATAGTTAACTCCAGTTCCTGACTTGTAGCTCTCATCTGGAGTCAAATAGTTTTCTTCGACCACATAGGTAGATTTTACATCTGTCGTTAAAGTTCAGCAGTGAGGCTTCATGTACAAACGAAGTCCTTATAGATGAGATCTGGAGAAAACCTGTCCAGTAAACACATAAAAATCAAGGCAACGGTGGTGGGATGGGAAAACAGTCTGTCAGACACATCTGGAGTCAGAGGGTTAATTAATAGGTTGAATAAAAAGCCCAAATCAGAGGAGATTTGTTTTGTTTTGTTTTGTTTTGTTTTGTTTTGTTTTACCAATTTCCTTTCTGGAATCCTGGAACAAGACCACCAAGCAAAGGACTCTGTCAACCGAGGGAACAGATTAAAGTGATAAGCAGAAGAGAAGAGTATTCTTGCTGTCTATGATCTATGCCCGATGGCCAAAGAGTCTGGATTTTTCCATGGTGAGGAAAGGCAAAAGGTTATGATGCAGGCAGTGTAGGGACAGGGGAGGCACTTTGAGCTGGCAGAGGCCTGGAACTGGGAAAAGAAGGCTTGCACAGTCAAGACCTTCAGTGGCTATAACAATGTCAAGTCGCCAACAGAAACAGTGGACACCAACTAAATGGAACGAGTCTTCTTGCAATAGATGTACTATCAGTGGCACAGAAAAAACAAAAAACTTCCCTCTGTCACCAGGAAAACATATAATATTTTTTTTCTGCACAGAAAAACCATCTATGATTTAATAGATAATATATATCATTCCCTACCTTGACTAGTATATACATATATATTGGTCCCTAACCTGGAATCCATAAATCCCTTGAAATTTTCCGGGTGATGGTAATACCTTGGGTCTGATGAGATTACTCTTGGTAAACTCTTTGAAAGGGGGCTGTCCACCAAAAAGGAAAAAATAAATGTCTTTAGAAATGAAGAACTTTCAGCCCTGCCCCCTAGTCTCTGGAGAGCAGAGAGGGCTAAAAATGTAATTAATGATCAGTCAAGCCTATGTAATGAAACCTATTACAGGGTTCAAAAACCTGCCAGGTAGATGGAAACATGGAGACACGAGGGTGCCCTGCCTGGAGAGGGCAGGAGAGTAGATGGAAACATGGAGACACGCGAGGTGCCTAGAGAGGGCAGGAGAGTTCTCTGCACCACCTGGACGTTCGTCTGTAGCTGTCAGCAAAACATTTTACAGTAAACTGGAAATTAGTAAATGGAGTGTTTTTCTATGAACTGTTCTAATATCTAAATCAAATCCGAGAAGGGGCTTGCAGGAGGCTCACATTTTTGGCTGATTAGTGGGAAACGCAGGTGAGACCCTGAATCCTGACTGGCACAGGCAATGGGGTGGAAGGCCAGAGACAGTTCCACTGGTATCTTCAGCTGCTTTGTGTGTAGCCGGCCCCATTCAGCACCACAGATTGTCTTCTGAGCACTGCCAGGAGTAATCCCTGTTCCCAAAACTGTGCCCAAAACCTAAAGTGGTTGCAGGCAGTCTTGTGGGACTGAATAGATAAAGAGCCTGCCTTCGTGCAGCGAACCTGGGTTTGATCCCTGATACCCCATAATGGTTCTATCATTTAAATCCTTGGTTGGTTGAGTCACAGAGAGAGAGAGAAAGAAAATGCTATTGAATGTCTTCTTTGGCCTATGCCCATTTGCCTGACCCCCACTTAGGATAAATGCAAACAGGCCTGAACGGTCATGTGGGGTTGAAGATTATAAACACCTAGAGGCAACCTTGAGTGGTTCTGCATGGCAGCCAAGGATTGTAGGGCACCAGTGCCAGCATCTTTCAGGGACAGGGCAGTTTCCTTTTGAAAGGCAACTCAGCACTCAACCCTACGTCAGTCTTAAAGTTCTACATTTAAACCCCTGGTTGCTAGAATCACAGGGAGAGGATAAAAGAAAATGCTAGGGACTGGAGCAATAGCACATCGGGTAGGGCATTTGCTAAAGCAGGTTCAATTCCCAGCATTCCATATGGTCCCCTGAGCATCGCCAGGGGCTAATTCCTGAATGCAAAAAAGCCAGGAGTAACCCCTATGCATTGCTGGGTGTGACCCAAAAAGGAAAAAAAAAGAAAAGAAAATGCTATTTAATACTTTCTTGGGCCCATACTCCTTTTCATGACCTATTTTCAACTTAAGTGTAAATTGGAAAAATTACAAACATTACCTCTCTGTATCTCTGTATTGTATCTTTGCAGATACTGTAATTTTACAGATTGAAGGCTTGTGTATTGATGACTTTAGTACCAATTTTCCAACAGTATGTGCATATTTTGTGTCTGTTATCACATTACAAAGTTTGAACTTTTTTTTTGTTTAGACAAGATGCTATCGCTCACTTAACAGACAATGAGTTATAGAAAAATACACTTGGGTGGGGTATTGGCCACACTAAATTGTACTCAGGGGTTACTCTATGCTCGGGGATCTCTCCTAGCAGTGCTCAAGAGACCTTATGCAGTGCTGGTAACAGAACCAAGATCGGCAAGTGCCTTAGCCTCGGTATTATCTCTCTGGCCATGGGGTTGTTTTAAAATAAATTTCTTCATTTTATGACTGAAACACAAACATGAAAGTTTGTAAATCTGTAACTGTACCTCATGGTGATTCACTAAATAAAAAAGTTTTTTAAAATTTCTTTATGCTTTATTAGCAGCGTTTTGTTTGTATACCTCTTTTATATAGCTATACACCCAGGTCGTGTAAAAGTTTCTCAGGTTGCGGGTCAGGAATGGGCCATGTTTATGAAGGCAAGCGCTGGAGGAGGAGAGACAATTGAGGTACTTTAGACCCAGGCTTCTTAAACTTTTCCTACTTTTAACTCCTTTTTGCCCAAGAAATGCCACGCAGTTAAGCACTGCCAAGAACACTTGGGATTCATTACATTTTTATTTGGAATTAATTTGGGGTTGTTTCGTATTTAGATCGCTGTTGTAATAGCACAGTGGGTAGGGCTTTTGCCTTGCACACGGCCAACCTGCATTCTATTCTTCCATCCCTCTTGGAGAGCCCGGCAAGCTACCGAGAGTATCCTGCCCCCACGGCAGAGGCTGACAAGCTCCCCGTGGCATATTTGATATGCCAAAAACAGTGATGACAAGTTTCACAATGGAGATGTTACTGGTGCCCGCTCCAGCAAATCGATGCACAATGGGATGACAGTTCTACAATGCTTGTACTTAGAAACCTGTGCCAAATTTTCTCTAATTCCACATTCAGTTACAGGAGTCCATATGGGGTCATCACCGACCATTTAAGAAGCTATACTGTAGATCAAACAGCTAACAACTACCACAAAATTCAAGACTCCTATATCCCTCTAGGAGAGGGGACAAACTAAGCCATCAGAGATGCCAGATAATTTTTAACCATAACAGCACAGCGGGTAGGGCATTTGCCTTGCACGTGGCCAACCCGGGTTCGATTCTTCCACCCCTCTCGGGAAGTCCAGCAAGCTACTGAGAGTATCACACCCACACAGCAGAGCCTGGCAAGCTACCCGTGGCGTATTGGATATGCCAAAAAGAGTAACAATAAGTCTTACAATGAGAGACGTTACTGGTGCCCGCTCGAACAAATCAATGAGCAACGGGATGACCGTGATATGTGCCCACAGACAAAAAATGTTAAAAAAAAATCACCTAACAAAGCAGAACCCTAATCGCTGACAAAAAGAATCATGATTAGGTAAAATGGTGATTGTTTTTAGCCGGTAAATACAGCAGCACTGTGTCTGCCCTAGTTTTATCACAGTGCCTAACACCTAGTATTTAATAAATATGAAAAGACTATGGCTACTCTCTTCCTCTCATTTAAACCCCCTCATATGCATATGAAGGCAGAGGGGAGATTTCTAATCTGCTTTCTCAGTAGAGGAAAAGAGATAAGAAACTGATTATCTGATAACACAGTCTTGTATTAATAACATGAGCATTTAAGACTTGACCTTGTGAAGCCCTATCAAGTACAGCACTATTCTATGCAAATAAATCCTTTCCGGAATAGCCACAATGGAAGCCTTGGCACTGTATATTGTTCTGTGAGTGTCACCAGGGGTCACCCTTGAACCTGGAACCAGATTTTGACAGTAGTACTACAGAGTGTGGGCTCAAAAAAATAAAAGAATGATTGCTGCCATTTTAATGGTAGACCACATAGACCTGTCAATCACTGATATTTTTTAGAAGTTACAAATTCCACCAATTCCCCAGCAACTTCTAGAGTATTTGATCCCATGCGAATCTCAGTTAATTTTAAAGCTTCTTGCTCTTGTTTGAGTGGATGATGAACTCTATCCCACTGAGCCAACTGGGATATATAGTTTCTGCATGAAACATTTCAAACCCTCTAATTCCCCTACATGTCGAAACATAACTAAATCCTCTCTTTCCTTCATTACCTCCATAAATAACTCTTCATCAGATGACTTTGCCTCCAAATTCTATTCTAGTATGCTAACAATTTCTGATAGCATACTACCATTTCAACTGTTTATCATATTAATATCTCTCACTTGAACTAGTGGCCTCCTAGTTTCTCTGCTTCCAATCTTGTTAGGACAATGTTGTCTAACAGATTCTTCTACAATGATGGAAATATCCCATATTTCCACATTTTTATATGGTATCTACTAGCCAACTGTAGTTATTTGAAAGGAGTCTAGTAAAATTGAGAAATTAAAGTTATTTTATTTTAATTTTGTAAATCAAATGAGGCTAGGGGCTGTCATAATGGATAGAACAGATAGAGAACATGTGTCCAAGCACATAATTTACCAGTGTAAAGTCTTCCACTGTGAGGGTGGAGGAAGATAGAATAGAAGTTAGGTGCTTGTTGCATGCAGCCAACCCTGATTTAATCTTTAAAACCATCAGGAGTGACCCCTGAGCACAGAGCAAGGAGTAGCTTCTGAGCACTGTCAGGTGTGACCCAATACTGCCCCCTGCCCATAATAAAGTCTTCCATGGGGATTGGGAGATGGCTTAAAGGATCAGAGTGCATGTTTTACATGTGAGTGTTGGGTACTCCAACACCACTAGGAACTAGGAATGGCCATCCAGCACTATAGCAGGGGCCCCTAAGAACCAAAGGGAATGACCCCCTCCCCAAAAAAGACCAATGCTTTAAAAAAAATTAAGGGCCAGAGAGATAATACAGTAAGTAGGTAAGGTACTTGCTTTGCACACCACCAATCTGAGTTTGATCTCCAAGACCCCATATAGTCCTTCAATTCCACCCAGAGTGATTATGAAATACACAGCTTAAGTCTGGAGCACAGCTGGGAGAGCCACACACCCCCCTCCAATAAAAATTCTTTCATTCCACTGAAATGAAAGACAAAATCCCTACACAAAGTCTGCCTTATCTGGCCTCCATTTACCTCCTGCCCTTTACTTAGTCTTCTCCAGGCACAACGATCTACTTTGTGGTTTTCAAACTCATCCAGTTCACTCTAACATTTGCCTTCCTTCCGTCATAGATTCTTGTAGTTGACCCCTTCTTTTTGGTCTGTTCAAAAGCAACCTCTTCATGGAAACATCTCTATCCATTCTCCCTAACTTTTGCCTTAAATCCTATCAACATTTAACACATTATAAACACGATTTATTGGAAACTGAAACTATCATGGGTGTATTTGTTTCCATGTGTTTGTTTATACTTTAGATTGCATCCTCTGTTAGGGAGAGAGACAGAGCTGGAGACAGATAAAGAGAGAACGAGAGACAGATAGAGAGAGAGAAAGAAAGAGGGGATATACCTCAACCTTCAGAGTGCATGTTTTGCATACAGGAGCACCCAGGATTGATGCCTCAGCACTACATGATGCCCCAAGCACAGCCAGAAGGGACCCCTCAGCATAGAGTTGGGAGTGGTCCCTGAGCACTGGCAGATTTTGACCCCAAACCTAAAACAAACCAATAAAGATCACTAAATACAAGAACTTGGTTTATTTTGATGCTTTTATCACCATTCTAATGTCCTAACTGTCTGATGTCAAGACCCTCGGCGTAAGAGCAATATCCCACAGTGGATAGGAGAGTATCACATGTTGTCTTATTCTGTCTGAGCATTTTTTTGGGCACAGACAACACATCCTAAAAGACAACGAGCCAGTCCCGGATGTAGGGTTTAGAATTACTCTGAGAAGGTGTGGACAGTTGCAAAAGTCATTTAGCCTTTCTTTCTCTTTCCTGTAAGATTCTGTTTCTTCTTACTAGCTTCAAAGAAATAACCTCTGTGAGAATGAAATGATGAGGAGGTTTTGAAATTCTCTAATCTCTCTGAACACAGTGGAAGTAAATGAAAGATCTCGGGGAGAGATTTCAAAAGCCTGTTGCTTCAATCACCATCCTCTGGGAAGAGTTGAGGATTGACTGTCTCCTGTGATCAGGTCGCCAAAACCTGCTGTAGCTTTTGGGCATGCTGCTGGTAATGATTGCCGCTGACTCTCAAAGCTGCAATTGTAGCCCCAAACTCAGCACTGACTTATCTAGAAGTTCTCTGAAGGGTCTTTCATGAGACTGCATTAGACTTATTAAAGCTTTCTTGACCTACCAAACACAGACTGAGGATGAAACTAAATAAAGTCTATGAATCCATTGTTGTGAACATGTTTCATGTGTCAGAAACTTTCAGATAGATAGGCTCAGGCAGAAGCAGCCAGGAAGTAGTTAACTACCAAAATCTCTGATTTTTGTTATCAGTGAAAAGTATCTGGGAGAGACTATCATAGAGTCAAGATGTCAGTGCAGAGACAAAGACAGTTGAAGTCAAGAATTCATTCATTCTTTCATCTCCTTCAATAAATATTTTGGAAGTTCTGCTATGTGGCTCTAACTCAGAAGAGGCCTGGGAAACGGACACAATGTCACCTATGGTTGGCTGTAACTTGGAACGATGCTCCAACCCTCCTCCACCACCACCCCACATCCTTTATGCCTTCCGATATTCCTCTGCTGGCAGGGAAATCTTTCTTCCAGCATCACATAGTTGGCAAACCAAGAAATCTACCCACCCTCCACCCCCAAACTTAGCCTTTCCTCCCAGGAGTTTTCCTCTGTGGCTAATAGGACAGACTGCCACTTGCCTCTAGGCTAGTCAAATAATCCACCATGTGGAAGAACAAGGTCGGCAGTAAGAGTGAAGGAAGTTACCAGAGACAAGTAGAAAAAGCGAGAGAAGTGAGAAGGGGAAGAGTATGAGTGGAGATGAGAAAACCATTTTGCTTGCTACCTGAATCCAGTCCTGCCAAATACTAGTTCCACCCTTCCAGAAAAAGCAATCTGGAGTCAGAGTGACAGTACTGTGGGTAGGGCATTTGCTTGGTATGCTGCCCAGCCTGACTTCCATCCTGCCATCCAATATGGTATCCCTGAGCACCTTCAGGAATAATTCTTGAGTGTAACGGCCCCCAAACAAACAAAAAAAGATAAATAAGGAAGTGTTTAAAAATATATCAGTTTGAGGACTCGAGAGATAGCACAGGGGTTAAGGTGCTTGCCTTGCATACAGCGAACCCCAGTTTTGATCTTCTGTTTGATCTTCAGTATAGCACAGCGGTTAGGGCGTTTGCCTTGGATGAGGCAACTCAGGTTCAATTCCTCCGTCCCTCTCAGAGAGCCTGGCAATCTACTGAGAGTATCCCGCCCACATGGCAGAGCCCAGCAAGCTACCCATGGCATATTCAATATGCCAAAAAACAGTAACAACAAGTCTCACAATGGACACGTTACTGGTGCCCACTCAAGCAAATCAATGAGCAACGAGAGGACAGTGCAGTGCTACAAAGCTAGAAGCAGTTCCCAAACTCCACTGGGAACTCCCCCTGCCACCAGAAATCAGTTTTGGACCAGAGAGGTAATACAAAAGATAAGACTCAGACTTGCATGCAACCACCACCAATTTGATCCGCAACACTGTTTATAATGCCCCTGCTAACACAGCCAGAGATCACTCCTGAGCATAAAGCCAAGAATAGCCGTTGAATGCTGTCAGATAGGGCAATGCTCTTCCCCAAATCAATTTCATGATCATGAGGTATGCCCTAGTAGCAGGTGTGCTTAATTTCAAATGCCAGTAACTGAATAAATGAGGTGAATTATAGTTTGGGCATATTTGATATGCCAGTTTAGTAGCAGAGCAATAATATATATAAATTGTTCTTGATGTGATAAAACATACATATATTTATTTGGTGGTATTCCACATACCACCACAGGCATAAGTGTTGAATTCAATTTCAAGAATGGAAACAAAGCCCACAATAATTAATGTGAGTGCTCAAATGAAAATTTTCCCCAAGTTTGTTGCATAAAAACCTATTTCCTGAAGGATGGGATAGTATGAGATAAGGCTCTATGGTCAAATATTTTGGGGAAACAGAACATATAAATCACCGCAGCACTGTTTACAATAGCCAGAATCTGGAAAAAACCCGAGTGCCCTAGAACAGATGACTGGTTGAAGAAACTCTGGTACATCTATACAATGGAATACTATGCAGCTGTTAGAAAAAATGAGGTCATGACGTTTGCATATAAGTGGATCAACATGGAAAGTATCATGCTAAGTGAAATGAGTCAGAAAGAGAGAGACAGACATAGAAAGATTGCACTCATCTGTGGAATATAGAATAATAGACTATAAGACTAACGCCCAAGAATAGTAGAAATAAGTACCAGGAGATTGTTTCCATGGCTTGGAGGCTGGTCTCTCATTCTGGGTAACTCAGGGAAGGGACCACCAAGTAAAATGTGGTTGGAGGTCATGTGGGGGAAGGGTAATGCGGGCCGAATACAGACTAGAGACTGAACACAATGGCCACTCAACACCTTTATTGCAAACCACAACACCTAATCAGAGAGAGAGAACAAAAGGGAATTCCCTGCCACAGTGGCAGGGTGGGGTGGGGGGAGACGGGACGGGGGGGGGGGGGGGGGCGGGGAGGGATGTTGGGTTTACTGATGGTGGAGAATGGGCACTGGTGAAGGGATGGGTTATCGAACTTTGTATGGGGGAAACATGAGCACAAAGATGTATGGATCTGTAACTGTACCCTCACGATGACTCTCGAATTAAAAATAAACTAATAAAAAAAAAAAGAAACAGAACATATAAGATCTCCTTGAAGCTGTATAGTATTTTCTAACATCATATACTATGAAAAATTTTGCAATAAAAAATCTTTATAAATTTGTTAATTAATTTCTCAAGTGTATACTGCCCAGGGCCTGGAGCGACAGCACAGCGGCAGGGCGTTTGCCTTGCACACAGCCAGCCCGGGTTCGATTCCTCCGCCCCTCTCAGAGAGCCCGGCAAGCTACCGAGAGTATCCTGTCCACATGGCAGAGCCTGGCAAGCTACCTGTGGTGTATTCAATATGCCAAAAACAGTAACAACAAGTCTCACAATGGAAACATTACTGGTGCCCACTCGAGCAAATCGATGAGCAACAGGATGACAGTGACAGTGACAGTGATGCTGCCCAGATCATCTGTTAATATTCTATGGTACTGGTGGACTATGGATTTATTTTCTGTGGTGTGGTGATTCATCTTATCCTTCCTGTGGGAGAAATTGTCCCATCCACCTAGGTTGGGATCAACAAACTTCTTAGGGTAAAGAATTAGAAAATAAAAATTTCAGAATTTTCTAGCCAATATATCCGTCTGTGTATAGTAATATATATATATATGTATAGGTGTGTGTGTATATATATGTATGTTCGTGTGTATATATTTATATATATTTTCACCCAACTCTTAAATAAAAATTTTTAAATATAAAATAAAACAGAACAAACAAAAGCATTAATTGCTCAGGGGCTACACAAACTGATTTGCGGGCCAGAGAACCATAGTTGCCACCTCTGGCCTTGATCTCCATGGTTATGAAATGATTAATCATCTTTCAAATGACAGCTATTTATTCTAGAAGTGAGTATGTAACCAAATAGAATCTATTCCCTATGAAACTAAAATATGACTAAGAGATACTTGTCAGATTGCACATTTTAAATGAAGAGAGAGAACCCTATAAACAATCATCGGTAACTACTTTCTGTCATGTGGCATGAAAATGAGAAGCAAGAGCCTACTGAGTGAAGAAAGAATGAAGCAACAGAGAAGGAGGTGAGATAAGTAATCAATGGATGATTTCAGGGGGATTCTATTGTCCAGTTGTTTCTGCATTTCTGTACTGCTTTGTTTTGATTTTTATGCTCTTGGAAACAATGAATATCTCCCCTTCACACTATTATCAAGATACATTTGTTCTTTTATTTAAAATAGGTAGAGGAAATGTGTCAGAGGCAGCAGAAGAGATCTAATAAATATATCTGAGAAATTATAAAAATAGGCAATATATTTTAATAGTCATTTGTTAAAACATAAAACAGTTAATAAACATAGAAAGATGCTCATTATCATCATTAGAGAAATGTAGACCAAAACACCAATGCAATGCTACTTCATCAAGACTGGGGTCAGAGATGTGGCTCAAGTCGTAGATCACAAGCTTTGCACATGCAAAGCTCTGAGTTCAATCCCCAGCACCATAAGAATCACCATTGGGGGGCTGCAGCAATAGCACAGTGGGTAGGGTGTTTGCCTTGAATGTAGCCGACCCAGATTCGATTCCCAGCATTCCATATGGTCCCCTGAGCAGTGCCAGAAGTAATTCCTGAGTGCAGAGCCAGGAGTAACCCCTGAGATCGCCATGTGTGACCCAAAAAGAAAAAAAAAAATCACCATTGGTAGCCCTGTTGTGCCCTAAGCACTATTTGGTTGAGCATATAAAAATTTAACTAAAAATCAAAAAACTGGACCAGCGTGATAGTCCAGTAGGTAGGGCACTTGCATTACACACAACTGACCAATGTTCAATTCCTGACACACTCTATAGTCCCCTGAGCCCTGCCAGGAGTGATCCCTGAGCACAGAACCCAGAGTAAGACCTAAGCACTGCCAGGTATGGCCCCAAGAAATATTATTTTTAAATTAAAAAAAAACAGAAAACGAGTGTGTGCTCAGTTATTAAAAACTGGAATCCTCATATATTGCTAGTGGCAAAAAAAATTGGTGCAAGCTCTGTGAAACAATTTCACAAAATGTTACATAATTTCCATATGACTCATCAATTCCATTCCTTGGCATTCACCTAAGAAAAATAAATTTCTGGTTCAAAGATGTGTTTTTAAGGGGCTGGGAAGATAGAGCAAAGGACTGGGATACATACTTTGCAAGTAGTCTTGTGTTTGGTCCCTGACACTGCAGGTTCCCTGGGAAGTACCAGGAGTGAACCTTAAGCTGAAATAAATGCCTAAGCATAACTGAGTATGGCCAGCAAACAAACAAAACCCCCAATATTTGTATTAAAATTGCACATAGCAACATTACTGATAAAAGAAAGTAAAGACAATCCAAATGTCCAATAATTTGGTGTATATAAACAAAATATTGTATATAGCTATTCCATGGAGTAAATAGAATAAATGGAACAATGTAGTTTTAGGACAGTGAAAATACTATGTAAGATATTATACCAATAGATATTCATTAGTTTGTCAAAAACCCATGGAATATGCAACAACAAAAGTAAATCTTGGGGCTGGAGTGATAGTACAGCAGCTGACCCAGGTTTGATTCCCAGCATCCCATATGGTCCCCCGAGCACCACCAGGAGTAATTCCTGAGTGCATGAGCCAGGAATAACCCCTGTGTATCACCGGGTGTGACCCAAAAAGGAAAAAAAAAAAGAAAATCTTAAGGTAAATAGGAACTTTGGGTAATAAGGTGTCAACACAATATCACTCTTAGTAACAAATGTATCATTCTACTGAGTAACATTGATAATGGGGTAGGCTATATAGTTCAGGAGCAGTGGGTATAAAGACATTTTCTATAACTAACAATCATTTTGTGAGCTTAAATCTGCTCCAAAAAAATTTTTGTCTTAAAACAAGTTGTTGATTAATAGCAAACACAGGATTGGGGAGATTACTTAAAAGATTATAACACAAGCTTTGCATGTAGTACCCCCCTCTTTTTTCTCTCCAGTACCTCCTGATCTTGAGCACAGAGCAAGAAGTAACCTTTGAGGACTGCCAGTTTGGATGTTAAAAGAAAACAAAACATGAGTTTTGTTTTAAAATATTTTCATTTTATAAAAATATGAGTTCATGAGGAGATAGTATTGGAGTTAGGATGCCTTCCTAGCATGCACTGAGTAGGTTCTGATCTCTGATACCATATGGTTCTTTGAGCATCACCCTCAGCACTGCCAAGAATAGTCTTAGAGGCAAACAGCATTGCCAGGAATAGTCCTGGAGGTACCCATCACCCTGAAACAACCTGGGTAATCCCAGGACTGTAATTTTCAAGCAACATCATGTCCAAGGGCCCTAGAGTTGAACAGGCAGTCCTGTTAGTTGGGAATCACCTGAAGAACCCCCAGATCTCCTGAACACCACTTAGGAGACCTCCCTCCTGGCCAAATAAAATAATGAAATAAAAACCAATTTATTCTCCAGACATATTAATGTATTTTTCATGATTCACTTTTATTACATTCAGAAACTGGCTAAACTAATCTATGCAATTGTGGCTGAGGATATTAGTGTCTTGGAGGAAGCTGTAAAGTTTGAAAGGGGACAGGAGAGGGTTTTTTGAAGTTTTTAAACTTTCCATTTCTAAATATGGTGCATTCATGAAAGTAAAAAACAAATAAATATTGTTGTACTGAACATGTACCATTTTGTATTTTTCATTAAAAATTTTAGAAAGAAAAATTGAGGAACAAAGTAATGATACATGCCACAACACACAAGTCTTTATACTGAAAGAGATGACTAGGTCTTTTGTAGAAAACAAAGGTAACAGTATTTATACAAGAACATTGAAGACTGGGTTCTCCAAAGTAGCAAATCTTGATAAATATTTATAATCAATGTTTACATTTTATTTTGCTTCTCTGATTTCCAACTAAAATATTTATTTTAGACATTTTGGAGAATATATAAAAACATAAAAAGGAAACTTAAAGTAACCAATAATCATTTTTTTTTTTGCTTTTTGGATCACACCCAGCAATGCTCAGGGGTTACTCCTGGCCTTGCACTCAGTAATTACTCCTGGCGGTGCTTGGGGGACCACATGGGATGCCAGGGATCAAACCCGGGTCAGCTGCATGCAAGGCAAACACCCTACCCGCTGTACTATCGCTCCGGCCCCCACCAATAATCATTTTATCCGTTAAAAGTGAAAAAAGGTGTGAAGTGAAATCACTTAAACTTTTTCTCCCTCCCTCCTAATTTCAATAACTCCATCCCTCAGATAACCACTTACTAATTTGATCTTTATCAGTTCTACCAATTTCTCTCTACCTTATTTATTTACTGACCCAGCAAAACCTTACTGAAGGGGTGTCTTGAGTCAAACACAATTCTAATTATAGTGGATTCATTGGTAAGTGAATCCAAGAGGTAGTCAGAGAAAACCCTCAATAAATCTGTAAATGAGCAAACAGTATAATATTAGCTATCACTGTCACTGTCATCCCATTGCTCATCGATTTGTTCGAGCGGGCACCAGTAACGTCTCTCATTGAGAGACTTATTGTTACTGTTTTTGACATATCCAATACGCACAGGTAGCTTGCCAGGCTCTGCCGCTTGAGCTCGATACTCTCGGTAGCTTGCCGGGCTCTCTGAGAGGGGTGGAGGAATAGAACATGGGTTGGCCGCATGAAAGGCGAAAGCCCAACCACTGTGCTATCGTTCCAGCCCTATAATATTAGCTAGTAACAAATATTATGCAGAAACTAAGATGGCAACATTATATCTGGAATTAAAATATGATGATAAATCAGTGAAGATGGAGAAAAAATGCTGCAAGTACAGAAAAAAAACAGAGCTTATAATAGAGAAAGCAGTCCAGTATGACAAAAGCACAGTAGAAAGGGAGAGAGTTATGACATGAGGCTGTAAAGGTAAGCCTGACACATTTTAAGAGTGCTATGAAGAGGAGAGGGCTCTAGCTTTTAAGGGGTGAAGGAAGCCACTAAAGTTTTTCAAGATAAGAATAATTTTCACTTTAGGCTTCACTGTGGAGAACAGACTTAGATCACAGATTCCCAGTATGAAGCACAGAGACTCTTCCAATAAGCCAATGGGTGCAATTCTAGAGACTAATTATCTGAAAGAAAGAAATATCACCTCACTCAGATCTCTAAGGAAGTAATCACTATGTCACTGTCACTGTTATCCCATTGACTGTCGATTTGCTTGAGCAGGCCCAGTAACGTCTCCATTCGTCCTAGCCCTGAGATTTTAGCAACCTCTCTTTACTTGTCCTTCCCAACGGTGCCACATTGGAGGCTCTTCAAGGTCAGGAGAATGAGACCCATCATTGTTACTGTTTTTGGCATATGAATACACCACGAGGAGCTTGCCAGCTCTCCTGTGCAGACAGGAAACTCCTGGTAGTTTGCCAGATTCTCCAAGAGGGAGAACTAGGTTATAAGATGTCCGGGAGCTTCCAGGAGCTTGGTTTTATAGTCTCTGAATGTTGGCCATTGATGGGATTACACAGCGCTGGGGCGGTTTGTGGGTGTGACTGCCTAGCCACTGGAAAATGGGGGATCTGGGTGGAGGAGGCCCAGTCTCTAATAAGAGCAGGCTTGCAGATCTCAGCCCAGGGTCCTGCACACCTCTGCTGTTTCCTTCATGCGTGAGGCTCGTCAGAACATGTGGAGAGCATAGCTGTGGCTGGGTTCCAGAGATCTTCAGCTGCCGGGGATCTGCTTGGGGTGTTGAGGGAAGCTCAACCCACCCCCTTCGAGGGGCCCTGGTGAAGATAGGTAGGCACAGGGGCAAGAGACTCTGTCAATTCTCTTATTCATTTTTCTGAACTATCAAAATTATCTTCTCTGATTTTAGAAGTGCCACAGTAACAGGGTTTTCAACTTGACATAGGAAGGGTAGTCTTTCTTCCTGGTTATTCTCTTAAGATAAGTTTTACAGGCGTCAGCAGTGTAAAATGTGTCCCGCATGCATAAGGCCCTGGGTTTCGTCTCAAAATATATGTGTGTGTATTTAATGTACTTATATATAAACCATTTTAGAGGTCTAATAAAACCTTAGGTTTTAAAAATCTTAGGTTCAGGGGCCAGAGAGATAGTATAATAGTATAATGATGTAGTGAGTATGGATTTCCCTTGCACATAGCTAGCTGAATTGGGTTCATTCCGAACAGCACCACATGTGGTCCCCTAAGTACCACCAGGAGTGATTCCTGATTAGAGAGGAGTAAGCCCTTGACATAGTCAGGTGTGGCTCCAAACTCAAAACAAAACACTTAAATTCAAAACCAAAACATAACTATACATATGGTCACCAGATTAAGAGTAATTTGGGGGTTATTGTAGAAGAGTTCCTACAATTTAAACCCCATAGTTTCATAGTCCACCCACCTTATCTCACATTCTGTCTCCTGGCTTCCAACTGGAAAAAATAGCAGCAGATGTAAGATAGTACTTTGTAATAGGACAGGAAAATAGAGCAGGAAAAGCACATTGTAGAGAAAGTTACAAAATCAAATGTTTCTTGAAATTGCTTAGTAGTATTTTCCAAAAATGGGCACTGACAAATTCTTTTGTCTGTTGTTTTATTTTGTTTTGGGGCCACACCTGGCAATGCTCAGGGGTTACTTCTGGTTCTGCACTCACTCCTGACAGTGCTGGGGGCAGAAGGCAGGGGGAATGGTAGAGAACCCTATCGGATGCCGGGGCTTGAACCCAGGTCAACCACGTGCAAAATAAGTCCCCTAACTGCTATACTATCTCTACAGCCCTGATAAACAAATCCCTATGCTCTATTCCAGACACATTAACTCAGAATTCCTAAAGGTGGAATATGTTGTAGCATGATGCTCAACAGTTCCAGAATGATAAAGAACAGTCTAAATCCCTGATTCTTCACATCTATTTTTTTTTTTTTTTGCTTTTTGGGTCACATCCAGTGATGCACAGGGGTTATTCCTGACTCTGCACTCAGGAATTACTCCTGGCAGTGCTCAGGGGACCATATGGGATGCTGGGGTTAGAACCCGGGTCAGCCACTTGCAAGACAAACGCCCTACCCACCGTGCTATCGTTCCAGCCCCCTTCACATCTAATTCTTGGTCTAAAAAACTATAGGCATTTTCATGGCAGATTATTAGAAGAGTGACTAGCATATTAAGTAAACTTTATATTCAATTACTTACATTGAAACAGGGAATGATTTCATTTATCTTATATTGTACCCTTCAAGATGTACAATTATGTCTTTTCAGGCTGTCAGAACAAGTGGACTCCATATAGTGTGGCCAATGATCATACAATATAATAAATGACATTTGGATGCCCCCATAAAAATGATTAATATGTGTGCCCTCAGAGCTCTGAATTGTCATCATTTTTTAGAAAGTCTTTTATTTCTATATTCAGAGAACTAACTTGCAGGACTGTGGGAGCTTTCCAGGAGGAAGTTTTTTGGTTATTGTTTTTTAAAAGAATCACAGAATATTTGAAAAGTAGAATTGGTGATCTCATCTGTAACTAACAGCTTTCAATATTATTTCTATTTTGGTGCTCCAAATTCTTATCTCTAGCCCTGACCTCCCCTCTGAACCTTAGAATCATAGATAACTGTTTAATTCACATCTACACTTACTTAATATGCATTAAAACTTCATAAAACTGGCCATATAGTGCAGGAGGTAAAGCACTTGTATATAGCCAACCCCAGTTCAAATCTCCAGTTCTACAAATGGCCCCTGAGTACTATCAATAGTCACTCCTGAGCACAGAGCCAGGAAAAGAACCAGGGTATCACCCAAGGTAGCCCAAAATGATAAAATAAAACACTTTCCCTTCATAATACATCTAGGACTGTAGAAATAGCACAATAGACTAGGTAAATGCTTTGCCTGTGGGAGCCCTGGGTTCAATCCCTGACAGTACTTTCTGGTTCCCTGAGTAGAGCCAAGAGTGACAATCAAGAAGCATGGAACAGAGAGAAGCCTTCGAACATCACCAGATATGGTCTCCCACATCCGCACGTATATATATATATATACACACTTTCAGACCATACTGAGATGTGCTCAAAGTTCACTCCTGGTTGTATGGTCATAAGGGGTGCAGGGATTGAACTCCAATAGGCTGCGTGCAAGGCAAGGACAAGTGTTTTACCTACTGTACTATCTACTCTTATTCCTCATTCATCTACATTTTGTTTTTTGTGCAACACCCATCATTGCTCAGTGACTTCCTGGAGGCCCTTGGAAGACCCATGGGGTTCTGGGGATCAAGCCAGAGTCTCCTACATGCAGTCTCCTACATGTTTGTTTTCAGCCCATTGAGCTATCTGTCCTTCTCTTTGTCTGCTTTAAACAGAGAAGGTGGAGAGTTCTTTTTGTGTTGTTCAATTTTTATTAAGTTTAAAACAAAAGAAGTTTGACTGGAGTAATAATATATCTGGTACAGTGTTTGCCTTGCACACTGCTGACTCAAGTTTGACCCCTGGCGCCTTATTTAGTTCCTTGAGCCCACCAGGCATGATCCCTGAGCTCACAGTCAGGAGTAAACTCTAAGCACCGCCAAGTGTGAACCCCCCAAAAGTAAATAAAGGAGAAGAGATAATAATAAAATACTTCACCATAATATCATCATCATCATCATCATCATCATCATCCCGTTGATTGTCGATTAGATGTTACTAGCGGTCTCAGTAACATCTCCATTTGTCCTAGCCCTGAGATTTTAGCAGCCTCTCTTTACTTGTCCTTCCCAACAGTGCCGCATTGGAGGCTCTTTCAGGGTCAGGGGAATGAGAGCCATCACTGTTACTGGTTTTGGCATATGAATATGCCACAGGGAGCTTGCCAGGCTCTCCCATGTGGGCAGGAAATGCTCAGTAGCTTGCCAGGTTCTCTAAGAGGGAGAACTAGGCTATAAGCTTCAGGGAGCTTGGTTTTATAGTCTCTAGATCTTGGCTATTGATGAGATTACATGGCGCTGGGGGCAGTTTGTAGGTGTGAATACCAAGCTACTGGAAAATGGGGGGTCTGGGTGGAGGAGGAGGAGGCCCAGTCCTGATCCAAGGAGGCTTGGAGATCTCAGCCCTGGGTCCCGCACACCTTGGTTCCTCTGCTGGTTCTTTCATGCATGAGGCTCATCCGAACATGTGGAGAGGGGCCTTGAGCATGGCTGTGGCTGGGTTCCAGACATCTTCAGCTGCCAGGGCTCTGCTGAGTGGGAGGAGGGAAATTCAACCCGTCCCACTCGGAGGGACCCCGGTGAAAACAGCCGGGCATGGGGGTAAGAGACTCTTAAACAAAACAATATAAAAAATGCTAAAGGGGCCGGAGAAATAGTACTGTGGGTTGGTTGCTTGCCTGGCACGTGGCCAAACCATTTTGAACCCCAGCATCCCATATGGTCCCCCAGACCCACCAGGAGTGATCAGCACAGAGCCAGGAGTAAGCCCCGAGCATTATTAAGTGTGACCCCCAAACCAATCAAACAAAAACAAAAACAAAAAAGTAAGATCACATGAGATACTCCAGGGATTAAGGCCTCTCACATTCTGTTCTATGCATATGGTTCCTGCCAAGAGTGACCTCTGAGCACAGAGCACTGGGTGTGGTCTAAAAAAATTCCAACAACAACAACAATAATGACAACAAAACCTAAACCAAAACTAATATTAGCATTCATAAAGCTTTAAAGAAGAAAGACCTCACCATATACTTCAGTAACTCTCATTGCATACCTACACTTGTTTCATCTACAATCCCTCCAATGACATCCTACATCATTGAAAATAAAGTCCCAAATCCTCTCAGTTTCAGCCATACAAATGCTCTCAGTTTCATTACTCTGCCCCACCTCTTGCTCTGTCGCATTAACTACCAGCTATTTCACAAACACACTGCATGTTCCTACCTCAGGGCCTTTACAGTTTCCTCTACCTGGAAGCCACACTCCCTGATCCCCCAAATATTCCCCCGAGCATGCACATTTCCTTTATTCCTTCCTGAAGAATTTCCTAAATCTGGGTTTTGCTGACTGGCTACATACAGCAACATTCTAGTTTTCCTATGCCCTCTGAGTTGCTTATAAATAGGCTTGTGAAAATGATCTTTTTATCCTACTGGCTCTGTTGAGCTAGGGGATTAGTACAGAGGTGGGGCGCATGCTTAACAATTACTGGAACCTTGATTTGATTGATCAGCCTTCATTTTTGCAATATGAATTGATTTTTTAAAATAAAGCGAAATCTGCACCATTCACTCCTCTACACACAGATACATAGATACATACACATACACAAACACACACATACGTATGCACACCAACTTCAATATTGTGCTTTTTACCTGAAATGCAACTCCATAAAAAAAGGTACTCACCAATAGGCCAGAAAGACAGTACAGCCAGTAGGGCACTTGCCTTGCAGATGACCACCTTGGGTTTGATTTCCAGCACTGCATATGGTTCCCCCTGAGGAGTGATCTCTGAGTGCAGAGCCAGAAGTAAGCCCTGAAAATCCCTGGGCGTGGACCCCCAAACAAACAAGCACACAAACAAAAAAGATAGTCATCTTTTCCTGACACACTTGCCTTTGCTCTTATATCTAGGAAGGATGAACAAATCCTTATTTAAAAAACAAACCCAGTCTTTTCCTTTCTGAAGATCAAAGCAGTTCATTTGTAGGCCATAATAGGAACTGCATTTTATTTTTAGTATTCAATACATCACAGAAATTTCAACAAATACCCTTTATTATTAAAATATTTTTGTTTGTTTTGGAGACACACGCAGTGACACTTAGGACTTACTTCTGGCTTTCCACTCAGGAATTACACCTGACTGGTGATGCTCGGGTGACCTAATGGGGTATCGAGAATCGAACCCAGGCTGGCATCATTCAAGGTAAATACCCTACCTGCTGTACTATCATTCTGGCCCCAATAATTTTTGTTTCTATTTTGGTTTTTTGGGCTACACATTAGTCCCACAAAAATAAAATGGATAGGATAGCACATTTTGTATCAAGGTTTTAGGGATTTTGTTTGTTTATTTTTGTTTTATTTTGAGGCAACATTCAGCTGAGCTCAAGGTTTACTCCTGGGTTTGCACTCAGGGATTACTTCTGGAGGGGGTTGGAGGACCGAATGGGGCTGGGAATCAAACTCAGGTTAATCACATGCCAAGCAAGTGCACTATCTACTGTACCATCTCTCCAGCACATAAGTATCACACACACACACACACACACACACACACACACACACACACACACACCACCGGGCATCTCCCCTTCAACTTGGCTAAGAGACATCAACTTCACTGCACACCTGCACACTACCCTGCCACCCCAGATCTACAGCCTCAACCACACAGGGGCATCAGTTGGACAGAGTTAGTGCCCTGAGACTAAATACATTCCTCTGTATACCTGTATCTCACAGGATGCTGCAGATTTTGAGTGTACATCTTGTGTTTACTCACTCATTCATTCCCACTTTCTCCCACCTCTGAGTTCAGTTCCCAAGGAAAAGTGGTTGCCTGTGCCACTAGGTGTCCGAATCTGAAGGTGCTGATTCGTCATGGTGACTCCTGGGAGCAGGTGTCCACTTTGGCACTGCACCAGCGCATTGCCTTCCCAGCGTGGCTCACTATCACACCCCACACAGGGTAAGAAGACAGGTCTGCTGACTCTTATACCCCTCTAATCTCAATTTTTTGGGGACTCTGGCTCCCTTCTTATTTGGGGGACCATCTTTAGGCCCTCAGATAGAGACAAGCCCGTCCTAGCTGCATCCCTTGACAACAGTCCTTCCACCATCTTTTCTCATCTTTGGACTCCTTGGCTACTTTCCTAATCCAGGCAACTCCTTCAGCTTGGAAACTCCAGCTGGTGAGCCAGTGATTCAGGTATTTTGACCACCTTCTCCTCTTCTCCTTCCGCAAAGGAATACTGACATCTTTTCACCACTGAGAAATTCTAAGTGAGTAAAAGTGGCCTCTAGGTCAGTTTAAATTTCTTTTGGAAATTTGAGGATGGGGGAGAGACAGAGAGTTAGAAAAACAGAGGAGGAAGTGATGGAGGAAGAGGGAAAAGGACAATGCAGACTTCTTCAAAGTGTCCTAAAGGAATTTCCTCAGATTGCAGCAGGTGACTATCAGGAATGAAGTTCACCGAGAAGGCAAAGTGGGGAAAGGAGGACTTCCAGAATACTGGAGGTCCAGGGCAGATTGAGAGTATGTCCATGTCCTGTCTTGGGGTTCATTGCCTGGTGTTAGCAATGGGTACTGATAGATTTGAGTTCTGGTTCTGATTTTATGAATATACCTGAAATTCATTGTCGGGAACCCCCTTCAGGCTGCTTCAGCAGTAAGTGGAGAAGCAACAGAGCAAAAGGAGCTGGAGGAGCGCGTCACAACAAAATGCCACCACACTTCTATTTGGTCCACACCACCTTGCTGACAAAGTGTCTGAGGAATTGGAAGTCAGTATCAATCTCCACCTAGACCCTAGGCTCCTTCTTTACTTTCCAGACAAGACTTACAGGAGCAGACAGTATAGCAAAATAGTTCTATTGAATAATTTTGGGAATAGGGACTGGAAAAGTAGTACAGCAGATAGGACACTTACCATGCTTGTGGCTGACCTGAGTTCCATCTGCCAACATCCCCTGAGCACCAATAAGAGTTATTCCTGAGTGCAGAGCCAGGAATAACTCATGAATATCTCTGTGTGTGGCCCAAAAGAAAGAAAAAAAAAAGTATGTGGGGTGGGGGAGAGAAGATAGGAAGATAGCCCAAGAGAGAATGCTAGCTTTTCCAGATAAAGGAGATTCCTGTATAGAAATTCACACCCCAAATTGGTGTGTGTGTGTGTGTGTGTGTATGTGTGTGTGTGTGTGCACACACGAATGTGCGCCTTAGGATGGAATACACAGTTTTCTTTTATGAAGCTTATTTTTAGGAGGACCACACCCATCAGTGCTGAGATACTTCTCCCCTGGCTATGGGGTGGGGTGGTCACTCTTGGCAGTACTTGAGGGACCATGTGGTGTCAGGGGTGGAATTTAGGCCTCCTGCTGCAAAGGATGTACTCCACCCTTTAAGCTATCTTTCCCACTCCAGCAAAGCTAATTGTAAGGTATTTGGCTTGGGATTTTCTTTGCAGAGTTCATTGCTAGTCCATTGCATGTCAAGGATTAATAACTGGTGTCTTTGTTCTTACCTTTTCTTTCTGTAGAATGGTTCATTGTTAAGTCTCTTGATAGGTCCTGGACTATGATTTGAGGTGGTTCCTCAGTCAGGAGCTGGGGTTCCATGGCAAGAACTTCTTTTCAGATTAAATTTGATTTTTATCATTTTTTGATATTCATTGTTAAGCCCCCCCCATCTGTCTTTCTACTTAAGGAAGAAAAAAGTAATTAGAATTAATATTTTAATGAAACATGTAGGTGGAGACATAGTTCAAGAGTTTAGTCTATGGCTTTGCAAGAGGCTAGCCCAAGGTTCAATGCCCAGCATCACATATAGTTTGCTGAGCACTTTCAGGAATGATCCCTGAATAGAGAACCAGGAGTAAGCCCTAAACACTGTTGGTGTGGCTCAAAAAACAAAAAATAAATAAAATACACATAAAACAGTTTTAGCAAAGTATATGATAGTAGTATTGATATTATTTTGACAGAATGATAAAATATGTTATTAGGGTACTGTGCAGAAAATATAGAACAAATACACCTAAAAAATAATTCACTTAACTCTAAATACATTAGATGGTTTAGTTGGTAGAATAAATGCATTATCTGTTTGAGTTCCATTTGAACCCTCTCTACAAATCTAAGGGAATTTTATTCATCTTTCTGTTTTTTACATAAGGAAGCTGAGACACTTTAGTTGAAGAAGCTTCCTACAGTCACATAGCTAGGGATAGGTCTTCATCTCCATAGCAGTGTACTTATAGAGTGTACTTACATTTGAGCAATGTGCTTCCATGATAACTTAACTGAAATATTCCATACTTATACACTATTGGTATTCATTAATTATTTGGATGGAAATATAGATACTATATAGACTAAGAAGTAAGCGTAATATAAAGCAGGAAGGAAAAGCTGAAGTATCAAAGGATGGAACCAGGATTTCAGTCATCATTTTAATGAATTTACTTGGTACTAAGGAAATTGACATTTGCTGTTTAATGTAGGGCTTTTCAACGTCAGCGCTATTAACTGAAGTAGAGATTTCTTTGTTGTGAGAAACTGTCCCATGCACTTAAGATAAACATCTTACATCCCTAACCTTTACCCATTTGATGTTTGTAACATTCTCTAGATGTGATAAGCAAAAATGTCCCCAGTCATGACCCAATGTCACATGAGAAGCAAAATCCCCCCTGATTGAGAACCATACATCTAATCTTTTGCCACATATTACTATTATTTAGTTCTTATAATAAAAGAATTGAAAGCAAAGATATCTAACTCAGGATGGCATACTTGATCCAGATGAAATCAAATAGTTCCTGAGTCCAGAGTCAGTATATTTTAAAAAATGATTAATTTTCTTATGATGATAATATAGTAATTTAAGTAATTTTGAGGTATAATTAATATTTTCAGGTGTAAAAATAAATAAATATTGTGCATATTGTAAAATGCATACAAAAAGGGAGTAAATATTAGAGGGCATAGCCACACATTTTTTTCTTGCAAGGAGAATTTACTCTCTTAATAACTTTCAAATATACAATACTGTATCAACTACAGTTCCCATGCTGTTAGTATATCCCTATGATTTATCTCTTTTATAACTGAATATTTATACCTTTTTTATCTATCTCATTTCCTTCTACCTCTACCCTCTATCTCTGCTAACTTCTAATCTGTGTTCTGTATCTGAAGTAGGATTTTGTGTCTTAGTTTTTATAATCCAAGATAAGTGAGATTGTATATTATCTGTCTTTCTCTAATCCCACACTCAATACTTTTAAGTATCAAAAAATATTTCTCCTTTCTCTCCCACACATATACATATGAACACACACATCTTCGAGTGTGTACATACACAGACACAGACACACACACACACACACACACAGAGGTATCATTAATGTAGATGGGAGGAAAGTATTAAAGTATTTTAAAAGTCCCAAGCATGAGGAATTACATCGTAATCTCCTACTCTGATGGTGAGAATGTACATGATGCACAGATATCAGTTTGACTTGTACATGATTTTAAGAACCTGATCAAATTCTTAAAGATTTGAGTCCACATTCCAAGGAAGGTCAAAACCCTGCACGAGAGTTCCTTAGATTCCTCTGTCTCCACACTCTTATTTTTCGAAGATGTTTTTATTTTGTATTACGTCATCCCAGATAAATTCCTTCTTTAAGTTCACAAATCATACATATATCTTGACCAAAGTCTTCCAGGATATAAGAACCTTAAAGTCTAATGCTGAGTAAATATAACAACATGCCCTAAGATCACACATTAGGTATTTCTTTACTGAATATTTTTAGGCAGAAAAGCATCAAGACTCCACTCCCCATTCTACTACCATTTCCATACAGTATTCTGCTTTCCCCTGTTTTCACTCTCAACCTACCTTCAAAATTAAACAGGTTATTTTTCCTTTATCACGGGAAGGAATCATCATCTTTTTTCAAAGCAAGGGTATTTGTTTTTATTTTTTATTGTTTTCTTTTTTTTCTTTTTGGGTCATACCTGGCAATACACAGGGGTTACTCCTGGCTCTGCACTCAGGAATCATGCCTGGTGGTGCTGGTGCTCAGAGGACCATATAAAATGCTGGGAATCGAACCTAGGTCAGTGCGTGCAAGGCAAAAACATCCTACCCGCTGTACTATTGCTCCAGCCCCGGAATTTGTTTTTTAAATAGAATGTTTTTGTCACACTTAAAGAAAAAGTCCACTATTTCTTCATTGTTATTGGCTAGCTGAACCAGTAGATTTCATCGAAAGGTAATTTTGTCCTCCTCCCTAAATTCCTGACAATTCTCTTATTTCACAACTAGGAAGGGGTATTCTACTGGCATCTAGTTTGTGGGTGCAGCAATGCTGCTAAGCCACCTACAATGTCCAGGAAAGTCTTACACGACAAAAAAAGGAATTATTTCATCCAAGATGGTAGTGTTAATTCCAAAAATTTAGGAACTCCAAACAGCTTCTCCAGTGAAAATTCCAGGATGAGAATAAAGGAGTTTGAAATTGTACTAAATGATCAGTGGCTAAAGGAAACAAAACTATTTTACAGGTGAAGAGGAAAATGTGAAAGAGCATGACATCACATCTGCTTCTGAAAATTTTTAGATTCAAGAAATTAGCCATACATTAGAATCAGGATAGTATTTACAGAATGGAAAATGTCATTTAGTTATAAGAAAGATTATCCTAACCAGGTTGTCTGAAAATGAAATGGGTTTTCCCATCATATAAGAACAGGTTGAGTGGCCTTATAATTTTATCATTTCTTCTATATTTATTAGATTTTTTTCATTTTAAAGGAGGATTCATCACCAATAATTAGAATCAAACAGTATTTACATATAAATGGTAACATTAAATTGTTTAGTTTGTTTTTATTTTTTAAAAATGAGGCTTTTACCCACTCGGAGAGCCCAGCAAGCTACTGAGAGTATCCTGCCCTCACGACAGAGCCTGGCTAGCTACCCATGGCATATTCGATATGCCATAAATAGTAACAACAAGTCTCACAATGGAGATGTTACTGGTGCCCACTCGAGGATGACAGTGCTACGGACAGTGCTACAGTGCTATAGATATGCCTAGTTAGTATAATGTTTGATAGAACATGTATCTTCCATAAGAAAGGAATCACAAGTCTTATTGTATGATTTGCCTTAAATAATAGTTTATCTGTTCATGTTTTAACAAAATAAAATCTTTATAGTGCACACACAAAAAAAGAAAAATGAGGCTTTTAACTTATTTTTATTTTTATTTTATTATTATTATTATTATTTTTTGCTTTTTGGGTCACACCAGGCGATGCACAGGGGTTACTCCTGGCTCTGCACTCAGGAATTACCCCTGGCACTGCTCAGGGGACCATATGGGATGCTGGGAATCGAACTTGGGTTGGCCGTGTGCAAGGCAAATGTCCTACCTGCTGTGCTATCACTCCAGCCCCTAAATGATTTTTATTTAAAAGGCAGTTACTACTCCTTGAAATAAAAATTACCCAAACCAGGAAACTGTTTCTAATTTTCTAGTGAAAATAAAATAGATTTAAAATTTTTTATTATTTAAATTTGTTTTGGTTTAGGGCATTATTTACAGTAGTATTTATATTTATGGTTTTGATACATAAAATTTTCTCAACTCACAGGAAAACATTTTAATTAACATCTATAAAATACAGTTTACTTCTATAATTGTTATGTCACTCCTCACTTCATCAAAATTAAACTAAAACTACCATCCTCAGAGTTTCAAAAAGCATGTAAGGAGCTAATAACTCATCATCATATATTCCCACTGAAAGTTTTACTTAACAAGTCCTTTTAGAATATCAGAATATACTTCATCATGTGAACAAACATCTAGTTAGAAGAGTGAAGCTTCAGTTGCCAGAAATACAAAGTTATCATCCATAAGATTATTTTATGTTTGGTTCAAAAAATCATCTTACTTAAAAAACAACTCACAGGTCCAGAGAAATAAATGAATGGGCTTCTCCAATTCTTTCCATCATATTAAAAGAGACTGGGTGAGCTTGCTATTATATCAGTATAATTGGATACAATGATATCATTCCAATTATGTCATTAGAGGGTCTGCTTTGCAAACATATGGTCATTAGTTCAAGTTTCCAGGGCCCTTTGTACTCCAAATGTGGTCCTGGCAGGACTGCTGCCTATAGGCTATAGTGCCACAGTAATTGCCAGACGAGTGGCAGCAAGGTATCTGAAAGTGCGACCACAAGGACAAGAGTTCCAGTGAGTTCTGCAACTAAAGAGATGTGTGATTATGATGGGCAGGGAGTGGGACCCTTGGCAAGCATGTTTCAGAGCCCTGTGACAAACCTAGCAAGCATCATGAACTTAACTCATGAGCCTTCACTAAGAATGTGAGGCCTGGTGAACAAAACAACTATAAGTGTGCAAGCATCACCACCAAGAATGTGTGCAAACCTGTCCCTCATACTACAACAACAAACGTCAACAACTACAGAGAAGGGGAATTTAGAGATGGGAAAGCAAGCCAAGTCAAGTGGAGGAAGAGGTACAAAGTGAACCTGTATTTCTGTTAAAGTTCATTGATCTCTTTACATAGTAGTTTTTTTTTTTTTTTTTTTTTTGCTTTTTGGGTCACACTTGGCGATGCACAGAGGTTACTCCTGGCTCTGCACTCAGGAATCACTCCTGGCGGTGCTCAGGGGACCATATGGGATGCTGGGAATCGAACCAGGGTCGGCCGAGTGCAAGGCAAACGCCCTACCCGCTGTGCTATTGCTCCAGCCCCTACATAGTAGTTTTAATTTTTTCAGAATATTATGTAGCACTATAGCACTGTCTGTAGTACTGTCGTCCCCTTGTTCATTGATTTGCTCGAGCGGGCACCAGTAATGTCTCCATTGTGAGACTTGTTACTGTTTTTGGCATATTGAATATGCCATGGGTAGCTTGCCAGGCTCTGTCATGCGGGTGGGATACACTCAGTAGCTTGCCAGGCTCTCCGAGAGGGATGGAGGAATCGAACTCGGGTTGGCTATGTGCAAGGCAAATGCCCTACCCACTGTGCTATTGCTCCAGCCCAAAATAATATGTACTCTCTCAAATTTTTTTTGAGTAGGCACCGATAATCATTTCATGGAATGCTATGGAGCCTAAAATTATAATGATAAAAAGTCTCAAAGAATAAAAATAGATTAACCTAACCCAAGCTCTCAGGTGTGTTTGGCCGCCTTTTCTATACTACTATACTGTTTCCCAAGTTGCAGAAACTATGAAGGTGATTTCTTTTTTAACTTATTACTATAAGGAAATAACGTTCTGATATTACTAAACTTTTATGCTCTGTCATTGTTCTTGTTATGAGAACAGTGAACTCAAGGTCTGTTAAGTATTTTGATAAGTAGTTTCCTAGACATAAGAAATGTATTCCTCAGTGATTAGTCATACCTTGGTAAAATTCTTTTTAAATTAATGACCTTTGGAAGAAAGGGGAAAATGAAAACAAAAATTGCTCTCAGTACCAACCCCCCAAATACAACAAAATCAGAACAATTCTCCAGATAACATAGCATCCTAGAGAGAATTCCTTCTCTGTTTGTATCACATAAGCTTCATAGCAAAGGCATGCTTGGTTCTACCTCATTCTTTCTGGCACACTTGTAGGAATTGACAATGCACATCAAAGAAATGGTTGAACTCCTGCACAGAAGTGCACATGACACATAATCTTTCTTGAAGTACAGAAGGAGTCCGCTGACCCCGCAGGCTCTCACCTTTCTCTAATCTGTCTTCTCAGAGCTACTTGAAGGGGAGGGGCTATTGTCAGTTCTTCTGTAACTCTGGTTTTGAAATTGAGAAGTTTCTCCCATGCAATATATGTGCTAGGGAGTAATTTGACTGTAATACAAAATTTGTCTTTGCCGACATGTAATTTCGCTCTACTGAAAGCACAAGGTGAATGTATAAACCCATACTAAACTGGGCCAAATACAAAACATAGCACAAGTCTCAAATATCCACCAGCTACTTGAATTCGCTGTTCTGAATCCACTTGTCCACATCCAGTGTTAACTTTTTTGATGTCATTTCAGACAATCCTCTCTGCATCACTGATTCAGAATTCACAAAAAGTAACTCATTTCTGCAGGCCAACTTCAGGCCTTTTTTGAGGTAAATACTATGGTTTCTGTAGCCCTTATGAATTTCTTACCACTTAACAAGCACAAATCTGGACTGCTATTTCTATTAACTTCCTGTTTTTTTGTTAATGTGTTTAACCACACTTTTTAAAAGTTCTTCCTTTAACCCCATTTTCCTTCATAAGCCTGGTGAGGATTCTGGTACAGTTTTGCAATATGCTACAGTTTTGCATAATTAGATTTATTTGAAAATAGCTAAGGACTCACCTCCTATATGTTGTAAAGTATATAGGCCTTGATAAATGGTCACAGGGAAAGCAACGTCAACCATCAAAAAGAAGAAATAGTCCTGCATATGAAGCACTGTGTGATAAGACCAACATAATAGTCAGGAAAGCAGATTCCCCTCAACTACCAAAATTTAAACTGTTTCTGAAAGCGTTATGCCGGTGAGCAGATTGAAGAGATCTATATACCAGGCAGATATGCAAACTTTCATACTTCTTTCTACTCATGTTCATGTAGTGAACAATTTGGAAAACAAATGTCATTACTTAAGCGAAAAGTTTTTTCTTTCATTCTTTAAAACTTGAACTTAAAAAAAAATAGAGCTTTTAGGCGCCACACCTGCAGTGCTCAGGGAAGCATGTAGTTCTGGGCATTGAACCCAGGACTCCTATATGCAAATCTTGCACTCACTCCACACCTTTGAGCTATCTTCACAGTCCAAGTTCCTGACCTCCCCTCTTCTGTTCCCCCACCAAAGTGACTATATCCTTTAACTATGTTATTCAAACATTCTAATTTATAAAGTGAGGACATAAATGTCTTTGTCTCATACATTATAGTTTATTCCTTTGAGTTCTGTTTGTTTGTTTATGGCAAACAAAACCACCTCCTGATTTTTATTCAGGTACTGCGATTTACAATACAGTTCAGAATTAGTTTTACAGAAGGCATTTGACTAATAGAAGACTGGGTTGTGCAGATATCTTTTTTTGTGTGTGTGTGTAGTTCTGGGGCTCCAGCCTCAGGTCTCACACCTGCAATGCACGTGCTCTACTGCTGAGCCATATCCTGGCCCGTTGCTATTTTATGGGCCACACCCAGCAGTGCTCAGGGGCTACTCTTGGCACTCAGAGGTCACTCCAGATGGTGCTTCAGGGACTGTGCGGTGCCGGGGATTGGACCTGAGCCTTCTGTATGCCAAGTATGTGTTCCAACCTGTCTAGTTATCTTACCAGCCCATTAAAATATTTTTGTTCTTTGATGTGCCAGTGCAATCAGACACTTTAGAGTGTTGGAATTGTTTAGGTGAGTTAAATGGATTTAAGTCTTTCCCACTGCAACATAGTGTTTGGCCCAGTAAGAAGCCCCTGGTGATTTGTAGGCAGTGATAGTGTGGAGTGGCTGGTTGGGACAGGAAAGCTTAGTTATTGTGGTCTTGCTTCTGAGGTATCATAGTTGTCTGTAGAGCATTTTCTCTCTTTGTTATTTACAAGACTGGGGGTAGTGTGATACATGCAAAAAGTGTTTTTTTTTCCTATTAACTAGTGAACATCATGGGCCAGAACGTTTGCCTTGTGCGCAGCCGACCCGTGTTCCATCCCCAGCATCCCATATGGTTCCCCAGGCACCACCAAGAGTAGTTCCTGAGTACAGAGTCAGGAGCAACCCCTGAGCATTGCTGGGTGTGACCCAAAAAGAAAAAAAAAACACTATAGTACATTGTGTAGCACGGCCTTGCACACAGCCTGCCTGGGTTTGATTCCTGGCACCCTAAGCCCCTGCCAGGAGTAATTCCTGAGTAAGCTTTGAGCACAGCTGGGTGTGGTCCAAAAGCAAAACAAAACAAAAACATAACACAGATGTAGTTTTATTTTGGTTTGCTTTTAAGTCACCTGAACCCATTAAAATATTTGCAGTATGTCCAAGTTACAGATAACCTCTGATTATTTATTCAGAGTAGGCACGTATCCTAGCACCTTCTCTACAGGAAAACATGATTTTATGTATTGGATATGCCAAAAACAGTAACAAGTCTCACAATGGAGACGTTACTGGTGTCCACTAGAGCAAATTGACGACAACGGGACGACAGTGCTACAGTGCTACCCACAAAAAGAGGTTCAGCATTCTTCCACCAGTATCTCAAAGTCCCCTCTGTCTGCTCTAGTACTCTACCCTCTTGGAAAACTCAGTTCTATAGGCTAACTTTTAGAGGAAAGTTGCAAAAGCAGAAGTTTCTCAACAGGAGTTCACATGATCTGGTTGTGGCTCTCCCAGATATTTCAAGGGACCACAGGTGGAAAGGAATAAATGGGGGCCATGACACAAGACTACGTGACCGACTGGTAAGAAGGCAGGAGCCACTGGAAGAGAGGAAAGTCAGAAGAGAGTCATGGTCAGAAAAAGATTGAGAAATGTTCATACAGGGGATTCCTTGAGTCCTTGATTTTTGTTACCTTTTAAAATTTTTCAGAATTTTTTTTTCTTTTTGGGTCATACCCGGTGATGCTCAGGGGTTACTCCTGGCTCTGCACTCAGGAATTACTCCTGGTGGTGCTCAGGGGACCATATGAGATGTTGGGAATCAAACTCGGGTAGGCCACGTGCAAGGCAAATGCAATACCCACTGTGCTATTGCTCCAGCCCCCCAGAAATTTAATTAACTATTAATTAAACTATTTTATTTTATTTTTAATTACAAAAATCATTTATATAGTTCCAAAGTCAAAATAGTAAAATCAAGTGTCTCTGAGAGTTGGCTTTTGTGGTATCTTATATTCCTCTTCTTTTCCTTGGACTCAGAAACTGTTCTTTTCCTTTTGCTTTGTGTGAATCCTCCTTTGCTGAGCAACTCCTGACCTGTCTTCTTACCTGAGACTATTATTTTTGAGCTTGTCGCCTTTTTCCTATGGCATCCATCAGGAGAGGGGAAATATTATGATAAAGCATCATGACCAATCCTGTCCAAGATGGGAAAGGCTAGCAGAGAACTCCTAGTCAATATTCTATATGCACTTCTAACCACTGACCACACTCCCCTCTCCTTGATATCATTGAATAATTATAAAGTTAATCATATTATTTGTGTCAATCATATTTTATATTCTCTAAAATATCATTGATAAGCAATAGGTTTTCTCCCCACCCCCTGAGAAGCTGGCATACTCATTTGACACATCTCTCCATCTCTTTCTCTCTCTTTCTTTTCTCACATTTATCTAAATTTCTTTCAACAAAAACTCTTTTGGTTCACTAAAATTACAAATAAAATGCCATTAATTGCCCAATTCACCATTAATTCAATAACATTTTTAAGGAAATGAAAAGAATACTAAGACATTCAATGGACATATAGACTATAAGATGCATCCCAGTTCTAAAAGTGAAATATAAAAATATCTTAGAATGAATAGATTTGGTACAAGTTGTGCATTAGATTATATACATTGTGGAAATGGCCTTTGAAGCTCGTTCCAGGAGATTAAGAGTTGAATTCAGTAACAGAAACCAGAAAACTTGTCTGGCAGGAATGGTTGAAAATGCTGAGAATGCTCCCTTCACCTAGTTCTAGAGGGTGGGAAGGTAGAAATCTTAATCAGTAACTTTTATTGGCAGATACATGGGAAGTGTGCCTTAGGGAACCAGCCCATGAGGAAATTTATTGATCACTCTGGTGCCCAGCAGTTGGTACCCCACCTTTCCTAAAAATACGCCTCCCTCTTCTTTTTTTCCTATGAAACTGCTTCTATGGTCCTGTAGGCAAGCTGGCTCCACTGAGGACATGAGTCTGCTCTCTTCCAACCTGCCTGCTTGCTACCAATAAAGATTCTCTCTCTCTCTCTCTCTCTCTCTCTCTCTCTCTCTCCTTCCTTCCTTCCTTCCTTCCTTCCTTCCTTCCTTCCTTCCTTCCTTCCTTCCTTCCTTCCTTCCTTCCTTCCTTCCTTCCTTCCTTCCTTCTTTCTTCCTTCCTTCCTTCCTTCCTTCCTTCCTTTCCTTCCTTCCTTTCTTTCCTCCTTCCTTCCTTTCTTCCTCCCTCCCTCCCTCCCTCCCTCCCTCCCTCCCTCCCTCCCTCCCTCCCTCCCTCTTTTCTTTCTTTCTTTCTTTCTTTCTTTCTTTCTTTCTTTCTTTCTTTCTTTCTTTCTTTCTTTCTTTCTTTCTTTCTTTCTTTCTTTCTTTCTTTCTTTCTTTCTTTCTTTCTTCTTCCTTTCTCTCTCCTTCTTTCCTTCTTCCCTCCCTCCCTCTCCCTCCCTCCCTCCCTCCCTCCCTCCCTCCCTCCCTCCCTCTCTCTCTCTCCCTCCCTCCCTCCCTCCCTCCCTCCCTCCCTCTCTCTCTCTCTTTCTTTCTTTCTTTCTTTCTTTCTTTCTTTCTTTCTTTCTTTCTTTCTTTCTTTCTTTCTTTCTTTCTTTCTTCTTCTTCCTTTCTTTCTTTCTCTCTCCTTCTTTCCTTCCTCCCTCCCTCCCTCTCCCTCCCTCCCTCCTCCCTCCCTCCCTCTCTCTCTCTCTCTCTCCCTCCCTCCCTCCCTCCCTCCCTCCCTCTCTCTCTCTCTCTCTCTCTCTCTCTTCTTTCTTTCTTTCTTTCTTTCTTTCTTTCTTTCTTTCTTTCTTTCTTTCTTTCTTTCTTTCTTTCTTTTCTTTCTGTGAATCACTAGTGAGGTACTGTTACATACTTACAAACTTTCGTGTTTGCTTTTCAGTCATACAATGATCCGGTACCCATTCCTCCACCATTGCCTATTCTCCACCACCAATGATCCCAGTATCCCTCCCACACTTTTTGTTCTCTCTCTCCTTTTGGGTGTCCTGGTTTGCAATAGAGGTATTGAGTGGCCATTGTGTTCAGTCTATAGTCTATTTTCAGCAGCTCCCACCCTGAGCAGGTCCTCCCAGGACCCTTTACTTGATGTTCCCTTCTCTGTTTGAGCTGCCTTTTCCCCTAGCATGTGAGGCCGGGTGTTAGTCTCCTATTTTGTTACTTTATATTCCACAGATGAGTGGAATATAAAGATCTTTCCTGAGCCACTGCTAGGGGAACAGGACTTTGGCAGTTCTCTTTCTTCTTATATTTGTATTGCTTTGTGTTTGTCAAATTTATGAGGAAGTAACCAAAGCCTGCACCATTCTTAAAGTATATGCTATGTTTTAAAGTAAATATAATTGATTCTTATACTGATATAATGTCTTAAAAAACACTAAGTCAGGGGCTGGAGCGATAGCACAGCGGGTAGGGTGTTTGCCTTGCATGCAGCCGACCCGGGTTCTATTCCCAGCATCCCATATGGTCCCCTGAGCACCACCAGGGGTAATTGCTGAGTGCAGAGCCAGGAGTAACCCCTGTGCATCACCGGGTGTGATCCACAAAGCAAAAAAAAAAAAAAAAAAAAACCCAAAAAACCGCTAAGTCAGCAAGTAGCAAACACTGTATCAGGAGCCACTGCTCCTAAGAAGTTCCTGCAAGTCTCTGGTCACTGTGTTTTCATCAACCTGCCAATATGTAACCCTATTCTATATGTGTTTCTCTCTAAAGATAGCTTACTTATTATTAGTTGCTAATTCTTTTACCTTAATGTCATTGCCAACAGCACTGTAACTCATTCCTAAGGGTAACTTATATTACACTCTACTTTCTCTCTATAACACATCTTCTTTTCTCCCTAAGCCACCTCAGGGAAATTTTGCACTTGGGAACTTTTGACAGTATTGTACCTGGGGCTCCTTTTAAACATAGAAATTACCCAATGAAGGAGCCAGAGAGATAGTTACAGGGGTTAAGGTGCTTGTCTTGCATGCAGCCAACCCAGGTTCAATCCCAAGCACCAGACATGGTCCCTGAAGCCCCATCAGGAGAGGCCCTTGAGGACAGAACCATTTAGTGAAATCAGAGAACTAAAGAGACGTTAAAAAAGACACTTTCACAGTTGAAGAGCTGAAGCAAAAAAGCAGAGAGTCATTGGTTTTAGTTCAGCTAGAAACATTATCAGGTGACTCAAGTTGTCTGATACTATGCCTGCCTGTAACGTCTGCCCATGAATTCACTTGTAAATTCACAAGTAAATTATAGAGAGTAGTCAAATTAGCAAATATGGAAGCAGTACATAAGGAGTATGGATTATATTTAAAGATTAAAAAAAGAATTGAACAGATTGGCATGCACAATCCAGCCTTGTCAAATCTTAACATCTTGCTATATTTATATCCAATCTTTAGATACTTTAAAAATTAAAATATTACACATTGCAGTCAGATAAAATTCCCTGTTATCTTGGTGTTTATTATTATATAAAATTTTATATATTTAGGGGTCAGAGGGATAGTATACCAGCTACAGCGCTTGCTTGCATGTAGTTGACCTGGGTTCAATCAGGTCAGCTGATTGAACGCATCATCATCATCCTCTGAGTATCACCAGGATAATGTATTCGTAAGCTGTGATCGTAAGCTCTGAGCACTCTGGGTGTGGCCCCCAAACAAAACAAAACAAAACAAGACACCAACTTTTTATATTTATGCCAAGTAAATATTCACGAACCATTGTTTTGCATAGTTTTATACTTTATGCCAATTATATAAGTATACTGTGCTCTGCTACTTATTTTGTTTCATTTTTATTTATTTATTTTTAGTTTGGGGGCTGCATCTAGCAGTGCTTAGAGCTTATACCTCTTTCTATGCTCAGGGATCACTCCTGGCAGTGCTCAGGGATCATATGCAGTACCAGGGATCCATTCAGGGTGCCTGCATGGAGGCAAGAACCATATCTTCTGTACTATTTCTTTGGCCCATTTTGTTCCTTTTCAGCAGTATGTTTTTGAAAATACTAGCGATGATTTTTTTTTTTTTGCTTTGGAGAATTTCTTTTTATGTCTAAATGGAATGACTTTACTTGTGCACTTTCCTGATGAAAAACATGTATATGTTCCTATGATTTGTCCTTTCACACAGTTCTATAAAGTTCTTGTCAATACATCCTTGTATTTGTGATTGCACTCCAGAATTTATGCAAAGAATGGAATTTATTCCATAATGTACATTTTTGATTTGTTTTATTTGTTTGACATTACTAAGTTGTTCTTGGGTTTTCTCTTCTATAAGCACTGAGTAGAAGAGGATTCTTTTTATGTTCTCATCAATATTGGCTATTGTTAGATTTAAATTTTGTTGCAAATTTGCAGTCCTAGCAAAGGTATTGTACTCTGGTATTACTTTGGATTTCACTTATTACTTGTAAAATCCAGCGTTTTTTCATTTAACAGCCATTTAATTTTCCTGCTCCTGTTGAATTGTCTGACCATATCCTTTGCAGTTTGCCCTTTTATTGTTTTTCATCTTTTTTATTCACCTCCAGGAGATGTTTATGTATTCTGGAAACTAACCTATGTCAGGTAATTGTGATGCAATTGTATTGTCTGTTATGTTAGACTTTCAGGGATCCAGGCTAGCAAAGACTCTGCAATTTTGAATTTGGGTTTTCTACAGTGGCCCAAAAGTTCAGACAGAAAGGAAAAGAGCACTTAGGACTGTACTTGAAATATTTTATTTTCCAAGTCTGGCAGTGACATATACCACCTACTATATCTATGATAGGGAACACTGGCACATGCCACCCTTAACTAAAGAAGTTGGGGTGCCCAAGAGATAGCACAGCAGGTAGAGTGCTTGCCTTGCTTGTGGCTGACTCTGGTTCAAGCCCCAGCTCCCTGTATGATCCCCTGATCCCCAGCCAGGAGTGATGACCCAACTCAGAGCCAGGAATAAGACCTGAGCACCAGCATTTGTGATCCACCCCCCCACCCCACAAACAAAGGGCAAAACAAGGAAGTTGGGAGGCAACTGTCTTTAAAAGGAGAGAAAAAATTTGTTGGTTAGCAACATAATAATCTGTAACTTTTTTGGTTGTTTTTCACTGCCCTTGTCTCTTTTTACTTTCAGGAGGTTTTTTTTTATCATCCTCATAAAACTGTTGTGGGTTATTTCCTTTTTTTTTTTCTATTTCCTGAAACAGTTTGTATAAAGCAGAGATAATTTGTTATTTGTTTGGTAGTACTCTCAAGAATATTTCAGGTCTTAAGAAGAAATATGAGGGATAGAAACATTTTAAATTTATGATTAAATTTGTTTCATGCTTACATTTACAAGTTTCTATTTGCTCTTGGAAAACAATTGTTTTTCTCTAAAAGCTGCATAATGTACTAAACTGTTAATTTTCTATCACAAAATTTCCTTTTTTAAAATTAATTTATTTTTTAATTAGTGAATCACCATGAGGGTACAGTTTCAGATTTATACATTTTCGTGCTCATGTTTCCCTCATACAATGTTCAAGAACCCATCCCTTCACCAGTGCCCATTCTCCACCACCAATAAACCCAGCATCCCTCCCTCTATCACAAAATTTCTTATAGGTATTTGACTCCTTCCATTTTTTTGTCTTTGCTAAATCTTATTTGTTTTTTTTTTCGTATTTTGTTGTTTTAGCAGCATCCTTTGTTGAAAAGTATATTTTAAATTATTGTTTTAAATGTCTTTTAATATTCACAATTGATCACATTTGACCCATAATTTATTTAGAAACCAATTTATAATTATAAATGCATGTTACACTTAAATAAATTATATTTTATTAATAACTTATTTAATTTCATGCAATCAGAACTTGATATTAATTAAGTTTTTGGAGAGAGAAAAATCTCATGTTAAGAGTATATACCCTGTAATTAAGAAATTATTCTATTTTTTCCATAGGTACTATTTATCAGGGCAACCAGACAATCTCAGTAAATGAGGAAAGTACTTTTCTTTACAAATCAATGATCAAAGATACAGAAGATATGGTGGAAATAGAAACTTACCATTTGTAAGCTGTAAGGAAATTAATGATGAATGGACTGGAACACGTGCTTTACATGCATGTGGTTCTGCACCTCGATTGGATTTCTGGCACCACCCAGTCCCTCAAAACAGCCATAAGAGTGGGAATAGCCCCTTGAGTACTTCAGGCTGTGAAGGAAGGTGGGAAGGTAGGAAGGCGGGAAGGCAGGAAAGCAGGAAGGTAGGATGGAAGATGTTGAAACACATTAGATCAAATTATAATGGGAGCCGAGATGACAATATGTTCATATCCAAGATACGCTGCCTACTGTTAACTGTAGCATGGTAATGGTTAAAAATGGGGTGTCACCACTCCAATTCTGTAACTAACTTTTTCAAACATTTTGACCCAACAGCCAGATAATATGTGGTCCCCAATGATTTGCAGCATAAGGCACACATCACCTATAAAGTAGCACTGTCGTAGCAATGTCGTCCTGTTAGTCATCGATTTGCTCAAGTGGGCACCAGTAACGTCTCCATTGTAAGACTTGTTGTTACTGTTTTTGGCATATAATATGCCACGGGTAGCTTGCCAGGCTTTGCCGTGCGGGTGGGATAGCATGCCAGGCTCTCCGAGAGGGATGGAGGAATCAAACTCCTCTCTTTTTCTTTCCTCACATCTAAGTATATTTCTTTCAATAAAAACTATTTTGCTTTAAATAAATAGAACTGTTTAACCTAAACAAGCTTTAGGTCTAAATTCCGGTTTATATCAAATACAAGAATGAGAGAAAAAAAAGTTAAAATAATATCAAAAAGAAAAACTGTGTAAACATGGAAGTGGTATATTCTGAAGTAATCTTCTACATTTTAATGATATAAAAATGTGATAGGAAGACTTTGTTAAAATAAGAAATGAGAGGTCAGAGTGATAGTACTGAGGGTACAGCTCTTGCCTTGCATATAGCCCACCTGGGTTCAATCCCTGGCACCCCATATGGTCCCCCAGCCCCAGCTGAGTGCAGAGTCAAGCATAAGCCCTAACTACTTCTGGGTGTGGCCCCAAATCAAGAAGAAGAAGGAGGAAGAAGAGAGGAAGGGGAGGAGGACCAGGAGGAGGAAGAGACAAAGAAAAATCTAATGCAATGCCTACTATGTGTAACTACATCTATATTTGAACAAGATGTGTGTAAAAAACGAATTAGAGACAACTGAGAAAACTTAAATTATAAGAAATTAAAAATACTAAGGAAATTGCTGTTCATTTTGTTAGGTATTATAATTAAAAGTTGCATTGTGACAAAAATTGCATTGTGTAGGAAAATTAGGGATGAAACATTATGATGTCTCCATTTAATTTGAAATATCTGAATACACCATTATCTTTCTATGAATGAAAAAAAAAAGTACGAGTTATTTCCTGCAGGATAAAATCCAAACTCTTTCCTGGGACAAAGAGAAAATTAGTGCTGGAGTGATAGTACAGCGGGTAGGGCATTTGCCTTTCACACGGCCGACCTGGGCTCGATTCCCAGCATCCCATATGGTCCCCTGAGCACCGCCAGGAGTAATTCCTGAGTACAAAGCCAGGAGTAAGCCCTGTGCATTGCCGGGTGTGACCCCAACATAATAAATAAATAAATAAATAAATAAATAAATAAATAAATAAATAAATGAGAAATTATTTGACCTGAAGGAGACACTGAGTGGTTGAATGTCCAGGAGTTCTATTTCCAGCATCACTGCTTTTGAAATCCCTAGCACAGGTGTGCAATGTCCAGCGTCCTGCAACCAAGTATTGGGACGCCTGAACTTTGCAACAAATGAAAGAGGAAACAACAAACAAAAATTCAAAACAAAGGAAAAGACACACAAGAAAAAATAAAATAGCCCTCCTGACCCACTCCCAGAAAACATTCAATAAACAATATAGGAAAGAAAATACTTATCTGGTCTCAATTTTATAGTTCTAGTCACTGTTTTATATTGTTTATGTTCTGGCCTCACTATAGTTTTTTTTTTTATAATTTATTTATTTTTAATTAGAGAATCACCGTGAGGGTACAGTTACAGATTTATACACTTTTGTGCTTATAATTCCCTCATACAAAGTTCGGGAACCCATCCCTTCACCAGTGCCCATTCTCCACCACCCGTAAACCCGGCGTCCCTCCCACCCTCCCCAATCCCATCTCCCCCCCACCCCACCCTGCCACTGTGGCAGGGCATTCCCTTCTGTTCTCTCTCTCTAATTAGCTGTTGTGGTTTGCAATAAAGGTGTTGAGTGGCCGCTGTGCTCAGTCTCTAGCCCTCATTCAGCCCGCAACTCCCTTCCCCCACATGGCCTTCAACTACAATGTAGTTGGTGATCGCTTCTCTGAGTTGCCCTTTCCCCGGAACGAGGCCTCACTATAGTTTTTACACTACTTTATCTATACTATAAATTGCTTTCTCCTTCTCAAAATAATTTTCTTTATCTTCTTCATAGTTGTTAGAATTGATGCCTCTATGTATGCTCCTTTGCCTCTATATGCCCCTTTGCATATACATACTCTTGGAAACTAAATGTTACACATTCTTTTGTTGTTGTTTGCTTTTTATTTGTAACCACATCCTGTGTTGCTCAGGGATTACTCCTGTCTCTGATCCCAGGGATGCACTTTCCTGGTGGGGCTCAGGCGACCGTATTGGTTGCTGGGGACTGAACCTGGGTCGACTGCATGCAAAGCAAGAGCTATACATTTTGTACAATTTTTCCAGCCCCTAGTTACACATTTTTAATGGTGATTACAAATTCTTAGACATGAATACATAACCGTCAAGGAGAAGACTTTGGGAATAAAATTGTAGTGATCATTAGAAGAAACTTACTCGATTTCTTTTAGGGAAGAGGGGGAAGCTAGAAGAAATAACCGAACGACAAAACTTACTACTAATCCAAGGTATCGAGGAAGTGTGTTTGTATACATATGTTTTCTGATTTTTTCTTTTTAAACTAAGAAAAAATGTAAGCATGGGATGAGGCTCTGTGACAGAACACATACCTAGAGTGTGTGAGTCCCTGAGTTCAATAAGGAACCACAGAAGGAAGGAGGAAGATGCATGTCTGCAGATGCATTGGATTTTGCTAGTCTTCATAATCATCAGGTAAAGAGCTTAGGGATGATTTTCTTAAGACTATGTTTCCATATTTTCAATGGAGGGATAAATAATGGCACCTACTGGAATAGGGTGGGGGGCAAATTTTCTTAATTTCCTTTCACCTGTGTTTCCTCATCTTTAAAATGGAGTTAATAATAGCACCTGTTGGAGTAGGGTGATTGTGATGAATAAACAAGTTAACACATGTGGAAGATAAAACCAGATAGGAAGAACCTAGCACAGAATGAGGTCTTAATAAATACGAGGTATTATGTGTTGAGACCTGTTTTGTGGCCTAGTTTAATATCAATTTTGGTAAATGGTATGCTTGAATAGTATTTATTCTATAATTGTTTGGTAGAGAGTTCTTTCTTTATAACATATACTACTACTAGGTATATCAAATAAGTTTGATAAAATTTGTCTTCAAATATTTCATTAAATTAAAAATGTGTTTATTATCTCAGCAGAGATACGGTCTCAAGATGCTTGTGGATTCAATTGTATAATAATTTTTAAAGAGTAAATATTTAATTAAAGGTATATTACAAAGTGCATAAATATAAAATTTTAATATTTTCCTTAATATATCTCTTATATATTAGTGTTTTTTATTTCTTTGAAAAGTTTGTTTTAATATGAATTTTTTAGTTTTCTATTTATATATATGCATAATTTATTCTTTTAATTCTTTTACTTCAAAAAGAATTTAAACATTAGTTTCAATGTCTTAGTACCTTTTAAGAGATATCTGACTTACCCCCTTTTGTTTTTTCAAGTTATCTTTTTTCCTAGTGATCTTTTTTTATAGGTAGTTTTAATTATAGTTATTATGCTTCCTTACATATTTGCATTAATTGCATAATCATGCATGTGTGTGATTTCAATTTATTCTCTGGCTCCCTTTTCTCCTTTTATTATTTTTTTAAAGCCTCCTAGTGAGCAAGTATTTGCTGTTCTCTTTTGTTCTTTTTAACTGATCAGGAAATTAAAAATACCTTTCCTGGGACCAAAAAACTATTTAGAAAAGATATTTGCATTCTAATATTCATTGCAGCACTATTCACAATAGCCTAAATCTGGAAACAATCTAAGTGTCCAAGAATGGATGACTGGATAAAGCTATGGTACATATATGCAATAGAATACTACTTAGCTTGGATCTGGAGAGTATCCTGTTGAGTGAAGTTGGTCAGAAGAAGAGGGACAGAGATAGAATGACCTCTCTCCACTGCAGGACATAAGAAACATTTCAAGGAAATCACAAAACCCCAAAGACAACAGAAACTGAGAACTGATCTGAGGAAGCTTACCACGACAGGGGCATGAGAAGGCAGTGGGTGCGGGACCACTGGGTCGATGATGGAGGGAAGCTGACATTCTGTTCATGCTACCGGTAACAGTAGTAAACTACAATGGTGCCTAAAGTAAATAAAATGTCAAAATAATTTGAATAAAATAATTAAAAATATTAAAAATTGAAAAAATATGGACTGGAGCAATAGCACAGCGGGTAGGGCATTTGCCTTGCACACAGTCAATCTAGGTTCGATTCCTCCGCCCCTCTCGGAGACCCCGGCAAGCTACCGAGAGTATCTCGCACGGCAGAGCCTGACGAGCTACCTGTGGCATATTCGATATGCCAAAACAGATGCCTGCTTGAGCAAATCGATGAGCAACGGGATGACAGTAATATAGTAATATAGTGATATAGTGATTATATTTTTCTTTTTGTAGTACCAGAGATCAAACCCAAGCACTCACTCACTCATGCATAGGAGACATGTGTTTTACCTTGGGTCATACCTCCAGTTTTATTTGAAGATATTAATATTCATTACACAGCAACTTAAGTCAATCATAGTTTTTACTGTTTTTGTTTAACATAAAGTCACAGAGTAATTTATCTCCAAATCTCTTCTACCACAGTTATTTTCTAAAAAATATTTTAGTTCTTCCTAAAATAATTATTTAATGTTGATTTTTAGCTCCTACTATTCATAATTATCATTATTTTATGTTTGATATAGCCAGTATTTATTAAAATGTATATTTACCTCCTTCTAAGAGAGCCTGGCAAGCTACTGAGAGTATCCTGCCCTCACAGCAGAGCGGGGCAAGCTACCTGTGGCGTATTCGATATGCCAAAAAACAGTAACAACAAGTCTCACAAAGGAGACGTTACTGGTGCCCGCTCGAGCAAATCAATGAACAATGGCATGACAGTGCTACAGTGCATTCATAATTGTATTCTTTTTTTTTATTTTAAAAAGTTTTATTTTAGAGAAATAAATACATTCCTGACCAACAATAAAAGCAATGACAATAAATTTCTTAGGTAAGAAATTGATACCTCTTAATTGTATTCTTCCAGAAGAATATCTAGAAATTCATTTGGCTCAACTCATTTTAACCAGTTCAATTCATTCTAACCAGGGTTGCACTGTGGCACATGCAAAGGCAAGTGCTTTTGTGCTTTTACCTCCTGTGCTACCTCTGCAGTCTCGACTTCCCCTTTTATGTTTCAGGCATTTTATTAATGCATAATATAAAAGCACAGGGCTGGAGAAATAGTATAGTGGGGAGGATGCTTGCCTTGCCCACAACCACCTTAGTTCAATTCCTAGCCACACATGTGATCCCCAGAGCATAGCCAGGGATGATCTCAAACCATAGAGCCAGGACCGAGTCCTGAGCACCAAAAACTGAAAAGAAAAAAAGGAAAAGAAGAAAGCGTGTAGATCATGTAGTTCAGTATCTTTTCACAAGTTAATAGATCCAGGTAACAAAGTTCCAGATAAGGGAACAAACATAATTAGAAATCTCGTGGTGTCTTTACCAAATACTCTCTGCCCAAGAACAATTATCATTCTAAGTTCTAACATTATAGATTAATTGTATTTATTTTGAATTTTATACAAATTATGTATGTGATCATATATACAATATGGCTGCAGCCCCAAAACAAAACAAACAGAAAGTCAGACATAAAAGAGTATATTTAATGAATGGCAAATGCCTATCCACTCCAGTATCTTAGACTGCTGTCTTTAGAAATGGCTTTGATTCTAAAGGGACATAAATGATAACCTTTCAGCATCTTTTATTTTTTTATTAGTGAATCACCATGAGTTACAGTTGTAGACTTACAAACTTTTGTGCTTGTGTTTCAGTAAACATGATCGAGTAACTATCTTTCCAGTGGTTATTAATTGGTGCCTATTCTCCATCACCAATGATCCCAGTATCCCTCCCACCACCCCCACCCCATCCCCCACAACCCTGCCTCTGTGGCAGGGCATTATTGCAAACTGTAATGCCCAAAAGGAAGGAGGAAGGAGGGAGGAACAAAGAGAGAGAGGAAGAGAGAGAGAGAGAGAAGAAAAGTGACTGCTATAGAGGCACCCTGGGGGGTGGGGGGGTTATAGGAGGGAAATTGGGAACTAGGGACACTGATTCTGGGAAATGTACATCGGTGGAGGGATGCGTGTTGGAAAACGGTTTGTTTGATTAAAATCTAATCATGAAGAGATTTGTAAGGGTCTATCTCACAATGATTTAATTAGAAAATCTATTAAAATAAAAAACTTAAAAACAAAAGAAATGGCTTTGATTTCTTTGTTTTCATGTGACCCAGTAATGGGTGAACACAAGCAGAGCAAGATAAGATATAGAATTAATTTGGTTGCTCTTGCCTGGGTGGGGTGCTATTTTATGCAAATAAGTATAAAATATTTTGCTAATAAGTATAAAATGTTTTTTTTTTCTTTTTGGGTCACACCCAGCAATGCTCAGGGGTCATTCCTAGCTCTGCACTCAGGGACCACCCCTGGCGGTGCTCAGGGGACCATATGGGATGCTGGGAATCGAACCCCCGTCAGCCGCTTGCAAAGCAAACGTCCTACCTGCTGTGCAACCGCTCCAGCCCCGTATAAAATGTGTTTTAAAAAGGCTTATTGAAGAAATGGGATGATGGAAAACAGCAATAGTAGAAAGTGTGGATGTGGTGGTTTTGGGCTCAAGATTTTCTGTTGACATTGGCAACGTGAAACGAGAGAAATTCTCAAGATAGTTCAGTGGTAATCAATATATTGCCAGAAGAGACACTCCAAAATAGACCTGCTTTTGCCCTGCAAAATAATTGTTCTATTCCATGAGGGGTTCTCAAACACAACTCAGTATTGAGCTTATATCTGGACACATTGTTGGCATGTAGGGATACTACTGATAAGCATCCTAAATGCAGAGTGTCTTTCTGTCCCACAGCAAAGAATTAGCTAGCCCCACCTGTCATAGTGCCAGGTTTGAGAAAGCTTGTATTGACAAAGTCAAAGGACTAGTTATATAGTGCCAGGTTTGATAAAGCTTATATTGACAAAGCCAAAAGACTAGTTATATCCTTTAAATCATTAAACAAATAAATATACATCATTAAATAAATAAAACTAAAACAAATAAGGCTAAATAAATTAAAAGTAAATTAAATATTAAACCTATGGGGGCCAGGAGATAGCTCAAAGAACTGAGCACATTCTTTGAACGGTGAAGGCCCCGGTTTGATTCCTGTCATTGCCTGATCCTCTGAGCACTACTGGGGTATTCGCCTCTGAGCACCAAGCTGGGAATGGCCAGTCAGTACCACTGGGTGAGACTACCTCCTTCTCACCTCCCAAGAAAAGTTAACAAATATCTTTTAAGCAGTAACGGCATAGATTGGTTCTCTTATCTATGATTTATCTAAATCTGGAAACTCTATAAGAACCAGTTTTATTTAGCTTATTACCTTCTCAAAATTGCAATGGTATGTCCTTCAACTACAAATCCACTGAGATGTAAGAAAAGCACTCATATCTAACATTAATGTCACTAGATATGTATCCAACATTTCATTTGCAGCCATTACAAGTTGAACAACATTTCGCTATGATTTCTGCCATTATTTTTATTTTACTATTGAAAGTGTCAAGGGTATAGAGTAAAATTGGCTGCACAAATGGTATTAGACAAATAAATATTTTTATGTTGTGCTTTGCAATTAGATTATAAGGCATTTTTTTTCCTTTGGCTGTTATATTTTTTGCAGTTTGAATTTAGGGCAAAGGTAAATTTTATTATTTCTCTGATGGAAGTGATTATCTAAATTTGTCTCTTATTCCTCCAGGCAACACATACTACCATTTATCCTTCTGATTCATTTCCTCCAGAAAGCTGAGGAGTTTTATAATGATATTATTGGTTTTGTAACTAGTATTTCCATTGTAATGCTATTACTGAACCAATGTTGTGATAAATGGCCTGTTTATAAGAGGAATCACTTTTACAAGAAGTAGAAAATTAGACACGCTTCTGCTTTGCAATAACAATGAAAACCACAGTGAAAAAAATATTCCCGTTTATTCCCATCTGTATCAGCAGAAAACCACTTGGAGGATGGTTTTCTCCCAAAGTCTTCTCTACACGTTTATTACCTAGAAGTACCATGCCAAAATGCAGTTTTTTTCCTTTCAAATCGTATCCATGCCTAATATGCTCTTGACTTGGCCGTAACGTGGGCCCTTTAAGAACGCCGGGCTCTGTAAGCCCCGCCCCTCTGCCGACTTGAAGCTGTGAGTCCGCCTTTTTGAGGCAGTTAGCGGAGTGATAAAGCCTAGGAAGCGCCAACTTGCCCTCTCCCCTGCACGGAAGGAATGTTTCTGTTGCAATAAGCTCTGCAAGTGGAAGCTTTAAGATTCTATGGGATGGGAACAATAGAAACTTGTGAAGTATGGAAGCCAGACTCGCTCTTGAGATTCCATGATAGTGTTGAATAAAGTGGAAAGAATGCTGTTAAATCTGGGTTTTCCCCCTGGGCTGCTGCTCCCTGCTTGTTTTACTCTTCGATTTCACCCAGCACGTCAGCTTTCCAGAAGCTGTTTCCAACTTAACAGGCCGCCTGTCCCATTCACCAGGTCTTCCAAAGGAAAAGTCGGGGAGAAAAATTATTTTCCATTGAAAGTGATTTCCATTGAAAAACTAATCGAGATGATTTCTAACAGATCTATTTCCATTGGCTACACGTTTCTTGAAGAATAAAGCAAAAATCCTCGGCCACAGGAACAGTGACTAACTTCAGAAGTCTCGAAGCATTAAACAAGTAACTAGGAGAAATTGAGAGTTTAATTGCACTTGGCATTTCTGAGCTGTCTGCTGGAAGCAGCCATCTTGGTAAAAGATGATGTCATTTGGAACACTTGGAGTTTTCCACTAGCCACTGGATAACAGTTTAATCATTAGATCCAATTCAGGTTTAAAGATAGGAGTGGGGATAAAGCCTCATGAAAATCACCTCTTCATCCTTTCTCAAATAGTATACACCTTTCCAAAAGTTCAAAGCAGTAGAAAAAGAAAAGCCCAACACTTTTGGGTTCTATTTTCTGTGTCCACGTGTTTGTTCTTCCATTGAATAAGCTTGGATAATAAAAAAAAAAACGAGTCTGGTCAGTTTCACTTTCCAATTTTTATACTTAGTGAAAGCTGTTTTGTGTCAACAGTGTAAAGTGTTTAGTATCACCTCACCTGCTGGGCCAATTTCCTGCAGGTGTTTTTTTTTTTTAGGGGATGGGGGAGAATAAAAGGTTTTATTTTGAATTTCTTATGCTGCCAAAGGAGAACATTAGAGTAGTGAATGTTTTATTTTTGACCTACTAAATTTTCTAGGAGTGGCAAGATGACAGTAAAGAGCGATGATTTTTTTTATTCCCAAATAACCATCGCTACTTGTAGAACATTAATTAACTATCTTGCAGTTAACTTTGGGAAATCGGCACTTAAAGAGATGTTTCAGTCCACTAAAAGTGTTTATCATTTTTTTTTTCCGTTCTTGGATTAGATAAATGTTAGCCTCTTAATTCCATTGCGTGAGATGGCCTGGCGCTGCTTGCAAGATAGAAGAAAGCCTGCACCTTGTTTAAACAACTGAGCTCGGTGTGGCTTCCGAGATTAGGAGCAGCAGTTAGTCTCTGCTGCTAAATTCTTCCCGAAGGATGTAAACCTGTGGCTGCCGTGCGTTTCACCCTCATCCCGCTCCGGGCACGCGAACTTTCTGTTCTCGGAGCGCTCCTCCGAGCTTCCCAGCAAAGTCTGGTGCTCAGGGAAAAGATAAAACGGCCGAGGGCTGCGCGTACGTTGCAAGCAGACAGAGGGAGACACGAGCACGCCCAGTCGGCGGAAGACGGGGCCGCGGCGCGGCCGGGTCTGCACGGCCCGAGCCCCGCTGACCTTTCCACGTGTCCCCGGCACCTGCGAGGCTGCGGGCGGGCGGGGGCGGGGCGGGGGGCTGTCGAGTTTCCTTTTCCCGGGAGCGGGTGCGGGCCCGGAAGAGGCTGGCCGGCCGGGGACTTAAGGCCGGGGGGCCCGGAGGCCCTCGGGGGCGGAACACGTGCGGCGGCCGGCCGGCGGGCGGGTCGGGGCGGGCGCCGGGAGGCGGGTGGCGGCGGCGGCGGCGGCGGCGGGCGGCTCCCGCGGCTCGCGGCCGGCGGTGCAGGGCGGCCTAGCGAGCGCGCCAGGCCCGGCTGGAGCGAGCCCCAGTGCAATACTGCCCGAGCCCGGGCGGGGTCTCTGTTCTCTGGCAGGGAGGTCCCTTGGCAGCGGGAAGCTCCCTCTCTTTCTCTCGCCGCCGCTCCGCGTCTGCGCCCTGGTGCCAGGCGCCCAGCTCGGCGCTCCCCGGTGCTCGCCCGGCGCCCACTCATTCGCAGCCCAGCCTGCGCCGCCGCCTCCCTTGTCGTCGTCGTCGTCCTCCTCCTCCGCTTCCCCGCCAGCCCGCCGCGGCCATGGCGGACAGCGCCAGCGAGAGCGACACGGACGGGGCGGGGGGCCACAGCAGCTCGGCCGCCATGCAGTCGTCCTGCTCGTCGACCTCGGGCGGCGGCGGCGGCGGCGGCGGCGGGGGCGGCGGCGGCGGCGGCGGTGGGAAGTCGGGGGGCATTGTCATCTCGCCGTTCCGCCTGGAGGAGCTCACCAACCGCCTGGCCTCGCTGCAGCAGGAGAACAAGGTGCTGAAGATCGAGCTGGAGACCTACAAACTCAAGTGCAAGGCGCTGCAGGAGGAGAACCGCGACCTGCGCAAAGCCAGCGTGACCATCGTGAGTGCTCCCCCGGGGGGCGCGCCGCAGCGGCGACCTCCGCCCGCTTCGGGGAGAGGGGCTGCACCCCGACTCGGCTCTTCCAGTCTCTTGGGAGGCGGAGGGGGGCGAACCTCGGGCAGCACACCCCCTGCCGCGATCTGCCCGACCCCGGCGGGTGGGGGAGAGGGAGGTGCCCCTTCGGGGCCATGCGGGACTGCCCTCCCCGGGGGTCCAGGCCCCCTGCACGGTGCTGGAGAAGGCTGCCGGGACAACCACCCACGTTCCCCTTTTCGATTCTGGGGTGGAGGCCCCTCCCGGGCAGAGCTGGAGCCTGGCAGCGTGACTGGAGTGTGTGTGGGGGGGCGGGGTGGGACTTTTCACAGTCCTGGCATGCCCGAGGGGTTCTTTCAGAATCTGGTGGAGCCAGAGGTTGGGGGAGAGGGAGGGAACCGGGGCCTTTTCCGGGGGCCTGGCCGGGGGCGCCGGGGTGAGCAGCTGGCTGGTCACTTCGCTTAGCATCAGGACGGCGCTACTGCGAGCTCGCCCGGGGAGAGGAGGCGGGAGCAAGTGGCCGGGAATCTGGGAAGTGGAGTTTTCTGGCCAGGATCGCCAGGGAAGGGCGGGGACCCGGAGCTGATGTGCCCACCTCGGTTCGAAGTCCTTTCCGTGGCGGAGTTGGGGGGCGGGGGGGGGCGCGGTAGACAGAACTGGAGAACGCAGCATCTTTGAGTGACCTGGAGCCGAGTACAGGGTTTGAAGCGTCGTTAGGCTGAAATCAGGGGCAGAAGAGCGATCTTCTACCCCGCTAAGATGTACTGAGTGTGTTTGCTCCACTGGTGGAGTATTTAGGGGATATTTTGCTTCTGAGTTCAGAGCCTAGCGGTGGTTGTGATGGAGGGGGCGGGGGTGGGGTGGGGGAGGCTGGCGCTTCTGTCCTCGCTTCCCGGTCTGGAAGCTTCCCCCCCGCCAGGAGGTTGCCATTAGGTGTGTAAATCTCCCAGAGAGCATAGCAGGCGGCTAGAAAGGCCACTCATATAGCTATGATGAGGTGAAACCTCACTGGGAAAAGTACACTCTGTGCTCTCACCTACAGCCCTGCCAGATGCCAGCTTGCCACATCATTAACATGCAGAATCCCTATACAGACAACCCTATTCATAGGAAAACAGTTGCCAGCCAGGAAGAGGGAAGAAAATGTCAAGGAATCAAAGGGATGATTTGCCATAGCTGCAGCGTAATAGCTCATTGACCTGTACATTCAGAATTCAGATGGGGAGGCGGGGTAGGGTGGGACGACGCATGCATTTGGGGATGGCTCAAAAATCACACCCTGAAAATGAAATGGGTCAAATCTAAGGTGCTCCTGTGCCAGTGAGTGAGTCTGGGAGTGCTCTGCCGGTGCTAGCTCATACATGGGAACTGGATTGCAATTCAATTTTGTTTAGAAAGCAGGTTTCCTTCCACCAAAGTTTCAGTGTGATTGGCAGCCTTTAAATGGAAATTGACTGTGCTCAAGTCCCGGTGAATGGAATTTGAGCAATATCTATGTCTCCCCTGAAGGTAACGTTCAAGTGCCCTTTTCCTGGGAAGGGGGAGAGGAATTTGCAGAGGCAGCCACTTCCACACCTCCTTGGTAGCTTTCTTGGCCCAGAGAGATGTCTCTGTGGGGTGGGGGGTTTGAGAACAGGGAAAGTTGGTAGAAGCAGTTTATTTAAGGGTAGCAAATGAGAGGGTTAGTCTTCTGGAAAATGTGAAAAGACAGAAAGAGGTGAAATTTACATGAAACAGTACCTCTAGCTTCTTGCATACAGGGAGCAATTCAGGCTGTTTTTGTTGGTTTGGGAGGGAGGAGTGAGGTAGAGATACTATGAAAGGGTTATCTGTTTCACACATGGACCCTGTTATAAGGAGGTCTGTAAATTGCACACAAACACAGTTGGCTTTGCAGGGACAACGTTCATTCCTGCAGTATAAGATCAGAGGCCTCGTGAACACTCAGCTTGGGGAGAGAGTGTGCGGTGGGTGGCTTTCTGCACTTCCCCGCCACGAAAACTGATCTCCCACCAAATATACCTTGTGAAATGTTTTCTGATCTTACAGAATAGAGTTCTGGAATGACCGTAGATGACAACCTGGGAGTATCATAAGGCTCTCAGTTCTTCCTTAATGTCTGTATTAATATAGTTAGGGAGAAAAAGTGCTTGTGGTTTCCTAGCTTCCCTGGTACTGGCCGGTGTTGTGAGGAAGGGGTCAGGTGTGCAGAGAGTTCCAGTTTTGAAAGTCTTTGGATAACTGACCTGAACACAGGCTGTGTTGGCAATTGTGACCTCTCAGGTTTATAATTTGGGAGAAATGTGTGTGACTCCGTAAAGTGGATCTGTGGAGGGAAAAAGTTCATTAAAACAATGTCATCATAGTTTGCTTCAAGGTTAAGCTGGGCCACCTGTAACAATTCACAGGCACTTACTACTTTGTTAGTAGCTGTCTAGGAGGTTTGTGAAAGTCTTAATAGTGAAAGCTTTGCTAGACTTGTCACTTCTAATTTTTAAATTTAAAAAAATTGATTTTTGGGGCACACCCACTGGTGCTCAGGGCTTGCATCTGGTGCTGCACTCAGGGATCTCTTCTGGTGCTTGGAGGCCCAGGTGGGATACAGGGATCGAACCTGGCTCAGCCTCGTAGAAGGCAAGCGCTTTACCCACTGTACTATCTCACTGACCCCTCACTATTTCATTTTGAAGGGAGGATGGTACCATCCGTCGTCCTGTTACATGCCTTCCTGTTATTAGTACCATTTACTATAATAATAGCTTTCATGTTCTTGGACACCAAAGGTAATTATGGATATTCTGTCTTTTCCCTGAACATGTGTAGGATGGTACATTGTTAATCATATCCTGGAAAAGAGGCAGATTTTTCTGATTTTTAAACTAACTTAATTTTTTTCCTGAGCAGTTCTAGGTGAAAAACAAAATTGATCATAAGGTGCAGAAATTTCCCATCTACTTCCTGACCTTTTTCCTTTCTCTTATCAACATCTTTCACTGGAGGTACATCGAGAGCTGTCATCTATGAACCAGCTGATACTTCTTGATCATCCAAGGTTCATAGTTTACATTAATGTTCTGTTTTGGTGTTGTATGTTTTATGGATTTTGATAAAAGCTTGATAAGAAACATGTATGAGAGAATAAATCCAGAAATCTGAAAACCCTCTGTTCCTTGTTTTTTAATCCCTTCTAGTTTTTCACCATTGTTCTTTTTACTATTCCCATGGTTATCTTTTCCAGAACATACTATAGTTGGATACATAAAGTACTGCAGTCTTTTCAGATGGACTTAGTTCTGAGTAGTAAGCATTTAAGTGGCCTCCATGTCTTTTTTTTTTTTTTATGGCTTGATAGCTCATGTCTTTTTAACGTTGAATAATATTCTATTGTTTGGATGAACCATAATGAATTTTTGTTACAGAAGGTCTTGGTTGCTTTCCAGTTTTTGCAGTTATGAATAAAGCTATAATAAACATTTGTGCAGGTTTTTTTTTTTTTTTTTTTTTGGTGTGTGTGTGGACAGATGATTTCAACACATTTGGGTTACTACCAAAGAGTGAATGTGCTAGATTATATGGTAAGAGTATTTTTAGTTTTGCTAAGAAAGTTCTCAACTGTCTTTCAAATTGGCTGCACCATAATTTTGCATTCTCACCAGCAATGGGTAAATGATTCTGTTTGCTTCATATCCAGAAGTTGATGATTGTTGTCACTGTTATAGATTTTGGCCATTCTAATAGCCTCTGTCACTTATTTTTTAAAATTCCTTCTTTCCTTTAAAGTCAAAACTGAAAGATTGGTTTGGAACTTCTGTTGGCATTAGTTCTTTTGGGGTATGTGAATGCTCCCAGATCAAACCGAGTGTCATGTATTGAAAACATTATCTTTTATAACTCAGCTACATTCCATCCCCTACATTTATCTCTTTTGGATATTCAATCCATTGCTTTTTCTTACCAGGCTACCCGCTTACTAAGGGACAAGTTTGATGGTTTATGTTAATCAATATCTTAATATTGATAATTAAGTTAACCAATATGTTAAGTATGATAGAGCTAAGCATCATCTGTGAGGAAGAACCAGTTGTACAAGGTCTTTCGTCCATGTTCACAGCTGCCTGGTCCTCAATGAGTTATTGCTTGCTCCTAGTCTATTTTGTTTGGGACTTAGAGATGCAGTGGAATCTTCAGTGATCATTTGTCATCTCCATAGATAATAATTTTTTGCCAGAGTGGAGGGAATAAATGAAAACTAAATGCTCAGTCCATTTTTTTGAGTAGCTTGAACTATTTTATTTTAGATCGTTAGATCGAGCCTAACATCTGCCTGACTTGTACAGTGGGTGAAGATCTGATTGAAGAGCACTGGTTTAAGGGAGGTGAAAGTTGTCAAAGGCGGTGGTCTCTGAGGAGGTGAGTGCCAGCATTGGTTGATAGTATGTCAGTAGTTTAGAAGTTCTCAGCTTGTGTATGTTGGTGGTATAGAGTTCCTTTTTAGGGGTGTGGGGGACACAACCAGCTCTTAGGGCTTACTCCTGGGTCTGCACTAAGGAATCACTCTTGGTAGTGGTCAGGGGATCTTGGGGTACCAGGAATTGGATCAGGGATGGCAGTGTGCAAGGCAAACACCATACTTGCTCTACTGTCACTTCTGCCTCATGCCTTTCAAAGTTCTGAGCTAGTTAGAATCTGACTCACACTGGGTGTGGCTAATTCACTGATACATGTAAATCTCAGTGAGCTCAGACCCTTCACTAAATGTTTGATTGAAAACTTCAGGTCCGTAATAAATAACTTGTATTTAAGTGTCTTTGAATTATAAGATTAGTCTTCCACTATAGAAACTTATGGGAATGTAGAAATGCAAAAGCACTTTAAAATTGTGCAAAAACCCATGTTAGTATGGCATGATGAGAAAACCTGGCTATTTTAAACATCAGCAGTGTAATGGTTTTGTGCACCAATAAAAGCTACCATCTAGTAATGTTGTGGATTTTGGATTATTTACTCTGGAAGCCTAATATCCAATTTTCCATTTTTAAGAGTTCATTCTGGCAGTCTCTCTGAAGTTATCAGACCAGCATTGCCGTGCCCTGTGAAGAGATGTGCTGTCTCCGCCACTCTTGCCCCCGCCATTTAAAATGAATTAGATTTTAACAGAAACATTAAACTCTAGACACAGCTTTGAGAAAGTATGGCCTCACAGGTCTTGGCGCACAGATCTATGAGGCTGTTCTTAGGTTCTGGTGAGACGGCTCAGTCAGTGGCTTGATCATGCTTTGCTTACAGGAGGCCAGGATTCCATCGCCTGTACTGAGCCCTCAGCCAGAAGAGGCTTCCAAACACTGCAGGGTGTCACCCCCAAACAAACATCCAAAAGTCTGTTCTTGGATTTCTTTAAAGTTCTTTTTTCACATTGTGTTTTTCTTCTGTGTTTCTTATATTTGCTATGGATTTGATTATAGAAACAACATCTTAGAAGAGATTGTATCTGTCTCTCGTAGTTGTTCTCCTTACCTTGCTGGGCCTGGGGAATTGTTCAGAGAATCACCAGCAACTGGTTTGCAGTTTCTCTTGTTCAAGGCTGGAGAGACCAGTCTCGAGCAGAAAGATGAAGTAGCCACTGCTTGCTTAGACCCTGCAGTGGCTTCCCATTGCCCTTGGGATCAAGGTAAACTTTCTGGCCATTTCCAGGCACTGTGATCCATCCCTTACTTGTTCCTTGCCACACCCCTCACATTCTTTAAACTGCTGAATTACTTGCCTGGTCCTGGAATTTTTGTCATTTCCTTGGGCTATGTGCCCTGCTTTTACTCTTCCATTCTTCTTCCCCATTATTCTCAGTCCAAGTAGTCTGCGTTTTTTCGTTCGTTTTTTTTTTTTTTTTTTTTTAGCTCAGGGCTTCCTTCTGGCTCTGCTGCACTCAGGGCTCACTTCTGCCACGGCTCTGAGGACCTTCCTCGGGGCTGGGAATCAAACCCATGCCATCCGCATGCAAGGCAAGTGCCTTTCCACTGTGCTATTGGGCTGGCCCTGAATTGGTGTTAATTTGCAGTCTTGCTGCCTCCACCACCACTCCTGGTGTGCACTGGTCTGGACCGTCTTAGCTAGGCACTTCCCCAGTTCCACAGGTCTCTAAAGGTCTCTCATTATCTTGCATACAAGCACTGCAAGTATGGGGACTGAGTTCATTTTGTTTGTTCAAATTCCTCAATGCCTGGCATTTGATAGACATTCGAATAATAGTTGGGTTGACTCCAGGTATTTTTTTGGGGTTGATGAAGCATCTTTGTGTTTTTTGTTTTGTTTTGACTGGGGTCAGGATTCCAATGCTCTCTGCTCTATCTTGTGGAGTTCCCAGAATGGTACTGTCATTAGTGTTCTAAACACCGTCTTCACCAGAATTGGTTAAACAGACTGGATGGATGGATACACTGTATACTTTTGGGGACCACTGCATTGGGTCTTGGGGGGGGGGTAATGATGTAGGCTAACTTGTAGCGGTGTACCTAGACTCTGAGGATACATTTCACTTCTGCAAGGGGACAAAGTGTCTTCTGGTTCACTTTTCCAAAGGTTTGTCAACAAAGCCAGAGGAAAAAAACTCCTTTGGATGTCCTCAAGATTCTTTGCCTCACTTTCCATGATGGTGACATCATTGCAGACATTTTTTTTTTCCTGTGACTTTCTTTAATGTTGTAATGCTCTGTTGCTGCCTTCAGAAGCAACTGTGGATCATCTATGGGGGCTGCATCAGTGCCAGTAGAGTTCTGATGGGGGAAGCATCTATGTATAGGATGAGGGAGATGCTGAATCTCTGTAGGTGTCCATGTGTGACTTGAAGAGTGGAATTTGGGCTCTGACCTGATGTAGTGTTACACATGCAAGGTAGAGTCTTACTGCTGTACTCACTCTCTAAAGCCATGATGGGCTTTAGAAAAACAAACTCTGGCATGAGGGGAGTTAAGTGGTTACATTCTAGTTTCCTCTTATTTCTCCTCCAGAGGTAGTGTTGTTTTTTGTTTTTAATCATAATGAAGTTACTTTTTAGATAGATTGAATTGTTATTATGGCAAAGCAACCATTCACAAGTGTTTGTTCTTATTTGGTGTTGGTTGAAATTTTCTTGACAGGAAAACTAATGCTCTGGAAAATTATTTATGGTTATTAGGATATTGGATCGGTGTTAATTTACGGATGCTTTGTTTTCCCAAGACTGTCAGTTTTCATATATCTTAGGATTGTCAAGCCCACAACTATAAATTTATCCTAGTACTCATATCAGTAAATTGCAAATGGTACTTTGTGTAGGTGTTTTTCTTTTAGAGAGAAGGATGCTAAAAGACGAGTTAATAGTTTGTTATTTAGAATTAACTTGCCTCCTTATTATTGGTTGCTAGATGTGATGCATGTAGTGAGATTTGGTGATTAAAATTCATAGTATTCACTCGAGTAATGCATGGAAATTTTTCTGTGACCAGCCCCTACCTCCACTTCCCCACCCCTGGTATTTGCCGCTGTGGTAGGGCACAAAATGGTATATGATTAATACAGACAGAAATAAGCAGGATTCAACCTACAAGTACTAAAGAATGGCTTATCGGGTGCCAGAGGAATGTGAGAGCTCGTCCAGACACCCACCAGAGATTGTATTTGACTTTCATTCAGTTTGGTCCTGGCTGAGTGTCTTAGCAGAGACAATGTGGTCCTTCCCTCTCCATCACTTCGTTTTTTTGTTTTGTTTTCTTCCATTTTAATTGAGGCATTGATGTACAGTACAGTTCGAAATAGTTTCAGGCACGCAGTGTTCCAGCTCTGCACCCACCACCTGAGTGTCAGTGTCCCTCCCCCAATTTTTCGGGCCGGTTCTCAAGATTCTTTCCATCACTTTCCACCCAGAGGACTGGGAAGTGGAGGAGTAGCTGTAGGAGTGAAAAGTTGAAAGGAAGTTAGAGTGGGCTCCTGTCTGTGTTCTTACCTTCTGAAACGGAAATTCTTCTATCTCTGAATGTCTTTAAAGGAAACAATCTGTCATGTTCAGGAACAGTTGAATTTGCTTTGACTTCTTTTTCTTGACTATTTTTTGGCCATAGTGGGCTGTATTTAGGATTTATTCCCGACTCTGCTCACTGGGGACCATATGGACTGCAGGGAATGGAATCCAGATTGGCCACATGCAGGGCAAATGTACCTAGCAGGTACTAGAGATAGTACCTGCTGTACTATCTCTAGTCCTGTTTAGCTTATTCTGACGCTGGGAGTTGCCAGTTGGCTCATTTAAGTTGAGATGACAATCAAAGGAGGCTTTTTGTTTGTAATTTTCTTTTTAATGTGGTGACGATTGAAAAGAACTGTCATTGGTGGCTTAATTTCATAATTTGTATATTGTTGGTAGGTCAAAATTAGATTGTTTTTCCTCTGAGCATTCTCCTGCACTCTGGGGCCCACTCACCTTCCTTTCCTGGAATATTGTTGGGTGCACTGAATTCCTTAAGTTATTATTCTGAAACTATGTGTAAACAAAGGGCTTGTTTATTAGAATAGAAATACTATTTTATGGGCAGTTTTAAGCTCCTCCCCCCCCCTTTTTTTTTTTAAGAAAGCAGTGTTGATTGATGGGATAATCTTCTCAGCATCTGTTCCAGATCAAACCAGCCCCCATGGGTGCCAGGTGTGTGTCCAGAGTGAGCTGGTTAATCCCCTTCAGGGTATCTCGGGGCAGATCAAACGAGGCCATTTGGACTGAAGAGCAGAATTAGGGTAGTTAGCCAGACATTGGTCCTAATTCAGAAAAGTTTGCCATACAAGGAAAGAGGACTGTGGAAGAATGAAAACAACATTGTGTACAGGGAGCTAGAGAATGTTTTTTGAAATCTAGTACTGCTGTAAAAATAGGGCCCTACAAGTTGCTGCCACAATTTCAGTTTTTTGTATGCTGTCAGTGTTTGTGTGTGTGCGCGCGCACGTGTGTTTGTGTGTGTAAGTGCATTTGTGTGTGTGTGTGTGTGTGATTGTTTTTGGTTTTTGGGCCACACCTGATTAGTCCTGGCTAAGGGACCATATATGGTTCAGGGGATCAAACCCAGGATGCATGCAAGGAAAGCACCTTGACCCATGTATTTCTTTTGGGCCCCTTGAGATTGAATTAGAAGGACTAAAATAAAAGAATTATATTCAGTTTTCAATTCATGAAATTATTTTCAAGTTAGTGAGTCTTTTTTTTTTATAAACAAACTTAATCTCCCAACTTAGATAATAACTTAGATATTTTCTTTTTTAAACTAGAAATGCTTTATTTAAAAAACATTTGCTGAGAGTCAAAACATTGTGTCTCTGCTCATTCAGTAATCCTGATTATAAAAACACCAACATTTTAGGGGAAATCAACTAAATTTTAACATCTGTCAACTAGAAACTAGACTTTTAAGCACACGGCCTTAAAGTATAGGTTTGGACTTCTTTGGGTCCAGCCATATATCTACATGCTAAGGTGTCTTCTCTTCTGGACAATATATGCACTGCTTCACATGTTGAACCTTGACTACATGTGACTGTTGAGAAATATCTTAGATATCTAGAGACCAGTGTCTTATAGGATATTAAAAAATGGTGGTTAAATAGACAAAATATGAAATATTTAGACACTTTAAATGGAATATTTCAGTGGTATTAGGTATATTTACAATGTTTTATAGCTATCATCATTATCCACTTAAAGTGTATTTAAAAATTTTTTTATTAAACCATCCCTAACAAAACCCTGTTAGAGACACTCCCTAGACTTCATGCCCTGGTAACCTTTATTCCTAGTGACTGTGCTTTTTTGTTGCTGCTGTTGTTTTAGAGTCAGGAATGTAGCTCAGTGATAAGAGCACATACTTTGCATGTAACTGGCCCTGAGTTCGATCTTCCTGCACCAGTTTTTAGAAGATTTTTTTTTTAAACTAAGGAAAACACTTATTTTTTTAAAATAATTTTTAAATTTTATAAAGTAGTTCACAATATTTGGTTACATTTAATGTTTGAACATCAATCCCACTACTCGTACACCTTCCCACCACCATAATTTGGATGTTTCCATCCTGAACATCGACCCAACTCCCAAATAGGAACCAAAATAATTTGTTTTGTATTGTTTGTTATGAAAAACCGCGGAAAATGCTTCAAAAAAGTTTCCTTAAAGTTTGTGAAGATTGTTGCATTTCACCCAGAGCCATTAAGCTCTTCTATAAGAGATCAGTAACATGTTAAAGGTTGAGCCTTATGTGCTTTTATATATATATGTATGTCAAAAAAAATTTCCCTCTAAGATTGGTTGCCTCCTACTTTAAACCCCATCAAATGTGGTGTGGTACTACTCTTGGAGTATGTGTGGTGTGAGGTATGAGATGTCATGCAGCCTCAAATACAGCCGCGCGGTCCAGGAATAGGTCTACTTGTGGGTGAGACTCGGCCTGAGCGTGTGGGGGCCGGCCATGGGTGTGGCACCGGTTGAGTTCTTGGTTTTCAGCTGCTGGGGCTGGGTCCCTGGGGCAGGGGGGGGCTTACCTGCCCCCCTCTGGGGTACCCCAATTGAAACAGCCTGGCATAGGGTCCGGTGGCATGGCTATGGTGTGTGTCATGTTGTGCTCCCTTCCAGGAGAGGACACGTGATTCTAAGATGTTTTATTTCTTGGGGTTAGAGTGATTGTCTAGAAGGCAGGGCATTTGCCTTGCATGTAGCCAACCTGGTTTTGATTCCCCCCCAGGGCACTGCCAAAAAGTAATTCCTGAGCACTCCCCGGTGTAGCTCAAAAACCAAAAGAAAAGTTCTCTGTTGAATACTGTGGAGGGTCATACGTGGTGGTGCTGCTATGCGTACTGTGCCAGTGACCAGACCCAGGTTCTTGCACATGTGTGTGCTCCATCACTTTAACCACAATCCTGGCCTGTACAAATCTTTTTCTTCTTCTCCTTGTCCTTCTAAGAAAAGCTTGCTCTATAAAAGTTACTATTTTGTTTTAATTGTCCCGGATATTGATGTTTTGAATTTGGTCCTGAAGCATTTTAATTAAAGCACTTGTTGATATCTTCCTTCAGCTTCAATTTTTTTTGCCTTTTAGCTATTCTGCATTTAGTTCATCACTGTTTTTTCAGAGATTTATACTCAGACTTCTGCCTTGCTCTGACCCTGGCACCCATTTGTCCTAATTTGTATTTAGAAGAAGGATCAGTGTGTTCATTTGGAGGAAGTAGCCCATAGCGAGGGCTTGTTTCTCTGGAGAAAGCATTTTGCTTTAACACCTCCTGGTTGCCTTTGTCCTTTTAATAAAAATGAACAAAAGTTTTAAGCGTTTAATTTTCCTAACAACATTTTGAGTAAACTATAAGAAAGTTTAAAGAGAAAAAACTTGAAGTTGATAGCATTTGTTACTAGCCTTGCTTCCCTTCCAAATTATTTTAGTTGCTGTGATAGCTAATGTTTATCTGGTAATGGCATAAGTACTGCTGGGAGAGCTTTGAAGATCTCCTCTTTATCCCCCATCACCTTTCTGCAAACTAGCAAACACAGGCCCAGAGCTGTTCTCACTCGCCTGCGATCTCAGGGGTTTCTGTGAGGACCCCGGTTAGAGTTCGCACAAGGACCTGCAGCGTGTGCAGAGTGAAGTTTATTTTGGCATGGTTTTCTCTTTCTCTGGTGCATAGTTTCCTCTTCATTATTTCTGAAAGATTCTGTTCCTTCAGAATAGTCAGGGCTACTCCGTTACCACCAATTCCCAAGATGCCAAACCTAAGGGAGTGTTTCCAGGGCAGCAAACTCCCTGCCTGGGAAAAGAAACAGGTGAGCCGGCACGTCTCTGGGTGGGGACCTGTGTGACTCTTCTTGCTGGTTCCGTCTCCCGCCATCATGGGTCATCCTCCTGCACTTTAGCTCACACCATAGCCCCGGTTATCGTCATTCGCTTCGTTCTTATGCTGTAGCTCTCCTGAAGAGTAGTCTGACTGCCACAGTAGTAGTGGATAATTGTCAACGAATTTTGATCTACTGGGTGCTAGGCGGTTGCTATTAGTATACCTGGAACGAGCTGTTGCAATGAGTTATTGAGGTGTGGGGAGCATAATTTAGGAAGGCAGCTTACAGGAGGTGATTTTTATTTTTTTTAATTTTTATATTGTGGTTGGTGAGGATGAAAGGGAATTGAACCAGGGCCTCCCCGTTGGTTCGGTTGAGGTATGAGCCCTGTCACTGAGTCGTACCTGAGGCTGGCAGGAGATTTTGAAGCTAAGACCTAAAAAGGATCAGTTTCAGTTAGCCTCGAGAAAGTGTTTCCTATTTGCCCCCATTTCAGGAAGAAAGTTATCTAACACCCTGTGGAAATCCACCTTCTTTAACTGAACACACAGAGCCAGTGCCCCTCACTCTGAGCTGTAGCCGAACTCCCCGGCTGCATACACCCAGGGCAGGCAAGTGTTCCACCCCCATTCCTGCTGACCCCGAATGTGGAAAAGAAACACAACAGGAGAGACCGGGTCCCCCATGGGCAAGTCTGGTGGGCTCTGTTGTCACAAGAGGGGAGCGATGGGGAGGGTCCTGTGCTGGGTTGCTCCTCTCTGGCTGCTCCATGCACTCAGGAAGCTGTCATTTGTCATCTAGAAGATGCTCTGTTTTGGGGGTGGGGAGATACCCGGGACATTGGTGGTAGAAAATGTGCTCTGGTGGAGGGATGGGTGTTCGATCATTGTATGACTGATACTCAAACATGGAAGCTTTGTAACTATCTCAAGGTGATTCAATAAAAAAGAAAATTATAGATAAATAATACAAAAAAGATGATCTATCTTTTGGGGCCAGAGCTGTCATTCAGGGTTTATTTCATTTGCTTGCATGTGGCTGATCGAGTTTCCATTCCTGGCACTACAGATGTTCCTTAAATACTGCCAGGAGTGATCCCTGAGTACAGTAGGGTGTGGTCCAAACCATGCCTATACCCCTAAAAGATGACTGTTTTTTTTTGGAGGGGGAGGGGTTGGTGAGAATATTGCTGGGATCAAACCCAGGCCTCATTCAATGAAGCATGCATTGACCCTATCTTTGGTAGTCCATGATAATAATCATGTGTTATAGTCCCATTGTCTGTCAACTACTTTGTGCTTAGAGACTTCTTTCTTTCTCCAACAATCATTTGCTATCTCCATGTTGCAGATGACGGGGCATAGGGTGTTTCATTACGACCACATTAAGTGGCCGAACAGGAACGGGAATGCCGGCAGTCTTGCCTGGTCACTGGCCCCTAGAGGCTCTGCACTTTTTGAGGCTCATTTGCAACGTCCCATAGCCTACAACAGTCACTGCTCTAAATGTGTGTAGATCATGTTGTGGAGAGTGTGTGGGCTTACTTCTTCTAAGCTCTAATGGTGCAGAACATACAGCAAAGTACACAAGTTTGGGATGCACATTTATTGAAAAGTGCTCAGTGAGTTTGCAAGTGAATTCACCTTTGTATTCCCCATTCAGTTTGAGCCAAAGCTTCTATAAGTCTTATTACCATCATTATGCCCCAGGGGTTATCACTAATTTTTTTTGCTTATCGTGAATGGTTTGGAGTTGTCCATGTACTGTGTGGTGCAGGGGATGGACCCTCCGGTATAGTGCTCCGGCATGCATGGC